>NC_080705.1:27288000-27926000 GCF_943734765.1 Anopheles ziemanni | reverse complement strand
TGCGAGAAACGATGGTGCGCGTTTTCCAAGGCGAAAAGGAACCTTCTCTCAGCGGTTCTCTTTTTGCTCGCCGTCCGGTGAAATTACTTACTCCCTCACTGGTCTCCCACTGGCGGGTGACGTCATCGTTCGAGGGCGAATCTTATGGCGGATTTTTCTTTTTTGTTCTTTGCCAGAACAAAAGATTTATTTTGCAGCTGGTTCAAACTATCAACGAGAGATCGTAGAAATATTCTTGCACTAAGCAACCGCTGGCTCACTAAAGGCGCAGTAGGCGGACGGCGTTTTCCTTTCTCGGGCATTTTTCTTGCCAGGCCACATGTGTTACGTCGAACATTTTCCACAAGGAACAATCTAGCAGCTATTGTAATTCAGATTAAATACAAGGAGTTCTAATGTCTCGACAAAAAAGGGACTAAAAAAAAGGATTTCTATCTTTTTACCGAAAAATTTAGTATCACTTTCTTGCATTGTCCAACATTTCTATAACGGCGATACTTTGTCAACGTACAACTTTTTTCCAACAAACTTGGAAACTAGTTTAAAACAACATGCCAAATTTCTATAGAACTTCATTTTTTTTTGTATTTAAATAATAAATATCTACCAAACATGTTTGATTTGAACCGCAACACAGATAACTTCACAAAGAAGTGTAAAATGTTTATGCAACGGTGTATAATAGGTATATTTGTAACGACTGTTATCACCTTTTTGTGACATATTACTATGAGGGCAGTGTGATTTTATGCAATGCCATCTTCAAACAAACACACATTTTAAGTCATTCAACCAAACATTTATTTACTTGCATTATTCTCAATTTCCGCCCTTCGGGCTTAACATGGGTGTAACAACTTAGATTGAACTTCACGTGAAGGAAATACAATGATCATCGACAAACTAGGCCACGTGGGCCACGAGGTAATACATCTAGCACTAAAGGAGCGAGGAAAACATACTTATAGACACGAAAGAAGCTTGAAACAGGTTGCACAGGAAACGAAACGAGAGAAGATATTCATTAAGTAGTAGTAGGTTAAAAGGGGCTAGATCGTTAAGCCTTTCCATATTTCTCCTTCCAGCATGAGCGGTTAGTGGTGCAATCATTTGTTTCCATCCAGTACTCTTATCCCATGTAAAGTCAAGAAGAAACACGTGAATTGTGTCAAACAATTTTGTTTTTCGTGTATCGAGTTTGGTATAGTATTAGTAAGATAGCGAAGCGGATAGGAAACAAGAGTAAATCACGAACATTGTTTTTAGAATATTCGCTCGTAGAAGAGAAGGTACGCCTGAACGTTAAGGACATTTTCTTCGGTCACTTCGCGAACGAAACTGTCCGATACGTAGTACCACTTGCCGGGCGGCGGTTCCACATCCGGTATCGATTCCTGCGGTTTCTCCGTACCGTAGCCAACTGCGCCCTCCTCTTGCTGCGGTTCATTATCTTCGGTAGCCTTTTCCGGGGATTCGGCGGTTCCGTTAATCGAGCCAGAGCCATCGCGCAGCTGCACCCCCATCATTCGGCGCGCCTGTTCTTTAGCCATCTCCTGTTCCGATTTGCGATCCAGCTCGTCCTTGGTACCCTGAGGTATAAACTTCCAGCGTACATCGTGACTATCGATCGGTGGGCGTACTTTCACGTACGCCACATAGTGTCCTCCATGCATGGACCCGGAGTGCTCCACTAGCCCGTACAGTGCGTAGAGGATCTTTTTCTGCCCAGGGCGCACGTGTGCCGCACGCTTTACTTTCGAGCCACAGAACGGCGCAATGTCCAGCACGAACGGGAACGTGACCGCTTTGGTGATCTTCTTGAAGAGTCCACGCGGCCCGACCTGGAAGCGCTTCAGATGCAGGATGAGCACCGCCGGCGGCACCGAGATGAGAAACTGCTTAGTAGCGTTCGTGTTGACCGACTTGCCGTCTTTGCCGTTGATCTGCTCGGTGCATGCATCGCAGCATACCTTGTTGTTTCCGGTCATCAGTTCTAGGGTGGTGAAGTTGTTAAAGCACGACTGCACCGAGTACTCGCCGTCCTCACATTGGTAGCGCGGTGCGATGGTGTTGCTCCAATCCGCGTGGCTGTACGTGCGTTGGCGCACCATGCGCGTTCCCTTGGCGCCTCCGTTCTCTGACTCTTTGTTCTGATTTTCCGGCGCTTCGTCCATCTTTTCCGGCGACGGATTAGCGTTCTGGTCTACCACCAAGACCTGGTCAACATCATCACCTCCCTTCGAGAGTGGATCGTCCGTCACATCGTTATCCTCAACGTCGGCGTCCGAAGGTTCGTTCGAGTCATCCGACGATTGGTCATCATCTCCTCCATCATCCGCCGGAAGATCGTCGGTGAGCGGGACCATTTGTGGCCCATCGCCATTCCCTTCGCCGAACACTTCCGGACCGTCCCCACATGCAGCATCCGATGAGACATTTTTGCGATTCTTCTGATGCTTAGCGATGCGTTTCGCTTTTTTATCACGCAAACGTTCCTTTTTGGTAAGCGATTTCGTTCGCGCGCCCGCCCCGGTCGACGCCGGTGGCTGCGGTTTATCCACGCACACCGGCAGCGAGATGTCGAGGAAGTATTCGTGTCTCGACGACGTATGGTGACAATCCTGGCAGGTAAGCGTCGACACGAGCGAACCACGAAATATTTGCTCCGGACGCAAGCCGCCCTGGGAGATCTGGTCACCGTAAAAGCGTACCTTAGCCTTCAGAGTTTCGTCCCGGGCATCGTCGCTGTTCCGCCGACCCGGTTTTAGCGTGCTCATGATAAGTGCCGTATAGCGCTTCTCGTCCTCGGTGCGCACGCTTTCGAGCAGTTGGCGTAGCAGCTCGTGGGAGTCGTGCTGTTGGCCTCCCGCAAACTGGGGCCATTTGGTGGTCAACTCAGACAGCAGGCGCTTCGGTGAAATGACACCCGTCGCACTATCCGACAGCTGGGCCAGTATGTCGGCAAGTGCCCCCGTAAGGCTACGCCAAGCTCCCAGCTCCCCGTCGATCGATGGCAGCTCGATTTCTCCATCCTCGAGCTTCAGTACACCACCGGGGATGTGAACTTTTCCTCCTTCGACCACGGATTGCTTCAGGATGGTTAGCAGGTATGGGGTGCGGGCCAGACACTGCAGTACGGCGTTGAAAAAGCAAGTATTTCCCAGATTCGACAGGCCACGCACCCGAGGCAACGAATCGATCGAGAACGATTTGGCAGGAATCGCAATCGAAGAGCCTTGCGTATCCTTAGTCGACGGTGATGAAATGGTGAGTACGCCATCGATGGAACTGCCTCGATTGTCCTGCTTTTGATTGCTGCTGCTACTAGCATGTTTCGTTGGGTTGGGCACATCCGTCGAGGTATTGCCAACAACCGGCGTCGACTGAAGCACATCGATTACCATTTTGCGCACCGATTCGGTCGATAGCTGCAGCTTTTCATCCACACTCTGCGCCCCGTTCGAATTTTGTTGCTTGACCACTTCTCCCTTGGCAAATCTCACAATTTCGAGCAACTTCGACTTAACATTCGGATCTACCTTGACGCTGCAGCTGTAACACCACACATCGAACGTGGTTGTGTTCAGAGCAAGCGAGTGCTCTTCGAACTGGGTAAAGTGCTGGATGGCATGCTCATTTTTGTCCCGTCCACATAACTGGGAACCGCACTTTAGGCACAGCCACAGATCGAAGTTCGCTCCTATGCTGGTGGTCTCCGGAAGATGCACCCTCGGTTCCTGCGTGCACCTGGTGCAGAACTTATCGAAACCGCTCGTTTTTATACTCTTCCGCACGGTGGCCAGGTCGATCTGCGCTTTGGTGATGTGGTTGCACACTTCCCCACCGTTCAGCTTCGACGTGGTCTGCGCGTCGTCGTTCGACTCGGTAGAGGAACCCCCGTCGTCCCGGTATTCACGATGCCGTTTGCCCATTGCGTTCGATCACGAGCGTTTGGTACGACACAACTAGCACTTGTTATGGGCACAATTCGCAGCGTAATTAACGAAAAGATTCCTGCACCGACTTATCACATGGAAAAAGTTTCGACGAAATGAAAGAAATGCCAACTAAAATGTTTGTAAACAGTCCAAGCTGTCAATCGACTGTCAATTCACCTCTATAAACTGTGGTAATCGTGATTTTGGAAAAATTTAATTATTGTTGGCTATTTGTAGAATAAAAGGCAATTTATGGTGCCAAAAACTAAAACGATTTAATAAAAATCTTCCTTATATGAATCTACGGTTTTTATGAAATAAGTTTCATATTCCTTTTTTTTTTTTCAAACCAATCTAGTACAACATGCACGATTGTCAGAATAGATTTCTGACAGATCAAGTTGTGTGACGCCCGAACCGCGAGATTTCAGTGCGTTCAATTGAATAGTAAAACTTATCAGAAAAGGTGTTTTTACAAGATATAGCCCTTCATATTTAGTAATTTTAAGAGGTAAGTTATGGGAGAAGGCTGGAGTAGAGATACGTACTTAGTTAAAATCGATACTATATAGTATTCCGGTGCCGGAACATTCCATCCCGGATTCCGCGCGTTGTCTGTCAATGCACCGAACACGAGGAAGTGCGTTTCAAAACGCCGAAAAATGTAGAAGATGCTTTTCACTCTAGTTGGATGTAGAAAACTGTATCTTTACCGACCAATTCATGCTTGTTTCAAGTAAAACATTTTCTCTTTTCCAGAATTTTCGGTGGTTGTTTTGTTGCTAAGGTAACCAAATCTCTGGTTGCTTCAGATACGCCTGCGGTAAACAACTTATTTGGTGCAGACTTCAACCAGAACTCAGAAAATGACGGACTTGGATAAGATAGAGATCCGCGATGTGACCCGCATCGAACGCATTGGAGCGCATTCGCACATTCGTGGACTTGGGCTGGACGATGTGCTCGAGGCGCGTGCCGTTTCCCAGGGTATGGTCGGTCAGAAAGAGGCCCGCCGAGCTGCCGGCATAGTGGTGCAGATGGTGCGCGAGGGTAAAATTGCCGGTAGGTGCATACTGCTGGCAGGTGAACCGAGTACGGGTAAAACGGCCATCGCCGTCGGTATGGCGCAGGCACTGGGAAACGAAACACCCTTTACTAGTATGTCCGGCTCGGAGATTTACTCGTTGGAGATGAACAAAACCGAAGCACTGTCGCAGGCACTGCGGAAGAGTATCGGTCTAAGGATCAAGGAGGAAACAGAAATTATCGAGGGTGAGGTAGTGGAAATCCAGATTGACCGACCAGCCACCGGAACCGGGCAGAAGGTGGGCAAGGTGACGATGAAAACGACCGACATGGAGACCAACTACGATCTGGGCAACAAGATTATCGAATGTTTCATCAAGGAAAAGATTCAGGCGGGCGATATTATAACCATCGATAAAGCGTCCGGCAAGGTGTCGAAGCTGGGAAGAAGCTTCACGCGTGCCCGTGACTACGATGCCACCGGGTCCCAGACTCGTTTCGTGCAGTGTCCGGAAGGTGAGTTGCAGAAGCGCAAGGAAGTCGTTCACACGGTTTCGCTGCACGAGATCGATGTTATCAATAGCCGGACACACGGCTTTCTGGCGCTATTCTCCGGCGATACGGGTGAAATCAAGCAGGAGGTACGCGACCAGATCAACAGCAAGGTAATCGAGTGGCGCGAAGAAGGTAAGGCCGAAATCAATCCGGGCGTATTGTTCATCGATGAGTGTCACATGCTCGACATCGAATGCTTCTCGTTCCTCAACCGAGCACTGGAGAGTGACATGGCACCGGTGGTGGTGATGGCCACCAATCGCGGTATTACAAAGATTCGGGGCACCCAGTACCGTAGCCCGCACGGCATTCCGATCGATCTGCTCGACCGTATGATTATCATTCGGACCGTGCCGTACACGGAGAAGGAGATTAAAGAAATTCTCAAGATTCGCTGCGAGGAGGAAGATTGTCAGATCAATAGCGACGCACTGATGGTGCTTGGACGCATTGCGACGGAGACGAGCCTGCGTTACGCGATCCAGTCCATCACCACGGCCAGTCTGGTGAGCAAGCGGCGGAAGGCGGCTGAAATAACCGTGGACGACATTCGCAAGGTTTACTCGCTGTTCCTGGACGAAAAGCGGTCGAGCAAGATTTTGAAAGAATACCAGGACGAGTATCTGTTCTACGACGACAGCCTACCAAAGTCGGGTTCGGATGGCCAGCAAACGCAGGCGATGGAGGTTGAGGGCAACTAGGTTTACAAAGCATCATTCATGCGGACATTCAATTCCATGCGAGCGAAGAAAGCATCTAAACTATGTTTGAAAATAAACAGTACAATAAACTGGAAAATAATTTTTGTTTTAACCATAGAGAAGAGGCAGAGGTTCTGGCGATAGTGTGGTAAACATTTTTAAATAATTTAATCAATTTGTTTCATCTGTTCTTATAACAATCACTCTCAAACTATCGTAAATATCACGAAACAGGGAGAAGTTACAACAAAACGAAACATAACCCGAGTGCAAACAGTAATACCATACGATTACAAGAAGTTATGCTAATCGTTGACATAAATTCGTATCGAAGAATGTAGGTGTGTGTGTTCTTGTAGTAGCTAACACTAAATGTGCATTACTCAGTCTCATTGAAAGAAAAAAATAATCCTCCGCCCTAGTTTCGTTACGTTTGACCGAGGCTTAACCGCTTTCCCGGAACAAATCCGATTAGACTCTACTGGACACTGGAATTGCTTTAAACATGCATACTATACTGTGTTACTCGGTAACTCGGTTCTATCCGCCACTACTAGTACTATGAGCGTATTGACTTAATTTGCGTTGCGGGGATGATTGGAATTTTGCCATTAAATTTGCCTATTTTGCCTACAATCGCTTCCTCGCAAGAATGACTAGCGGGATCCTAGTAGGTCGCCTCAAACGGGGCCTACTCCGGCTAAGCTGTGAATGTTGTTTTACATTTTATCCTAGCAACTATTAAACCTTGGTTTGGTTCTTGGAGTGAGGAGCGTTATTTTGTTTTACTTTGGGAACAGTACGAGACCATACACTGGAAGGTAAGAAATAACAGATACTATAGACAACGAAAAATGTGACCAAATGAGTAGCCTGCTCGTAACCTGTACGCTGGGTATGGTTTATCGGGACGTTACTAGTGAAAAGGTTTTTGTATGTCTCAGAAAAATGACTGACCGATTCATTACCGGATGCAACTATTTCGATTCGGAACCACTGACAAGGTATGTGTGCTACGCTGGCAAACGAACGTCTCCCGAATTAATTTAGCAGCCAAAACAATCCTCGCCGTAGCTGGCCGGGAAGTTGCCAGACCTCGTCCAGCACTTCCGTCTTCAGATATCGCGTGAGGAAGTGCAACACTAGCTGCTATCATTTGCACACATCCGGCTTCGGTCCGCGACCGGCCACCACCTGGCACACGCTACCGAACAGATCCTTCAGGATCGCTTTCTGGTCGTTCTGGGCACCGTCGAGCGTGACGGTCGGAATGAACGATACGGCCGGTCGGAGGGCGTGCGTTGCCTCGCCATGTATTTTCAGCAGCTCCTCACCGTGCGGGCTGTCGTAGCACTTCTGGATCGATTCGATCTCTACGCCATGCTGCTTCGCGCAACCGATGAACGCATCCCGCGGAATAAGGTTGTCCCGTATCATGCAGGCCACCATGGCGAGCTGTTTATGCGGATCGTGGACCGCTTCGACAACGCACGCATGTATGATGTTACCCTCGCACTCGATCGGACCATGCTGGCAATCGAACAGCAGCGAACCGTCCGCCTTTGTTCGAGTCTGCAATGAAAACGAAGCACATGTGATAAAACCATCCTCCAGTTCCCCTTAAAGGATCTACTTACGGTAGCCTTTCCGTACGGAATAAACTCGATTTTCATCAATTCCTGCGCACGCTCGAAGGCTGGCACTAGCTGGCGGAGGACAAAATTTTTCGAATCGGGACACAGCGTTTCGTAGAACACAAACACCTGCACTGGCGCCCCGGAAGGCTGTAGCATAGTGTCCCCGGATGCCTGCTCTCCGTCCTCATCTGCCTTCGGCATGGTGAAGCTTTTGTAGATCAGCACCAGCACGATGATCAAAATCACCAGGTAGATTAATCGTAGTTGGCGCTTTTGGAACATTTTTTCACAGACGATTCGTCACCTGCGACCCGAGCTTCGGAGAATGATATGCTTAATTATTGCCGATGGTAAGCGGTTTTGTCCCGACGTGGTCACATTCACCGCCAACGCGCTAGCTCGATGGGACGTTTTGATGATGTGTACAACGTTGCCTTTTTCGGGGGTCACGCACGGTAGTGTGTTCGCTCGACAATCAATGTGGGGTTATGATCTGATAGCAATTTTCTTATCACGGCGTCCTGGTCGTCGATACACACAGGTGGGGAAGAGGTGGGAAAGTTTGCACAACAAGATGGCAGGCGCAGGTTGATGGCGGATGCAGGTTGTTTGTGTTTTTTTACAAAACTGACTACCTCGAAACGTCAAACGGACATATTTGACATTTCGAAAATAATTCGAAAATTCAACCGAATACTGCGGACTTTAGTTGCTAAATAAATTACAAATTGTCTATAAAGTTCATGGGATCGAAGGTAAAAGGGTGTGTGAAATAATTCAAGACATTTTAAATACTAAAAATGTAAAATCTCCCCCAGTTTACTAATATATAACAACACAGTTTGATTGACTGACAGCACTTCCATTTAAAGCACGAAACTGACAGCATCGGACATTTAAATTTAAAAAAAATGGGCGACAATTTCAGAGAAGAAAATATAACAATTTACGATCTTCCTTCCTGATATCAAACACCAACATCTCTACTGATTTTGTTCTCCGTTCGAACACCTCGATTAAGACCAGCTTTTCTAATAACAGGGCTGCAGGATTGATAGGAGATGCCATCTGTCGGGTTAAGGGCTGGGGGTATCCAAGACGGATCATCTAACAAATCAGCATCGATCAAGTAATCCGAGCGATATCCGGTTATCACTGCGGGATACCTCCTTACGGTCTTCGCGCCTGGTATGCAAGATCGAAATCGCTTCGCATTTCGCTCAAAAATCACACTCCGAATGGCTCGATTTCGGCTTCTCTGATACTAGGGAAGTAGGATTCATAGGAGATACCATCCGTTGGTGTCCAACTTGGATGGGTGGATCCAAGTAGGATCATCTAATCAATCAACCATACCCATCAACACCATTCTAATTACAAATAAATACTCCATACTCTGTTTATGTTTTTAATTTTTCTTTTATTATATTAAACTTGATTTTCTTCTTTCCCATCAGTTGTCTCCAGCGCTTTCCATTCGGTTTCTCCATCCACGTTACGGATTTTCTTTTCAAATGTTTCTCTTCACCTCCCCTTCCTATAATGTTCGCAAATTGCTTTCTTTTCTTGATCTGCTCCCCCAACCGACTGGCGGCACACGTGGCCGTTAATTTACTTAAAAAAGAAGTACACATTCGCTCTTATTTATATATATAATCTGTATTTATATCCACGCATAAGCATCTGCAATATGTTCATCGTCTCCGTCAATTCTGGCCAGCGAACGAGCTCCAGTCGCCGCCGGTGCTAAACTTTTCGCCTGTTTTACGTTTGTTTCTTAACTCTCACCCCTTTTCTCCCATTTTAATCATCACGATTTGTTGTGGCCGGGGTGTTCTTTTTTTCAATATACTCGATTTCATTGGCAAAACTGTTCCGATGCCTCCCGTTCCTCCCGAGCACTAATCTCTCTATCTCTCTAACACGCTTCTCTCCTTCGTCCTTTAAAACCTATTTCAATACATTTCGGCTTTATACAAAATGAAGTAGGCAAGTGAAGGAGTTTTGATATTTTGCTTTCTGCCATTTCCGTTTACCGACCGTTTTTTGTGAGCCGCGACGTGTTTGCACGTGTTTGTTAAGCGACAGCTAAATACATAAAAGTATTCTTTTGCTCTTCTCAAATTTTGTATATCTGTTTGGAGAGTGATCTGTTTTTACATGCGCAGAAATTACAACGTTTTTTTTTTATGTTTCGTTTTGCTTACTTTGTATTTCAATCTCGTGGAGTTAAAAGCTGGACGCAACATTTTTCGCTCGAACGCCGCTTGCGGTGCATTATAATCAATCATCCGGAAGGGGTGTGCTGGGTCGGGCATGGTTTTGTTTTAGTAAAATAAACAATTTCCACTGCTTGCACTTCCATTGTAGGAAGTTAACTCTACACCGTCCGTACATCGGTTCAGAAATAAATTATCCAACGTTAACGTACTAGAGTCTTCCGAATGCCAAAACAAATATACTACTCAAAAAACGGTGGAATTCCTGTGGCTCTGTGGCGCTTGTGGAAGGAAGCATTCGGAGCGCGGGGGGGAGAAAGTCAACATACGGAACAACGGAAACGCGTATGATTGAACCTATGTATTGCTTAAAACATCCTAATGGAGTATCGGAGCGTTTGGTCCGGTTTGGAAGTTTATCTCTGCATGTGATGCTTACGAAGGATCCTCTCATCCTGATTCTAGGAGATTTTACTGCCCCTGGACAGACAGTTTGAGGGGGCAGACCCCACCCCTTTCTACCTATCTCGCCGTGGTCGCGTGCATAGCCAGCGGATGTATATCGGAAGAAAATCGGATCGGATAAAGGGTGCACGGTGCGCGCCCTTGATTGCTTCCGTGTGTTTCGTGGGTCGCAAAAGGAAAATTAACTAACAAGTTTTATATATGTATAAAAACGAATACGAAACACACCTAAGGAGGATGTCGACGGAGTGTCGGAGGGGTATAAATTATTCCCTATCGATTGTGATGAACCACAAGCCCCTCGATGCATGGCATATAACCTGCGAGCAAGGGTTGCCTTAATCTAACCCAATCGTTGTGTGGTTTTTGGTGATGGAGAGCTTCCGGTTTTCATTATCCCGCATTCTCAATCTCACAAAACACACCTTTTCTCTCTCTCTCTCTCTGTCTCCTTCGGTGCTGGCCCTCCCGTTCGTTGCATCCGTTGCATTCTTAAACTGTCACTTACGGCTAGTTTAAATTACTGTTCAAAAGATTATTTAAATTATACTTAAGAGTTTTCTTTTCTTCGCTCTTGCCTATTTCTACATACTCGCAATTTTCGTGGTCTACAGGCCACGGTGACGAATGCTGCTGTTGGGGGCCTGCGAATAGGTGTCTACTGATCTTCTACTGATCACCTTTCCACCCTGCCAATCATTGTGCCGCGATTATAGAGCCTACAACCGACAACATAGCATATTTCACCCCTTTTCTGTGTTTGCTTTCGATGCGTACAAATCGCATCGCCGTTGTCCGACATTGCTATACTTAAAGATACTATTTTTTGCTATGTTTTATGTTTACAATGTTCTTCCTAACTCTTTTCACTCACTCACATACCCTTTGCTGTGCTGTAAACTGCATTTTACTCTCCGTCGCATTCAATAATTTATCTAAAATCTTTCCTGGCCGTCTTCACATCCAGACCGCCGGTTTGTTGGACACCGTTTGCTGTGGCCGGTAGCCTGTGTCGGTTTCGCACGTGGCGCTTCTTTAATTTCCACGTGGTAGTACGAAATGAAAGCAAACGGTACTCGTTTCATTGAGCCAGCACAGCGATTTACGCTTCCTCTCATTCCGGCGGGCCTGGTTTGTTTTTAGTAACTAGGCATTCTATTTAGGAAACCGCAAAGGAAAAGAGGTTTCCGGTTGGGAACGATTTGACGTCTTTCTGTGTGTGTGGAAAAAGTTTCCCTTTCTTTTTGGTGCCCCTGATTGTGGTTAACAACAACTTTTATCGCTTTGCATTAGGAATCTGTTGCGTTTGATTTTGCAAATACCAAAGAGGAAACACCAAATAAACTTATTCTAAACAGAAATTTCAATAATGGAGGCGCGGGCGCACTTGTTTTGCGGAGAAATGAAATATATCGCGGATTCGCACACAATAATAATGCAGTCCGATTAAATTATTTGCTCTCGTATAAAAATTTGTCTGATTTACAAGGGAGGAAAACTAAAACAAACTTTACAAACTGTTTCGGCTGCGGTTCGGGTGCCCTCGTGTTTTTAAATAAACATTCCTATACAGCGCTCTGGCTATTTGGTGGAGAAGTTGAATTTGTGGTGATTGGAGAAAACGGGGTTCGAACGTGTGAGCATTCTTTCCCTCCCCCCTTCCAGTGTTTACTCGGTTCCCGGGGTTCTAGTATTTACATATGTTCATGCACCATCATGCCGTAGCCGGCCGCTGCCGTCACACCGAATCCTTCCGCCGCGAGGGCCAACGGGTCACCACCGATTGTCGCCGTCGTGGACGAGAAGGATGGTGGTGTGGTTGATGATATGGCCGCCGCGGCCGCCACCGCTGCCGCAGCCGCTGCCGCTGCCATGACGGAGGCGGAGGCGCTCGTCGTGGTGGTACCGCCGGTCGAAGCGGTGGAAGCGCACGAGGAGGACGAAGAGGAAGGGTACGACTGCGGTGCTGCCAGGGACGGGTGGTGGTGATGGTGGTGGTTGTTGTAGTTGTTGTAGCCGCCGTAGTAGAGCAAGTTTCATTCGAATGGCGTGTTGAACATGTGGATGTTCAGGTCCTCGAACGAGGTGGTCCCGCTCTGGTCGAGCATCTGGAGCATATCGGTCAGCTCGTGTCCACCCTGCCCCGGATGCTGGCCCACGACCGGATGGTGCCCCGGATGGATCTGTCCCGGATGGTGATGATGGTGATGGGGATGATGCGGATGCTGCACGGGATGGTGCGCGTGTGGATGCTGCGGATGTGGTGGTACGTGATGTGGTGCTCCACCGCCACCTCCACCACCGCCACCGCCACCTCCAGCGCCACCACCACCAGTTCCTCCAGCACCACCTGCTCCGTGAAGGGCTGGATGTTGCTGTTGCTGCTGCTGCTGCTGTTGCTGCTGTTGTTGCATGTGTTGTGTGTGATCGGTGGACATTTCCTGCCCGAGACCGACGGAAGTGTGTGGTGCACCGGGGCCGTTGGTCGTTCCACCGCTGCCGCCGGTTTGCATCGGTTCCGGGCCCGTTCCATGATGGTGCGATGGCCATCCACTCCAGATGCCTAGAAGGAAAGAAGCTACGGATTGAAAATGGCCCGCTCGAGAGGTGGCGCTGATCGTTCACTTACCCGGACCAGCTTGTGACGCGGGCGTAAAGGTGGACGTTTGACGGGATCCGGTTGGGTTAAGCTGGGTGTAGGTAGGACCAGTCGGTGACCGGTTCGGACTTAGTTCACTGTATTGGTAACCTTCGGTGACCGGTTGCGGCTGTTGGGAGGAATTGAAAATGAACATCGGTTAGATAAAGTTTCATCTTGTCTATCCTTATCACTGTTCAATATGTTTTTAGCAGGGTTGCAAGGTTTTAAGCATCGATGTTTCACATTGCAAAATATATGAGCTAAAACTCATTCCAACAAACTAAATTTTTAATTGGAGTTCGACTAGATATTTTACTAGATTTTTTGACATATATGTAATTTTTAAAATCATTTTATTATAAGAAAAGGAAGTAGAAAAGAGTGAACAGAATCGATCTGTGAAAACTTGGGGAGTTCTCAATGAATGGTTTAAATGTTTTCCACGTAAAAGATGAGTATTTAAAATTCTTATTTTGAATTAAAACCAACAAACGTTTCATTGCGTTGAAAAAGAATTCAGATACAAACGAAAATGAATTAAAATAGGAATCTCCAGGAAAACAAATACGTGTTGCAAGCATAAGTTTTAGATAGTGACAAGAAAACGAAACGTACAGAATGCAACTAAACAAAGTGGAAGGTAATTTTCAGCCAAATCTCAATGATGAATGTTTAAATCTACGGTTGTGATTAAGATGATACTAACCTGTCGTAAGGTCCACGCGGTTGCAGCGGGCGTTGGCGAGGTATTGTTCGTTTTGGAAAGGTGCCCTAACGTTCCCGCCGCGCCACCACTAGGCGTCCCCGGTGAACCATACCTGAGGGAGGGAGAAAAAAGGGGGGAAAATTGAATGCATCCGTTCGGCAACCAAACACACACATGTGCGTCTCGCTCTCGCGGGCCTTACTGTATTGGCGATGGTGTAGGATTGTAACTATATTGCACGGAGTTGTGCGCGCTGTCCGGTCGTTGAATACTGCTAGCGGCGGCCGCCTGCCCGGCTGTCTGCGGCTGCGATGGCAAGTGTGAAATCAGATTGTGAGGATTGTAGATATTGCTCGACGCCGTCGTCTCCCGTCTGCTCGATAGCGTGTAGTCCAGCCCCGGTGCCGGATAGGACGAGACGGGTGCATCGGTTTGATCCGGTGCCGTCACCGTATCGTGCGTCGAATGCAGCGCCCTAAAGGGAAGGGGAGAAGAAAGAACGCATTAGAGAGCTATTGGAAGCGGAGCCAACAACTTTACCACCCGGGAGGACACTTACTTGGCAGAGCTGTTCGTACACACCACGTACTCGATGTCGTCCGTGTACGGATTGAGGAAGGCGTACGCCTGCGTTCTCATCCACACCCACTCCTTGTTCTTCGCCCGGAACCGGTACATCACCGAGAACATCTGACCCTTTTGCTTAAGCACTACAGCACCGAGAAATAGAAAGAGAGCGGAATTTAGTAAACCGTTATGTCCGTGACGAACTGTGTCTCCTTACCTTGGTCAAAGTTTTCCTTCATATGAGCAATGTCGTCCGGATGGAAGAAATCGTAGCAGCTCTTGTTGAGCAGATCGACCGGCTGGTAGCCGAGCACCCCGATCACGCGCTGGTCGACGAACGTAAACTTGCCGCACATGGCGTGGCGCGAGATGAACTCGTTCGGATTGTTCGCGTTCAGATCGTTCGCCGTGGTCGAGGAGGTGATCTGCAGCCGGGCGATCGCCACCAGGCAGCAGTGCGTGTTGTGCAGCTCGTCGTCCTGCCCCCGGTCGATGGTCACCCCTGGAAACATATCTGAACGTTGCGGCGGATCATAATTAACAGTCTCCGGAGGCGTTCCAATAATTTCGTGAACATGCGCGATTTAATTTTGTTTCCATTAAAAAATAAAAACCAACAAACGAACATCGACATTCGGGTTTTTGGTTTGCAGGACAGCGAAAGAAGGCAAATTTTGATCTCGATTTTGATTGGACCGGCACTCCCCTCTCTCCTCCACTCCCCCCCCCACCCCAACACACTACTATGGTGAAGCATTTCCGTACCATACTTACCGGTCGGCGGCCAGTTCTTGATGTAGCCCGTGCAGTGCATGACGGCGTAGCTGTGCCCGTCCGTCGATGGGCCGAGCGAATTTTTCCTCCGCAACCGATTGAGGTGCCCGAGCGCCATCGACTCTGGCGTGAGCGGACCGATCCGCATCCGGCAGATGAACCCCCGCCGCGAACCCATACATAATCTCATCGATGCTGCAAGAGGGGACAAACATTTGGATTAGTTCTCAAGACAGTGCACTCGTTTACTGTATGAATACTTACACTGATGGCCTTCCTTCTTGACGGTGCCGGTCTTGAGGTCCAGTATCCGGCCGCTGTTGACCGGTTCCTGGGTCGAGAGCTGCTCGCGCACCTTCTCGATGTCGTCCGGGTGGATGTGGTCGAACAGGCTCCCGCTGTACCATTCGTTCTGGGAGTAGTTCAGCACCGGTGTCACCGAGTCGGACACGTAGATGATGCGTCCCGTATCACAGCCCGCCTTAAAAATGGAAAAGATAAGGAACATCGAGCGTTAAAAGACCATTTTGCTGTCGGTTCCATTTTTTTTGGCAAGGGACCACTTTACACACTACAATAATTCCAATCATATTAACAAATTGGTCACAAAAGTGCACCAAAACGCGGGGTTAATAATTAAGACCTTACACACTTGGCCGCGCCTGCTTTCGTTCGCGAGCAGTTCGAACTGCCTCGGGACAACTTCATTGATTCGCTCTCCAATCCCGGCCTCCCTCCCTCCCTGCCTTCCTTCCTTCCTTCCCTCGCGCACCCGGGGAAAGGACAACTCGCGAATAAATAATACATTAATCAATGTAGTGCGTGCGTGGCAGAATTATCAATTTCAGCCACCGATTTTACGCCCACGGTGATATGACGGAGGCGAGCAGTCGGTCCGTTTATCCGGGCCTCGACGTGGACAACGTGGAGCGGGGAGGTGGGGCCGATTACTTTGCATTTTTTAAGGTTCGCCTCTTGTCGACGTTGCCGTCCGCGCGCGGTTAGGAAGGGGGATGCGGCGGCGGCGGCCGCCGGTTTGGGGCGAGAAATGCCTAATGAGTAATTTTGCCAACGTTGGCCAGCTGCATTCTAATTGACGATAAATATTGCGACGATCCCGCGTGCGAGCAGTTTGCGCTCGCCGTCTTATCGGAAAGTGGAGTGGAAAGGCGGGAGGACGACACGCTCTTTCTTTCTTTCTTCCTCGGAAGAGGAAAAGGGACGCCGGCGATGGACATTGCAAACATCGTTAACGCAAGGAATGCAGCCGCGTGGATAAGGAGGAAGTTTCCGAGGAACAGCGGCAGCTCGCTCGATACAAGAGGACGAAAATCGAAACCACCAGTTTCTCCACTCCAGCTGTCCGGTTTTGCATTCCCCATTGGAATGGAATTATACGTTCGCGCCCCGCTTCCTATGCTGGCCGAACATGCCGAAGCGATCCATCGGCGGGAAAGGATGACGAGGAGGAGCAGGAGAAGACGGGTTGAAATAAATAAATTATCCGACCGATATATATTAATCGTAAATTTGCATTCCTCTTCACACCTCGGCCCCCAAAATTCTAGCGTCGGTTCGGCTTCCTCCTGCCGCCGCTGCTTCCGGACTTAAGATATCTGGGGCGGAAAAGCGTAAGGAAATTCTTAACACCTCACCCCGACCCCGGGCACGCCGAGTCGCCCGTGTGCAGGAGGGCAGGGATTATATTCGCACCCTCGATCAAACGAACGGAGGGAGTAAGAAAACCAGTGGCAAAGAGAGCGGCAGCAAGTCATTGATAAGTTTTGGATGAATTTTAATTTCCAATATTTATTCACTCGAGTCCGGCCGGGTTCTTCGGGGGGCGAATTTTAATGAGAAATTTAAATAATTTCTCTTCTCTTGCTGCACGGGTCGCTGGCTAGGCGACTTGGTGGAAAGGTTACCCAAAGGCTAAAGCGAAGGAAAATAGGATCATGTTATAAACACTACCGATATTCTGCATTGATCTAAATTTTTAAAGCACGAGAACACGGTGTACAAGATGTCTTCATATATTCTAATTATTGAAACCAGTTTCCCCAATAGTTTCCTCACACTTTTCTATTTCATTTTCTTCTTGTATCAAAAACAGGCGAAATTTGTAGTGCTTGGAATGCGCTGTCTTTACCTTTAAGCACAGCATTCTGAACTTCCTGCACACTTCGCCAATTCTTCCCGACTTGGGGCGAATTAATCTTAAAACGCCCGTCTTTCCCACTCGAATTTGTGCCATTCGGTGACGACAATCGAAACATGAACAACATCTTCCCTTCCAGCAGCAAGCTAGCCTCCTGCCTTTTCGTCTAACTGACCTCGCTAGCGAAGAGAGATAGAGAGAGAGACTTTGGGTGCGTGGGATGGCGTTGCTGGGACGTTGAATTTGAATATATTTTCCGACAGCTTCTGCTAGTTGTTCTTACGTTGCTGGCTGTTCAGAAGCGGCACACTTTAGTCATCCCGAGTGCAGACTTTGCTTCCCATTGCCGTGCCCGGGCGAGGTGGTGCCTATCCCGGGATCGGATGAGAACCCCATCGTTGCACCGTTGCGTTTTTAGTGGCACGGCGAGCAACTCGGCGTGAATGACCAGAGCTAGGCAGGGACCTTCGTATCTTCCCCGCCTGCCTTCCAGGAAGACGGTTGCGGGTAAGAACGATAGTGGCAACTACGACGACGACGACGACGAGTGACCGCTCCACTGGGCGCTGGTGTGCAACTGGGCGGCGGTGGATTGTAATTAGTATGCGCATCGCACTGTCAGCATAAAAATAGGTAGTAGACCATCTTTCCATACCATCTAGCGGTTCAGTTGCGCTCGTTGCGTTTAATGTTGTATCTTCGCCGGGTGCTGCAACTCTTTCGGAATGTTCTTATTTGTCCTTTCTCCTTCGCAAAGCTGGACGGTTCTGCCCTCAGACACCTTCTCTTTATCGTTATCCTCGACCCGTTCGGGCTAACATACCACTCTGCTCTGCTCGCTTTAGCCGGTGCGCTTTTGGTTAAAGTGAATTTCTGACCGGGGGAAAAAAATTCACAACCACAACAAATTTCCCTACTCTTTGTACTTGCTTCATGAAGCCGGAAGGATGGATCTTTCTCTCAAATGTACAATGGTTCTGTGTGTGCGTTAGAGGGAAAGGCACTAATTAACATAATGTAATAACTTATTTCTTATTTAGTCCACCATTGTACCAAACTCGCCTCATTGGCCTTTTTTTATCCAAATCGGAACACATTTTATGTTCCACCTTTCCCGAGTGAATTCGTTTTTCAAAAAGGTAAAGGTAACATTCTACTCTACAACCATAAATGTTAGTATTTATGTTAAAGCCTTTTGTTTGACGTCACACGGAAAATTGTCCGGTCTAGACGGTCTCGTTGTAGGAATGCTTGCCTTGCTCTTCCACACGTCATACTGAATTATCGCTGCATCCGACAAGACCGATTAGGCAAGAATCTTAAACATGCAGCTAGCGGTTGTGGTTTCAAGACAGATGAGATTTTTAGTTTGGGTTTCTCTTCTTCCCATGTTGACACTACACACTGGTAGAAATTCCACAAATTATGCATACACATTTGCACACATTCTCTCGTTGAATACAGTCCTACCGATCTCCATCGGATACTTACCACAAATAGAAATCCATCTGCGGCTTCCAGTATCAGGTGCTTCAGCTCCTGATCGGTTAGAAACGAGGGTTTGTACGACCCATCCGTATTGGTATTGCCGGTTCCTGGAGAGATGAAAAAAAAGGAAAACATATTTTAGAAGGTGAGAGACAAAGATAATAATTTGTAAAATGAATCCTTTAACTGTTATATGATTTCATCTTCCCGGTGAAGATAATTTCATCGTTTACCTAAACATAAAAAGGCGCGTTTACTTAGTAAAGGTCGGTATTAGTAAAGCCTTACCATCTCGGTTGGCTAACCTAAATATCCAAACCCACATTACGGGATAAGTAACGGTTCATTAACAAATACTTTTAGCCTGCGGACTGGTGGAAGTCAGCGAAACATTAGGCATTAGCCGAAAGTCAGCCAGATTATCCTCACCAACAAAGAAGAAGATGTTGAGTAGTGCAATATGCTGGTGGCGCAAAAAGTGGACCGTTTAGGGACGAACCAAAAAAAAACAACCAACCACCCCGGGCAAATAATAAAACGGCGTCAACAATGCGTTAAGCACATTAAAAGGGAAAATTCCCAAAAAAGGATTAAAGAACAATTGTGCCCTTTGCCGAGTAATGGGACGTCCTTGGGTGACTGTTGTGCAAGGGTGTTGGTTGTTTTTTTACCCCCGAAATAACACAAAAGTTCCAAGGAACACGCGACAAAAGGATACACGAAGATACACAGAACAGAAGACGGGAGAAACAAATTTCAAGAAACAACTCCTCCGCTGTGTGTATTTTTTTTTTGCTTCTTAAAGCCCCCAAAGCTGACACCGAAAGACGGAAAACGATGGGCGATACAACAAGTTGTAAAAGTAAATGACGTTTAGCATTTTCTTCAATTTTAATTTGCATAACAGTAGTATAAAAATAATAATAAAAAATAAATACGACTGTTTCGAGCGAAGATGGGCCGGGTGGGGGCAGGGGTAGCCTTTTTCTTTGCAGCAGCAACATGGCGTTATTGAGAAGGCATGGCCCGGGATGATGGCCCGAACGTTGCTGAGCAGCGATGGTGTGAGTGATAATTGGGGATGATTTTCCCGTTGGTGGAGTACGGTGGCGTTAAGGGTCGTTGAAGATGTAAAGTGGACCAAAATGTATATTAAACGAAACAAAACACGAAAAAAAACGAACATCCAAAACGGGTGACTGTAAAAGGAAATGGAATTGTAAACGTTTGCCAGCGAAGCTCCATTTCGGCGGTACGAGAGCTTGTTCGGGGACGATAAATGAAGCGTTTGCGGGAATTACACTATCGTTTGCACTTGGTGACTTTTCGTTTTCCGGCAACGGGTGTGCGGGGAGGCAAAGTTATACGGACAAAATCGACACTGGGGTGTCTCGTCTTACACAATGTGCACATTCAACAATATCGCCAATTTTTGTAGCGACAATGTCGCCTCTCGATGGTCACAACCTTCCCCGCCGCCGTCGGGAGATTGAGTAATCGGGGAGCAACGAGGCAGGGGGAAATGTCGTGCAATGATGAGGAGATGGCCCGACAAAGAAAAAAAAACGGAAATCCACCTCAAGATATCCGACGGGTCGGGGAAAGCCCTACGGCACAAAGCAACTTTAAACCGAATTACTCGAAATCGACAATCGAGACTTTGGTTTGTTGTCCATAGCGCGCATGAAGACACTGCGCTTCAAGAGGATTTGAATGGGAAAAATCGTCCCCTAAAATGTAATGCCAGCGACGGGAGCGATATGATTTTTGTGCGACGAAATAGCGAAAGAAAATTGTTTTGAATAGAGATGATATGGAAAACCAATATCGAAGGCACGTTTGACATTAACGACGACCCGATCGTTGTTTAAACACTTCGAACGAACTGAATTGATACTTCTGGCACTGACTGTATTTAAATTTAGCTAAAGAAATAATACGTAGAAAGTGAATCGAAAAACACACACACACACGCAACCAACATACTGACATAAAGAACAGAGCCTCAGGAAAATCGACATCGATCGATGTCTTGAACGACTCGTAAAGGGCAAAGACACACCGGGCGCGGAAGAACACCCAACGATCAAATAGGAACCGGAAGCAAATGGGAAGCGGAAAATGATTATTGTTATTGCTGCTATTATTCGCAAACGGTTTTTATAAACACCGTTGTTTTGCCTGCGCCCATTACTCGTTGCCCCCCCCACCCCAAAGACAGTTGCTGCGCCGCAGGGAAGAATTGTCAGCTTTAATTTATGGTTTGTGTGTATGGAGGGAGGTTTTCTCCGTTTCATAAACGGGAATGTGTTTTCAAGAACAATTTAAAGTCTTCCTTATTAAGTTGGAGGCATCGAGAGTGGACAAAAATTACTTGCGATAGAACACATCCATAGAGCCGTTTTTTTTTGTGCCATGATGTAGGAAAGCTGTCACCAGCAACAACTGTACCGACCGAATTGTAAGAGAAGTGTTTAGTCGATTACATTCACGACTTTTTCTGCGAAGGAAGGAAGGCCCCGACCAAGCAATGCAGGGCTCGGGAAATACAGAAACCTTCACCTTCCGCCAACACACACAGGTCATAGGCGGCAAAGCTGAATGGAAGTGGAATGCTGTGGTCCACAAGAATGCTGCTCATAAGGTCTGCTTGCTGCTGGGCGTTGGGCACATGCAAGTGGACACCCCGCTCTGCAGAGATAATAGATATGTAAATGAAAGTGTAGTAACACTTTTACGACAGTTCCACTTCTTCTTGGCGTAACGACCTCTTGGTCATGCCTGCCCGTTAAGGGCTTACGAGACTTGTTTCCCTGTTGTACGTGGATAGTCAGTCCTCTCGTACAGGGGAGGGTCCGGTCTCGGTTGGGATTCGAACCCTTGCCGTCGAGGTGCTGAGCCTCGGCGCTCATGGGCCGATTTTCTAACCGGCGCTACCGCTCGGCTGTCGCGGACCCCCAAAACGACAGTTACATACGACTAGTGAAAATAAAAACAGAAAGAAAGATGAACGATTGCACGTGGCATGTAAAGGAGAGTGTAAGCACAAAAACTTTAAAATTAAATAACCGGGGGAAAATGCACCGGCTGTATCTGCAAAGCTCGACACTGGCGGTTTGTTACATGGAAATGGGTTTGATTTTTTTCTTCTTCCTCTTCCTTCCCCTGGACCACCGTTTTCTTGCTAAATTGTGCCGTTTGTTCGCCGGGTGGTAAACAGTTTGTTTACATAGTTTTAATATCATTTCACCATTATTACAGAAGGTTACAGTTTTTTCTTCTAGCTGCTGTTTTTTTACGGGCCGGAAAAAAACTGCTACCCTCCAAAGCGACCTGTTTGACGTTGGATGATGGCGCATTACGTCGTCCGCTGCAAAGTGTGTGTGTGTGTGTTTTTTGTATGCTGAAGAAGCAAGCAGTTTTTTTTGTTCACCTCTTATTCCCATGTTTAGTATCTAAAACCCTCCCTTCCCTTACGAGGCCATGGACAAACAGAACATTACTTCCTATCCTACCGGGCGCGGAAGGTCAGTTTTTCTCGCTCACTAGTCTAGGTCCCTGGTTCCCACCACCCACCACCACCACCGGACGTCTTTTTCCTCCATGCCAATAGGGTTTATCTGCATAATTATAGTGCCCATATCCCTTGGTTACACAAAAAGGCACCACACCGAAGGGAAGGAACGAAAAGAACAACAAGCGGCGAGAGCGAGGACAACGGGATGATCGGAAAGAAGGGAAGAGGAGGGTGGGCGGGGAAAATGGCTACGCGACACACCGTGTACTTTGCCGTTTCCACAGGGCGCCACTTTTTATTCGCCGAACCAGTCTCCACGACTCCCTTGGAATGTTTAGTGTCCGTTCACGGCATACACACCTGTGTGTGTTTGTGTGTGTGTTTGTTTGTTTTTACTTATTTGGTCATTTGGTCTATCACTAGGAAATGTGGCCACTGGTGGGTTGTGCGGGAACTCCTGGCGGGAGGTTTAAATCATGTTGTTCCTTTTCCGTACGGCTTATCTCGCACCCATACGACACCTTCATGTTGACTCCCCCCGAAGGGAGAGGGTCGAAGCGACATATGGACACCGACACAAGTGCATCATAGTAAATGGTTTTAGCATGTGGCACCATCGACTCGACACACATCACCCGGGCGTACGCTAATGCAGCTTTAGGGAGTTGATACAGGGCTCGGGTGTTCGGGCAGGAAGGACGCTCGACGGACGGGACATTTTTCAATGATGACAGTCATTTGCTGTCACCACACGAAGTGTTCCGCTGATAAAATCTTTTAAACTCAACCACAGCACGATGGAGTCTCCCCACGGAGTGGCCCGTCTTTTCGTTTTGTGATGTGTTTCCCGATGGCTTCGACGCTGGTTATATGCCCTTCCGACGGGAGGCTTCGGATGGAGCAATCAGCGCCACCCCCCACACACACACGAACACACACACCGACAACCATCCATCCTAGTGCTGTTTTAATCTGGACCTGATCGATTGCAGTTAGGTGCAATCAGGTACGATTACTGTTAAAGGAAATTGTTCAAACCGCTGCCTGGGCAGGCTTTCACCGTGCATGCACTCTTCAATCCACGTTGGGTGCGAGGTAAAGGAAACGGTGTGTGCTTTACCATGGTCAGCAGGTGTTCGGAAGTTTGCGTGACACCGCAAGGGAAACACTGTCAGCGGTCAAGCGGTGGGTTTGATGATTGGGAGCCTAATAGAGTTGGTGGAGGTGAAGCAGAGAAGGACGAGAAAAAGGATACATTTATGGAGATTTTTCCCCACACCTCCAAGCGAATACTACCTCTCAATCAGTAGTACAATCTGATTTTTAATGATGGAAAACCTCATAAATTTGTGTCACACTGAAACTAGGAACGATGAAGCAAAACAGGAAAATATCCATCGAGATAATTTCCATTTTTACTAACGATGGCATGTAAAAAAGTACACAACAGACTACCGGCAGGATCACAATAAACTAACTGATACCACCGTCACCTCAACATCCCCGAGGGTGAGGCAGAAAAAAGAACGAACGGGCGACTTAACGAATGAGAAATATCAAAGCAAAAACTGAACGAACTTCATCAATGTGGCACAAGAATAATCATCACCTGCCCCCATTTTCCGCACACTCTTTCCGCGTTCGATCCAGAATCCGGTTTCGGGGGGGCTTCGGTTTCACTTCCGGTGCTGCAGGAAAGGACGGGCCCGTACCGAAACGGGGTGGGAAAATCGGGGTAAAAAAAGTAGTAGCAAAATACTCGGAAAGGAAGATCGGGACCGAAGGAGGAGAAGACTTTCGGAAACTACCCGGTGGTAATTACATTTCAAAACTTTTTCCCCACTCATCTCAATCAATAATCTTTTTTTTTCGGCGCCCTCCGGTTGCGGCCACCTTCTTCTTACATGTTCCGGGATGTGCGAAACGGACGAACGTACGGAATTGGAGAAGCGTTTTTCCCGAACGAAATCTAGGAAGGATGATTTCTGCATCCGACACATTGGAAGCCAAGAGAGAGAGAGAGAAGGATAGGACCGGATACGGATATACTGACTGGTTCTATCACCCCAACTCTGCCTCTTCACCGGTTGTCCTCTGACTGATCCAAACAGTTTTCTTTGTAGGTTTTGCTTTCCCTTTCGTGAAGGGCGGTCGGGTCGGGTGGGGTAGAGCAACTCGGAAAACCGTCCCGAATGGCGAGGGAAATCCAATATACTCATCTCTTTTAAGGTTCCCGTTTTCCACGCGTGTGCCGTGCCTTGGTGCTTCGGAAAAACTGGTATCGAATCGAAATTGTTTCTTTTTCCTTCTTCTCCACCTATCGTGTCCTGTCTATCTGTGTGTTTTTTTTCTGTTTCGCCGTGGTTGTGGCTGTGTGTGGTAGGGGTTTTTTTTTGTGCTGACCGATGATTTCATACGTGAAATAGAAATTATCGATCGTAGCTCGCCGATAAGCGCGCTCGAGGTGCCGATGGAGCGATGACGGCTTCGAGGGTGGCGGGGTGGTGGCTATAACTCGTTCTGGAGTAGCCGACCCTTCTCGAGCCATGTGTGTGTGTGTGTTTGTCTGGGGGCCCTGCCAGCGCAAGGCGGCGGTTCATCATCGTCATTCCTTTTGACGTCAAGAGTGTTCGCTCCAAAAACCGAAGAGGGTAGGTTACCGAACCAATCTAGCCCGGGGTTCTTTACGGTGTGTCAGCATCGTGTCATCGGAACCGACGGAACGATCGAACATGCTTTTCTCGGTTGATTTGTAGCCGAGCCGAGCCCAATCAACGCAGTGGCTCACGCCTTGGACGGGAAGGTGGCTAATTTTAAGGTGCCCTGGAGAGAGGTGGAGAAAAGAGAGCTCGCGAGGGGGAGGGGAGGAAAGCATCCTTTCCGCCCATTTACAGCCCCGAAAAAGGGGTGGTACGGTATGACGACCGGTACGGTGAAACGGATCTGAATGAATAATGTATTCATTCATGGTTGGAAATAAAAACCCAACGCTGGTGCTTTGTGTCCGGGAAGCGGTTCAACGGAAGGGCCCCGCGTGACGGTAGGAATGGGAGGAGCGGAGGGAATCCCGACGGTCAATGAATCATTTTTCCCCGCGAGCGCGACGACGTTTGGGGACAGTTTTGTCATTTCCACATCGTTCCGAGGGCACTTGGAAGGATTGAATTTAAAAGAATAATCTTAAGCCAACATATATACCCAAGTCCCATACGCCATTGCGTCTTCACGTGGCGTTATGTAGGTAAGACGTACAATGCGTAGTGTGACGGGTTCTTTTTTCCCTTTCTTCAATAACAGAGGGTCGTGGAACGGAGATCGGACAAGGAAAGAGATAAAGGAGAACCTGGCGGCGCAAGGATGGAACCGCAAGCAGGAAGGTCGTAAAACCCGAACTTTTACCGGGCAATGGTCATGCCGGGGTTGGGGAGGGGGTCCTTGGGCGAAGGGAGTGATTTAAATATTAATCAAATCTGATATCGCGCCGACCGCTACCGGCAAAAGCGGGATTCGCGGCCTTTTCTGATACTACCTCCGCGGGTATTGAAGGATAACCATATGCAGTAACAAATACAGCAGGCAAATACAATCTAAAGAAAAGAGGAGAGAGGGAGACAGAGAGGTGGAGTGGAAGAAGCGAAGAACAGAGTGCGGGATTAAAACGACCAAACCATCGACAACACAACACGGAAAGGTTCCGTTTGCGTAAAGCAACTTTGTATCGTCTCTCTTTGATTCGAAGCCGAGTTCCTTTTCTTCCTTTACCGGGAAATGCTTTACGAGCACTCCCCGGGTGCTGCCCTTCACCTTCCCACCCCTCCCGGGATGGGGCATCATTTCTGATGCAGTGATACTTTTTTTCGGAATAATTTTCAAATTATCATAAATAATAACGAAACTCACTGGGAGCACAGACGCACACAAGTTTTTTCTGAGGCGGAAGAGAAAAGTGAAGCTGCGCGAGAAAAAAGGAAACTCTTATTTACCGTGCACGAGGAGGAGGTGGAAACATAAAAATAAAAATTACCGAGTGCTTTATTTACTTGTCATCGCTTTCGCGGAGAACTGCAGGGCAATGTAGTCGAGGGAAAATTTTAAAAATTTACACGAAACGGTATTCGTGAAGGGATTGAAAATTATCAATTGAATACACATAATGTTTCGTTTGTTAATGTTTTAATTAACGAACGTAGAAAATATCTTCTCACTTATTTTTGTACCATTGAACATGAAAGACGATTTCACGAGCGCGATATCAAAACACTTCAATTACACCGAATGTCCCCCCACCCCCTCCTCCCCTCTCACCTTTTCCCACCCTTCGCTACCGTATCCCATTCTGCTGTCATTGCTACGCGTGGGTGCATCTTTGTGTCCGCCTCGGGGGTTTGTCGCTTGCGACGTGCTCAAATCGCTAAGTGAATCTTCTGCACCGGCCAAAGGGGTTAACAACTTTTCACCTTCGTTTCACACCTTCCTGCCTCCCTCTTGACCCCCCACCATCCGGAAAAGGGGCAGATCCAAAGAGGTTGGCCGACACCATCACATTTCGCTACCTGATTTGATTCGGTGAGTTGGTGGTTGGCAGTTGGTTTTCGTCCTCTGCCGGAGTCGAATGTGCGTAGGACTTGGACGAAGCGCATTTGTGCTGGTAAAGGGGTTTTGCGTTTTGTTTTGCCCTTCTGTGCACAACGTTTTTTTTTTGTTTTTGCTACCCTCCATTCTGGCTAGGTCTCATCGTCTCCTTTGAAATTCACTGCATCTGCGACCAATAATTCAAATCTTTCCCTTGCGCGGCCCGCGCAGCAGCACCAACCCGAAGCAACTCCCGGAGATCTGGCACGGTTGATAAATGGTGTCTGCACCGGAATGCCCCGAGGGGGGAATAAACCCCGTAACACTGGAAGGCCCCCATTTGATCGAAATGGATTTCGGGTGGACGGGTGGAGCGCGAAAAATGGAAAACAGTGGGGAAAAAAAACACACACACACACACTGCCGGAGAGAACGCATCGGTGCCGAGAGGGCAGCGAGATTAAATTGATTGTGGAGGGTTAAATAACGTTGTTTACAGGTTGTTAAAATGTTCAACAGCTCTGTCAGGAAGGGAAGAAATAATTAAATGCACTTCTCCCGCGGCTGCTTCCGTTCGCGGGGCTTCTGTTTACTGTGCCAGAGATTCAACTCGATTTCGTTTCGCTGCACCGATGAAGCAGAACGGGGAGCTTTCAGGGCCCGACATTTGTATGTAATTCGCTTTTGCCTTTGTTTTAATGCGGGACGAAAATCCTGTAAAGCATAAACGGTTTACGAGAATTGCAAGAATCCTTATACATCTCTGCGTGAGGAGGGAAAGCGAGCTGCTTGGCTACGAACTGATTTGCAAATTTGGCAACACCTCACCTTTGACTGGTGGTGGTTGGGATCGGGAATTAATTGACATCGTTTTGGCGTCATTTGAATAATTTGATGCTCGGCCATCGCTTAGCCGGCGGGGCGAAAGGATTAACCGAAAGCGCACGGTGCACTAATGTGAGCCGAAGAATGTATCGATTCTCATTCCAAACTGCGCTAAATTGCTTATCTCTCTTCCCGCTCGTTAGGGAGCGATTTGACGTACAAGGTGGGGCAATTTTAATTTACATCCTTGGTCCAAAATGCATCCCTCTATCGGATTCCAAAGCGGAAAAAAAATTTCATTAAATGGTCTTATTAATTATCTTCTTCTAGTCAGGCTACGCTCTTCGGGTGATAAAGAAGCCACTGTGTATCAGATTCTCGCCTTTTCGGGGAATAATAAAGATATATCGTCGACAAAAAGGGGGGCACGAGTCGCGCACATGGACAACGAATGAATTAAGAATGAAACCCGTGCTGGTTGACACCTTTTTCGGGAATCTAAACACCCGACACCTAAACTGTGGCTAAGGCGTTTCTGCGAAGATGAGTCAGAACAGAAGCAATGAAGCGCTACATGTATATGTTGTGTTTGTAGTCGAACATTAAATAAATTAAAAAAGCCAAAAAAGAAGACCCGAGACCCGATTAAAATCTCGGACCGGGCGTGCAGCGGACAGAAATGTCCCCCCCCCCCCCCCCCTATTCCGGGAGTGACTCATTTTCCATTCGAATGTAAATCGTGTGCGTGGTTGTTTATCTGCTGGAAACAGATTTGATCAGTGGAAATTTATTTTTAGAATAATTATTACAACACCGCAAACATTGAAAACAAACCAAAGCAGACACTCACAAAAAAAATCTCGCTGCGAAGATTGAGCTTTCAACTGGGAAGAAGATATTCCATTCCCCGGGTACCGGACTTCTGGTTAGTGCAGCCCAGTTTTCATCAGATGGTTTATCGTTTTTTAATGAAATTTATGTGTCAGATCGTTTTCCTCCACTTTCTTGGGGCGGGAGGGTTCTCCAAACGCTGAAGAAACTGATCTCCAAAACGTGATAAGAACCATCGCCAGCGCCAGCCGAGGAGCATCATCCCGGGGACTGGAGAAGGCTGCCCATAAAAAGTGCCCCAAAGGAGCACCGTCCCTGGCATCATTTGGAAATGGCGGGCGTCATAACCGCCATCGGCTATCGCTTGGCCACGATCATCAACGTCCGGCGTTCCCGGTGGTTGATGTTGAGACGGCGCGAAAAGTGTTTCCTTTCTGCGCGGTTTCGCACTGTCAACAGGCGGGGAATATGAAATGCCACCCAAACAGGCCGAAGATGAAGAGGCACCGTGGTACCATACATACATCATTCCATTGTTCTCGTATAATTGGCTTCTACTTGACGTTGGATATGATAGTTTCCCCTTCTGGCAGGGAACAGAAAAAGAACTTCCTTGCGGTTGACGCTGTTCGAATGACGTATTCAGCGTGATTGACTGCTGGTTCGCGTTTCCTCTGTTCGGTTTTATTGTTGAGATTTAAAGCTTCATTAATGTAAAGAGTTGTAAACGGAAGGGAAAACCAGCTTAACGTGCTTGCTGGGGGTCTTCCTTTAGAGTTTACACTTTTTCCATGCAGTATGCTTCATAAATAATTTATCCTAAATTGGAGCGATCAATTAATTTTCCATTGGCAAAAAGATACATTGTGGCGTGAAAGCAACCGATGACGAATGGGTGTTTCGTGGTTATTAATTGACGACCAACTGTTGCCACATTAATACGTGCCGGCATGCGGGAAAAATAAAAGTGCAATGCAACTGATTCCCGGGCGTTCTGCTGCACACAACCGATCGATTAATAACTCTGTTGATGCAGCGAAATCTTCTCTATGCCAGCGATGGTTCACATGCGGTTCAATAGACAATGTACCGAAGACGCTGGCAAAATCCGAAGTGCGCACGTGAAAACTAGTCGGATGAATAATGGTTCCCGAGAAGCGAACAAAATTTAGCGCACCGCAAACTAGGTCCTACCGAGGTTGGTACCGTTATCCTTTGTCTGGTTGGGTCTGTATCAATCGCCAAACTAGCCAATAGCTGGCTCGAACTGCAAGTCCAATGTAGGACCAGACCAATTGAAACGATAGCTGCTTCATGAGAAGAATAAATGATACACCGCAGTCCGTGGTCCGAAGAAACGGCTGGGCAAGCTCCTCCAAGAAATATCGCACCACAGGAAAGTGGGTAGCTAATCGAAATATGGCCTCCCGTCCGTCCACCGGCCCAAGGAAATGGCGTTCTGTGGCGCGAGCCGCCGCCCCAACACCATTGGTCAGCAATGGCTATCTGTTCTGCTTCTGCCCGAACGTTCACAGCTACCTCCGCAAATCGGTTTCTAGTCTCAATTAGCGCCAACAGGTGAGCATAACGGTGGGGTGGGTCGGGAGGCACGCCTGGGGGGGGGGGGGACATAAGGCTTCGTGCGAAAGATTACGGCGACCCGATAGGCCCGTGGGGCCGGGTTTCGCTGCGAACAACAATACACCGTCGGGCTAATATACATATTGATACATTGATTATTTATGGATTATTGCTGTTACTATGAGACCCGCGCGTGTGACCACATCGCCTTCGGAAGCCCGCGTTTCGTTCACGGTTCCACCAACCGCCATTTGCTGGAAGCCAGCTAGTCCCACGCCATGTTCGCCTATTGGCTGCGTCCCCTCCGCAGAAGGCATGTGTGTTGTAGAGGGTTTATTAAAATTATTTATTTGCCACCGCGAGCTTCCACAAGGTGCGCAATGGAGGAAGTCAAGGCGTCCACATTTTCTTGCCGATTCGTATGCATCCATTTTCCTGGAAGTAGCTGGCGGGCTTCTTCTTGTGTCCGCACGGTTATTATTGTGTTGAACACTCGTGAAATTCCTGTCATGTATCGAAATCTCTATTATATTGTTAATTACAGAACGCTGACAACTTTATTTATGCTTGCATTGTGTGCGCGCAATAATCTTGCCGTGTGCTCAAGCTCAACCTTTGGTGACACTTCCTCGAGTAATGTGAATGTGATACAGTCGAAACGATTCGCGGGAACTGATGGTACGTGGAATGGACCACGAGCGGGACGGCTGACTGAAGCAGACATGAGTTAGAAATATTATTTCTAACGGCTCAGACACTCCGCTTGGACGGGCGAGTCACATGCGGAACAGGAGTGAGCATGTGCACGACGGAAAACATTGAATTTATGCAATGTTCAATGCGATAAATTGATATGCAAAACGATGACAGTAGCATGCAGGTGATGATGCTTTTGCAACGATGAAAAAAGGTAAAGGGTTTCAAACACTATCATGGTGCAGTACCTTCACATTTCGTTCGTTAAGAAGACGCGATTGGGTTTGGGGACAATCGTGCTTGTCTGATAAACAAACTTGATTAAATCATGATAAAAACATTCTTGCTGATCTCTCCAAAAGATTATTGTGTCTATTTCTTCAACCCAAAAGAGAACCCATACCGGATGCTTTGGATTCCCTTTGGAAATGCTCCATCGAGTTGGAATTCTGTTCGTCTCACAAAGGCTGATAAAGTACAACACCGTCGAATAACCAAAGACTCCCTTGCGCAAACAATTCTTCCTCAAGACACTTTATCCTTCGTTCAAGATTTTACCTACCGTGACGGCGAACGGTTTAGAAATCAAAAAAGGTACCGGGCGGCGTTACCTTCCATCCCGCGACGGATTATGCTGGCACGGCGTATGCTGGGTGGGTAAGATAAGATTGATGGAGCAACCGGGAGGGCCGTCGGTAAATCGCGACGGTGCGTAAAAAGACGGTTTAGGTGGAGGTTGGGGTGAAGTACGGGTGACAAAAATCGACGGAAAGTGACGACACCGTGTCAATCTTGCGTTAGCGAAAACGGTTGACAAATGGGCAAAGCCAACAAAACAGCACAAACAAAAAAAATGGAACGATCTGTTCTTTTATGCGGAGGCGAAAAAAGCCAGGTCGTTTCGAGATGAGCGAACATCTTCATTCTTCCCCGGGAGTGACACTGATGGTGTCGATAATGATGAACCTGGCGGCTCGGCGCGATGGCAACGCAAGGCAAGAACAAACGACGGCCAGGAGGAAGTTCGAGCTGCAGCAGCACAACGGGGCAAAGAACGAACGAAAAACCGGCAAAGCAAGGAAGTAAGAAAGGATGTGTCAATCGATTGGGTGTACACACTGACGAACGTAGCAGCGAGGAAGCTACCTCCGAACGCGTCCGAAGGTTGCCAAACGTTCGACGGAAGGTAGGAGAAAACAAAATGTTTTCTGACAAACCGGTGAGCCGCACAAAAAAAGTGTGCGATGCGCATTTGCCAAAAGAGCGATCACCCAAAAAACCGCAAACCACGAGGAGGTTCCGTCCTTCATAGCGGTGTAGCATAAATTGAGCATAAATGGGGTCGGCTGGATCGGGGGAAAATCGAACGGGAGGTGTACACCGAAGAGAGGAGCAAACAAAACAAACAAAAAAACCGCCGACAATGTACGGCGTATGACGGTAAGGAGGAGGGACCACCATGAGACGAGGGAATCTTTAGCAAAACCCTCCCCGCGAGTGACAGAAGATTGATAGAGTTATGATTGGGACGCGGGAAGATAAATAAAGCGAGTACGAAATTTTGATTAGCCTTCGGGAAAAAATAACGGTAGCGAGAGGGTGCGCTAAGGAGAGAATAAAATCAAAATACTTGACATGGACTTCGCAAAGTCAGCTCCGAGCACCGCTGGCAAAGGCTGGTGGTACGAATAATATTTCGTTACTGAAACAGGTCACACGGTGCGTGGCAGGGAATGCAAAGACCAACAAAAAAAAAGCGACATGGCGCATGCTGCAAAAAAAAAAGTCCCGTTCCAATGCTACGCCCTTTAAAGGTGGCGAATTCGGGGTGCCTTTTGCGAATTCCGCAACATTTTGCATAAATAAAATCGTCCCCCGAGCTACGGGCTACGAAAACAATGTTACCATCATCCGCCCGCCGTGTCCCTCTCGAGCGGAAACGACGGTGACATCACTTCACGAATTGACCATTGTTTGAGAGCTGTCAGCGTCTCTGCTCGTCCTCCCGCTCATTCTCCTTCTCCTTGTCCCTGTGCCAAACGGTGACAATTGAAGGGATGGCAAATTTGTGAACATAATGTTGCGAGGCAATAAAGCCCCGCCTCGGGGGAATGATTGAATCGTCCGCTTGGGGGGGTAGGGGTAGGGAACGCAAAAGGGACTCTCCGGTTGCCGGTTGCCCAAAAGGAGGGAAAAGAGGCCACATTTATTGGCTGACGGCTGAGTGAAAGATCATCTGTCTTGTTCGCTAACGACGTTCAGAGTCGGCGACGAAGGTGACAAATGGACGAGGTAAGCCAATGAAGTACGTCCATTGGAAGAACATAATTTTCGGCAAGAGAGATTTATCGAGTTTCGTTTTGCTGGTTTGATGTTGACACAAAACAGGCAACAATTTAAAAATGGAAAACATATACTTCTGGACTCTGGAGCATGAAAACTAAATATCGTTTAGTTGAATTACTTTTCTTTACTTAGATAAACTAGTGTTCGTGAAAAATACTGTTTGAATACGAAGCGATAGCCTAAAGACACATTTCTAATTGCTATTCCAGCTGCTTGGAAAACGGCAAACATCCGCAATGGACCATCTCGAGCCCACAGCGGAGAACGGATAATTTATATGATAATCAAATTTATCGAGTGTTCAATTTTATGGCTTCATAACACTTTAATTACATTATTCAATTTAACGTTTCGCGATCGCGATAGCACCGGCCTAATGTTTATTCAACTCAATACTCTCCCGTCCGGTAGTGTGTGTTACGCTACATAAAGTGCATCGACACCCCGCTGACCGCTGCTGCCTGCAGTGTATATGCGTTTTTCGGGGCTCAAATTGTTGCCGTACCGAATTTTCGGCCCTACTCCGAGAGCACCTTATTAACTGTTGCAGCCCATGGCGATAGTAATGCATATGCACCGGGGGCAAAGTGGCCTCGCAGTGGCGCACTTCCCGGGCACGGTTGCTCATTAATGCCAATTACGACGACGACGACGACGACGGCGAAACGGCCCCAAAACGAAGCGAACGGCGTGTCCATAGGCAAACAGTTTTGCGTGCCGAATGCTGCGTTTCGCGTGCATTTGGAAGAGCGAGAAGTGCATTCGGCAGCTGCCCCCGGGAATCGACCGAGCAGGGCCTAGGAGCGGTGCAGTCCTCGCCGATACTGATACCGGGGCCCATTAATTACCACACGTTTTTGCGGCGCTTAGGTGTGGTGCGCATGCATCATACGAATGTGTGTGCGCCCGTTGATAAAACATCGATTCGCATCTAATATGAAGGAACGGGGGAAAAAAAAATTAAACATTCATTATGCATTTACTATGCGCCCGTTACCTTCCTCCATCTGCTTATCGAACCAACTCGATCCAAACCCGTCGAAGGTACATTAGTTTTAGGTCTGATGTATTGATAAGTTCACAGGCTGACCGGTTTTGTTTCGTACAAACCTAAACCTTTTACCTTAGGTTGAAAGCTGGCATGTTTTATAAAAATATATACAATGAAAATTGACGAATTTGCGTTTGGTACTTCTCCCAACATCATAGTCCAATAATGCATTTCCATAGCTATATTCCACGCACTGAATTTCTGTTGGCTCACTGATGATTTTTTAGCTTACCTAAAACGAGAAAGGAAAGAACGAAGAAAAAAAGTTAGTTTATGCGTAGAAAAATGATTACATAAATATGTTGCAATACTGCAATAATTTTGCAAAAAATATTGTCCTATTGTCTCATCAATGTGAAAAAACGTTAATGCATCGACGCCAGATAAAATGTATGTTTATATTTAGTTTTAGCATTGTTTTTTTGCCATTTTGATTGGCACGGAGCACAATTGAAAATTAATTTACAATATCAACAGAAAATACTCTCCAATTGTAAACAACCTCCAGGTCGTGCGGCCGAAAGAAAATAAGCTGATATGAGCAAAAACCAGGCAGATTTATTTCCATTTGCACACCAGATTTTTTTCTGTGCCTCCTTTTTTCCGATTTGCGTTGCGTATGGCATGATTTATTTGAAATGAAAAATAATTCAATTCTCCAATCAATTTCCACACTCCGCGATCCCCGATCAACGTAACGTAAAGTCATTATTTAGTTTTTTCGTTTAGTCTTCTGACCCTAGCTTAAAATCCTACACTTTATAACTGGTACATGAGAAACCAAGGTGTGTTTCATATGGATTAATTGAATATTTTGTACATTGTGAAATATTGTTCTAAAACAACAAGTAAATTTGCTAACTGTTCTTGTTTACATCAAGTCGGAACAGAGATCAAAAAGTGAAATGGTTAAGACATTGTCTTCGCGGTTACGGTTCCGAACAATGTCAAATAGATGGTCCGCAGTCGAAGGGACCAAACGTCAGTTCAACCGGCAGCCGCAACATTGGCGGGAAGAGTTTCGTCTTCCATTCGCCAATCATACACAAAAATACAATCAGACTCACACACTCATTTGCTATTCACGGCATGATTTATTTTAATTATTTCTCGGCAACTCCTCGATACAGCGGAGGTTTACGGTTTACGGTGTTTTATGGTTCCCTCCCCGGGTTTGATGGTCAGTCAGGACCGACCAACACACCGTTATGTCGCAGTCCAGAAGAGCCCTCGTGCCAAGGGCGGGGTTGGCCGACAAAAATCTGTCACCAAGAGTCGGTTGTGGCAGAACAACCATAGTACCAGCAACATAAGACAGGAGGAGGATGGGATTCTTAGGGGAAAACCACAGCACAACCCAGCGACGAAAGTGTCCCCCGGCTCGGTCTGCCCGAATGTGTTCGATTTTCTTTTTCCATCCGTGCGCGATGAAAGTGACGATATGAAGGGGAGAAAATTTGTTTGTTAATGGAAAGTTTTATACGGTTCTTTTGTGTGTCCTGTCGGGGTGGTTGCGTTTATAGGAGTTCCAGTTTCCGGTCTCCGGACTGGTCCTAGGGAGTGGAGGGTCCGCGCCAAGATACATACGCACGCGTTTTTATGTGCGGCTGATAATCAGTTCGCCAAATGCTGGGGAAACACCGACGGAGACAGCATTTAAAAACCGTAAATCCGGCGCATACTTGAGCGGAATCATAAACTCCGAGGCCGTGCGTTTCCAAATTTTCTTTTCGCCGTGCATTGTCCGGATGGATAAACGGACGAAGATAAAGTCATTTCCATTCAGAAATGGAATGACCGAGCAGGGCATTAAAATGTCAATCATGGTCAGAGATAACCGAAGTGCAAATTATTCATGCTTGAAAGAATACTGTTTCTTTATTCTTGGTAAGTAACGGTGAATAACGTTTAACGTATAAGATGTGTTATTGTAGTCTTAAACAATGTAATATGCATATTATAACATGCGATAGTAGCAACCAACTTTAAGCAGAATACAATGAAGCTCTATTTGCAATAATCTACACATAGAATCACTTCCACACCGCAAACAAGCCAAAGCGACTAGAGTACGGTGAAAAGTAGCTCCTAGTAAGAAATTTTCCTATTATCTCTCTCCTTTATTGCCACCACCTTTTCGAGGGACTAGAGTCCTACACGTAGAACTTTGTGGAGGAGCTATCTTAATTAGCCGGCCAAAAGTTTGCCATTCGTACCGGGCGAAACTGGGTATTTCGGGCCAAACGAAAGATGCCACCCCGAACCGAAGAAACGCCATCACTTATGCTTATCCATCGTGTTCCAGCGCATAAGCTGAAGCTATACAAAGATTGTGCTACACACGGGGTAAGATCCTGTTCCCACCCACCGAGCATCGCGTCTGTGTACTAAATCTTCGCCCGGCTTTTCACTCGTATGGTAGTGATAATCATAATAATAATACTAATGATAATATAAATAATGATGATGGGAGATATTTGTCTGCCATTTTGCGAAAGTTTAAAATCTCACCTGGAACAGCGTGTGGCTTCTTCGTCCTTTGCTTGCCAGTGTCACCGACCTGCCCAGTGTCTCGCATCCATCCCAAAACGATCCCATTACGATAACGCACCCGACCCGCGCACTCTGTGTGTCGTGCGGGATTTTGCATGGGCGAGAGACTATTACCACCTTCGAAATACCTGTACTTTACTCGAATAACGTCTTACCATCTCATAGCAAGCTAACAAAAGGCAATGATAATCCTTCCCGGCACCACGGTGTACTTCTTTAGAAAAGTTCCATCCAAAATAGGGGTAAAAAAAATATCTCAAAGGTACTGTTGTGGTTGGGGGGACGAAAGAAATTCTTACGATATGATGCATGCACTCTCCTGATAGTCTGGGTACTTCGTGGCGGACGGTGGTGTTTCGTTTCGATAAAACAACGTGCAAATTGCGTTCTAAACTGCGCCCAGGGACGCATACACACCACCCTCTCCGAAGAGGCTGGATTCGGATCCGGGCGGCTTCCGTGGCTTCCACGACTTACCGGGCGACATCGAAAGTCATGTCGACCGATAGCATCGCACCATCGACGGAGAAAGTAGCACCGTCGCCCTTCCGGAGGGACCATCAGCATCGTATCGGTGTCGTCCTTCGGTGCCGTGTTATCCGTTTTGTTCCGACTCCGGATCTCCACCACTTCAAGCGACGCCATTGTGTTGTGTCCCCCTCCCCCTCCTCCCCGCTGTCGATTGCATTTTCCCGTGGGTCCCGTCGACGATGAATGGGCGGAGGGGGCGGAGTTTTCCCGTGCTTTGATCGAGCAAACCCAGCCCGAAACCGTCAGGCCAAGCTTAAAATATTTCCCTAACGATATCGAACACGTACGAGATGAAAATTTACTTATGAGTATTTGCGCGACACACCATGAAAAGCCCTTTTCCCCCCGGTCAGGCCACACTCTCCAAGTAGCTGTTTTCGTCGTTCGATCCTTCAAGAAAGAACCTCACATTCCCCCCAAAAAGTGGTTCCTTTATTGCACGGGGCCACGGGGAAAATAACGGCAGCATCATCCCGCTTACCCGGGATTCGGCGGATACCTGGCTGGAAAATGGCTCTTTCCGGGCTGTATAATGACGAAAATCTTTCGATAAACTTTTCCAGCCCCTCCCTTCCTTTGCTTCGCTACACATCTTTCGGGGAGCGGGGGGTGAAAAAGTTGGCGCGAACTGGCTTTGGCCGGGGAAGGATGACTGGGTTTACTCGGCTTCATAATACGTCCCCGAGCGGATCCCATCACAGCTACTTTTAACGTTTACTTTACGCCACACCCGTCGCCCTTCGCGGCGCAGTCTTTGGCAGATAGAGGAAGAATTATCGTTCAAAGTTTCCGACGACGGCCACAAGCGCAACAACTTTTTTGGCTCGAGGAGCAACGAACGAAGAGGTGGAGGGGAAGGTTGAGAGGACAGAAAAGAGATGGGAACACCGGTAAAAGGTGCAGCGTAAGACCGCACGTAAAGGTGTACTACGTGGGGACACGTGTTACCCGGGAATATTTAGGAGACTTTTAAGGCAGCAAATTGGTGCCCCAACCCCAACGGAGGCGGCACTGTCTTATCCCATATGCTTGCGAACCACAGGAAGGAAAGTGTTTATTGTTCATTTTTTAAATAATTACATAATAGTTAAAATTGTAAACCAACAATTCGAGCATTGTAACAACAACACATTGAAAAATATCAGTAAAATATGTGTAAAACAATTGAAGCTCGTACAGTGAACTTTTTACGTACGAGAAAACTTATTGGGACAAAGTTTTCCGACAGTTATGCACCGCTTTGAGATAGCGTAAACCCTCGGGATACATTTTATAAGTACGTTCTGGTATAGTTCCACCTTCCAAGGCAATCCACTGAACTATCTAAATAAAGAGGAACAACGAAATTTCCATAGTTTTCTTTCCAATACCGAACAAGATTGCATTATCCTTTGTCACCTGCAAAAACTTGAAAAAGTTTTTCCCCTTTAGCTTTTCAACGAGAATTTGCTACTAGGACATGGCGAAAACACGATAAGTTTATTTTGAAGTTATTCGCATACTGGTGAAGATCATTTGCATATACTTTACTTAGTGACGAAGCAAAATAATGATTAAAGTGATAATGAATAAAAAAGGAAATAAATCAGTGACATCAATGATGATTTTCGCGTTATGCCTCTGCACGAAAACAACTACTAAGCCGATGCTCCTGCCACGTCTCTTGTGTTATTCTCATTTTACGCCCCCTGTTAATCAAGTTCACCTACACATCATCGCACCAGCATAAACAATGTCGTACACCTTGTTCACCGACTAAGTGTGAATAATTCTTAATATCTTGTTTCCCTCCCCCCCAAGCGAGTCGTTTTCATCACCACCGACTCCTTAACGTCGTCAACTTGTCCCGCCGTGCCCAGAAGCTGGCAGGTTGGTTTGGTGTGGTTGGACACATTTTATGGGGTATTTTTGTTTCAAAACTTTCATTGCGTCGGAAACTCCTGTCGTGTCCTGCCGTCGGAAAGGGGGGAGGAGCTCGGTGGCTTCATAGCGAGCAGCACTTAATTATTCATCCTTCGTCACCGGAAGATGACAGTGCTCCCGTGAGAAACGGACACACACACACACATACATACACCCACCGGAGGATACCGTGAGCAAGTGGGGGAGGGAGCGAAAAAGAACAAAAGAAACAGGACGCGGAACTGGGAAGATGGTAAAATTAGATTCTACCTACAGGAGTCGATTCCGGGGGTCTCGCGCGCTGAGGGATATAAAATTACAAACACAATTCGAACGAAACCCGCGCGCGGAGTGAAATTGTTGGGGAGATTTATTCGTTAATGCTAATTATATGATCATTAAACCGGTGGATCATCAAGCGTTTTGGAAGGTGGATGGTGGAAGATGCGAGTTGGGGTTGAAACTCCCGACTTTGATACTTCTTTTCGGTAGGTTTCCTTGATTGGGTCCCTTCCTTCCGGTATGGTGTTTATGTGCTGTATGGAGCAGCATAATTAGAGAAAAGCGACTACACGAACCCGTTTTTTGTCGAAGATTGCGGTGGGAATGGGCCGGCTTCGGGGGTTTTTATACTATCCCGTGGGCCGATGGGGCCATCCGTAACCTTTTGCGGGGACACTTGTTACCTTCGCACGTTCCTAAAATTCTTCTCTCACACGTTATCCGTTGCTTTCACGCGCCCTTTTCGTATCACATTCGGTGGTGGTGCGTTTGAAGCCGGCCAAAAGAAAATTCCACAGCCTTTTCTTACCACCCCGTGTGTGGAATGATGCGGCGCGACAAACGCTTCGACATTGCGCCAACTGGTGCGTTATCTTTATTCGGGCGCGCACATACACAAGCAACCCCCCCGGGGGGTCGAAGGGGTGACGAGAGGTGTGGTAGGAAAAGCGCGGCCCCTGAACACAGGCGCATTAACTATTCTGCTCAGGTGCACATTTGGTGGCATCCGGTAAATAACATTTATATTTATTTTTATTATTCCAATAGCCCTCGGTTTTCCCCCATCCGATGTTTGGTTTGGTTTCTTCAGCCCTTTTCCCTGCTCTTGCTGTTTTTCGGGTTTAGTTTAGTGTTTTATAATGTTTCGCTTGTTTTTGTTCTCTTACTTTTTCCACTTTTTTCACATGTGCCCTTTGCATTGTATTCCCAATGCTGCTTTGTGCTTCTGTGTTTTGTTTGCTCTTGCCAACTGTTTGTCTCCTTAAATCTCTGAGCTTCACCGGTTGGCGGTTCTGGTACGTGTGTTTTTCCATCGCGCTTCCAAACTATCGTTTCTTACGCCCATCTCCTTACCATTCTTCATTCATTCGTACGAATTACATCTCGCGTTTGACAATTTCAAACGGTGCTTTTTTCGATTGATGTTCTTCAGCGAGCCTCGTTGGTGATTCAAAGCGCGCGCGCGCACGCAGTGCTTTTTTTTAAGTTCCCTTTGACCGGGCGGCTTTTTGGTTTCAGTTCGCCAATGGAGGTTCCATTTAAGGGGAGCAGTGCGGATCTCTACATGCTCGTAGAGTTGCGCATTAGCGCACACCCAATTACTTGGAAGTAAGGTGCGCGATCGGTTCGAAGCGAGATAGCCGAAAACGCGTTTTTTCCCTTCAAATACGACAAATGAATGAGTTCCATCCAAATTAGAGGGAACACGTTACCGTTTGGCGTTTGGTTGGAAAACATTTCAACACTTTGGAAGACGTTTATCGGTGCACATCAAAAGAAAACCGCACTTCGGGTTCATTTATATTTCAAACCCATTCGAACAGGTCGACACAAAGTAGTTAATAGTTGTGTAGCAACCTAAAACTCTTGTCTGCAGGTTTAAAATAAGAAAAATTAGCCAAAACACTAATTGGGATCCATTCCCCGAAATGCGCGAGATTAATATCGTGAGAAAGCCCACCACGGAGGCGTTCCGCGTCTGTCGATAATAGTATAGACGTGCGTACAATTAATTTGATTTCCTAACAATAAATCTTGACCGATTCCGAAGTCCACCAAGATTCGATTGAAGCGATGTGTTGGAGGTGGAAGAAGACAACGCAACCGTGGCTTCCCCTTCTCTCTCTCTCTGGCCCGTTTGGGAGGGAATGCATTTTATTGCGCTACGATTGCATTCGCATCAGCTCGATGTGGTAATACGTTTATTTGTGTGTGCCACTGCAACGAAGAGACCTTGGGGAAGACGAAAAATTTAATCCCTTGCGCCGTGTGATTTCTCCCGGTGCCTCTCGCGTGCAACCACCAAACCTCCCGCAAAGGATCTCGAAATGCTCCCGGTGCCGCATTACGTGAGTATGATTTTGATATCAAAAACGCATTAACAGCGCCCATAAAACAAAAACGGCGAACCATTCTTCTCCTACCGACTTCGCAAACATTATAATCAAATAATCATTAATTTCTGCAGCCAGCCAAAGGGGTGGCCCGGTCCCGGCACAGGGAGAGGTGATTTTAAGGGGATGTCGGTGGATGAAGGGGGTGTGGGTGCAAGTCCGCCACCAGGCAGCGGAGGACCCCGTTCGGCCAATTATCACTACATTTGGTCGAAAATGTGCCGCTCTCACGGGGGAAAGTAATCAGTTCCCATATCAGCGGCGGCGGCAGTGGAAAAAGCAGTGAAATACATAAATGGCACAAACATAGACACATCGAACCGGGGACGATGGACGAATGACTCGAACGGAACAATCGTGCACCCTTTCCTCTGCGCAAAAAAAACCCGCCGGAAGGGTGGCTAAGGGTGGTGGCTGCTAAATTGTTCACCAAAGTGGCGCTCGCTCGCGGAGCGGATCAGGCGATCACTTGAACGGTACTGGTGGCTCATAAATTTAAAAACTACAATCCAAGAAAACGGAAATAAATGGTAGCAACAAACTTGACCCGAGGGGTGTGGGGGGGAAGTGCGTGAAGAGCCGGCGACGTCTGGCGTTCGGCTTCGGGCCTCACGCTTTTGTTCACCCGCCGTCGGGTGCGGAATGCGCAATGAAATCGCAGTGGACGACTTCAAATGACTTATTATATTCACATTATGCTAATTAGGATATTAATCATTCACTTATGCCACTTGTGTTATTTATTCCGCACGGTTGGCTTACTTTCACCCGCTTTGGTGCGTTCTCCGGGTCCACGGTTTCGGATACGCACGCGTTCTTTGGGTTGTATAATCGAAACGGTGCATTTTCGTACCTTTGTAACTGCTGCGATTGAACTAACTCACTCAATAATGCACTGGGAACCCTTCGGTTTTTTTGCGATCCGGTTAACAATACATTTTATTATGCAAATTATTGTGTTAAAATCGGATCAACTAAGCTTTTCTGTATCGTTTCCTTTTTTGCTCGGCCTTTGCCTTTCCACTTCGCTGTATTTACAAATCACATTCGCCCATTTGTTTTTTCTTGCCTCCCAATGAACCACCAATTTAAACCTCCCTCCTCCAGGTGGGGTGTGGTGGAGGAGGGGAGGGGGGGGGGGGGGGTGCACAATGGGCGGTACTAAATTTTGCAACAACCAGTAACACCCTCTTTTCCGAGCTGCCATTGTTAGGGAAAAACCCACCGAAGGGTGGCAAAGGTTAAGGGCTTTCGTGCTCTTTCTCGCACACCGCATGCACTTTAAGCGAGGGGCGGATTATATCAAAGGGTTAAATTTTTGAGCCACTCTGTAAAGAAGGAGGTTAAAAATTCGGTATCAAAGGAACGAAAGGGGGAAAGGGAAAAATGGGGCGAAAAATAATACAAAACACAACGCCACAACGTGGAAGTGAGAAAAACGCCAGCGAGCGCACGTGGTCGCGGACTGGTTTGGTGGTGGTGTGAGAGAGAAACCGACACACCAACTGCATTCCCCGTCCAAAATGGCTGCGAACGCGATGGCCAAGGGTGGGCAACGGTGGTGGCGAGATGAAAAGGCGTATTGTTAGCGCCGGCGCTCTTAATTTATTGTTATTCGTAATAGAATAGTTTAATTTAAATTTCCCAACGATTATGGCCGTCATCGTTTGCCGGTGCCGCGAGCCGTAATGAAGGTACGCAAGCGTTGGTTTGGGTCTGGGAAATTTCGGCACGACGGTTTGATTCGAAATGGCAGCCGACGGACGGTATAAAATTCCAATTATAGTGGAATTATTTCGCTGAAATTATTTATACAAAAAATATTGTAATCTTAAGACAACATAAATCTTCGCGCCATCGTCGTGCAGGACTTTTTTGCATAATCACATTTTTAACCCGGCTATAGCTCCGGTGGCGAGAGCACAAGGGCGAGCCCTAGGCGCGATCCAAAACCGTCATTACGAATGCTAAGCACATTCGCTGAAAACGCAAATAAATAATAGTTCCTCGCTTCGCAATCGCATCTTCGCCACGAGCGGCCCTTTCGCAGTCGTGCGATAGCCAAGATGGTGGGCTGCCCTTTTTTTCCTCCCCCCGAATGAGATGACGATGGCGTCGGAAAGCCCGTTGGGTGCCCGGGCAGACCTTCTGCAATGTGCCAAAGGGGCACAACACTTTTGCAGGGCCACCGCAAAAATGCAGCGCGCACCAAGTAAATGAGCCGACGACGAGTGGTTTACGACGCGCGCTTCGATGCCATGGCTTACATAAGCGTGAAGCTCAACAACTTTGGCGATAAAACCTCTTCCTCCCAAGGACTCGCCTATAATCCCGCCCGAAACGGGTAAATGAGGTGCCGATTGCTGCGTTGCACTGCAGTTGCATAAGACTTTATAAGTGCATTAAAGGACTCGTTAAAAGAAGGCCGAACTCGTGGCATTCTGAAGGGCCGGAAATCCACAGATAGCTGTTTACGGTCGCGTGGGATTTGTGTGTCGTACTCCGGCAGCATAAAGTACGGTTATTAAATTGGAACGGACAATTGAAACGGAAACGCACCCGGGCAGATAACATAAGTGCACGTTTTCTCCCAGCGTTCATCCTTGTGGCGGCGGCCGGGAAGCGATTAAAGCCCAGAATGAACTTTTCAGTAGTTAATATCGTTTTCGTGAGAATGATTATTGTCTTTGCAACGTTTTTTTGTTCGTAAGCTCGTTAATCTCGCGAGCTCCATTTCATCTGGAAAAACCTTGTAAATCATTCGCCGAGCAAAAAACCCAATTCCAAAAGTTTTTCTTTCTTCCGACAAGCGGTTAACAAAACAGGGATCTTATATCTTTGATACTTAATCACAGACTTATGTTCATCGTCATACTGAATATAGGATAATCGGCTCGTAAAATTCGCGCTATCACCACCCGAATGCACAAATTATATTCTTCGCGATAGCAAATTGAACGAACCCCAACCGGTATGTTTCACCCGGTTTACAAGGTCTCCATAGGAGCTTCCCGTACGTACTTCGGGAGAATTGATTTCGGTCCATAAATCGATGTACGACACTGCCATTTCTTACGGTGGTAAAAATGAAAAATAAAACATTCCCCAACAGCAGTCAAATGGCGCTATCCCGGGCTGGAACGGCAACGGCATATGCTGGAATGGCTCCAGAAGTTCCTTTATAGGTTTCCGTCGTTTCAAGGGATGAAAAAAAAACAACAAAAATCCAAACACTCTATAAACCGAATCAATAAAGCGCTCCCCCCCTAACGGGTCGGGCGGCATACACGGCCTTCGACGAAACGGAGGATCATCGCCGACACCATCAACCTGAAGCTTATCGCGGCACAGGAAGCCGATTTACTCCCATTTCAGGGCGCCCTCTAGGGCACATCAGATCCTCGCGTGGGGACAGGAAAACAGTCAATATGTTTAATCTTAATCCGTTTTATGTTCGATATCATCGGAAGCATTTATCATTGCGCCCTCACCGGTGTGTGTGTGTGTATGTCGGTTTGCTCGTCGATCCACCGTTTGGGGCTCAGGTTACCCTCTGCAGGAGCGCTGCCAACCTCGCCACATGACGGAAAGGGCGGCGTCCATTCGTCACCGTCATCAAACCCGATACAGCACGCGTGTGTTTGGGTCCCCCGGACCGGAAGGGGTCGCGGAAAGGCGATAAGGATAACACATAACCGTGTGTTTATTAGGCACTCAAGTGAAGGTGATAATGCCGTCGTTTATTGGCTCCGGAAACGCGAACGGCCCGCGCGATGGTGAGGGTATTTTGCAAGCGGAGGAAGTGACCTGTTTTAAGGAGGATATAAACATTTGGCGCAAGATTTCGTCCGTAAACCGATGGTGTCATTTACGCGCACGGGGGTTGTTTTCTTTTTATTTTGTTTTCCCCCCGTGTTAGAAAGGCCATTTGTTTCGCGTCCATGAACTCCTTATCTACCCAGGTTGACTACTGTTGTCTATTGTTGAGCCTTACACAAAGGGAAAATCTATTCGCTTTCATCAGCTGTTCATCAAACTAACTCCTGTTTTACTTTTTTTTTCCTCCGGGAATGATGAACACTTCAATCTTGGGAGCATAAATTACCTCTGGAAATGCCGGAGGAGGGTCGGGAAAATCTATGTCGACAGCGAAAAATTTGCATTCCCTGCAAGTATCCTTACGGTAGACGTGGAATTTATTTGCGCTACTAGCAGCGCGTGCGTTCGGAAATGCTTGGAAAAAAGCATTTCACCTTCCTAGCGCACGCCAAACAATGTGTTAAACAAACAGCGGCAGACTAATCGAACCGACGTCCGTCACCGGAAGTCTCCGGCTGCTCCGCCTAGATATGGATTAGCGTAAGCTAAGGTGATGACGGGGGAAGCATGAAGAGAGGGAGGGGCATGGATTTGCGACGCAGCGGAGGCGAAAAAATATCCTACGACAGGTTGGCATCGCAAATCAGTAGCTCACGATTGATTGATGAGGGTTTTATGCAAAGTCTATGAGCCTATGAGGATTTTGCTTCGTCTCCTCACGACAACGTACGAACGTTACGGGGTTGGACGGACGTTGTGGGGTGGGATGTACGGGGCAAAAAAGCCCGCCAAGGTGTTACTTGTTTTGCTTAACTTGGTTCGAGATGTTTGCCCTATGGACGGAGAAAAAGTCATCTTGAAACATGAAGAAACGCAAAGAAAGGAGCGTTAGTGTTGCAGAATTTTAATTAAATCAGTCAAATATTTCTACAAATCATTCAGCATGCATTATGCAAAACAGGAATATGAAAAACCAAAGTAGGTTCGTTTTGACCCAGGAAAGAAACCCCTGATCCTAATAGCGTGAAAATGAAATTAATGAATGAAATCATCGAATAACTATGAGTTCTTACTAAAATCTAAAATGTTTTATGAGAACTCCGCTTCTGAGTAAAACAAACAATAAGTAAAACAACAGCCTAATTATTCGAGAACAATTCAAAATAAATGCATGAAGCGATAAAAGACGTCTTAATTTCATCATAAACGTCTGCAGGAATTAAGTCGTCCATAACCACCTCGCACATTTATATATTAATTTTGTGAAAAATACTTCACCACCTGCTCCTCTTCCGACCGTTAAACGTATCTTAATCGAGTAGACAAAGGCGGATATAGAGCAGAGTAAAAAAACAAAGAAGGAATAAAAAAAGTACAACCACATAAGCTGAACGAGTGCAGCTTGAAACATATTAAAAAGCAAAGGTACTTAAGCTTGCGACTGAATCTAATTAAATTATGATTAACTCAAACCCACAGCACTATCATTGAGCAAAAGGGCGCTGGCAAAGAGAGCAGCGTGAGAGGTGGATAACCCATTAATGCACTTGATATCTCCACCTATCGTCGATCTCCGCAGTGGGTAAGTGGAGAGTACGCAAAAAGGCAAGTGGAGTGAGAAAATTGCGAAAAATAATAAAAATAAATAAAATACTTGCGCAAAACAATAACCAGCCGGTTGCAAGTTTTTCACCTTTTCACGCAACCGAACGCACATTTCCTGTGCTCGGACCAAATTTCCCATACCGTTGGATGGCAATGGCGCGGAAGAGGGCAGATCAGTTGACGCGAATGCATTACAAACTTCCGAAAGGCATTGATGCAAGTGAAGTTGATAAACAAAAGGGAAACAGCCTTCATTTTGTTATACTTCATACAACCGTTGGAGTTGTTTATGGACTCGATATGTATTTTTTACATAACAATTAACTGTTGCTTATTTTTAGCTTATTTGGGATTCAGATTTTGTAAACTGGAGCGGTTATAACGAGAATATTTTGTGTAAACTCTTTATATTTTAAAGTGAATATATCAAAGGTCTATTTATATCATAAAACATTTGAAGCAGAATTGGAAAAACAGAAGTACAAACAGCTCATTGAATTGAATCATTTACTAGTAATGAGCTTTTCGCATTGAATGCCGTCCTTTTTGGACAAGGAGTCATACTAAGGCAACCATAACGCTAACAGGCAAAAGACGACAAATTGCCTTTTGTTATGCAATTTTAGTTTGAAAATCTACTGTTCTGCCTTCACACATTTTCCGTGTTACGGGGATATCCTTCGTGTTATACTTTTAAATAGCTTTCTGACGCAAAGCGACATTTTTTCATTTCCTTCAATTTTTACACGTCGAAACCGTTTTCTCCGAAGCATTAGCCCCGTCAGAATATGGAACACTGCAAAGAGCGCCAATACCAACGCTACACTATTCATTTCCCTGGAAAAGTCTTACGTGCCACCTACTTCCCTGCAGCGAGCGCGCTTTAATGTACAATCTTTCGTGGTCGGTTTTCGCACGGAATGCAAACCCGAATAGTGTCCTCAAACATCGCAACATCGGGAAACTCAAACGCCCTGCAACGAGCAGCAACTGGTGGCCCGTCCGCAAGGCGGCTGACTAGCGAGGGTCGGTTCGTTATGGCTCCGTCTGTGTACAAACACACATATTGCTGTCAGCTTTCCCCGGGAAGGTTCTCTTTTTTTTAATAAACACACACATCGACCGTTTTCCCTCTGGTGGGCGGTGGAAAAATGGAAAACCACCATGGTACGTTCAATCTTCCAGCCGTCCGAGCCGAGGTGTGCGCTAAAGGGCTCACCGAGAGCGAACCCTGAAGAGGCGCCGTAACCAGCGATAGCCCACCGTGCGGTCGGTGGCAAAATGAATAATATAAATGATGGTCAGTTTCGGTCGTTTAGAGCCAATGGGGACGTATTGCTGCGATACTCCCGGGGACGGACGATGGACGGGAGGGATGTGTGTGAGGGACTTTGTATGTACACTGGCCGTAAGCCCAACCCCACGATGTCCTTTTTACCATGGATTACACACCCGGTCGGTATTTCCGAACCCGACGAGCGAATGCACACACTTCGTTGGATGTCCTGATTTGGCCCTGTCGGTGCGACCAACCGCCCAGAAGGTGGGACGTGTCGGTTGGGTATGCATGTATGGTTTGCCCGGCTGGATGGATGATGATAGCATACGTCGAGGTGACCGGTGGCCAAACCATATTACATCGACCACACCGCATCCCAACGCCGTGTCCCGGACACCGGGGCGGACGGTGGACCCTGCACATGGAAACCTATCCGAAAAAGCAACACCATCATCCGTGCCCGAGGAATGGGACGAACGCTCACACCCGACGGTGATTGGTGGATCGTTCGGGTGGGGGGAGGCATGTTGGGTGTATTTATTGCCACCACTGACAGCATAATTATGGTAATAATATGGAAAATAAGCCCCGGTAATCGGTGTATAAATATGTTTGAACAGTATCGGTGCATGGCGGACCGTGTGCGTCCTTCTGATGGCGCCGGTTTGCTGTTTTTGCTCCCTAATGTGTTGTCCTTTCGGGAGCCGTACAGATACTGTCTCGACTAGGCATGGAGCAATGTTTTTATTTTTCACTTTAATGAACAGCAGACATTTTTTAACGTTTTTCTTGAAAGTAATAGCACTAGTAAAATAAATTGTTAAAAATGTGATTGGTTACTTTTATTATGTTCTAACATCAGAAAGAAATACGACCTGACCGTATTGCTATCGTGAAAAGTTTTCAAATACAACACAATCGTACCATTGGTCATTGAAAATTTATCTGAACCTAACAAAACCAAGAGTGCCCTTTATTTAATTCGATAAAATCCGGTTGCAACAAACATCTTCTAAGGGAAAGCACGGTACTTTTACGACCACTAAAGGCTTACGCCCGGTAGCATTTGGATCACCGCAACCGATAAATAACGTAATTTATGTTCATGATTGTTCAGTCACCGAGAGAAAAATGAAACGAACAAAAAAAAAACTGCAACTTAATCCTAAGCGATTTCGCCAGCGGACCATAAAAAAAGCGAGGGCCGGATCAGACATGGATCAGTCAGAATCTTGCATTCTGTGGGTCATTAATTACAGTTATTCATTTCGATGTTGCCGGCACTTTGGCTGCTCCCGTTGCCGAGAAGCACACATAAATCGTACGTCCCGCTCGGGAAAGGGTGCCGCCGGGCCGATCACTTTTTGCATCGTGGATTCGCCTCTCGCCTTAAGAGTCGTTTATATGTTTACGATGAGAGCTAGTTCTTTAGCTAGCTAGCCAGGGGTTTATCCTCCCCCCCTCGTAGCAGCGAATCAGCTGCTTCTGGTAAGACAAATATCGATAAATTACTGTAGGGAAAACCAAGACAGGAGGGAACATGAAATCGTAAAAAAACCTAACACATTAAACATGAAAACAAAAAACATCATCATGCGAAAGAAAAAAAAGCTTTCTCAATAAATGAATGGATGGAAGAATACAAGCTCTAAGGAAAACATTCAACTAAACCAAAGGAAAGAAGGAAAAAATTGTTTAAAAAATACACAAACTGCCCAGGCGCGGAAGGCTGAATCAGGAAACATACCAAAGAATAGCATACAAAGGCAAAGAAAGAAATGAATGAAGGTAGTAAAACTTAACAAATAAATTAAAAACGCCACTTAAAAAGAACTAAAAACTTGAAAAATAAAGATGTAAAATAATGAGACCGTGGAAGCGGCCCGGTCGCTGTGAGAGAGGAAAGGCAATAAAATGAAAGAACAAGCTTTTTAGCGGCAGTTGCAGCATTGGATGTTTGTATGCAGCGCGCCGTATGCACAGTGTGCTATAAAATGCAAGTGGATTTAAATCGCTTGCGTGCCAGGCGGGGTACTTAAAAATCCCAACTTCCATCGCAAGAGGCGACCATTGCGCATTTCGTCTACCATCCAACCCCTGCTATCCCGGTGTGTAGCTTCTTTTTCTGCACCTTATCATCGGAAGGCCCGGCCGAGCCTGCCGAGCAATGTGGAGGATGATTTAAACGCATTGTTAGTGGCGAAGGGATTTCCGAGCGAGGCCCGGGACACGTGGTGATGGTGCAGAAAAATTATCCAAACCTGAGCATCGTAAAAACAAACACACGCTCAAATGCACAGGTACGCACACACGCCTTCGCCTGTATCGCTTACGATCATTAAATGCTAAATTTATGATTTATTGAAACACACCTCCCATTTCTTAACCATTTTAAATGACATGCATTTTTCTCTTCTCCAACGGTCGTGAAATTGGTGGTTGAAAGAGGAAGAGGAGGGTACTTGCGTTTTTCCTTTCATTAAACTGATTCCTAGCATTAAGCTAGGTGTCTCTCTGGTTGATAAACTGGAGTTTTTCATTATAAACAGTCTGTTTAGTTAACGTGGGAGGAACTTGTTTCTAAAATTCACCCATTCAATTATCACTTATCACATTGTTGTATTGATTAGTAATTTCAAAATTTTGCAAAAAAGGGCGAAGTGTTGAAAATTATGCTTGTCTCTTATCTTTACAACAATAAAATACGTAATAGTTTATACAGATTTATCCATCCTAGAGGATGATAAGAAATATAAGAAAAAAATCATATTGAAATGTAAACATAAATATATGTTTTGTCTGCTGTTTATTAAATAGTTTTTGCTGTACTTTGGTCAGGTGTTTACACCCAATCGACAGTGAGCCCGATGGAGTAATCTTAAATATTATTCGATTTATTTAATTGGTTCATTACGGCAGCCGAGCCGCCCACAGATTGTTCAATGTGTTGGCCACCGACTGTGCAGGGATGGGAAATCAGGACAACACAAACGACAGAAAACCAGCAACAATAGTCGTATCAGAATCTGTAATTTTGTCTGCGCTCCAAAAAGGTATTCATTAATTGGTAATTTAATTTAATTCGTTAGCAAGGACGACGCCCGACGGAGGTGGTGCCGTGTTTTGCTTTAAAATGATTTTCCACTTCGGTCGGCAAAGGGCGGGTGCCTCGGAAGCGAAGGGCATGGAGGTTTTCCCCTTCCTAGAGGGCAACAAAGAAATGCTCAACTTCGAAGGAAAACACTCTTCACGACATCCCGCCCTTCCAATAGGCCGTCTTTCGTTTAATTGCTCAGTGATTGAACGGTCGTAATTAGAGGATTTAATTAATTGAACCAAAATCGGTGTCGGTGTCGGTGCGGCTATGAAATCATGAGAAACTCCCACCACCCAATGTGGCGTGGAAAATTATAGGAAATATTTGCCCCCGCCCCTCCGCACTCCCTACCGATCATGATTACCCGATGGTGGCCGGATCGAAACCAGGGAAAGTTGGGCAGGAAAAGTTCAGATATCTTCAAAAGAGAGCGCAGTGAACGCAAGGCTTCTCAGGCAGGGGGAAATCGTGAACGGTAGGGAGCGCTGGGACTTTTGACAACAATTGGAACCTGACATGAAACAGCAACTTTATCAAACGCCCGCTCGAACGGCGTTTTTTCCCATGCCTTTGCTTCGCTTTGCCATGAAGAAACAGAAATCCGAAACCTTCTCCGCTGTGACCCAGTCCGCCAATGCTTTGACATTTCGAGGGCACAATGAGTTGCCCAGCGAAGAGGGGAAAAAAGAAAAAGCACTCTTGGGGCGAGCGAGAAAAATTATAATTTTCATCAAATCAAAGACACTTGGACCGCTCAGCCTCGAAAACGTATCCCTTCCGTCGCGCCGTTCGTTTCGTTGATGGAAGTCCTTCCCCAAAATATGTCGAACGTTCGCGGTGGCCGTTCTTTGCTCGACCGTGGCAAGCAAACATATTTAATCATCGATTACGGCACGGTTCGGTGCTAGAACAGGGACGAATATTTGACACACTCACATACTTTCCCCGTGCGACAAGCGTTTACAATCAGCGTTAATATTAATCGTTTTTTTTTGCTCATTTTCCGGCGGTTCAACGAAGCATGGGAAGGACACCAGTAGGTTTTATTTCACCTTTCCGTCAGCGATTATGGCCACGCTCACACTCAAGTGGATACAGTGCACTTACACATGATCGTAAACGCTACCAAACAAAAGGGGTTTTCTAACGCTAAGAGCGCTTTTCTACGCTTATTCGCCCACATAAACGATACGAAAGCAAAGAACGAGCGAAAACGATATTATTGCAAGCGTAAAGTGTGGAGGATCATGCACAATTAGTCGCTAATGTGTTAATTTCTTCACGATGATTTTCCGCGTAGCAAAACGCGTAAAAATTATGAAATAATGAAGGCGTAATGATGCGGAATGGATCAGCGTCGATGCGCAGGAGTTAGTGGCGCAAGTCTGGCGGGCGCTCGCACTTAGCAGCGATTAGTGGGATGTGATGTTTGAACAGCCGATTGCCCAAGACATGAACGAGTTAATTTATGATTGATGCAGTTTTAACTCGATCGAAGAAACACAATTGACGAGGCCATAAACAAGTCAATCATCAGGATTAATTACCAAAGAAAGTTTCAATTGCATGTGTATGAAATTAAAAAAATATATATAACTGTTCGAAATTATACATATTTTACTAATGATTATCAATAATGAATAAATCCAAACCATGCCTGTATGTTTAACAAATGTAACCAATCGTAAATGACTGCTTGCATAACTACAATGCATATTATATTAAAAAGTAAGTAAAGATAGCATTGAAGTAATCACATTCAATGCAATGAGGAAAGGTGTTTGTATGATCTCAGGTATAAGCGAAATCGTTGTATGATTTTGAATATCAACACTGTTTTAGCAACCTCTTTGGAAATCGTTTTCGTCAACAAAAAGTAGTCCGAACACAAAAGTAGGGAAGTGTGATTCAATTTACTTTAACTCATTGACTACATCTAAATAGTATTCCGCAAATTTAATCTTGCTGGACGTTCTTGTACTAAGTAATCATTAGAATTCTACAATGTACAAGTGTAATTTCAAATTATGCGTTGAATATTTTTGGTTTGTACCTAAACTACAAACACATTACGATTGCGATTGTTGATTTACGATTCATCAACTTATCCAGTTTGTGTGAGTGTATACATTTTTAACGACGTCTTTTTCTAACAGTATCGTGTTGCATATTAAAATATTCAGTAGTGTTCGGAGGATAAAATGTGCCAAGGATTTACAATCGGCGGTCGACGGCCCCGTTTGAATCTTGTACGAGTATTTATTTATATGGGACGCCTACTCACGCGAAGGTGACGTAATTGCTCAATCGAGATGATGCCCATAAATCTAAATTTCAATTTTGGAATGTTCACCTCTCCCCTATCGAAAAAAAAAGTCGTGATAGCTTCTCAAAGCCATACGTTTTCCTAGCGGAAGCCATAACGGTGCCAACCCCGATTCAGGTACAACACACCTAGACACTTTTAAACGGAAATGGCAAATCATTCCGACTTTCTCCGAAGGAGCATGGTAAATATTTAAACAATTTCACACTCCGTTAGGAGTTCGAGCAGACATGACTGGAAAGCTGCTCTTTTTCTGGGGAATTGTGAATTTTTGGGTTGTTTAAACAGAATCCTTGCGTGAAGGAAGTGGGCGCGCGCCGGCTGGGTTAGGGAAATCCGGATCAAGGAGTAACCGTTTCTGGAGAGAAAGGCCAAAGGAAAAGGACACGCCGATGGGATGCAGGGAAATTCCTATCACTCCTTGATAAATGGACTGAAAGCACTCGCATTCGATAGTCGGATTGGTTGAAAAAAAAAACAAGATCCTTTAAAGGGTAAACCGGAATAGCTCGGGAAAGCCGGTGAGGGGGAGAATGGGAAATGAAAGATTCGTCGACTGCTGCCGTATAATTTATGCCCTCATGGAGCACAGAGTACACGAAATCAAACGCCGCCGACACAGCCAGAAGGAAAAGGGTAGCCGAGAGGGTACTGAAATGGGATAAGAAAATAGCTTCCCGGCAACGGGAGTCGTCTAGCGGCGACGTGAGCCATCGAAAGGAACGACTCGTTCCCGGCACGTTCTGCTGGCGAGTGCATCGGACAGGAATGGGAGAAGTTGCGAGGAGGGACGGGAAGGTGGATATTGCACGGACGCAAGAAGGGTCGAGAAAAGCTGCAATGCAATGGAATGGAAATGACTAGATGACAGCTTTTCTGCGAACTCCTCAGCCGATGGCAGGGAAAATATCCCTTATCCCAGCGACGGGTTGAAATGGGATACATTCCAGAAAAGCGGCAAGCAGAGAGGGATACGATTCACTTGATTTCTTCCCGGCCCGATGGAGGAATACAATTCCGATGGTTCGTAGGTCAAAGGACCTTCGACTTGAACTTGTTGTATCCTTACCGGACTTTAGTTGAAAAGTATTTGGAAAACTATAGTGCAGAGAGACATGCAACATTTGTATCGATGTTTTCTGCAAATCAAGTGTCAAACATAGAGTTTCATCATTTTATAACAAGTTTTGAAGCACATAATTTTTTAACCATTTTGTTACGAAAGTTCTTTGGCCAAGAAAAGTTCGTTGGAAAATTTCCTACCAGCCATCATACATATCAATCGTATCAAAGAAGCAAAGCTACGAGCCACTCGTGCAAAGACGTCCTTCACTGACCCGTACGTTGGAGCGAAGGAAAAAAAGAAAACTGCACACTGCATTCCCACAGCCGACGCCCGATGCTACCGAAGGGAAAACGTTTAAATATTCAATCTCATTTCATCAATTGTGTATGCACGCATGACTTTGACTCCTTGGCGATAACGGCAACGGAGTGTAAAGTGCACATGGACCGTTCGACGTCGGGAGAAAACGTAAAGGACGTCCAGGGTAGGGTAGGAAGCTTGAGGGAAAGCGGGAAAGGCACCGGCACCGGAATGGAAACCCGGCGATCCAGTGGAATCATTTAAAATCAGTTGGAATGATAACAATTGAGTCATTTTCCAATTCGTCCCAGCTTTTGTGTGTATTTGTGGGACTGCCGAGCGATGAAGTTCCCCGCTTATCTCCACTCCTCCGTCCACACCACCCACCGCACGAGCTCAGATAGCATCACAGTGGAGGCAAAAGTCGAGCGTTGGCGTATGCGTCCTTTCGTGAAACGTCAGTCACCGCACCGGAGCGAAGGGATGTGATTGGGAAAATATGCAGATAGGCATCAGGGGGTGGAGGCGGGATGGAAATCGGGGGTAGTAGGATGGAGCTGAAGATTCATCTCATCAGTATCAACGTCCTTATCCTCATCGACGGCGTCGGAAGCTTAAGCTTTCGTTGCGAGAGAGCCGAGAGGAGGAAGGGCGACGACCGCACACCGGAACCGAAGCGCCGAACCGAGAGCGAAGCGCTCGGAAAAATCCCGGACGGCAAATGAGTTATGCAAATTTAATCCAATTTTATCTCGTCACAAAACAAATGATCAGATCATAAACAATCATCATGCTGCTGTGATTTCGTCCTTTCTTACGTTTCGTCTTCGACTGCGGGCGACGCACAGCCACTGGCTAATCCTCCGTACGAGACTAGAAGATTGAAGTCAGGACTAAGGGAAGAATAAAAAATATCGAAAATAAAAAACAATAAGAAAAACGGTACACGGGAGGGGGTCGTCTGTTTGCCAAGATTTTATTGACAGGACAGGACCAATTTTTAGCTGTCAGCGAGTATCTTTTGCCGTCGCTTAGCATAAAACCTCCGTGCTAAGGTCCTGGGGCCGAAAGGGGATGTTGGGGTCGCGTGTCCGGGCAGGATCAAATATTCTACACTGGTTCCGACCAGCTTAGGGGGAAAAATTACGACTGTCCGCTTTTTTATGTTTGGGTAAAACATTTTCTTTACCACTTGTTAATTTGTAAAATTGGTCGAGACTTTTGTTCTTATGCAAAGAACTGCAGGGGTTCGAAACCGAAATAAACATAAAAAGGGGCGGCACAGGGCAGCATCCCAAGTACGATCACTTCAGACTTCGGCTCGGGTTTTGCATGCCTGTGCCTGGCCATATTTTACCGTGCGCTTCCTGGTTCGCTGCCAGTTTTTGAGGATTTTTTTTTATATTCTGGCCCGCGCCCGACCGCAACGAGGGCGAACTGATTTAGTCTCCTCGGATTATTTACGTAACGTACGGCTGAGCAGCGTACTGATTATGGCGATGTTGCGCGCTGGCTGGCTGCGAAAAGCCACTTCAGAAGTGCTGCGGCCGCTGCGGCAGTGTGAGTGGGAATTAGAAATTCAGATTTATGCAAATAATCAAATTCAATTATTTCCTCCCGACCAAACGAGAGCCAAGGGAAGGCAAAAGGCGCACAGCTTCCTCTCGGGGGCCGGGTAAGAGATGACGAGTTTTGCTGTATCTCCAGCGGGACAGAAACTGAAGCATGAAAAGTACGCGAATTCTCTGATGGAGATGGAAGGGAATGGCGGTGGGGTGTCACATGTAGTAACTTGCACTCTTAAGAAACTGGAAAAGGAGAACCGGAACGGTCATTGAGCGGTGAACCAACCCCTTTCAACATTGATTTGTCAAACAGCAGCGCCATGGTGGATGGAGAATGTTTTGTTCTTAAAGGCAACTCCTTACTTTTTTTCTACAAAAAAAATAATAGATGTAGACAAAATATAAAAAAATCCCATTTTTTGGTCCACTATCAGTCAACATGATTGCCATAGACATAGATTTGAATAATTTGGCCAAAGTACTTTGAAAAAATTCCAAACTCCAAAAGCACTACTCGAGATACATCTTTAAAAACAATCATGCTAATGCTACCCATACAATCCGGGTGCAGTAAAATTTGCCACTTTATGACACCCCATCAAATAGGATTTTATACTTCCATAACCAAATTAAGAGAGTTTTTTTCGGAAGTTGACTCTTAACCCAGTAGGACGAAGCATGAACAACTAATCTGGAAGTTTATGACAATGATTTGATTATAGTAGGATGCTTTTCAGATACTACAAACGAAAAAAAAAACATTGCCTTTGACTTATTTTTACAATATTTGTACAATAACATTTGATACAATATTTGATTGGTTTGGCTTACCATCTACGATGTTTGTCAAACTAAAGCCCCAACAACGTACCTGGAAATAGAAAAAAGCAATCCAATTATAAAATTGCAAGCAGAAACATTATAATAAACCCAAGTAGAAAAATAAATGATGCCTAATAAACACTCGCTACATCGCTCGTACCAATTCCATTAGAAGATCCTAAGGTGGGGTGCTTGATAAAAAGTGCCAGAATTCTCCCATGTCACAAACTAAACCAAAAACCCATTAAAAATGCTCATTTAAGACCAACTAATTAACAATCGTCCGCTGAGAACAGCGACCGAAGGCTACGACTGCGTTAATCTTCCGCTTCCTTTCCGCGCCTGGAAAAGGTTCACTTACGCGAAAATAGGAAAAAACAAAACCCATTAGCTTTCTTCATAAGTTGAAGAAACAAAACAAAAAAAAATTAAGCAGACGTTGATTGATGGCTAGTCATTCGTTGATTTCAAAACACTGCGGGAAATGGAGCGAAAGTAAGCGGCGCACCAGTACGAATGTAGAGAAATGGGAAAAAAAACTTTATATATACGCAAACTCTAATCTCTTCCCGCGGCTCGCAGTTGGGTTTGGCCAAGAATGCGACATCAACAGTTCGCCGCTTCGGGCCGTCGTCCCCCAGGAGGGGGCCAACGGAAAAACCGTGGGTCTGATAAATTACCGAGACCATTAAAACTATTATGCAAATTTTGCTTCGCTACCGAAAATTTGCGCACTTCCACTTAGTTTTCGGTTCCGTTTGCACCGCGTGTTCCGTGCAGTAACGCCACTCGGGGGGATTCTTAGTGGACATTGTTTTTGTTTTTTTGTTTTTTTTTTGTATTTTGTACCATTTTAACGAGCCGGAGATGATCAACAGCAGACGCGTTGGGTGAGGAATACCAGAACACTGGGACGTCAAGAATTAGCGTATATTCGAACCGAACAAAAAACCAAAACTAAACTAAAACAAAGCACAAACGAGCGGCTGAAGAGGGGAACAAAAAAGGCAACGAATTATCAACCCCAACGTAACACGGTGGCAGCTTGGGAACCTGGTGGTGTTCTGGACCTGGCGGAGGGTGGGTGCTTAAGGGCAAAAATGCGCACATTTAAATCGATTTCAAGCCAAGTGTCATAAAGCTGTTTACAGCTTGCCACCGAACGACTGCCATTTTACTGCTGCCCCAAGTGGCGCACACACAAGCCGTCATCATTGTCGCAGCAGCTGTCAAAGTATTTATGTGTATGTTTGTGTGTGTGTGTGTGTGTGTGTGTGTGTGTGTGTGTGTGTGTGTGTGTGTGTATTCGCTTATTTTAGCGCTACCGGTCAGCATAGGAATGGATATCGCGTTTCAGTTCATGTTACAAAATACGACCGCAGTGAGAAGTCAAACTGATGGTGTCTATAGAAAGCAACATTGTAGCACAATTTGGGATTTTTTGAGAGGCGAAACGGCCAATGTGAAACGAGAGATACAACCATTGAAGAATATTACACTTCGGTTCTTTCCGTTTCTTCAAAAACTTGCACTGAGATTTAAATATAAAATCAAAGAAATCAGTTTATAGAAGTCTGTTCTTATAAAAAGATAGAAGATATCAAATAATGTTATAGAAATGACACAAGGTGTTTCGAAACTAGCAAACTATCCACCGGGAACTTGTGACAAGTTCCAGAGCTTCAACAAATGTTGCTCGCGGAACCGGAAAACTTTTTCTTCCTGTCAACTCGAGGCAAGGAGAACACCTGCATCATGTGCCAATCGTGTGCATGTTTGCACGGTAACATATCGTGAGTCGCTGTTGCCTCGCAGCTACTACTTTGTATCGTTCAACCGTTCGATGTCACCATTCGTCAGGAGGAGGCGTCCACAGCCTGCTCTCTCCTGCTTGGGACCGTCCATGAGCGAGTCCTTGAAAGTCCCAATAACACACTGCATTTATAACACTTAACAGCATTTGTCATTCGACGTCCGGCTTGCGGAAGAAGCCATAAATGCAACCGACCGCCATCGAAAACCCGGCGGCGACTTCACTCCCAATTGCGCGCATGGTGAAAACATCACCCTGAAGGAGGTGTACACAATAAAGTGTGTACCTTTACCCCTATGGCAAGGAAAAATTACGGTACAAAAAAATAAATAACGAAGGCTCCCATTTGGCTCCGAAATACTGCCGTCTCGTCTCCAATCGCGAAATGTAGCGTGTGTGATAGTCCTGACTGCTGGTGTGTGTTTTGATTTGCATAAGCGCATACATGTATCAAGAAAAAGAAAGCAACCATATCCTCGACCAATCCTACGGTGTTCAGGATAACTAGCATGCGACCTGTGACTTTTGAAGTGGCACTTCGGAAACGTTCAATTCCCGCGTTTCGACAGGACCCTTCTATGTTTTATTAGCGCCTTTAATCATTTGACGCAGTCACATGGGCATATTACAGTAGGAAAACAATCATTTTTTGGGGGTGCCCATGGCGCAGCGGTAGCGCGAGGAAACACCACACCACAGGTGTGGGATCTAATCTCGAGTCTGGCACCCTCCGGTATTACGAACGGCTGACCACCGAATATACCGTCTTTCGGTCACACAAACCCTCTTCGGAGAGAGGCCTTGTCCCACTAGGGGATGTCGTGCCACATAAAAAAAAAAAAAAAAAAAACAATCATTTCTGTTTTTATTCTGTACTATTTGGATATCGAAGTCCAAGAAACACCTTATGTACACTGTTAGAACTTTACAAAAAAACATGCAGCATAAATTAAGGAACCTATTTAAAGATTACGGCGAAAGTTCTAACTAAGTTAGGTGTAAAAAATCACGATTTTCCTGTCATGATTGAGTTGTATGGAATAACTGTTGTTTTTACCGATCGCGTTAAGTATTTATCAGTTTTTTCCTGTTTGATTACCTCAGGGAACATATACACTAAACTTAGCATGTACACTGTTTGTGCTTACAACACATCATACAACACTATTTTCATTCGTTTGGTTCGTCAACCTCAAAATGAATTGAACAATGCATTCGGACGAAATGTTTCCCTTCTTCCCAGTGATTTTTCCGGCAGGCACTAACACAATTTCTTCATGTAATAACCTTAGTGAATTCGGGTGAGCCTTTGCCTCCTTCTTCTCTGTTGCCTCGTTTGTCTCCTCGGGCCACCGGTTTAGCGTCTCAGTCGGGTTCGCTTCGGTCAGTCGAGTGTGGTAAATAAATTATGGATTAAAGAATAAATTAACGAGCGTACGGAGTTGAGTTTCGTTTTGATGCACTTGCATGGCCGCCCTGCGACTGCAGCTACAGCCATGGCCCTCTGTGCTTGCGTGTATGTGAGTACATTTCATTTTGATATGTCCGTTTTATGAGCCGCTTTTTGTTTTCTTCTGCCAGCTATTAATATAATACTGCCATCGCTGCTCGCCAGGTTGACCGACACCATGTGCCCTGTGTTTAATCGGGAAAACTAGCTAATGCTGCGCCGGGCAGCCTGGGAAGCACGGGGCACCACTCGCTGGGTCTGATACGGTTTTTATCATTATTGTTATTATTGTTATTTGTAAGCATGTTTTCTCTTTTTATGCTGACCACTCCCACCGTCGCTTTTGCTCGTTTCCCCATTCGCCCTTCCAGCTCACTCGCACACACACACACATATACCGGCAAACAGCGCAGTCATCTGCAAAACAGTGCTCCAAAGTGACCATCGAAGCCCTTTCGGTCCGCAGCTCGAACCGCGCAACGATTTGATTCCTGATAAACCCGTATCTGTCACGAAGCGGGAAATGAAAGCGTTTTTATTTTTGCTGCAAAAAAAAGGCACGGGAGAAATGCAATGCAGGGTAAAGAAGTGACGGAGGCAAAGAAATTATAATAGCTATTGTTTTTAATTAGACAACCACCACCACCATCACCACCATTGCACTCCGTGCACCGCAAGCGTTGTTTGCATCGACCGCTACTATGCTTTTCGTTAACCAGGTCTCATTTTGGCGTTACACGAATGGGTGGATTTGTGCCCCGAAGACTCCTTATTCGAAGAAGTCAACTAGGTCGAGGTTATGAAAAGGAAGGAGGTACCAATTGTGCATCCTTGTTAATGGGGTGGGCCGGGGTGCTCGCACACAAGGTGCATACGAAATGCATTTGCACCGTTTGCAAGCCAGCAGTTAGTTTGCCAATTTAAAATGGGGAGTAAAGTCGGTCGGTTTTGATACATCGCAACGGAAAGCTCCGAATAGAAGCTCTGGCGTAGAAAGTCAACAAGACGTTTGAGCAGTTCTAAAAATTTCTTCATATTGCTTAAAGTGGGGCGAAGAAATACGAAACTGAATCTCTTTTCTCTTCTTTTCTTTTTCAATTGACAGATCTTTTATTGAAACACTTTGCTAAAATATGGTTAGATGTCAATATCACTTGTTTCTGTTATTATCCTGTTATTGTTTAGTTTTTTCGTAGGCGCACGAAATTTAAAACGAAATTTATATACTTTCAAATACAAGTTTCAAATTCGCTTTACTTATTTGTTTTCGGTAGTACATGTAGTCCGTAGGAACTGTTGTCGAAAATAGCATCAAAAGCTTCATCCATCAAATCAGGTACTACTTCTTTGGAAAGCTGCATTCCAAACTGTCTGGTTGTTGCTTGTTGAAGGAGTGTGAAACTGTATTGTTTTTGAATAGCTGCTTAGAACATTCCGTTGCTTTCCAAACTCTCGTAATGATACAATTGAATTCATAAGAAACAATCCATCGAAAAGAAAAACGAAATGTTACAAACAATGTAATAAGCATTGTATTTTAATGAACATATTATACAAAAAATATTAACGATGTGCCTGGACAACGAACTAAGCACAATATGTTGCGTAACATTATGGTACACAAATAAGTTTGCAAAGGTTAGCCAAACCGAATCCTTGGGACACCTGTCTCAGGAGGTACGAAACATGCTGTCCGAAGGACGGTTTAATGGTTACCGTCGTAATGTCTTGTGTTTCTTCGTTTTCCCCAATATGAAACATGCTGCCTTCTCTACAGCACTGTCTTGTAATAAAGGTTACAAAGTGTGGGATTTGATGCCGTTACGCTTTCCTACAGATACGTTCTGCAAAACATTGTATGACGTTAGTAGTGTTCGGGGTATTTCGGGAGGATGTTTGTTTTGGGTGGAATAGTCCTTGCCTTACGAATGTTTCGGTCTAAGGACACAGTTGATAAGAATTAGGTTTTTATTAAATAATGAGAATAGTATTTTACGTATTATGGAATGTTAAAGAATTTCGGACATCTATCGTTACTATTATGGTACATTTGTATATTATCAGTATCGCAGGTTGCCCTAGTCAAACATCTACTACGAGTATAATTTCAGAATTCTAAAAGATCTGCTGTGGCAAAGTAAAGTGCAACGAAGAAAGAAGTAAATTATGTTGAATTATAACTGTCTGCTTCTGGAAGCTAGAAGAAAAAATGTTCTTCCATTTTCCGGACTGTGAAAGCGCATTCCATTCCATTGGGGAGCCGAGTCCGTTTGCGAATGCCTTTTGGACAGTGGTGCGCCTGGTTGAATCTACCACGAACATTACGAAAATCTCTTTAACGCGAATTTTGCACTGTCCTACGATGCTATCTTTTTCGGCTCTTTTTTCTGGCCTTATCGTTTTTCCCCGGCCCCCAAAGGAAGGAGAAAAAAAACACACCTCTTCCTGTGTCCTATGACAACCCTCGGTACCCATTTTCAACCGTCATAAATCATTCCGGGTGAGGGAAAGATATTTTTATTATTTTTTACCCCTCCCCCATCCGTTTATCCGTCGCACGCCCGGTGCCTTAAATGTCCTCCCAACTGAACCCAAGCGACACTGGCACCATTTGGCCACCACAACTACACCGGGGGATGGAGTTTTCATTTCGCCACCCAGCTAATGCTCCGACATCCTTAGTGGCGATTCATTTTCACCACGGTTTGTTTCCTCCGCACAGGGAGAATATTACGGAGGGCGTGTTACGGTGTGGACAGCGAAACCGAAAAAGAAAGTCAAATGTCCATTTGTTGCAGAACCTAAACGGGAAAATCGTTTAGTAGAAATACCCGCACTGGACGCAATGGGGCATTTTTCCCCCCATCATACATACACACGCACACACATACGGGGGAGTGCGTGGGACATGTGCGAAAAATTGGCAAAGGCAGGCCACACGAACGTCTTTTGGGCTTCTCCCGGCGGCTGGATTGGACATATCTATCAAATCAATAAGCAAGGATGAAATGTCTTCTAAAATGAGGATCGAAATTGAATCTACGAACATTTTATTTCCATCTTTGCCGGGACCGAGGGAAAAACTTTGGCCACGCAAAGGACACCCACACGGAAAAAGGGGACCAAATGACATAAGAAACATTAAAGCGGCCGAAAGGACAGTGGAATCCGCAAACCCTGCCCGGACGCAGTGGAAGATAGGCGAGTGAATTATGATAAATGAGGCAACCTTCATGGTTCTAATGTTACACCCATCTAATGATACCTCGTGTTTTTCCTTCCTTAGTGTTTTCGTCGGACCTTTCTTCTTCCGATGAATTTTCTTCTAGCGGTAACAGGTGGAGATAGCTGAAACATTTCCAGAAACCCCCAGTTGTTCCTGATGTCTGTCACATATGCTACCGAAGGTAATTCGATGATGGGTCAGTTAATTCCTAACCAAACCTGACGGAAAGCTTTCCACAACTCGAGAGATTCGAGTTGTTTGGTATTTTCCCACCCAGTACCTTTTTGTTCCGGGAAACAATCAAAGTAATGGCCTAGACGCGTCTAAAACCAGTCGACCAGAAATAAGGGCGCGAAGTTAGGATGTAACGTTCATTTCCCGAATCTCCATCATCCGAACTTTGCGATTCGTTTCTGTCAACGCGATATAAACTAGAACGTCAGCGTCGTTTAGAAATACTACATACGATCTTCAGGAGAGTTTTCCTGTGTCGATTTCCGATTCCGGGGTTCATCCGGGTGAAGATTGATGAATTATTTGTGCCTGGGAAAAATCGCTTCCCTTCAAACACACATACGCGCGTATGCGTGCACTTGTTGGACTTGTGTTTGCGGGAGCGTGTTGGTGATTATTCTAACCGACCCATCTCATCCCCCCCCCTCCAAAAAAAAGGATACACACCACGTGAGGACAGGCGACCAACGATGGAGTAAATAAGAACGGAGCGCGCACTGGCAGGAAATTGAATTCGGGATAACACCATAAATAAACGTTGCTCCGAAAGCAATTAACTGCTTTAATGATTTTTTCCTCGGCCAATGAGCTCACCATTTTTCCCCGGCGCAAGAAAAACAGCGACCGATGGAGCGATGATCCCGGGGCCCGGAAAAGCGATAGAATGTAATGAAGCCCGCCGAAGGTGGAGTTGGATGGACGTAAAAGAAAAGCGAAAAGAAAATAGTATCATTGCGACCGGGTTCTTTGTTTCCATTACACACCAGCACAGCCGGCAGGAAACATGACAATGGAAATGGAAGTTTTATTTCCGCGCTTTCCCTAAAGACGACCACGACGACGACGACGACGATGCGTCGCTGAGTGCGTGGTTCCGATCCCCGATGGTTTCTCGTTTTTCCCCCTTTTTCCCCGGTGCCTAAGCTCGCTCGAAGAAAGGATAGTACTTTTCCCGAGGATAGTGGAAGGGGAGGCGAAAATTGAAAAGCAACCGAGAATCGCGAAGAGCTCAGTTTAATCATTAAAGTAGACGAACCCCGTGTCTGCTACTAGCACATTCGGAGCGGATAGTGCCGCGTCCTACCGGGCCAAAACGGATATTCCCTTGGCTGATGGGTACGTTTCCTCCGCGCTGTCCACACGCACGCACACTTCCGGATTCTTTCCCAATTTTATGTCGTCCGCCTCGGCGTGTGCCTTCCGCTATTTCGCATTGATGGCAGGCCTCTTCCTACGCATTATCAACATTATATTATTGGCTCTATCACTCTGTTTACACTCTCATCAAACGGGAAAGAGAACACCGCATAGCAATCGCCGTGGCTCGTATCGTTTTGGGTGAACGTTGATTTAACCTTACCCGGGGTTTGTGTGGCGCCACCGGCCAGTCACGGGTGGTTTTGATCCTGCGGTAGGATGACCATCCTGAGCCGGTCTTCGGTTCGCCGGGCAACACCAACCGCCCCACCCACACACACACGCACACACATCCGCTCGGTCCGCTCGGGGATATTGTTCCAGAGGGGATTAACTAATCGAATTAGATTCAAATATATGGACGTCCGAGTGACATTATTTCTCGACCCGTTCTCGTTCGGCCAACGGAACAACCCGAAACCCCTACCCTTTCCCCTCCCTAGGTCCTAAGCCACCTTTTTTCCACCCTTTTGCGTTGTGTGACGGTGTGTGAGTATGGTGCGGGCAGAACGCACGTGGCGTTTCGGGCAGAGCCTGGAAGGATTCGCCTAGCGGGCGTGTACAGCCAGTGGACATTTTATTGCTTGCCAAATGGTTGTCCTCCGGCGGTCGAAGTTAGGACAAGCGGTGGATTTTGGAGCAGTTTTTTATTTGCAGAAAAAATCCCCAAATGCGTAACCACGCAGTTAGCACAGAAACGTGACTAACTGGCCATATAATGAATCATTAAGCATTGGATGTAAGTAGCTACTACTTTCATTTTTGCCTCGGGGGGAGGTACAGATGTGCAATAGTAAAACTGTCACAACCGCACGCAGCAACGGTGGGGGATTTGATTTCCATCTTTAAACCCGAAGCAACGTGAAACGAGCTCCCATTGCAGTATCATAAATGTAACCCCCTTACCGACCGAATCTCTGATCGTCGTTGAAGAATAATTGCTGACCACTTTCTACCGCGAACCGATGTTGGGGGTGGATGGGAAATAAAGTGAGCTATAAATTCAGCTCCAACCAATAACCCGTTCGTTCGTTTGTTCATTTCTTTCGTGGTGGTTGTTGTTTTCTGTTTCTTCCGAAAAAACCTTGGAGTAAGCGGTTTCTTCACTACCTTCAAAACACCCGCCACCCGGCGGTCGTTGGGTTTTGTGGTCGGTGTGATAAAAATCGAGCATTTTTCATAATGATTTACATCGGTCAATTAATCTCTTTTGCTGGCGGGCAAAATTATGGTTACGCTTCTATTGCTTTACCCTGCCCTTCAGGGATCACCGCGAATGTCCTTCTAGGCAGGTAACTTCCCCGATGGCAGTTGGTCAGCGGCAACGGTGCTCTTTCATGCCATCGATTACACATTTATCACAATATCTTTATACCAACACCATTAAGAAGGTCGTTATCTAAACCCGTACTTTTCAGTTTTAGGTGTCTTCGTTTCGTGAAAGGGTCGTAATGCACTGCTCCACGAAAGAATTCCTTTAATTATCCGCCAGAAGTACTTCGGCTCGTTGACGGAGCGCCCTGGTCTTGTCAATTGATTAAATTATTATGATCGAAAGAAAGTTGTCCTTCTGGGAGGATAATAAATTTAACTTTCTTTCTAGCAATCCAGCCGGCTTCCACTTCATTCGGGCGCTTGCCGTACCGGTTGGGAATGAACAAGAAGTCGTTATTTTAACTGGTGTAGAGATAACGATAGTAATTAGAAAAGAGTTCGCTAAGTTCACTCCCTCTGCTGGTACTTTCTTAGCACCGCAAACCTCAATACGATTGCCTTGTGGGATAATTTAGAGTCGTAAGGAAAAATAAAATAAACGAACGTATCCTTTTCGTCCGTTGGAAGATTCCAGCAAGGTTGCAAGAAGTCGCATCGCTGAGCTTCCTAGTTATAAATTCTTGGCTAATTATTTGAATAAATTATCCGTTCCCTGTGTTACCTGCAGGGAGAACACTTCACGCAGAGTTGAACTACTTTTTTTTCCTACCATTTAGTGAATACTTTTTTGTTCAAATGAATAAAAAGTTGTCTCATTTGGTCCCATTTGGGAGGAAATCTTCGACTGAAAGGTTTTTTTATTTAAATTATACACTTTATCAGCAATAAAGAAAGTTTCCCTAGCCTAGTTGGAAATCTACAAAAAAAAGTACATGTCGCGAATTTTTTCGAGTTTTCGAATCAAACATAGCAGAAGTTCAAGTACTCTGCAATATGCAATTTCATTTTAGTTACAATTGAGAAAGTGACACTTATGTGACTTTCTTCAACGATTTTATTAGCAACTTTTACGACCGCGATAATACGATTCCTTACTGACGTGCGTTTTGCAGAGAGAGTATAGAATTTTAGTACTAAATGGTAACAAATGAAATTACAAGTTAAGTTTTAATAAAAAAAAAGCATGAACATCAGATCAAATGCTTTCCCACCCAATGGGATAAATTGGTAGAGACAAACTCGTTAAAAACTTACCTCTTAATGCCTTCATGTGCGCCACCGCCATCCGCAGGATCGTCAACTTGTCCGGCTTTCGCGCCAGGGCACTGCACGTCGGCACCATATCCGACAGCTCCGTGATGTAGGCAGTCATTTTGTTTCGCCTCCGCCGTTCGATTTCGCAGTGGTTTTCTCGGCTGTAAAAGGTATGATAATAAAATATATGGCTGCGTTAAGGAGTGTGTCAAGCTATGGCGTGCCGCTGCTGGTTGGGAGATTGCGTATGAATGGAGAACAAAGAGGATGATTCTAGAGGGAAAGTGTGTAGGAAAAAAGCAATAAAATTAAAATCATCCAGGAGATGATGAAAAGTCATAAACAAGTTGAACAAATTGCGTTGCAGTTTGGAACAAAAGTGGAAAATGATAATTTTTTTTAAATTAAAAAATTTCACATTAAGTTTTCTATAAACGCTTATAATCGATTCAGCAAAACTAGATGCGAAATAAGATTGGCCTAACTAAATTACGCGCTAATGACAAGACGCCCCGAAGGATCGCGCGGTGGCATGTTTCGCAACTCCGGTAGTTCCTGCGCTAATGGCGATGGGGGCCTCTTTCTCCGCACTGCACCGAGGACAACACATGCACTCTTCAAAAGGCGGGCCTCGAAAAGCAGGGTTGTTCAATTTGTCGGTATGCAAATTGCGGAAGCAACGCGTCCGAGGGCCCAGTTCGAAGGGTCGCTGGTTATTGCCTCGATTGGATCTTTCCTTAACTTTAACCCTGAGGCAACAGCACGAGGGTGCATGAGCGTTTAAGATAATCTTAATCAGATTGGCCGGCAGAAATTCCTTTAACCCGGAGCGGACGATTTATTCGATAATCGCTGCTTCTTTACTGGTGCCGATGGAATTGAAATAAAACTGCAGGCAAAAGTTTTGAGATAGTGGTAATCATTTATAGTAATTTTAAAAAACTTTAAAGATTCCTTTGGATTTTTTTCCTTTTTTTCTACATTACCCAGGATAAGTAGTGGAGTGCATAAAAATAAGGAGTATATAAAAGGAACCTTTCGAAAATGATTTTTTTAAACTAAATTCAAAGCCGATATATTATCTTTGTCGAATTATTGAGCAAAGGGAAAAGCACAAAACCTCCTAAACATAATAAAAGTAAAATGGCTACCCATCAAGGGGTAAAAAGGGTGCAGATTTTACCTTTAGGTGCATGAAACGCGAAATTATTATCAAGTATTGAGGAGAAGTAAATATAAAAAAACCTCACCGATGGGTTTAGTGTTTAACTTGCCCTTACCTTTCCCATATCTTCATAAACAATTTCAAATGTTCGCTTTCGGTGGGCAGGGGGGAAAAACCAGCCACAGTGAGCACCACAACTGGCGTGGTCCCTCAGCCCCTGGTATCCGAAAGTTTGCAGCTGTCGGTGGGGAATATAAAGCAATGGGAGCATTCGGAAACGACCGTGCCACCATCGGTGATCATCGCGTGAAAAATGGGAAGAATGAGGAGCACTTTGGAAACGAGAAGCATCAGACGGAAAAGGGCGGTGGCCCAAATACTACGGGAAAAGTACGGCAGGCAATGAAAGTAAAGCCAGCGCGGAAAATCGATATCAAAAAGACCGCAATGTATCGCAATAATCGTAACAATTATTAATATTGTTATTCTACTTTATCTTGCTTTATGCGATGGAGCGAAGTTACGGAGGCCACGATGGAAATGAAGGAACTGGCTGTGATGCAAGCGAAGAACTTGAGTGGGTTGTCCTGTAACCCATAAAACGATATTCAACCAAAGGGTGGTGGAAAAGAAACAGGATTAGTTTTGGACTTTTAAATAAAACCATGACGTGTGTTTGGAAATACAAATGAATTGTCATGTAAACTTTCAGCTTTGCGTTGAGAAAGAAAAAATTACAAGTTCTCCATACGACACGAGGGGGTTTAAGCATCTTATTTTACTACCATATCCGTATGGTAATGGTTATGGTTCATGTTGTGGTTTGAGCTTTCAATGGAGAAACCATCAAAATCGATGGTTCTTTTCCTATAGAACCGAACCACATTTCTTAAACGATGAACATTCCCTGCTTCGCTTTCTGATCGAGACGAAAAAAAAGGCATAAGAAATGCTTTCAGTGTGCGTTATGGAAACTACCCCTTATTTTCAGCCATTAGTATAATGGGTTACTTGCACATTTCTCCCTTACCAGCCCACGTGGTTAGCGCGGTGCCGTGGGGTTTCCACTTTAAATTGTGGCCACGAAAATATTTTTATCGATTCAATTGTGTATTAATATGCATCAAATCGCGTTTCGCGATCGTGTGCCACACGGAGAAGCTGCTGCCCGCCGAACGAAGGCCCAGCTGCATTATGAGGTTACGCTGGGTGGCGTCGTGAAAAAGAATACAATGGAAACTTCAGCTACATCGCTGCTCCACGTAAGGCCATTCCTTTTCTGCGGCGAGCAGGTTGGTGGCATGCAACAGAATTTTTGATTGTTGATTTTTACTTACGTGTGCTAATTGATTTTCATTAGAAAAGCGGAAGGCGTTCAAGAGAGGCGAAGAAGCGTTTCCTTGAAACACAACCAACACGCCGAGGCTCAAATGGGTCGATGATACGGTCTATTTGAGTGGTGATGAATTGATTTCGAAAGTTAGTTGGATTGAATTATTGGCAAACTTTGGCACTCGGCTATAACTCAGCGCATACGTTGCCTCGTCCGGACGGGATTACTCCGTTCATTAGGCAATGGCATGCAACGTTTACACACACACATACACAAACACACGAACGCTGAAAGATGTCATGAATTATGAAAACGATCGAATGTCCGTCCATCAGCTGGTGCATGTTGTTTTGATTGAACTGTTAACGTTTTGATTGGCAGCTCGAGAACGTTCGGAAAGCTAACCCAGTTGTCGGTTGATTTATTTACCCTTTACGGAAAAAGAAATGAAAAGTACTTATCTGTACCACCAAAAACATCTTCTTTTACGAAATACAGTTAAAAAACAACATCTTATCTGAGTAAGATCTCACAACGCTTTTATTTTAATTAGCATAAACATGCTAACTTTCTCATAATCGTCTATGGCGTCCCATTTTCACCTTTGCTATTCATTGTCCTCACAAAGTTGGAATGAAAAAAAGAAAAATTGGACCCATAAACATTTAAAGCATGCAAAATGGAGGTGACAAACCGACCATACATCAGTGAAGGAATACAATGAATCCGTTGATAAGAGTTTGGGCGAACTGTGAATGATATGTAGTTTTAGAATTTAATGTATGATCTGAATGCCAAGCAATTGAATAAAAACAGTAGGTTTTTTGTTCAACTTTTCGGTCTGCAGCGTTTCGTAGTCCGCCGTCTACTATAACCGCTCCGAAGCAAGCTGGCCGCTGCTCTGATTAATCGTAAACTCAGTTCATTTACTTTTCCGTCCTTCCATTTCCAGCACTTATTTTCGTTGGAAAGCCTGGCTCTGTCTCCCATACTCTCGGTGGATATTACAGTAATTCCGATCGGCCTGAGATCCCTCTCCGTATGCCCTACGGACGAAGAAGGTCGTTCGTGGCGTGGACGCTGCATCCCATCGGGGTCCGTGTGCCGTGCCGTGGAGAACATAAACCGCAAAGTTCGAGCTCCCCGTGTCCACCGTCCACCGGTCCTGGAGCAAATTATAGCTAACGTGCTGCCGTTATCTAGCTGCAGTTATCATTTGGTGGCCTCGCGCGTCCGTGCGCCGCGGAAGTTTTTCTCGGAAAAACGGCGCAAGCTGTACGCGCCACGCAGGATGAAGAATGGAAAAACGGAACAACGAAAGCGGACCGAACAGAAATATCAATATCTGGTGGAGCATCTTTCGGTTTGGACGCGTCCGCGAGAAGTTTCGGCAGGGGACGCGGAATTCTTGAAAGCAACTCCGAGGGTGCGCAGGCATAATAATAATTGAACTGCACACAGAGTCCCTCCGCGATGGCGGTGTGTAGTTGATGATGGTTATCCGTCGCGAGCGAACCGTAACAACCTTATGCCCCGCTCGTTACTCCTACTATTAGACGGATAGACGTAGCCGCTCAAAGGGAAAGGGCGTTCAAAGTTTACTTAAATGTATCGAACGCCATAAAAGCATCGCCAGCAGATGATGGGAGACAAGCCGATCGTAAAATAATAAAAACAATCTTTCTCCAAACGATTATATGCTGCGCTGCGGACGCCGGGATGAGACTATTTTGCTGCAAGGCTCGGGCTCCGCGCGATGCAATTACTATGATAGCCATTGTTAGGCGGGGGAATAGCAGAATAAAGCGATGCCGCCAACGATTTTAGGATCGATTTTTAAATAGAATTAGTCGGAGGGTCTCGTGCTTTAGAAACAATATCAATTTGAAATTACTGTTCTAAACTGAACCGAAAGAAAATGAACGTAAAGATTCTGTATTGCGTTATTTTAATACCACTTTCTACGAAACCCGATATTGCACACTTAAGAAGTTTAAAAACAATAGCTCAATTTTAATCTCAAAAACAACCACAAAAAAGAGGAGAAAATCTCAAATACGACCGGCGTACTCCCTTATGGTCTAGTTAACATGCGGAACAACGAAACACGGTCCCCCTCTCCATGGGTCATAGTTTCTCAAACATATGATTAAGGGTGTATGCAACAATTATACCATAAAACACACACCGACATGGCCGTTAACGCAAGGACACAAGAAAGGATATGTTCTGTTGCTTTTAGCAGTTTCGGTTGTACGCTTTTAGGAATGAATGTGTGTTGAAGGAAGTCGGTTCTACAACCGAGAAAGGGGTTAGCAATGGCGGGTTGGAGATTGCTTGCGTTGGACGTGGCCAGCGAGCTAAAACATATATTACTTTGTGTAGTTTCAAACTCCCAAACTGTAAACCCTCCCACAAACACACACGCACACACATACTCGCAAATCCCACCCCATCGCCGGGCGGTCAGTTGAATTGTTTCCATAAAATTTCGCTTTCACCGCACTCGCAAACAATCGGGTGTGCCAAAAAAGAAAGAAAATAAAAATGGCGCCAGGTGGGGAGAGGGGAAATGTGTAGGAAAGTAACCGGTGGATGGAAATATGCGCGCGCGAACCGACCTGCCATTTAGATTTATGTCCGCATAATCTTTCGAGGCTAATATGTATGATTTGCATAAGGCAACATGAAATGTCCATTACTCAAAAACGCGGAGCGAGAAAAACACACACACATACACGAACGCGCGCCCGCGCCAAAAACACAGCCACACATATACACACACATGTACACACACACACACACACACACACACACATACATGGTTGGTGTCGTAAGCTGTTAAAGTGCCGATTTCGGTTCGAGAGAAAATGGGTTGTGGTGGAGGATACCCTGTTACTACTACCACTACTACCACCTGTAGCGGGGGTTGATGATTCGCTAAATTTTAAGGGATGATTATGGCCAGTTTGAGCGCACCGGTACACGCAACCGTGTCCTGTGAGCTGGTGGTGCCCACATCCTCCTGCCGAGGACCCATCACCGGAACCCATAAAAGAGCAACAAAATCTGCGTACCAAGAAACGTCCCCTCCCCTTCATGGTCAGTAAGCTTCGGGCCACAGGATACACAGACCCCGCGCTCCCCAGGCGAGCAACAAAGTGCGCAAACATACTACATCCTGTATCCTTTCCACTGCCAGACCAGCGAGTGCATGAAGAATGCATGCGTGCGTGTCTGCATGTGGCGAGAGGGAGAGAGAGGAAAAGGGAAAAAGGAAACGTACGTAAAAACAAACTTGTGTGCCGAAGTAATGCTCACTTCATTCACATTTGATGACCCAAACTAGCCGTGGTTCGTGGTCCGCACGTCAACACACAAACACTGGAGGTGACCCGACTGGGATAGGGAACCCCTATCCAATAGCTTCAGTCGTACTCGCAAGACCACTGCCGAGGCACGGAGGAACAGGAGAGGTCGACGAAAAGGGGGGGGGGAAAAGGGCGGGGACAGGTGCGAGAAATAAACACTTTTGCATGCGATTTTTCCGTCACATGAAGTTCAGCCCGGTTCACGCCATCGAGCCGGTTGCATGCAGAGTCGCTTACCGCAAACCGGTGCTTTGGATGCACTTTGTGGCATCGAAAGTGCGAGTAACAGGGACCCCACACTCCCTTCCTCGCTCTCCGGGGGGGTTGCGTTTTTCCACGCCAACTCATTTCCCCGCTCTCTCGACTCCGATGGAAACTAACAACCAATGCGCTGGCCGATTACCATAATCACTGGTATAACTTTCCTGCTGTGGCAGCCAAAAGGGTACTCCGGGGTGGTGTACACCACACACCGCACCTACCCGTGTACCAGCAGTTCCGGACGCTGACCATCGGTTGACCACGCCACCATATTCGCGCAGGAATGGAAATCCACATCCTTTTCCAGCACGCTCCGCCGTCGCAGAACCGATGGTTCGTAATTGATTTGCCTTCTGGAAAACACGGTCCTGGAAAGCGCGGCCCCAATCGGTCACATAATACCTTGTTGCTTTTGCTACCTGGTCGCGGCACAGAGGAGAAGAAGACCATGGATCAACCAATCAGAGTTTGCGTCCACCTTTTCGTGTAGCCGGATTATGGCTTAGCGTCACTGTTCAAAAGAGGGACGGAAGAGGAACCCACGTGCTAAGCAGAACACTACCGGTGGAAGCAATAAATTAATGGTACAGCTAACCCCACCGAGTCGCCACCATATGCAAGCCAACGAGGTCCGGTGTGGTTTCCGTCGTGTGGCAGAAGTAGTACAGCAGGGTGCCTCGTGTAAAGGAATCTGATTGAAGACAAGGAACACGACTTCACGTCTAGTATAGAACGGCAGAATTGAGAATCACTGACAGATTGGGTTTGTCACTTTGTAGAAGTTTGAGGATATTGGAGAGTTACAAGTAATGCATTCTAATATCTTCGTTTCATATGGCTTGCAATTAATTCTGAGTTAAAGGTTTGATAATAAGCAGAATACTGTCTAAGTCCAGCTTAAGATATTAAGATCTTCAGATTATGCGATTTCGGATTAGTGCTTTCAAATAAAATAATTGAACCACCAGTGTTCTTTAGCTGACACTAATGTCCCACATGATGTTCTTACGCAGTCATATGGATATGGCTTGTTGGCGTAACTGGAACCAGCAGTAGCAAGTACCGTATCATGTTTCGTCACATTAAAACCCGTTCGCATACAAACTTACCTTGCTATCCTTTCCAAACGACCGTCCGCCTAATGTAGATATGAGACTTTCCATTTGGACTCCATTTATTACACGAAACCCTCTCGTCTCCGACGACCAAAGGTAGCGCTTCTTGTTAATGGAATCAACACGACGCCCTGGTGGGAACGTCTTATGCGTTGTAATTTTTGATAGCCGACATCTCATCCCGTTCTCGTGCGCACGAAGACATTTTGGCAATAGCCATCGGCTCTCGGCTCCTCTCGAAAGGTCTTGCCGCGTTGCTTCGTGGGGTCAGGGGCTACTAACCCAGCGACCGGTGCATTAAAGTGGCAATTAAAAAGATTTTAACCGCCCCATGCCAAGGACGCCACAGATAAGGTACGGATGGAGTGGTCTGTCTTCGTTTCGCTGCTAAATGGGTTCAAGGGATGGGAACGAGTTTATGGTGTACGAAAATTTCAATCTTACAGCGATGCTAACGGCGGGTGGGTTCACGTGCGGGCGTTAATCTCGGCACTATTGGGAATAATTCTCGCCGGAATGTGTTCTTTACCGTAAACTTACATGACAGTTGTATTAGCCGGTGCTTTGAACGAAACCAATCTGCAGCAGGAAGGAAGGCGAACAACAGCGCAGGATGGGAAGGATGTATACATTTGCGTCCTATATGCGATTTGTGTGCATCATCCGAGGTGATTTCGTCGCTGCGTTCGAGCCTAAGTGAGTTCTTGCGTCGTCAGGTATTAACGTAAATTGGGTTTACGTGAGCACGAGTGAAAATTTCGTGACTGTGAAAACTTTGCATTCTCGAGAATTGGTGCTGAAACGTTATGAAGGTTGACAGGGGAAACCAATTTGCAGTGGAAGAAGGCTGACTTTGACGAATAATTTTCTTGACTCGTAATGCTCTCACTCAAATTCCAAGCATATAGCACAAGTTTGTTGATGCTTGTTAAATGACTTTAAATATATTCAATTTTTTTAAAATGCCCTCTGTAACCCAATTACAATTCTTAACCCGTTTCTTGAATATAAACATAAATAAGGCCATCACATTTTTACTTTTACTTACTAAGACCAATATCTGCAGCTTTAATGGTACTGTTTCTCAGTGATCCACTTTTTACTTTAATTTCTCTTTTCTTTCCTGACACCTTATTCGAAATGCTTGTTAGCAATTCGCCATGAAACCTGTCAGCACTTTATGCACATCAGCACAATTCTGCTCATTTTGCTTACGAACCCCACCGTCGATGATTACCGTACCCCAAGAGCAGAGCTGCAGCGCAGTTTAGGAGGTTTGGAGAAAAGTAATGAGTTTTTAATATTAAATAAAACAGCCTCTTGTAAAGTCTTGTGCGTAGTTTTAGTTTGTTACAAACCACGCAAAATGGCAAAACCTGCCCCAACGACGTGGGAAAAGCTGGTAAGGAAGGGGCCACAAAATGGGACACGCCTGCCATTTTGGCGTGCGGGAAAGGAAAGGTTTATGCTCCACGGTTCCACCGGTAGGTAAGCCTTGCCGGCAACGGCTTTTCGATCAGATCGGAAAGGGTGCGAGCGGGTGCGAAGTCTTGGGGATGCGAAGGCAAAACGTGGACGAAAACGCACCCGTGATGGGAAAAAGCCAGTTCGAAGTAATCAAAGAGTAATTAAAAGCCCTGAAGTCGGAGGGTAGCATAAACTTTAATTAGAACGGTTTTTTTTTCTCCTTCCTTGCGAACCGTGCGATGTGGGGTGATGGAAAGCGGTGATGGGATTTTCCCTCACCCGCAACGGTTCCTCTCCTCAACCGTGGTCGTCTTTTTCGAAGTCCGTCCCACCCGCCCCAGTTGATGACTGCCAACTTCGGTTCGGTGTGTCGTCGCCGGTGTGTGCTACCCTACTCTCCTCTTGCAAAGGGACTCCCGACTCCCTGAAGACGACGACAGTCGAGCACTGCGCTGCGATACCTTCTGGACTACATTCCGGCGGTGATGAAGGACACGCATGGGAGCGGGAGGATATCATGATGATGATAAAAAGCCTGGTTCCGTACCGTGCGCCTAGCAGGACTGCTAATGTTTTACTCACTGGTCCTCGCCGTGCGCGAAAACCAGTGTGCTCGTTAGCAATAGCCACATTAGCCCAGTGTTTTATTGTTGCAACACCCTTTTTCCGGTCGCGCGGGCACACAACGGGGTCCGTCCGGCGGCCGGCCGTCGGCTTCGGGGCCGGGTAATAGGCCATGAAATATCCTCGGCCCGTTGATGCCTTGATAAGCGCACCGAGACTTTGGATTATGAGCCACGTAAGTAGCAATAAAGCTTTGCGGGTTCACCGGGAGCTCTATGAAATAAAATATAATAGCTTCGTGCCAGGAGTGACAACACATTTGTATGTATGTGCGTACAGTTGCCCATGGCAAGAACTCATTTGTTAGCAGACGCTGGGTGGCAAGGATAACACAAAATATACCATTCACAAGAATAATTTCTTCATGCCGGCTGTTTTAAACATTTAAGCGCTATACTTTCTAAAAGGAACATATTCCTGTTCAAAAACAAAAATTAAACCCAAAACATTATACATACAATTATATTGCTTTTACATGATCTCCTGAAGGATAAGTAAGATTGAGTTTGTGCAAAATGAGAGTTAAAAAGTACTCAAGTATGGAAAACTGACGAGTTTTAACTTTAAAAAAAGGAAATATCGAAAGTAGTATATCTACTGCCAACTTCTTGTCGAGACAAACGAACCGTACACACAACCCTACTCGATTATATATATCTTCCATCCGGTGAATGAACCACTTTGCAAGTCAGTCTACACGGAGGACGGTTGTTTCAACCTTGTCGAGCATGAGATTGGTGGAACAAACAAACAAAAAAGAAAATCCAGTTGTGTGTAGCGAGGGTGTAAGTTATTTGTGTGAGAATTTTGCTGTGCGCGTGTCCCTCGTCGCCCGCTCGCCCCGCGGGCTGCGATCCACACATTGTCGGGTTCAGGCCAGCCGAGACGTCGCTGCTGCCCGAGCGGTTGGGCAAAGATTGTAGAAAATTTATTCCTCCCATCCGCGCGGTGCATAAATTGTAACACATTCGCACACTTCCCGGGCATCTCTGAGGCGTGGATTTTCGTTTCGTTCGCCAGCCAGACGCGTCCAGCCGGTTGGGCCAGAATCCGCTGGTGAATCTCGTCCATGGTTGCCGGGGCAAATGTCTCGCGATCGCTGGGACCGACATTACTGGCGACCTCTAGGACAACCTAACATATGCTCGAGGTTCCCGCTCTCGTCAATGCCTCCACACGGCGTACCTCGCGTTCGGTCGGGGTGTTGTAGAATCGACCATCCTTCTCAGGAACCTCCTCAGGCGGTGAATGCAGCAGGGCGCGCGCGACAATTGTTGGGCTTCGCATTTTGCCACAGATGGAACCGATTTCGCTGGAAGCTGCCGGTTGGATGGTACATATTTTTCGCCAAACCCGCGCAGGTCCAACGCAGGTCCAGCAAGGTTTTCTTTCGAACCTCGAAAACATTTCCATGTGATTACCCGAGGCATGACCTCTCCGGAAGCTCTCACACCGTACGTACGGTGGACAAGATTGAAAAGTGATAGCCTAATTGACAATCCAGAAATATCTTTGTAATTGGGCCATTGCACTACACGGCGAAGCTACCGAGGAGGTTCTTCGATGCAGATATGGTTAGTTTGTGTTTATTTTATTTTTTCAGGAGGAGTTGCCGCCTCGGCACAAGTGCCAATGAGGTTTGGCGAGTTCAACAATAGTGCGACCGGTGCGATCCTGGTGAAAAAGGTAGATCCAAACCGTACTCTTGTCCAGAACGGTAGTGGAGCGATGTACAGCAAGGTGGTGGTTAATTACGTCTCTGCGGAAAGTGAACAGCTTGAATCAGGATATGCTGCAGGTCAACATTGTCGCTTCTTGCTTTGCAGCAGGGACACATGTAAAGATCGGTAGATTTCTGATGCGGACCGAACGGTAGCTAGCGTTCTGAAAAGAATTAACATTTGGTCGGAAGTCGCGCGGATTACAAACTCAACAGGGCGCAATTGGGAGGAAGCTTTGCTTTTAATTTTAACAAACTCAATTTTTAACAATAATAGGATACTTAATTAATTCAATCAATGAGTAATAATAACTCATAACCAAAGACTTATGCAAAGCCTCCGTACATAAAAAGCTTCACTTTCCTTTTCGTCTCCACTCCAGCTGGTTGAGTGCACGTTTTCGAAAGTGCATAATCGCTAATCGTGCAATTAATAACGGTTCGATTAATCTCACGGCACACACAACCACATGTTTCTACACAGTAATTTCCTATCCAAGCGCGCTTAAATTAATCCAGCACTCTATTGAATCAACCCGGTCCCCCCGTGGAAGCATGCAGACTTCTGTCGATCATTTTTCAACCGACACCCGCGTTGTCTCTCACAGTGATTAAGCGTTTTAGGTTGGGATAGAGGATCGGTGGGGGCGTCCAGCTACGCACACATAGCTCGCGCGGTGTGGGAAAGTAGAGCTTCAAAAATCCTGTTTCACACCGCGGCATCGTCAGAGCGACGTAAGTGATCTCTTTTCGGTGGAAATAAAAAGTGTTTGTAAGCTCCTGACAAACCCAAATCTATACATAACGGCATTACTACTAACCGGCCACTTAGAAATGGTTGCTTTCGCTTTGTTAAAATAAACGAATCTCCCGTTTAGCAGAGAGTGCAAGACCTGATACTCTACGATATTTTGGAACTGTAACGAAAAAAGGTTTATGGAATGTTCAGGTTCAATCCACAGAGTCTGCACTGATCGTGCCCGATAGTATGTCGATGCTTTGTTCCATTTTATATCACGCTTTCTTTTGTTTATTTTGAGTGTCTCCTTATTGTTTTAAGTGCTATATGGAACCCGTACAGCTTCCTCCCGGTTAAAGTACTCAAAGAGACACTGCAGTCAGATTTCGCAATCGAAGCGAGGTTACAGAATGTTCCCACGATCTTTGACAACAGAAATTCTGTGTTAAAAAGAAGTTTTGTTCGTTAACAGTATTAAGTAAACAGAGCCCTTTTATTATTGTTATGAAAAATCATGGCATGTTAATAGATTTGACTTGGGTGCAATGTTCATGCTGTCAAAATGTTATCTCAAATCCCAAATGGAAGAGCTTTACTGAAGTCCAACCCTTTAGAAGTAACAAAGATGTTACCGTACCTTACCATATTGAGCTAGGTGATCTTTCTTTTGAGAACCGATAACCTTGCCGGTAGGGGCACGGTTTTAAAAGCCTTGAAGAAATCCAAAAAGGGAACATTAGTTCAAGAGTATCGGTTGTACTGATTAGAGCCCGAGTTTCCTAGGGCCTTTGATTCGATTTAATTCTTTGCTCCATAACGCTGGCGTCTATACGCTCAGCTGGCCACAAACCCAAAGCTGTCCACTTTCGAACTGGACCAGGCGCGCCCGTTCTGCGTTTCATACCTCAATGTGATCGTCAATTTCTCGGCTCGGACATGGCCTCTTGAAAGGAGGTCCCGCGGTGGGAAATCGAAAAAAAAGGTACAAGTTGTAGCGAGAGCGGAAAACAGAACGCCCCTCCGTCGTATGCCGACCGTTCCCCCTTCCCTTGGCTTAGCTGTCCTCCACGGCTGCCGTTGAGCCGGGACTTACGCCCTGGGAGTTATCTTATTCTCTACTTAAACTTTAGTCACGACTGAGCTGTAACTGACCACAATTTCTGAACCTCAGCGCACTCGTTCACCCTCCCTGGTCCGGCAGAGAACTCCACGTTCGTTCGTTAGTTGCTCTCGCTCTCGTCCTCGATCGCGCGCCCATAACAATTGCATCCCAATGATGATCTTTCGGACGTTCCTTTGGTAGGATAGGGTGGGTTGGGGCGAAGCGGGTCCGAGTGCGAACAGAACTGGTTCATTTGTTCGGACGTTTTGCCGACCACTTTGCTGAAGTCTAACCTGGTCGTTCGCCGCGTCCATTTCTGCGTCCAACGTTGTGTCCCTGCGCTCGGTACGCGCCGTTGTCTGGATGAAAGCGACCCGAGGAACGGGATTGAGGAATGAAAATTACAAAAAAAGCCCTCAAACCTCGGTTGGAACGCTATGGACGCTTGGTCATTCCAGATAAGCAGATCCGAAACGAAACTGGAGTTGGGGGAGCCGGGCCTTGGTGATTCATACCATGGGAAAATAGTGGTTCGCAGCGCGCCATAATCTGCGTATTTCGTGCGTGGAGCAAGCGAAAGCGTCTTCCGTTATCCCCGCGCCGGTTCGGTATGTGTCTCTGACGATGGGTTTGTCTCACTTCGGTGCAGCAATTACCGGGGCACATTGACGTAAGATTCCGCCTGTGGAGCCGCCGGGAGCTCGCTGCAGGAGTGTGTTTAAAGTACTAACGTATTGACCAAACCGGAGAAGCTCGCGAGGACGAAGAACTTCCACAGTGATTTGGCAATACATCACTCCTAATCGTTTTATTTTCTGTAGCCGAACCGTTTTGATTTACAATCCATTTTTGTACGGTGCTTCTCCCAGGCGGATCGTTCCGGTGCTGCTGCGGTAAAGAATGAACATCTTCTGTACAGCGATTGCAGTCCATCGTCCGTGTTGTAGGTATCTTTACAGTTTTATTATTATAGTTTCGCGCTGTGTATATGTACCTTTTTTTTCGGCACACCGAAGAAAGGCATTGTTCGGTTTCGGTACTCCGATTACTTCGTGCTGTTGTGCTTTTTTTCTGTCCTGCACATATATATGGAAAACTTTACGATGGAGAGGGAAAGTGGACGTATGGAGCGCGCATCCGTTCCTTCTATTGTGAACGGTTTTTGTGCATCGACGCCATCGTCGTCGTTGTCGTCGTCGTGGTCGAGCGTCGTGTGCGCACACAGAACAGGTTCTCAAATGCATCCACAGCGCGGCGAGAGTTGGGTATTGTTGAATCACAATTCGCAGCCCTGGCAAAGACACCCCCCCCCCCCCCCCCCCCTCTCCCCACCGACGGTGAGTAAGTATGGAAAAAGGAAACACACGGAGCGATATAAAACCAGTGAGTGCAATTTACTTTTAGAGTAACATAAATTTTCACCGACTAGGAAAGTTTCCCATATTTTTCCCACATCCCTTCGGTATTCTCAGCCACCTCTTCCCAAACCTCTTCTTCGCTCCATGGAGTGACGATGTGAGCGAGAAAGAACGAGTGGGGGTCGCCGTTGGGTGGGAAGGAAAATGAACAAATCCAACGAAAAAAAAAAACGAAAACATCATTCCTCCTAACCTAGCGTCGTGCCTGGGACTGGTCGAGCATGGGAATCGCAACGAATGTTTCCATGCGAAATCGCTTTCATTCTGTCTGTGCCGCACACGCTTAAGGGCGCTTTCTTGCAAGACGCTGGAGGCAACATAGAGGAGCAGGAGAGACTTTTTACTCGTCCTCCAACGCGCTCTGTGTGTGTGTGTGTGTGTGTGTGTATGTGTCGAGTGGTGTACTTTCCCAGCGCCCAACGATTCGGCGGTGTTGTATGTGCCACCCTTTTGCTGGTACACTCTCCTCCCCCGGTAGAAGATTCTATTTCAAAATTTTCCCTTTTCTTATTCACTGGCAATCTTTTTATTGTAGCCATACCCAGAGCTGAAGTCCTTTTTTCACAGACCGAAAGCGGAGTCTAGGACCGAGAACGAGCAGCGAAGGGGGTTGAGAGAGTTGGCAAAGCAACAAACCAATTTCACATGAACCTTCGGAAAATCTTTTCCATACCACTTGCTGGGTTTCTTTTTCTTCGCCTTGCTCCCATAGTTCTATATATTACTGCTTGCCATCTAGAAAGGTAATCATAAATCACCTGGAAAAAGTTTCCGTTATTATTGTTACAGCGTCCGAATTCGGACCGTGAGCGAGCATGAGTGGGGCGAGAAAATACCGCCCGGTGCATGGCCATGGTTCGGGGAGGGGTGGACAGGATAAAGGACCACCGGTTCTTTCGGGTGCTTTCTGAAACCGACCAGATGGCAACCGGATGGGGCAGACTACATCGGGCAACGGAGAGGACACACCGGGAATGATGAAGCACATGGAATTGTTCTGGTATAAATCTTACGGAATGATATTTTAACTGAGGTAACTAAAGGTAGGATTTTTGAAAATTCCAACGCTGAATAAAATGATTAAATCCTACTTACATTTATTTAATTGATACAACATGCCAAATGTGCTACTCTTATGGTAACTGGTCTATCTTCATCAGCGACGTGTGGCTCTGGTTTGTTGAAACCCCCACTACGCGTTACTAAGACGATTGTATTTAGCCTCCGCTTCAATCCGGTAGCCATTTGGGGCGTTCATACTTCATTCAACAAAATCATCCCGGTAGGAGGTTCTTACAGACGTCAGCAAGGCGCCAAACAAATCGCTAAAACCATCATCCTAAATATCTCGCTCGATTAAGAAGAAATCTGACCGCGTCTGACAAGACCACCTTGGCGGAATTGTGCTACATGTTTCGATCCTTTTCAAACAAGTTGAAGAACGAGAGAACAATAAGGCAACAACCACTGAGAAATGAGGAAAAAAATACAGAGGCTTAAGTTTCCTCGAATTGTAACGCGCGCGAAAACGGCAAAGCGAACGTTTAAAGCTTCGCCCTCAATGAGAAACTCATTGTTTTCCTTTTTTTCTTCCCTTCGACCATGATTTTGGTTGGTTTCTAATTCTCGCTGCCTTTTCTTTGTGTTTTCAAAAAAGAGATCGGAGGAAGGTTCACCCTTCCTCAAGCAGAATTATTATAATTGGCACCCGAAAACTTCGGCTTCCCATTTTGTTTTTCCGTATTATGATGATTAGTTTTATTCCGTATGGTAAGACAAATTTGTTTGGTAACTCTTTCTCGAGCTTTTCTTCATTTGGATATGTCTCTGACGGGCGGTGTTTATTTTTTGTTTGTTACCGTCTGCATAACCTTCCTATTCTTCCCATGTTGTCGTTCTTCCCTTAGGCGGTACCCTTCTTTCGGAACGGTTCTATTTTCTTTCCCGTTTGTTTACGTCCTTTCTGCTGTCTCCGGCATGTCTTGGAAACTTTGTTATACAATCATTAACCGTTCGTACGCTTCTTATCGTCAACGAAAACTATCCATTAAAGCAGTTGATAACAGATGCCATCGCTCATTAAAACTCCTGCCGTCTATCTGACATCATAATAAGCCATCCCGAAAATGGACTATTTGATGCATGCGATTCGCAACGAAGATATTGAGGAATGAAAGTTGTTTCAAATTTCATTTTCTATCCCTCACGCAGACAAATTCAATTATTTTAAATCTCTAAAAGGTGATCAAACGTTTCCAAACGCGGTGAAGCGAAGGAATAAAATGTACAACAATGAATCCGAAAGTCCAAGCGCATCAGATATAATAAATTCTACACACACTGGCAGACAAAACATTTTTACTTCAACCGGCGCAGCATTTACGGTGCGCCAGGTCATATTAATATCAAATTGGATCAAGCAATTATCTGTAATTTGGTAATTTTGACCGTTTTTTTTGCCTGTCCTATTTTGATGACCGGTTGTGGTTTCCTTTCATTACGCGGAAGCTCCACAAAGTGCTGTTCAGAATGTTGTTACCATATTTAAATCAATCTAGGAAACACCTTTCCGGTTAGAACTTTGAACAATGGACAAACATACAAATGTTAAAATGTTAAAAAAAAATCGTAAAAAATACGCCGGCTAGTGCAGTAGCTCAAAGCTTAGGTTTTTGTTGGTGGAGTTTGATTTCATTCAAAATTGTGGCGAAATTATCTTTGATTTAACCTCGGGTGAGAGGTAAAAAAAACTTGTCGGCTTCTATTTCTGCCGAGGTTCGTCGCTTGACGGAACCCGAACTCTTTCGATTTGCGCTCTCGGGAAAATATACGATCGCGCGGCTGCACCATGCGCTGTCAATCTTTGATTTTTTGTTTTTGCCCTCGCTTCGGATTGGATGGGAACGGGATCGATCGGTCGCGGTTGAAACTCTCGGGGCCGCTCAGGGCCGGGATCGTCAAATAATAATAATGGTCGGGCAGGGCACCGTCAGCGGGCCCTGATGGCGGTGGACGACGGAGGGAGCGGCTATTTTAAAAGGTTTCTAATCCCTGACAATTTGCTGTGATTATCGTTATTATTATGAGCTGTTATGCTTATTTCTGTGTTGTTGTTTTTCGCCCCTCTTTGTGGTCCCCGGCGCTGGCCTTTGATTTTGTGAATTGTTGGAGTAGCTGCTTCCTCCCAACGCTGCCGGTCCCCGATCCCCCGATTCTGCCACACAAAGGCCCTTGAGGCGGCGGGCAGGTTGGAGTCTGCTATTTTCGACGCACCCCGTGCGGACCGTAAAACCGGAGGTTGCCGTAAAAAGGGACAGAAGGCAATCCGCGCCACCGGCAGCAACCATCACACGCGATTTATGTGATGTTTTGTTGTTTTTTTTTTTTCGGTTACATTTTCTACCGGCCAAACTATATGCCTGGTTGCGGATGGAGATAGGGTTAGGAAAAGTCCTAAATAAAAAATAAACGTATAATTGGGATTGATGCCTGAAAAATTGGATTCATGTCAAATTCGCTGTTCTGTTTTGGATTCCATGAAACAAAGGCAGAATGCTGGCGAGGTGGATTAGTTTAATTTCGATGTAAATAAAAACTATACACTTCTAAAAAAGTAGTGTGATTTTCAATACTATAAGACAAAACGGGCATTAAAACGAGTACGTAAACATTGTAAGATCTTTTAGCTACCATCATTTAACCTAAACATGGCAGCGGGTTAGATCGTAATGCTTAGGAAAATTGTAATCGTTGGTAATTTTGGTTGTACCATCCTTTTGATAACCTCGAGCATTCAATGAAAACATTGTCTGATCGTTTTGGAACAATCAAGCTAGAAAATTCCGCACCGCTGGCGACGGACGCTTGATTGTGAGAAAACTTCAACGCTGGACCGGGTTCGCCGAGCAGCGAACGCTGTATTTTGGCTGTCGAAATTTTGACGATTGAATTGACTCCTCCACCGCGTCGGCGAATTTCTCCCATCGTCCAGCCGTCGACGAACTCCCGGACGGCAAGAACCCGCCGTTCCACACCAGGGCAATCGGCTACCTTCGGCCCAGGCTTGAGGGTTGAGCACATGGGTTGAGCAATTCCCAGCAATAGCGGGCAGGAAACGCTACGGAATGGAAATTTACCCCTAAATATAGGTGTGTTCTTCAAAAATCTGTCAATAATTTTCTGTTCGAAGTCGATTATTATCTTATTATATTTGCTACGTTCCAGGAGATTTCTTTTCTTCTTTTTCCCCCTTCGGTTCATTCTCGCCGCTGAACCGTGCGGGTTGTTACCGTTGTTAGGTCCATCCGGCGTGTTTTGTTTTCGGTTGATTATTTGTTGTCGTCTCTGCGTTATTTTTTGTTTTGTTTAGGTCCCGCCTTAAAGTGAATTTCCCTCTAAGATGATTTGAGAGGTCTGGTAAGTTTTGGCTCTTGGTTTTTTTTTCCAAATCATTGATGCCGTTTCCGGAGCGTTGTGGGGCAAAGTCGCGTCATGCCGGGAGCAAGAGAATAATAAAACCGTCGGGTGGAAACTCGGGTATGACTTTTTGATTGAAAACGAGACGAGTCTACCCAAATGTGACTAGTTGTAATCGTTATCGGGATTTTGAAGTGATCTAGACAGAAGTCTGCTGAAAGGGTTCATTAGAGTGGTTTACGAAGCTACTTTTATTTTATTTTATAATTATGTGAAAACCCCTTTTCCAGACACACAACAATCTTTAGCAATACCTCTTCGCTTTGCTTCTTCAGCCCATAAATACTCCGTCGGATATCAAACTGTCCGTCCTCTACGCTTCAGGATGAATCTTTTCCCACTTCCTCCTGCTCCCGTTTGCGATCCCATAATTCGCTAAACGGAGCCCATCAGTTAATGCGAACCTTGGCAGTATTGATTGATTGATTTGTTTTGCGGGCACTTATCGGGAAATTATTGGCCCAAAGTAGAGTCAAAATTGAAGACGTGGAACGCTGGTTTCGCGCCATTCATTTAACGACGCGCCGGAGAAGAAGAAACCCCAAAAAGTCGAATCAATCAAACACGGGTGTCGATTTTCTCTTCAATCAGATCGGGTTTGATGAGCTCGAGCTGCCGCACCGGTCCCGGGCGGGTCGGGGGAAATGAAGATTGGTTGCTGCCTAATGTAAAAGGCAGAAAATTGAGTTTGTTCCATATCTCCGCCCAACCTGCCTGCTCACTTACAACAACGCCGAACCCCGGGTTGAAACGCCCGGTTCAACCTGCGAGTGTCGCAGCGGTCAGCATGGCGTAGGAAATTCTTATTTCATACTAATTATACACATACACACCCCTTCTGCGCCCGTGATGCGGCGAGGGATCACATCGTAATTACCGCTATCATTACAGACGGTGGCCTCGGACGGAATCGGTTTCGCTGCGGGGGTAATTCGTATTCGAAAGCGATCGAGAAGCGCTTCCTCTATCTCTGTGTGTGTGTGTTATTTTTTTTTTGTTTGGTAAATGGTTAAAAAAAACCCTCTCCGTTGAAGTGTCCGCTTAATAGTTTGGGGGGTCTTGTTTTTCGGGTTGGGCGTTGGGTTCTTTTTAAAATGAGGTAGCCACAACCCGGGGAGGGCGAGCCAACGGGAAGACATTGAAGCATTCCTTTGACTTCGTAAGCAGCGCATCTCGAAGGAAAGGGGGAAAAAAGGCGCTCCAGAACGAACGAATCATGAAACGAATCGGTCGTTTTTGCGGTTGGCTAAGGGGGTAAGCAACCGAAAACGGAGAAAACTCAAGCCCCAAACCGTTTCGGGCTGCTTTTGCTGCGGGTCGCGCGAGCTCAAGAAATGTGGAAAACCTCCCCGTACGACCCAGTGCACACCACCGCAGGTTCCGCGCGGGGATAGCGCTACTGTCCGTGGCGTGGTGTGCCTCTTTGGTTCGGTTACACACAGCGTACACAGCACAACTCGTACACTGATTTCAACATTTCATTCCAACCTGGTGGGATTTAAGGTAGCAATTAGCGAATGAATTGCCCCAAAGGGTTGGCAAAAGGGGTTTTTTCTCTCGTTTTTTGATTAAACACAGCCGCACGCAGCAGAAGGAAAAGGATCCTCTCCCAGGACGGGAGGATTCGATGACGACGGGAACGAAACACATTGGGAGATGAAATGGATGCCTTCGGCTACCAGTCTTTGGCAGCAGCGTTTCGATGTCCAGCAAAGGGAAGCATACGCAGCATCGTGCCACCGGGGGGCGTGCTGTGCGGAAACATGCCAACGGTGCACATAACCGGAGTGAAAAAAAGGCTGAGAGTGAGAGGTTGGAGAGGAACAAAACCACAAACACCAAAACGACGATATGACCATTCCGATATGCAAGGCAGGGCAAACGCGGAAAGCGTGAGTACTACATGCTAATTAACATTACCATTATCAAAGCCTTTTATAAACATATCATACCATTATCAATTAATTACGAGAACTGTTATCGGGAATCGACCACGGGCGGGAGAAAAAAAATGGAACTGCGGGATTGAAGCGTGCGACCTCATTCACAAAACATCATGCGTAAGATGCCCGTCGTGGTGGTTAATTCGATTCACCTTTTTCCTCTTTTTTTGTATGCGAGTATTTACTCAGAGAACTCCCCGAACGAAAACGGGGGTTCACCCGGCATGATTTCATGTAGTTTTTTTCCACATTCGATCCACTCCCAATTGTCCTATCCTTGCAAATTACCGTTGTGACAGTCGGTTTTTTTTACAATCCGTGATGACAGGAGTGGAAACGTTCAATTGCAACGACGCACGCATGGGAGACAATCAATGCCGGGTCACTATCGGTACGAGTACAAATTAAGGGATACGTAATTGAATTTGTATAATTTACTGTGATGATAAACAGGAAAGTTCACGGAGTTGTTATGACTGTTTGCTTACTAATGTCCGCGAAGCTGCTTTCGGTGTCTCTGTCTCTTACAAAACCCCTGCTTTACACCTTTACAGAGTTGGTAAAAGATGTATTTACTCTGACTTTACCGATGCTTAGCATAGCTGAATTGTTTTATACTGGAACGATCAAACAACACAATGTGTTGAACAATCCTTTTTCGTATTCGACATTGCATTGCTGCAGTTCATGTTACTTGACACTTCATCAAATTATAATAATGTGGTAAAATTCAACGATCGGTCACATCCATCCGTAGATAGCACCACTTTTAGGGCAGATACTTCTAGCGAAAGAAATTACAAATAGAATATATATCTACCGGCACAGCAATCAGAACCCCGTCGATAGTGGATTATAATCAACCGACTGTCATAATTAGACAGGAAATCCGATTCCGTGCCGGATATAGAAACAAATAACGAGGGTTTAGCATACCTTCCCAACCGGCCGGATTGCCTAATCCGAAAAGCAATTATGGAGCAACAAAAATTATTCCAGACGTCAACGTCAGCACTTATCCTAGCTTTCTTTGTTCGCCCGGGGGCGGAAGGCGGAACGAAAAAATCTCCATCCCACAGAACTAGATGGCGAACTCAAACGAATGAAGGATGCATGTTTATTTTCGAAAACTGTTTGTTATTGATTGGTTCAATATATAATTGGGGTAACAATGCCATCACGAACCGAGACAAGAGTTTTAGCGGATTATAAAATTGCAACATTTCCTCCTCGTTCCGTACCATCGAAATAAACAACAATTGTGGAAATTATTTAATTCGTCTTAAGAGTTTTCTTTTAATAACTGAATTATTTTGCGCATTCCTTCCAGAGATCGACAGGTGAGGAGTTTCGCGACAAAAGTGCTAAAAATTACACACCGAAACCATAAATCAACAGCCATTAGTTGGCTCATCGTAGTGCTCGTAATTACCGTTCTCCCATGATCAGATATATTTTTTTTAAATATCGCGTTTGTCTCCCTTACTGTTGACAACATCTTGCGTTTTCAATTTGTTATTACATGCATCTCTCCCACTTTTCACAGATTTCGGCTACTAATCAACCATCGGTACCGCTGAAAAATCAATAACAATATTAAATTTATGATCGTTATTAAAATTGCAACCGAAGCTCGGCAGCAACAGCTTCATTTTCATACAAAAACCATTGCGCCCAGGGACATAACAGATTGATTTATTCCGCTCTGTAATGTACCCATCTGACATGCCTTTTTTTCCACGAATTTCGGGGACGAATGTCGAATAAACACGGTAGCATTGGCCGGTGCTGGGAATGATAGTTATTATGCTAATCGATAACACTTTTATGCTCCACTTTTATCGATCCCTAATAAATACCCCGCAAAGGAAGCGGGCCGAAGGTGCCTCGACAAAAAAGGGCAGGACAACATATGAGAAACGCAGATCCGGGACGTGCTGAGGTGTCGAAAATTAATATATTTAAACGAATGGCCCTGGTTTTCCACCATAGTGGGCCACCGGATGGTCTATAGTGATCGACAGTTTGATCGGCGTCGAACGATCGATTGATCCATTGGGACGCGCCTCGTCACCCTAGTTAAGTTATGCGAAGCAAAGGACGCTTGTCTTTTTCTTTTTATGCAGCCTACACTCTTCTTTTAGCAAAAATTTCAACCTGTGTGTTCGTCCACTTTTCGTAGGGGGTCACTTTTTTCTTGCTGTTCCCTCTGCGAGCGAGGAATTTTCAAATATAAAAAGGAAGCGATAGCCTCCGAAAAGGGCCATAATAGAAGTGATTCCAACATTCTGAGTTCAGTTAACCCGTTATATTTTTCTTCAGTCCAATTTTCCTTCCCCTAAAACTCTACTTGGACCCTCATCGGTCGTCAATCGAGACGGAGGCCTGATCGAGGTGCTGGTTAACCATCCACCGTCCACCGTTCGCCTTTAAACTAATTAGTAGGTTGGCGTAATTTCTTATGTTATAGGTATCGACATATTATCTTTCCGGTCGATATACGACGCTTCAGCGCCGCATCGGCGGGGCCAAGACCAAAATTGGGCCGAACACCGACCACGGACCGGCACCGGACAAGATCGAGCGTCCTTCGGACGGTTTGGTTGGGTTTTCGTCGAGCAAAATCGGTGGAGTGCGACCAGCGAAAAACACCCCAAGAACAGGCAACTCCGTTATCCAACGGGCACACCGTTCAGAGCTGTCGACCCTTCCTTCGATTATGTTCTACCACGAGAGAGTGAGGGAGAGAGGGCTTTGTTTTCGCAAACAGATTACTTCGAGTATGTTTAAACTTTGTACCATAATTTGTCTTAATTTAGCGGAACGTAGCTTGCGCAGCAAGGGTTCAAATAATTTGTTGGTTTTTAAGCTCCCTAGTGCGCATCATTTCAGTGTAGTTCAAAAAGAGACTCTCTTTATTATACTGTTACAACACTCAATTGCCCTGCAAATGTATTTAGGTTCTATGAAACGCTGTTTTCGATCAAGTTTAAACCCCAATTAACACAACCGTGTAACAACGGCAAAGCAAATCGAAAGCCAAATGAACGAAAGTATTTTAAATATTCATCATTTGCAACAAAATGAACAACAACACCAATTGCGCACAACCAAACTAACCGTTTGACAACGAACGAAGGGGTAAAAAGCAAACGCGAACATTTGCATCACTAACTAAAGGCATCACTGTACTTATCCAAGAATGTCCTAATTGCACTCAATGTTTTGTAAAGCAATTACCATGCGAAAATTGTTCTATATGAAGGATAATTAAGCTGATTCTTAAAAACTAAAGACGCAACGTTTTGGCCTGCAAAAAGTTAAAACGAAAAGGATCACCATTCTTTCGCAAGTAAACTAAAGCAAACTGGATTGAGCCATAGAGGAAGCAAATCTTGTGTACACCAAACACGGTACGAAGAAGGCACTAAAATACTTTTACAATATCGGAAAAATGAAGCAATTTAAAATGTGTCTACTAATGATGAAAGTAAAACGAATCAATTAAAATTAACGTCGACTGTTTGGTTAAATATTAACCAAAATAACCCCAATTGTTTTCGATTTGGGATACGAAAGAATATTAGTCAGCCTCGCTAAAAAAAATTGATCTTCTTAAATGTAAACAATCAGGTGATTTCAACGCTCCAGAGGCGACGAACCCAATTGTTCATCCAAAAGCTGCTTGATTTTGTTTTGTGCGTATGTCGAAATATGGAAACACTTTTACGAAGCGCGTGCTAAAGTGCAGCAGGACTCAGGCATCGCCCTGTCCATCGGCGAGCGTGGAAAAGCTCAATTCACACGACAATTTTCGCGGACAAAAATGAGCAGGTCACTAGCACACCGATTGGATGTTGCTTAAAACAGGCCCAAGAGGAGACCGAGTCGCCTTAGTTGATTCTTGAATTCTTTTTCTTTGACGTGTGTTTATGCTTTTGAAAATCTGCCCGGGACGCGTGCGAGCGTGCGAATGGTTCGTGATTTTGTAAAGTTAAAGCGCGTAACCTGCCAAAGTCACGCAAAAGGTATTGCACGCACGGAGCAACATCTCCGTACACACTCTTTTCGGCGTTTGCTCTGCCCCCGTCGGCCATCCGTAGGGATAGAGGGAGAAAGAGAGGGAGAGAGCCAATGGGGAAGGTTATCTTCTCCGCAATGGACCACCAACTTCTTCGGAGGTGTCCTGACCAGCACCAACGTTTACACAGTGTGTGCCTCTACCACGATGTGATTGCAATTGATTCTTGACCGACGGCACGCGCGATATTCGGCAAGCAAGCGTGTGCGTTTTTTACGAAACGAAACGAAACACACAAAAAAAACACAACCCAAACAGAACGATCCTTTCCATTTCACCCATCTCTATCCTGCCTTGGAGTGCGCGCGCACACGCCGAGGACCGATCGTGAATTCAAATAAATCGACCATCCGCACGTGACCGCACCGGAGCAGGCGGCACCGGCCGTGCCAATCAATGGACGTGATAGTGGCGTCATCGGGGCAGGAGGCCACTGTCCCGCCTTCCGTGGTCGCTGGCAGAAGGGTAATTTAACCTCTCGTTCTCGTCTCGTGACGCAACCACGAAATTAACATCGGGGTTGTAGCGCCACCCTTCCCGACACTTCGCCCCGAGAACGTGCAGTTCATTGAATGAAGATTGTTAATGAATGAAATGCACACGTGTTCGGAGCATAGGGCAATCAACGCGCTTCAATCTTGCGCTCGATGATGATTGGGAATTGAAATCAAGGGCGTACGCAAATAAAATTCACGCAATTAATAATTAATAGTTAATTTAAAATTTCAAAACGGATTTCCAAAACATTTTTCAAAAAACAAAAAATGAATTTGTTAAAAAACATGCAATTGTGATCGATAGCTAATCATCCGCGACACCGCGTGCAGGTTTCTGTTCTTTTCCTGCAAGTTTAGTTATTCTTATGCCCCACACCGCAAGATGTTTTGTCCGCATCGTCACTGCCCGTCAGCAACGTTTAATACTTGCCGGGTATCGTTTATTGATTGATTTTAAATTAAATGCCATTTGCAGCGGTGCGGTGATTTTTTTCCCCACCTTCGACCATCGACCGTTCAATCACTGCCAAACGGTACGGAACGTTGGCAGGTTTCCGGAAGGGGAAAGGAAGCATCTTTGAGTCGAACCAGCCTGGAGAGAAGCGAAAGAATCGATCGTCGATGTATGATATTGGCCGGCAAAAGTTGCGACTGTGTCGCTGTCGTACCGAATCCCCGAAGGGTTGAAGCAACCGTACCGTAAGCCCCAGCGCAAGTAATAACGTTGCCGTTGCCGCAACACAGGCGCACACCATCCCTCCTCCCTAGGGCCCTTGAAGCGATAGGCGAATGTGCGGTAGCAGCGGCGAGAAAAAAACACACAGCATAAGAACAAATGTAAACATTATTGAGAAATAAAATCAAACGACACGGACACTTATTGGAAACGCCGCGCCATCCCGGAACGGTTTTGCGGTGGCACTTTTGCTCGCTTCTCCGATCCTCGAGGGCAGGGAAGCGGGCGTGCGGATCGCGTTTTGAGCCTGGTCGGAGATGTTGGGAAGATGGAGGAAAATTAAACCCTTTCGACGACGGAACGACGGTTCGATGACTCCCTGTCAATTGGGATGGTTTTTCGATTTCCTTGTATTTTTTTTTGTGCCACTTCTTACTTTCCAACCAACGCCGCTTAAGACTCCCGTGTTTGTGTCGCAACAGAGAAGTTGTGATTTGTTCTTCGTATAGTTTTGCTCGTTTTTTTTATTATTTGTTTGTACACTGGCAGCAGCACTTCTCATCTCACTGTCACGAGAGGGAAGCTGCCGGGAGCGCTATCGGTTCGAAGAACGGCGAAGAAAGGCGAATGCAATTTTCTGCATCGCACAACCCCCAGGGGGGAGAAGGGCGCCCCGAGGCGTGTAACGCGATTCGGTCGTATTTGTTTTTTTTGTCCCGCGGTTGCGCGCGCGCACGGTTTATGTTTTGTGTCATGTTGCTTGCGGGTCAACGCGTTTCTTTTTTGACAGATTTTTTTTCCATCCCGCCCTTCCCCTGGTGGATGTTCCATCTGCCACTGCTGCAACATACTTTCCCGATGCCGTTTCCCGGGTGGGAGAAGGGGAGGGGGGGGGGGGGGGAGAGGGAAAGGAACCAACGAGGCAAACCATAAAGTGCATTCCTTCGATAATGTCAACGGCACGCCACATCAGTAATGTCCGGTAGCAGCCCAGGACCATTCTGACCCGCCGAGGGTATTTGGCTGGAGGGGGGAGCAAAGGACAGCGCGGGCACATAATGATCGCAAAGGTCGTTATAATCATTAGTGAGTGTTGCGCGCATCGATCGAGCACGGCTTGGCGACAAACGCCTGGACGGGTGAAAAACAAAAATCCCGCCGCCGGATTCATTTCATCTTCATCGCCACTCGGTGGACATTTGGCGGTGGAAAATTCGTGGTTCGCTCCACGGAAAGGGCGCATGCAAGGGTGCATTCGTACGACAAACGTATGAGGCACGGGGGGAGGGGTTGGCGGTACGCCGCAACGATGGCAGCAAAATGATTGGGTATTATTATGTGCGATTTATTGGAAATTTAATGATCTTCACAAAAATGAACCAAAGTTACCCCCTGGACGATGAAAACGATGAAACGATGAAAATAAGATAACGGAAAAGAAAGACAAAAAAAAGGAACAACCAAACCAATGGAATCCTCGCACAAAAAGTGATTTTAATGACCGGTTTAACGACGTTTTATCTGAGGTTCCGGCGAGGGGTAAAGGGTCCGGGTCGCACGGAAGAGAAAAAATTGACAACGAAATTGAGCCACCACGCAACGAAAGACAAGTGAAGAAGTAAAACTAAAACGAAAAAGCGACGGAAGATGCAGGACATTTCTTCACTGGTAAATTGTTGTACACGCAATTTGCTCAACCGTTAGCGAAACGGTAGACTAAGATAGATTGTGAAAAACGAAGGTGGAGCAAAAGTGTGGATGGGAAATGGAGGGAAACATATTTGTTCAATCTTTCGTTTCGCCGTGCTGATGAATTGTAATGCCGGTGTGTATGTGTGGGCAATTACAATATAATCGCAGTGGGATGCTGCTGCTGATGGAGGTTTGGGGTAAGGAAGGGGGAAAATCTGATCGGAACTAACCTGGCGAAGCGCTCCTTGTCCTGCACGTTGTCCTCGTCCATTCTGTTGTATTTGTTACCACTGGATGTATCCTCATCAGACCTGGGAGGGGAGGGAAAAGATAAAATTATTAGAATTTTTTTTCTAAAATTATTGTTTTTAATTTGAATATCCTCGCTGATTAGTATTACAAACAAAACTGGAGGAGCGCTATCTGAAAACAAGTTTATTCAAACTCAAACATGTGTAATATTTATAACATGATTTTTAAAAACTAATACGATTTCTAAATTGTAAAACTAATATGTAAGGAAAAATTTCATCCAAAACATTACGTTTAGAACTTCGTTTGACGGCACTCAACTGTATAGATTGTAATTACGATCGTCATAAAACAATTTCTAAAATGCGTCTTTTTTATGAATCTGGACGTCTGCTGTATCTGGTTTTGTAGAAGTCTGCTGCGGCTCCAGCTTGGTCGACAGGTTCTCTCGGCATGAACCCTTTGAGTTGAAAACTTGTTCTAAATTTATTGAGTACTAGCTTGACGCCCCGGCGTTGCTCGGTGACGAAGGGATTGAGAAAAGAAATATGGTTTTACTCTTTACTTGAAAGTTTGAATTAATTTATTAGTTACAATAACGGCAAATTTAAATGTATGAAATTTCATGAATTTCCCCGTGATGTATAAACCTTAGGGTAACTATGTTGGATACACCTTGACATTTGTTTACATGCTTGTTTTGTTAGTGTTAGTAAAACTGAGTTTAAATTGTAAAATTTAGATAATTTTATCAAAAAATAGCGATCAAGCAAACCTTCAACAACATCTGCAGTACTTAAACTTAATGTGTGAAAAGTTTCAGAAGCGACTGTATTGGTCGAGTTTTTAGTGTACACAGAACTCCATACATAAAAAAAAGCTAAAATATGTAGTAGATAAATGAACTCTTGCCACTACCCTTCCGAGCTCAGTAAGTGGCCAGGATTCAGATAGATGGCCCAGACATAAAGATCACCACTGGAAGATGCACATCATTCACATTGGAAAAAAGTGGTAGAGATTACTTATGACATTGCTTGTGATTCACAAACCCAATACCATTCCAATTCAACACTTTCTAATATACATAATTTCAAATTTTGGTTGAGAACGGTACAACCATGATTGCTCTCAAGGGGGCATCATTCTTGTTGTTAATCGTAATGTGTGTAGGAGTCTCAATTAATTCAGTTTATCAGCGCTCATATGATGAAGGAAACATAACAGCCTATGAAAACCATGTTAGGCTATCACTTGAAACGATGGAAAAGCGATATGAGCAGGCACTAGCACCACAAAAAAGTTTGAGTTGGGAAATGGCGTTTGGCAAGGAAGAAAACTTCACGGCCTTAATCAATGCTACAAACGAGTTTGAGAAAATTGTTAAGGTACTGCGAGTGTTAAGGTCACCGACATTTTCATTAAATTGTATGCATTTCTTTTCCAGTCAACGGCTCTGGAGATGCGGCAGATCATAACAGATCGTTTGGAGAGTTCAGATTTGAAGCGTCGTATACGTAACCTTTCGAAATTGGGCTATGACGTACTACCAGACGACGAACAATTTGTTTTAAATCACGCAATAGCCTACATGACTAGTAGCTTTGCGAATATCCAGCTGCGTCATTACGACAATCAATCTAAGTGTGATATTTCGCTCGAACCGGAGCTGACGGAAATCTTTGCTAACAATCGGGACCCAGAGGAGCTAAAGTATTACTGGGAAAAATGGTATAATGAGGTAGGGACAACGGCCCGCGAACCGTTTAAGAAGTATGTCGAATTGCATAGGAAGGCCGCTGTGCTGAACAGTAAGTCGGAAAGTTCACGAGGACCACGTTCATATTGCTAAAACTTACTTCCGTTTTAACTTAGATTTTACTTCCGGTGCTGAAGTATGGCTGAGTGAGTATGAGGATAGTACTATCGAGCAGCAAGTTGACGAAATTATGAATCAAATTAGACCACTCTATGAGCAGCTGCATGCGTACGTTCGTTACAAGCTGCGACAAAAGTATGGCGACAAGGTGGTCTCCCCTACCGGGCCGATTCCAATGCATCTGCTCGGCGATCTGTGGGCCCAAGCATGGGACAATGTATGTAATACCAGAAGAATTTCGAGGATTTGTGATGAAATCGTTTCTCATTTGTTTAATTAAAGATAGCAGACTTCACAACCCCTTTCCCACACAAACAACTTTTCGACGTTACCGACGAGATGATCCGCCAGGGATACACTCCGCTGAAAATGTTCCAGATGGGAGATGACTTTTTCGTTTCCCTGAACATGACAAGGCTGCCACAGTAATGTTACGGCACTACGATATGTAACAAAAGATTTTTCATTTATTCTTAAATTTTTATAGATCCTTTTGGGAGAAGAGCATTCTGGAAAAGCCCACCGATGTACAGAATATCTGTACTCCCTTTGCATGGAATTCCTACAAGACCGATGACGTACGCATTAAACAATGCACCCGTGTGACGATGGATCAGCTGTTTGTCGCTCACCACGAGCTGGGCCACACTCAATATTTCCTGCAGTACCAACACCAGCCGGTCGAGTATCGTCAGGGTGCAAACCCAGGCTTTCACGAGGCCGTCGAGGATGTTATCGCCCTATCGGTATCGACACCAAAGCACTTGAAAAAAGCAGGCCTCCTGAAGGACTACGATGACGACGAACAGGCCAAGATTAACCAGTACTACCGCTCTGCATTAACGAAACTTGTGTTCATACCGTTCGCCTACACGTTGGACAAATATCGTTGGGGTGTCTTCCGGGGTGAGATCAAACCGACGGAGTACAACTGTAGATTCTGGCAACTGCGTTTGCAATACTCTGGCATCGAGCCACCGGTTGTGCGCACGGAAGAGGACTTCGATCCAGCGGCCAAGTATCACATTGCAGCTGATGTGGAATATCTTCGCTATTTCGTATCCTATATCATTCAGTTCCAGTTTCATCAAGCTGCTTGTACGTTGGCGGGAGAGTACGTAAAAGGAGACTCGGAGAAGACACTGAACAACTGCGACATTTACCAAAGTACCGCTGCTGGAAACAAATTAAAGTATGTTTTGATTAAGATAAACCCTATTTGCATTATGCGACTCTATTCCATCTTGTTCATTTTGGTGAGCGGAAAATGAGTGCGGATGCCTTGATGGAATATTACGATCCGTTGTATAAATGGTTGCTACAAGAGAATGAACGTTTGGGAGTTCACGTTGGCTGGACAAATTCAGAGAGTAAGTTTTTGCTTTAGTTTTTGCACAGCTACATGAGTTCCTGATTAAATTCTTCGTTTGTAGAATGTGTTCCTGATGGTGGTGATGACTCTGGATTGAACTCTATCACTTTATGCATAATTTCAATCGTTTGTTTTTGCGTCGTTGCCGTTTTAGTTTTGGCATGGGTTAAAGTTGCCCCCATAGCGCAACTGCCATGCCCATAGCGCAGCGGTAGCGCGAGGAAACACCACGCCACAGGGTGTGGGATCGAATCTAGAGTCTGGTACCTCCCGGTATTACGAACTCCTGACCACCGATCTATAATATAGCGTCTTTCGGTCACCGAAAACTCTCTTATGAGGGAAAGGCCTTGTCTCAGTTAGGGATATCTTTCCACAAAAAAAAAAAAAACAGTTGCGCTCAATAGCAATGGTTCCTTTATACATCTAAACAAATATATATCATTTTAGATTATATATAATTTATATTTTATTAGATTTGGAACTAGATTTGAAGGTGCTCAAGTATATAAATTGTAAAACAATTTCTAAAATGTGTCTTTTTGAAGAAATTTCCGAAACATTAGCTCTGCTTGTATATAGGGGCATTTTACCTTCCTGGCAGGAGAGTACATAAAGAGAGACCCGGAGAAGAGATTGAACAACTGCGACATTTGCCAAAGAACCACTGCTGGAAACAAATTAAAGTATGTTTTGATTAAGATACATCCTATCGGTAAAACCGTTGGGATTCGAACCCACGCCGTCGTGGTGGTGAGACCCGGGGCTCATGGGCCGATTAAAACACAATTAGCTTTCAATGAAAAAGATTATGCAAAACATAAAATTTCAAAGTGAGCACTTTATCGTGTCATTGGCTTTTTGGATACATGTTTTTATTATTTTTTTCTCAAGATTAACATCTTTTTGATTTCGCAAACTCATAAGTGAATCTTGTAAGGAAAATGTAAAACAAGATACAAAAAATATTTGCAGTGTATTTAGTTGGATTAAGAAAAACATATTGAGCGGAAAAAATTGAGGCGGGCACTTTTCCATGCAGTTCACTGAATATGTTTTCAACGAACGATTTACAAATTTAACAGTATTATTTTTTTAAAGTCGTTCAGGCCAACACCGTTGTAGAGCCATATATGTGACTATGTGAAAGCCGTTCATTAACAAATAAAACTCAGGAATAATCTGTAACGTTCATATTTTACCAGAAGATCGCTGGTGTATAGGTGAGTGTGTTCCTCGAACACATGTTTTGACACTGTGACAAGGTTTTCTAACGCCAAATTCATCACGACGCACGATGTTGTTAGTTTTCTCGTCAGGACACGCAACACTAACTAGAAAAAAATCATGACGCCACCCAAACAACGGAAACGAAAAAAAAATAGAACATAGGAAAGCCTGCCCTGTACAAGATTAAACTACCCACCCACCCCCCCCCCCCCCCACCCCCTTGCCTCCTTAACTAAACGAAACGCACCAAAAACGCACCGCCTTCCGCTGGTGGCGCCAAAAACAAAAAAAAACAAGACCCTCACTCACGTGCAGAGCAAATCCGTAAGGACGTAAATGGGTGGCAAACTGATGGCGGCACGCGACACTAGAAATTATGATGCTTATTTTTCCTTTTTTTCTTTACTTCTCTCCCTCCTTCTCCCTCTCCCTTTTCAAGTTTGTCTCCGGTCGATGACGCAGCGTAGCCTGGAGCAGCAGGCAGCAGAGGTACCCTTTCGGCAAGCCTCCAGATACCCGGCATCGGCAGCCCGATGAGTTGTTGGTCGATTGGTCTAGACACGCATAACAACGAGCATGCACAATCGCCGGTGCTACTTCTGACGGTCACGGTAACACACAAACACACACACACGCACACCACAGGTGTGTCTTGGGGAAGGCGGAAAACTAAGGAAATATTCAGTGATGATTGACTGCCTAGCGGGATGTCTCACCTAAGTTAGGTGAGGATTTCTGCAAGGTTTCGACGCAAGGCCGAACATTAAAATAATGATCGAATTTATCCAACAGCTTGAATAAATGCCGTCATCCAAAGCATAAAATGTAATACTACTGTATTTATTTGAAAACAACCCGGTTAGGGTGCAAAGTACAATGAGTCACTAGTTTAAACCTTGGAACCAAAAACAGCAGTATTGCATACGCCGATAACCCGTTAGGAAACCTGTCGAACCTCAGCTGCACTTTGCCAACGATGGCGCATCCTACTTTCCCCTGGCTGCGTCATCTGGTCCGCGGGTCCACGACCGAGGCGGTGGCCGGTAACCCCAAAAGCAGTACCGCAACCGACACCCGACTTTGGCAAATCAATGTCCGGCGCCAAGCAACCGGAATCCCTGGCAGAGGCCTCGCGCCGTGAACGTTTGGGTGCTGCCCAAAAAAGGGAAGCCACTCCGGATATGGCGTTCGTGGTCGGCGCGACACTGTGCCATCGGGCGACTACCAGAGGCGACGACGCTGCTTATTAGGGCTCATCGTATTAATTATGAAAAATGCGCGTCCTATCGAGCGGCTTGACAGAAAAGTCCTCCGGTTCCGAGAAATAGGAACCAGTATCAAATGGCTTGCAGGAACTCTTACTTTTTTCTTTGCTGTAATTTATCGTGCCATTTTGAGTAGTATTTTTGTCTTTCTACCTTACACCACCGCTCTGGAGTGCTCTTACGCAAAACGACATCACACCCGCCGAAGAAGAACCAGGCGTGCGCGCGCGCGCTCGTTCGCCTTTTTGACGGTCAAGCGTCAGCAGTTATGCGCTTTGCGGCGAGACGAAAGAAATAAATGTGCTAATTTAATGAGCGAAAATGCGCCACCGAAAAAAAAACAGCAAGTCCACGGTCTGCGGACGGGTCAAACGGAACGAAGGAGGGCCAACGAAAGTAAACGCGTCCAAGTCCCGAGACTGAACTGACCCGACGGAGAAGGATGTAAGCCATTCTTGTGCACGCAGCGGAACGGTAAGCAAAGATAGCTCGGAAGGATGTGGGCTTACAAACAACCGAAGAAAGGACTCAAAAAATAAAACCCTACAACCTACAATCAAAAGTTAGTTGCATGGAAGAAATTCAAACAAACAACAAAAAAGCTGCCAACATAAACATAAAACAAACTGAATTAATGACGACAGTACACCACAGCGTAAACGTAATTAATCATTTCACCGACGGATCTGGCGGCACATGGCCGAAAAGGCCGGTTCTGTTTTCGGTGTCGTAAAATTTGGCAGTAAAACATGCTTCCCACAGAGGCCACGAGGCGCTTGTGTTGAATTTTAAGAACACTTGTGACGTTTTTTGCGGCAGAATGATCCGTTTCGACATTCGTACATCGGTAACGAAGAGGTACATTTCGGGAGATACATTATTATTACCCGTGTTGCAAGTTATTGAGTGCGGGCATCCCTCTGCATCCACCGCGGAGATAGTTTCTAACGGTTGTGTCTATTACGTGACCATCGTCGTGGAGTAACATTTCAACACCATGCGTAAATCAATTGGGTTTTTTTTTCATTTTTCCCCCGTCTGGTGAGAAGCATTTCAAATTGCATCGATTATGTTGTGCGCTTGACCCAGGGGACCCTAAGGACATTTCTATTTCCCCGCTTGTTCCCGTGATCACCGTGACGCACCGAGTTAAGGGACTAGGGGTGTGGAAAAAAATGCACAACAACAACTGACACATATTGAAGAAGAGTGGAACGGATGGTACGCCACATTCGCCGTTATGGTCGTCGTCCCACGTCAGACACGACGGAGGTAGAGCAATTTCAATTAATTACATCTGCTTTTCCGATGGCTTGGTTTTGCCCTTCGGTTGATTGTATTCTGGCTGGCGATGGGGATGAGGTAAATTAATTTCGACAGTCCAGTAGAGCAAAAACACCGGTAGAGAACAACCGTCTGCTGCGTGGTGTTTGTAGCACATGGTATTTTTCTGGAGGATTGAAAACTTTCCAATGAATATCAACATATTCCAGAAGGATATAGACGGAAAATTTTAAAATAATTTGACTTCAAAATAGCATTGAATTTTTGTAAATTATTCATCACTTTTGAGTGACTTCGCTTTACTCCTTTTCTGTTTTTCTCTACTTCATATCTTATTGACACACATTTTCCTCGAATAATAGAATTAGGACGAAGCAAGGGGAAACAGAAACCTATCGATGTATGAAAGGTTCCATTGGCAGGTTCAATGAAGCGGTGCACGCTTTCCACGGACGAAAACACACACACACACACATACACACCGGGGGGGAAAACGGAAGGAAACTAATCGATGGAACCGAACTGAACCGAAACCCGCGGCGGGGCGGTAAAGAAAAGGACGGCAGGCCGCGGCTCGCGGGCAATTTGTGGGTAATTGAAAGCGATGATGAACGAGGCACACCACCGGGGGTGGCGAGGGGAGGGTGAGTTTTTCTAATTAATGTTCGGCGGCGGCAACGACGGCTTCCACGTTTCAACCCCTTCATTTATGTTTGTAGTCTTTGAGACCTCCATTAGCTCCGGTATGCCTCAGCCCGGTCGGTTCCTTTCTCTCGCTCTTATCAGTGATCAATAGGAGGTCCTTCAACCTTGAACCACCAACACTCTACTACCAACGCCCTTCCCCCTTGGGAGCACCGGTCTCTACCGCCTCTGTACACCGCATAAACAAATCGAGTGGCAATGAGCTTCAATGAAACTGTTAATTAAAATGTCCAAAACTCCGGTTGGGGAAGAGTGGTGGCTTTTGAAGTTCGGTTCGTCCCCTCGAGCGTCGGGTCGTCTGTGAGTGTGTTTTTTCATTCCTTGTTTTGCTGCAGGTTTTTCGACAAGGTACCAGAGTACCATGTCGGACTGGTATGCTGATTCTAGCGCGATTCTAAAATAATAAACCGAGGTGGCGTTGGTGCTCGGAAACTCGGTGGCAAGGTGAGGCTCGATTTCCCATTTTCTACCTCGCACTCGGGTACAATTAACCAATTAATTGCTGCGGGCATCAGGGACGCGGGCTCTCCCCACTAACGTCACCGAGCCACCAACAATTGTACTTGAAGAAGCGCACAATACACCCAATCAACTACACTCCTTTTGGAGTCCCTTCTGCAACTTGAACAAATCATTCAATCAAACCAACCTCAAAAGACCCCGCAAAAAGACACCGTTCATTATTTAATTTACATTGAACAACGGTGTCTCGCCCGATGTGGGATGCGCATGATGGCGTTAGGCATGAAGTGAGTTCCATAATGGCCGACGCGAGGCAAATAAGGCCAGAAATGACCCGTTAGCCATAGCGTCCCCTTCCGAAAACCGTACAAAACCGGAAGTGCAACTGCAGTTGGTACGATCGGTCGAAGTTGGTCAGCGAGTCGTCATCGTCCCGATGACACCCATTTCTGTCGCTAACCAGAGATGATGATGACGAAAGACGGCCCAGTGTGGTGAGTGACGCGCTTGGGTGAGAACTTGTCCGTGAGCTAGATACGATTGGATAGAACAGTGACGCACGAACTAATCGCATCTAATTGGGACGGAATAAAAAACATACGACAAAACAAAAAAAAACCCCTAGGAAAACATCACCCGAGGTGGGCTCTCCCCGGGATGATAGGTTTATTTTTCGCACGAAATGAGATTTGCACTCGGTGACAAATGGCGCGCACGCCAACGATGCCGTCATGACCTTCGTGGACTGGGCAGCGTGACGTCAAATGGCGTTTAATTGCTGATCAGTGACGAAAGGGAAATCATTTCATGGGAATTGCCCACGGTGTGTCGTTAATCCAACGGTATAGTTATCTTTTTGCTGAAGTTACCTCAACACTTTTTGAGGTAAGTAAGTTACTTAAAGGGACCTCAACTTGGTAAAACAACCGTTACGGTCGCTGGTGGGATTTTTTTTTGTCGCCGAAAAACTCCCCTAACTGACATTGTAACGCATATACGCGGCGTTCTATCTAATTGACAGTTTTCCTGCGTCCATTTCATCTGGTCGAAGCCGACATTCCGACTTTTCACCGGTGAATATTTGGCTGCGAAAACAATGCCATTGGAAAACTGTTTGCTGTGCTTTTTTGCTCTCTGCCGGGGCTGCGATTACGCAATTATGCCTCCCGATCGGTTCTCGATGCGCTTCAGTGCGCCACAGTGAAACGAAACGGCGGCAGCATAAAACACCGCCGCCATCAGAGGGCCCTGAAGGAAGGAAGGAAGGACACCGTCAAAGAAAGGCCGGACAGCGGCGGGGCAATGGCTCGCTGACATCAAAAATCGATCACGCACCACCGAAAGGGACACATACACACCACACACATACACCAACGCCAACTGGTGTCCAGATCCGCCCATCAGCCTGGGCGGAGGGCACATCAGTCAGCATTAACCGGCGGAATGATACTTTCACATTCCTTCTTCCACAAATGACACAAGCCAGTGGAGCGGGGGAGGGGGGCGGAAAAATTGAAGCACTGAGATGATGGTGATGGCAATTATGTTTCGTGTTTAATATTTCACCGCTTGCCGGTTCTTGGCGTTTTTTCTTCTTTTTTTTATGGAGCGAGGGTGAGAAGTAACAAAAAAAAAAAGCAAACCCCCATTCCTCCACCTCCGAGAGCGAGGACAATGAACGGAGGAAAAATTTCAAGTGGACCGGGAAAACTTTAGCTCTTGGTAGCATATCTCGGTCTCTCTCTCTCTCTCTCTCTTTCTCTCGCATGGATGGATGTTTTATTATCAACATCGCACAGAATGCCACCATTCAGGTTTTGGCTCCGGCAAGCAATTCGACATTCGGTTCGGTTTCGGTTCGGAACCGATAATTCAAAGGCCGGTGTGCCGCCGACACCGGTTGGGCTTGCGGTTGTTGGGCTGCGCGCCACAACGCGCCACGGATCGGGTCCTGAATTCGAAATGAATCCTTGCGATCCTCGTTGCACGGGAAAGGAAGGGAGAAGGAGAAGAAGCCGGGTACAAAGGCAGGCGCAAAAGGCGCAAACCAACCGCAAACCTCACCACCGCTAACTGTAAACCGTCCACTTGGGCCTGCGCCATGTGCGTGGTCACTTTGAATAGGAAAAATATGTGTTCTTCCGCTTCGGCACAATATCCGAATGCCGCGTGTCGCCAGGGAGAGGGGGGAGGTGACAGGAAGACAGGCTGGTGATGATGAATCTTGGCGGCTTCACTTGCCGCATGGCAGAAAATTACCCTCCACGATGGCGTTTACCCCGTTTGGGGGATATTTTTTAGTTCGCTTCGCTCCCTCTCACATCGATTTTCCCTCGAAAAGATCACGATCGGATGGTGGCAGTTTTTCCGCCCCCCACTTTCCCACCATTCTCGAGTCGGCCGGATCGAATGCGGAGTTATTTTCGGTGGCGACCGTTTCCAGTGGCTGAGCACAACACCAGCGCATCCAATGCCCGGTGGTTGGTTGGCTGGTTGGCAATAAAGCGATGCGTATACTGTACGTGTCTTTATTCGTAAACATCGTTCGAGAGTCCGAGCGAAGATTTCTCCGGAATGGACTTCCCCGTTTCCGGGGCGGGTGTTGCCGATTTCAAGCGCAGTTGGCGCAAGTCCTGTTGCCAAACAGTGTACGCTTCGTTTGGTTGCAACGCATTCAGCAGATGCCCGGTGCAATGCAATACTACCGTAAAAGTACCGTAAGGCGGAAGTTATTTTCATCTCTAACTACATATTGATTAAATGCAGGGGACTAAGAGGATATAAAACACAAGAATGAGAATTCTTAAATTTTAAAATACTTCTAATACTTCTTAGAGAGATAGACATTTTATCGAACTACTAAAACATACGCTCCGCCATTATTCCATGCCAACTAAAAAGATGTTGTTATTTTGGTCTTGATTATAGTTTCTCCATTCCTTCGACCAAATTGGACAATTTAGCTACGATTTAAATCGCGCCACAATACCGCCGAACACATCTTTTTGATGTTTGGTTCCGCATGGAAGCTACAGCTTTGACAAAATGTCAACCGAAAAACATGTCAAAAAACATCCAACCAACCACAAATAATAACACACCGCCAGCAATGATTGAATGTGGCCGTTTTTTTTCTTCTCCTTTCTGCCATCGATACAGGCTGGAACAAAAAAAAAAAAAAATGCGCCTTAGAGAAGACGGGTACCGAGGGCGACGCAGACGACGACGTTGAGATTTGTTTTGCCGCTTTTTGCGCCATGCTGCCATGCTCTACCGCAATCTTCCTCGTGTCACTTGCCACGATGCGGATGATGGCGATGACAGGCACGTTCTCATTTGTCATCCGAAACAATGAGGTCAAACACGTTCTGGACGGCTGCCTGTTGTCCTCCGCGCGTACGGTGGAACCGGGCGTACCAAAAACTCGAAGGCAAGTTTGGATCCAGTGAGTTTTAGGTTGTCTTGCCTTCACTTTTCAGATTTGTCGGACACTCCTACCACGAACCTCCCGAATGGATGACAAACATCTCGCTGTCCGGTGCAAATGTTCCACACAAAAAGTTTGATTCAAGAACGAAGAAACGAAGGTAAAGAGAAACCAGACTCTTCTACTTCCCCATAACCAATGGTACATGAATCAGCTGACAAACGGTGTCCAAAGTTTAGATGTTAACAATCTCTACGTAACTCTCTTTGTCACACTGTTGTTTCTCACTGTTGTCGTTGCTTTGTATTTGATTTCTATCAGGAGATTTATCTAACAGCGATGTTACACCAAAATGTACCTCACTTTTTCCTCCTCCTGTTGGAAGTGTCATTAGCAGATTGGCATCGGTACCTCGAACAAGACTTTGATGCTGTAACTCTGCGTTGTAACATTCATGGTTCGCTGAGAATTACGAATTGCACAATGTACCGAATCCCATAAAGTTAGTTCTTGTACAAATGTGCAAAAACGAATCGACATTAAAAGAAAAATATATACATTATAAATGAGATAAAAAAGTTCCCGGATCTCGTCTACGCAAGGCCCTACTAAACCGTGTAACGGTAAGAGGTTCACACTGGCCCTCAAAACTGCTGCCTCCACGAATAACTTCGAAGCAGATGCCAATAAATGCGTCAGATTCATTTATAATGAAAATAACCGTTAACAAATCACAAATTGGTTTATTATGCGCATTTGGCGGAAATTTATTATCATTACCGGTGCGCTGTGGTTTGCTTCGTCGCCCGTTGGTCACAGAAAACGAAACAAAGTGCAACCGCAGAGGCCCTCGAGTTTCAAACGAGCGCGGGATGCAATCCGGTAGTGCAGTGGAAGCTGACCGGGCGGGCGTGATATCATTGGCCATGATGATGAGTATGTCATTGCCGGGGTCCAATTCTGGAAGGTGATGTTGTTTTGTTTCCTTTTGTTCGCTTCTTTATGCCCTTTCGGATAAGCCGGTCGAGGAGGTTCGCCGTCGAAGCTGTCCGACCCGCGGTTTGCTGCGCCGTCATTTGTAATTTGTAATTTTGTGCAATTTTTGTAAATGCATAATCGATCGCAATTGCCGTTCGCGTCGGTTCAGCCGGGGACGCGGGTCGGTCAGAAAGTAGCGAAATGATGATCACCCATGACGTTTATTCCGATACGAATGATGTGGAAAACAAGCGGGGAGTTTTGCGTCTTTATTGTTTGCACCGACATCACTCCTCTCCCAGTTGATCTTACATCCGGAACATGTGTGTGTTTTGATTCACCTTCATAAGGTTCCTCGCGAGGTACTGTGTTTATTAGGCAACCAATAGCATGTGGAAAACTTAGAATGCATTATCGTTGGAGATATACGACAACATCGGAAAAAATCGCTTTCAATACGAAACGCGAAAATAAAGATCTCACAAAATACTGATGCAATAATGTATGATGTATGAAAGAAACAACAAAATATAACAAAAAAACAATTTTATTTATCCTTCTCACGATCGTACATATCGGTGCAATTCATTGCGTTTCGAGTGCACTGGCTTCCCGTATTGCGAAGTTGGTACGATGTTGGTAATCTTCCAAAGCTACAATCTAATGGATTGTAAGACATGTCTAGAGTTGTAAGGTTGATCGACACTGACTGCATATCCAAGCTTTCGATGCAGTTTGAGTTCAGATCGATGTAGAAATCGCGATTAGGAGCGTATGGAAGTTCAATTTGCTTTATCTTGTTCATAGCAAGATCTAGATAAACCAAATTTCCCGGCAATGTACTTGCGTTCAGCGTGACGGATACTAACTGGTTTCGTGCTAAGCTTAGTGTGTGGAGATTGCGGGCGTTTCTGAATTTCCACATCTCATCGTTTTGCAACTGGTTCTCGTTTGCTATGAAAAACGATACATTTGAGAATGTGGTCTCCGTACAGGTAGGCAATTGCTTCAATCGGTTGTATTCCACTTCAAAGCTATAAATATTAGGAATCGTCCATCGACAACAGTCTAGCTTTGCAATGCGGTTGTGGGATAAGTAGAGCATTTTCAACCCAGCGACGCATAAGGATCCAGACAACACACTGATTTGATTGTGGGAAAGATCGAGAATGCTCAGTGCCGGCATTGCGTTGAACAGATCCGTGTTGATGCTTTGGAGTTTGTTGTTCTGCAGAAAAACTTCACCTAACACTAAATATTGCTCCGGCTCGGTTCGATAGTACAATCCACTGATCTGATTATTGCTCAGGTCCAAGAACCTCAGCTTTGTTAGCCTACCGATGAGGTCCAGGTTAACGGATCGTACTTTTGATACATTTATCGTAAGGCGTTCCAGTTCCTTTAATGTAGCTATCGAACGAGGTAGTTGCTCGAGTTGGCTGACAACGATGGTTAATGTATTAAGCGTACTGTTGGCCCCAAAAGAAATTGAAGTCAGAAACGTAAGCTGAAGTGTCGCAATCTGTATACTGCTATTATCTTTAAGCTGAAAGCTACGTATTACAGACTTGGTAATTTTCAAAGATTCAACAGAAGAGTTGCGATTCACATTATCCTCCAAAAGCGCAGTATTCAAGGATGAGGCTTTCAGATTTACAAGAGTCACAGAAGGATGACGTTCCGGAATGTGACGCAATAGGGATGTGCCTTCCACTTCTGGCTGCCAGTCCCAAATTGTGCACACGATGAATTCATCACATTGAAAATTGACAGGAGCAATCTGTTGCACTTGCACCAGCAACAATAGAGCACTGATAATAAAAAAGAAAACAAAACTATACAGAACCGTCTCGGGCGTTTTTGTCACCATATTTTTACCTTCCACAAAGAGCTGTTAGTTTGTTCAGCATATCTGCTGTTTTTCGTCTGCTTTTTAAAATGGATGCTCTTAGACTGTCTCCGTAACCGGATTGTTTTTTAACGTACAGTGTAATTTCGGTTAACATCAATACGAATTTTTGGTAGTAGTTAATGAGCTATTTATTGTTAAATTGCGCTGCCATCTAGTAATAACGTAAATGGTGTAGTTAAGTGCACATGCCCAATATCAGGTTAGACACATTAACGAGAAGGAAGTTCATGGAAGGTTCTAATCTAATTCATGCTTAAGCGAATACTACATTATCATGACATGTTGCGAAATTGGCTAGTGACATTAAGTATAATTTAGTCAGTATGTCAAGACTGTTCGAGAATGCTTAAACCAGTTTCCGAAACAAGCTCAATTTTATTTATCCTTCTCACGGTCGTACATATTAGTGCAATTGATTGCGCTTCGAGTGCACTGGCTTCGCGTATTGTGAAGTTGGTACGATGTTGGTAATCTTCCAAAGCTACAATCTAATGGATTATAAGACATATCTAGAGTTGTAAGGTTGGTCGACACTGACTGGATATCCAAGCTTTCGATGCAGTTTGAGTTCAGATTGAGCTGGAAATTGCGGGTAGGAGCGTATGGAAGTTCAATTTGCTTTATCTTGTTGCTAGCAAGATCCAGGTAAACCAAATTTTGCGGCAATGTACTTGCGTTCAACGTGACTGATGCTAGCTGGTTTCGTTCTAAGTGTAGCATGTAGAGATTGCGGGCGTTTCTGAATTTCCACATCTCATCGTTTTGCAGGTGGTTGTCGTTTGAAATGTGGTCTCCGTACAAGCAGGCAATTGTTTCAATCGGTTGTATTCCACTTCAAAGCTAAAGATGTTAGGAATCCTCCACCGACAACAGTCTAGCTTTGCTATGCGGTTGTGGGATAAGTTAAGCGTTTTTAATCCAGTGACGCATAAGGATCCAGAGAGCACACTGATTTGATTGTACGAAAGATCCAGGAAACTCAGTGCTGGCATTGCGTTGAACAGATCCGTGTTGAGGCTTTGGAGTTTGTTGTTCTGCAGATAAACTTCGAATAACTCTGGGTAAAGCTCCTGCTCTGTTCGATAGTACAATCCACTGATCTGATTATTGCTCAGGTCCAAGTACCTCAGCTTTGTTAGCCTACCGACAACGTCCAGGTTAACGGATCGTATTTTTGATAATCTAAACGTTAGGCGTTCCAGTTTCGTTAATGTAGCTATCGAACGAGGTAGTTGCTCGAGTTGGCTGACAACGATGGTTAATGTATTAAGAATACTGTTGGCCTCAAAAGAAATTGATCTCAGAAACGTACGATGAAGTGTCAAAATCTCTATACCGCTGTTATCTTTAAGCTGGAAGCTGCGTATTCCAGACTTGGTAATTTTCAAAGATTCAACAGAAGAGTTGCGATTTACGTTGTCCTCCAAAAGTGCAGTATTAAAAGATGAAACTAGCAGATTTACAAGAGTCACAGAAGGATAACGCTCCGGAATGTAACGCAATAAGAATGTGCCTTCCATTTTTGGCTTCCAGTCCCAAATTGTGCACTCGATGAATTCATCACACTGAAATTTGAAAGGAGCAATTTGTTGCACTTGCACCAGCAACAATAGAGCACTGATAATAAAAAAGAAAACAAAACTATACAGAACCGTTTTCGACGTTTTTGTAACTATATTTTTACCTTCCACAAAGAACTGTTAGTTTGTTCTGCATACCTTCCGGTTTTCGTCTACTTTTTAGAATGGATGGTTTTAGACTGTCTCCGTAACCGAATTGTTTTTTAACATAATTTGGTCAACTTCAATACGTGTCATTTTGGTCAACTTCAATACGGAGTTTTTGTTGTTGTTAATGAGTTATTGATTGATGAATTGCCCGCGCTGATAACTTGTAACAGTATAAATTGACGTAGTTAAGTCTACATGCGCAATATCAGGCTAGACACATTAAGGTGATGGAATTTCATGGAATGTTCTAATCTTTGTCATGCTTAAGCGTATACTACATTATCATGACATGTTGCGAAATTGGCTAGTGACATTAAGTATAATTTAGTCAGAATGTTAAGACTGTTCGAGAATACTAAAAAACACAGTTTTATTTATCTTAGTCACGATCGTACATTTTGGTGCAATTGATTGCGCGTCGAGTGCACTGGCTTCCCGTATTGTGAAGATGGTACGATGTTGCTAGTCTCCCAAAGCTACAATCTAAAGGATTATTGGACATATCTAGATTTGTAAGGTTGGTCGACACTGACTGCATATCCAAGCTTTCGATGCAGTTTGAGTTCAGATCGATGTAGAAATCGCGATTAGGAGCGTATGGAAGTTCAATTTGCTTTATCTTGTTGCTAGCAAGATCCAGGTAAACCAAATTTTGCGGCAATGTACTTGCGTTCAACGTAACGGATACCAACTGGTTTCGTTCTAAGTGTAGCATGTAGAGATTGCGGGCGTTTCTGAATTTCCACATCTCATCGTTTTGCAACTGGTTGTCGTTTGCTATGAAAAAATATACGTTTGCAAGTACAGTCTCCGTACAGGTAGGCAATTGTTTCAAACGGTTGTATCGTACATTAAAGCTGAAGATGTTAGGAATCGTCCATCGACAACAGTCTAGCTTTGCAATGCGGTTGTGGGATAAGTTGAGCGTTTTCAACCCAGCGACGCATAAGGATCCGGACAACACACTGATTTGATTGTGGGAAAGATCGAGAAAGCTCAGTGCCGGCATTGCGTTGAACAGATCCGTGTTGATGCTTTGGAGCTTGTTGTTCTGCAGATAAACTTCACCTAACACTAAATATTGCTCCGGCTCGGTTCGATAGTACAATCCACTGATCTGATTGTTGCTCAGGTCCAGGAACCTCAACTTTGTTAGCCTACCGACAACGTCCAGGTTAACGGATCGTACTTTTGATACATTTATCGTAAGGCGTTCCAGTTCCTTTAAAGTAGCTATCGAACGGGGTAGCTGCTCGAGTTGGCTGACAACGATGGTTAGTGTATGAAGAGTACTGTTGGCCCCGAAAGTAACTGATCTCAGAAACGTACGGTGAAGTTTCAAAATCTGTATACTGCTGTTATCTTTAAGCTGGAAGCCACGTATTATAGACTTGGTAATTTTCAAAGATCCAACAGAAGAGTTGCGATTCACATTATCCTCCAAAAGCGCAGTATTCAAGGATGAAGCTAGCAGATTTACAAGAACCACACAAGTATGACGTTCCGGAATGTGACGCAATAGGAATGTGCCTTCCACTTTTGGCTGCCAGTCCCAAATAGTACACACGATGAATTTGTCACACTGAAATTTGAAAGAAGCAATTTGTTGCACTTGCACCAGCAACAATAGAGCACTGATAATAAAAAAGAAAACCAAACTATACAGAACCGTCTCGGACGTTTTTGTAGCTTTATTTTTACCTTCCACAAAGAGCTGTTAGTTTGTTCTGCATACCTTCCGGTTTTCGTCTACTTTTTAGAATGGATGGTTTTAGACTGTCTCCGTAATCGAACTGTTTTTTAACGTACAGTGTCATTTAGGTTAACATCAATACGGATTTTTTGTTGTTGTTAATGAGTTATTGATTGTTGAATTGCCCGTGACGCTAACTTGTAACAATATAAATTGATGTAGTTAAGTCCACATGCTCAATAACAGGCTAGACACATTAAGGTGATGGAAGTTCATGGAATGTTCTAATATATGTCATACTTAAACGTATACTAAATGTTCATGACATGTTGCGAAATTGGCTAATGATATTAAGTACAATATAGCAAGTGTGGCAAGGCTGTTCGAGAATACTTAAACCGGGTTCCAAAAAAAAAAACACAGTTTTATTTATCTTAGTCACGATCGTACATTTTGGTGCAATTGCTGGCGCGTCGAGTGCACTGGCTTCCCGTATTGTGAAGATGGTAAGATGTTGCTAATCTTCCAAAGCTACAATCTAAAGGATTATAAGACATGTCTAGAGTTGTAAGGTTGGTCGACACTGACTGCATATCCAAGCTTTCGATGCAGTTTGAGTTCAGATTGAGCTGGAAAGCGCGGTTAGGAGTGTATGGAAGTTCAATTTGCTTTATCTTGTTGCTAGCAAGATTCAGGGAAACCAAATTTTGCGGCAATGTACTTGCGTTCAACGTGACGGATACCAACTGGTTTCGTGCTAAATCTAGTATCTGAAGTTTGCGGGCGTTTCTGAATTTCCACATCTCATCGTTTTGCAACTGGTTGTCGCTTGCTACGAAAAACGATACGTTTGAAAATGTGGTCTCCGTACAGGTTGGCAATTGATTCAATCGGTTGTATCGCACATTAAAGCTAAAGATGTTAGGAATCGTCCACCGGCAACAGTCTAGCTTTGCTATGCGGTTATGCGATAAATTGAGCGTTTTCAATCGAGCAACGCATAAGGAACCGGACAGAACACTGATTTGATTGTGGGAAAGATCGAGAATGCTCAGTGCCGGCATTGCGTTGAACAGATCCGTGTTGATGCTTTGGAGTTTGTTGTTCTGCAGATAAACTTCCTCTAAAACTGGGTAAAGCTCCTGCTCTGTTCGATAGTAAAATCCATTGATCTGATTATTGCTCAGGTCCAAGTACCACAGATTTTTTAACCTACCGATGAGGTCCACGTTAACGGATCGTATTTTTGATAAATTTATCGTAAGGCGTTCCAGTTCGGTTAATGCAGCTATCAAACGAGGTACCTGGTCGAGTTGGCTGACAACGATGGTTAATGTATTAAGCGTACTGTTGGTCCCAAAGGAAACTGTTCTCAGAAACGTACGATGAAGTGTCAAAATCTCTATACCGCTGTTATCTTTAAGCTGGAAGCTGCGTATTACAGACTTGGTAATTTTCAAAGATTCAACAGAAGAGTTGCAATTCACATTATCTTCCAAAAGCGCAGTATTGAAGGATAAAGCTACCAGATTTACAAGGGTCACACAAGTATGACGTTCTGGAATGTGACGCAATAGGAATGTGCCTTCCACTTTTGGCTGCCAGTCCCAAATTGTGCACTCGATGAATTCATCACACTGAAATTTGAAAGGAGCAATTTGTTGCACTTGCACCAGCAACAATAGAGCACTGATAATAAAAAAGAAAACCAAACTATACAGAACTGTCTCGGACGTTTTTGTCATCATATTTTTACCTTCCACAGAGGACTGTTAGCTTGCTCTGCATATCTTCTGCTTTTCGTCTACTTTTTAGAATGGATGCTATTAGACTGTCTCCGTAATCGAGTTGTTTTTTAACGTACAGTGTCATTTCGGTTAACATCAATACGAAGTTTTTGTTGTTGTTAATGAGCTATTGATTGTTGAATTGCCCGCGCTGCTAACTAGCAATGATATTAGTTGATGTAGTTAAGTGCACATGCGCAATATCAGGCTAGACACATTAAGGTGATGGAAGTTCACAGAAGGTTCTTATCTATGTCATAGTTAAACGAATACTAAATGTTCATGACATGTTGCGAAATTGGCTAATGATATTAAGTACAATATAGCAAGTGTGGCAAGGCTGTTCGAGAATACTTAAACCGGGTTCCAAAAAAACACAGTTTTATTTATCTTAGTCACGATCGTACATTTTGGTGCAATTGATTGCGCGTCGAGTGCACTGGCTTCCCGTATTGCGAAGTTGGTACGATGTTGGTAATCTTCCAAAGCTACAATCTAATGGATTATAAGACATATCTAGAGTTGTAAGGTTGGTCGACACTGACTGCATATCCAAGCTTTCGATGCAGTTTGAGTTCAGATTGAGCTGGAAATTGCGGGTAGGAGCGTATGGAAGTTCAATTTGCTTTATCTTGTTGCTAGCAAGATCCAGGTAAACCAAGTTTTGCGGCAAAGTACTTGCGTTCAACGTGACTGATGCTAGCTGGTTTCGTTCTAAGTGTAGCATATGGAGATTGCGGGCGTTTCTGAATTTCCACATCTCGTCGTTATGCAACAGGTTGTCGTTTGCTGTGAAAAAGAATACGTTTGCAAGTACGGTCTCCGTACAGGTTGGCAATTGTTTCAATCGGTTGTATTCCACTTCAAAGCTAAAGATCTCAGGAAGCGTCCAACCACAACAGTCTAGCTTTGTTAGGCGGTTGTGGGATAAGTTGAGTGTTTTCAACCCAGTGACGCATAAGGATCCAGACAACACACTGATTTGATTGTGAGAAAGATCGAGAATGCTCAGTTCCGGCATTGCGTTGAACAGATCCGTGTTGATGCTTTGAAGCTTATTGTTCTGCAGATAAACTTCGAATAACTCTGGGTAAAGCTCCGGTTCTGTTCGATAGTACAATCCACTGATCTGATTTTTGCTCAGATCCAAGTACCTCAGCTTTGTTAGCCTACCTACGACATCCAGGTTAACGGATCGTATTTTTGATACATTTATCGTAAGGCGTTTCAGTTCCTGCAATGTAGCTATCGAACGAGGTAGCTGCTCGAGTTGGCTGAAAGCGATGGTTAATGTATTAAGCGTACTTTTGGCTCCAAAAGAAGCTGATCTCAGGAACGTACGATGAAGTGTCAAAATCTCTATACCGCTGTTATCTTTAAGCTGGAAGCTGCGTATTACAGACTTGGTAATTTTCAAAGATTCAACAGAAGAGTTGCGATTCACATTATCCTCCAAAAGCGCAGTATTCAAGGATGAAACTAGCAGATTTACAAGATTCATAACAGTATGACGTTCCGGAATGTGACGCAATAGGAATGTGCCTTCCACTTTTGGCTGCCAGTCCCAAATAGTACACACGATGAATTTGTCACACTGAAATTTGAAAGAAGCAATTTGTTGCACTTGCACCAGCAACAATAGAGCACTGATAAGAATAAAAAAGAAAACAAAACTATACAGAACCGTCTCGGACGTTTTTGTAGCTTTATTTTTACCTTCCACAGAGGGTTGTTAGTTTGTTCAGCATATCTGCTGTTTTACGTCTGCGTTTTAGAATGGATGCTATTATACTGTCTCCGGAAACGAATTGTTTTTTTAACGTACAGTGTCGTTTTGGCTAAGTTCAATTTTTATTTGTTGTTAATGAGCTATTTATTGTTGAATTGCCGGCGCTGCTATCTAGTAACAATATAAATTGAAGTAAATAATATAGTAAATTGCACATGCTCAATAACAGGCTAGACACATTAAGGTGATGGAATTTCATGGAATGTTCTAATCTTTGTCATGCTTAAGCGAATACTACATTATCATGACATGTTGCGAAATTGGCTAGTAATATCAAGTACAATACAGCGAGTGAGTGTGTCAAGGCTGTTCGAGAATGCTTAAACCGGGTTCCGAGTTTAAGCCTTTACCCAAAAGCCCAAACTAATGCCGAGTGACCCAACACGCCCAGCTTTTGCGTATTTATTCAATCTGGTTTGTTTAAGGAATGGAAGACTGCACTTTTCCAGATAAGCGCATCAAACAGCCTCAACCAAGCGAAAGAGGGGACGAGATGAAAAGCATAATATCACAAAGAAATAATAATTTCGCCTTCTCAAGACGGCGGTGAAAAAATTGCCTCCTCTAATGAGCATTTCCCCGATTCGCGGGTTTTTTTTCCTTTAGCGGCGCAAATGATAGCACCAGGACTTGGGACGGGGTCAAAATGATGATAATAAACTCCGCACCACGCGCGGGAATGAGCAAAGTGGCAATGACTCGTTCAGTTGGTGATGCAAGAAGAAAACAAAATGAAATCTGAGGTTTCTCCGCGTTCTACGGGGATTTATGCTTTACCGTCCTTGCATTCGTACCGATACGTCCGGTACAACGACGCGGAACCTTATGCGCCCGGTCAGGCACACAGTTCCAACCAAAACGAATCGACGTAAATCGAAATACGAGAAACATCAGGCATTTGGAGTATCACGCGGGTACTGTAGTTTTTTGAAGCTGCATCAAAGACCAGGCGAGTTAAAATAATTATTCTTCATTTCGAGCACCGATGGCTAAAGGTAGAAACAACGATGATTGAGGCTCTTTTTTCGATTTCAAAATAGCGTCTACCCTTCTGACCTCAAAACAGAGACGATATTTGGTTTTGTTTTTGATTTGATTGAAAGTAACAAAATATTTCGAAGTTTATTAAGACACTACTACATCTCTAACAATAAGTGGTAATACAAGACACAAATCAAGGAGGAGTAACTATTTTCCATTCCGATGAAGCCATCAGATATGAACACACTGTTTATCGATCAGGGTTATTCAATTCTCCCGATAAACAAACGCTTCATCGCACTCAATCCAATGCGTGTCCCGGCATGGAGCTACACGTGTTGAAGGGTGGACGGCTCTAAATAGTCCATCACTTCAGCAGACACCTTGCTTCGTACTCGCCCACAATCGATCCGACCAGAGGCATCGGCGAAATGTCCCTGCATCGTGGGCCGAGCGAAACGGACGCCGTAATTGTTTGCATATCTTGTTTATTATGATTATTATATGAGTTGAGCTTACACGGAAGCTAGCCTCAACTCCCCCAAGTCTGAGGCAGCCCGGGTGTCGCCGTCATGCTGGAGGGATTTTCACTCCTTTCCCGGCTTCGACCTGCTGCGGACAATGACGATAGTCCACCTACACGTAAAGTGTGGGGGAAAAAATTACGCCAGTTTGAATGGACTGGTCAGAAGGTACACCTCCATGGGGAACATACGTTCCGACGTACGGCCAAGCACGAAAGTGTAGGCTACGTATCCGAGTGCAAGTGGTGCATGATACGGTTCGCTACGGACGGACACCATTTCCCAGGCCCGGAGGGTCAACCTGCATTGCACAAGCGCATGGGAGGTAGGTATGTTCCGTTGCATGTGCAATGATTTATTTATTAGTTATGACACTCGTCGCCCGTCGACGTACAACTATCCTGCCACGTGCACTTCCTCAGAACTTCCTGCCCTTACAGGCAGCCCCGAGCGATGAGTGGTATATGTCACCACTTGATGGACCTTACACCACCCAAAGGCACCCGACGCTACATTGAGCCCGCGACCAGCAGGTGAGACGATAAGCCCATCGGCAGTACACAAGGGCTTTACCGTTTAACGACTGCCCGTCAATCTCGGTACGGCAGTTCAACTCCGGATCGAACGTTACGGAGTTAGTACCAGAGACATCGGTACTCGTCGCTCGCAGGAAGTAGGTACACTCCCTTTCGGGTTCGGGTTCGTTGAGTTGCCTAGCTGCGCTGACCACACGGATAAATCCGCCAGACGTGATAATAGCTCCGATTGGGGACTCATTAATAATACACTGGATCTAGATGATTTAGGGACATCGCGCGTCGTTGCAGCGACTATTCGCCTACGTTTGCGATGGAACTGTTGCACCGACGACGAACGTCGTGTACCAATGTTTGACGGCAATGTCAACAGTGCCGTAGCTTCTCCTCTCTGCCGAGTGTTCGTCGGGGAGTTAGACGACACACCCTTGTGCTCTGGAATTGATTTGCACGGTGGGTTCCACCGAATGGACATTCATTTAATGCCTGTTTGTTCTTACCATAATAGAATCACCATCTTGCTAATTTGTGTAATCATTGTCGGTTCTGGTAGTAGGTAGCAAACATGTTCACCTTTTGAAAATGCTGACTGGAGATTATGAATCACTATATCATCTCCTTACAATGGCAATATCTCACAAATCGATATATGATTCTTCATAAATATGCACCATTTTGCTTTAAATTCTAACAAATTGCTACCTATTTTGCAGATGGTTGCGGATTACGCAGAATATGGGAATGACTGGAATACACGAGCAATTTGTTTTTCAAAGAAAAGAAGGAATCCGAAGGCACCAGGCCGCCGACGTTCTCTCACCGGTGCTTCAAAATATTCCCCAAGATTCGACGATGAGCATACGCTAATAAACAATATAAATGGATGTCGAAGTTCCGGAGGCTGAGATAATAATGCTCATTTACATATGCTCTCCTTCTCGCTACGCCATCCTTTGGTGTTGTACCCCAATTGCGGAGCACACAGGGGTTCACTCCGTGTGTTCTGGAGCGATACTGGCTGGTGCAGTAACCGAACAGAAAAAAAATAAGTAAGGATCCCGTCGAACGATATATGTTGCCTGCCGTGCTACCGACGCTCGAGTTCCCATAATCCTTCACCTTCAGCCATACTTCTACCGAAACCCCAAAGGTATGAGATAATCATGTAGTACTACACCATAACCATCATGTACGCGGCTGATGATGATGACGACGACGATGGTGATGATGAAGCTGATGCCTGGGATGCTTTCCTACTTGGGTGGATGCTGATGTGGCTGCTTTACGCTACGTGTATTCTGCTTAGCTGTGTGTTATTTTTTTCCATTTTTCAACTGACTGAGCCGAAAAGACAAACCATTCGTAGAGGCAAAAAAAAAAATGAAACGCATACCAAATCTGGTAAGGAACGCGTATGAGGCGCAAACCCTGGAGCATCCTCTGCTACCGGTGAACAAGCAGAAAAGAAAAACTGCACAACCGAACGCTCCAAGAAGAGAAATGCTACACGTCGTACGTTTCGCGCATTTTTCTCAGCCCCATTCCAGCCGACAACACACATGCATCCTCTTTTCACAAGTGCTATCGATAGGACGATGCCACGGCTACTGGCTGGCCGGGTGAGTTTTCGATCGGTCCTCGATCTTCCGCACATCGTCCTGTCGGAAGGTTTTTTTTTTCTTTTATCCCGGAGTTAGCCTGGGAAGATTCGAGTGCACCAAAGGTTGTTGGAGAATACGTTCGTTTAGACGAAACGCTTGGAATAAACATTGTACAGCAGACAAATGCCGACGACGGTACAAGGCAAGTGGGTCAATCAAAAAGGGAAAATCTGTACTCTAGGGATGGTTCTGTGAGTTTTAAGAACTTATGCAAAAATAGTCTAGTGAAAATTTAAATACTGTTAAAATAATATTCTGCATGTTCTTACAAAAAGGATAAAACTGGAGTACATCATCGAACATAAATACTTTTCATCCAACCTGATACATCTCGCGTTCAATTGTAAGGAGTACGGTTACCAATGGTTGTAACTTCTAGGGAGTAAGGACAAGATGCTGAACACGCGTAAAGACAATGGCGTTAAGGCAAAAGGAAAAATAAATAGGCAACGAGGTGTCGAAAAATCGCTGGCGTTGCGGCCGAGACTGGGTGTACTGAGAGGATAGTATGGAAGGGAGAATTATGTGTATCGCACAATTTAAAGCACCATATAATAAATCTTCACCTTAAGAGCCTTCGCGCGGTTTGAGAGAAAGAAAGGGTGCTACGGTGCGGAATTTTTTATCTACATTATTCTGTCGTTTTTTAAACCGCCTTACACCAGCGCTATTTAGAACCTCGAAGCCTGCACGAAGGACGATCGCGGAACACACACACACACACGTCTATCGCTTGCTACGAGGCGATTTATGGGACGATGTCATCTTTTCAGGGCGACCGAGCTCTGCCTAACTTGCACCGTCCTTCGCCATCTCCCAAGCTGGGGCTCTTCTGAGGTTTCGGTGAACCGTGAAGGCTGCTTATGGCGCTCTTTTACGGTTTTTGTCGCCTTCCATGATCAACACAATCACAAACCCGCGGCCGGGCTGTGGCGGAGTGACACACGGCAATCAAAACGCCACATCTCCGCGAAGGCAAGAAAGGGGAAGAAAACAAGAAAAACATCCTGAACCTAGGGGCGGAGGTGCGAAAAGAAGGCGGTGTTTTCCGAAGGTAAAGAAATGCATGCGCACACACCTTGAAGAGGAGAAGATGCCTGGAGGAGGAGGTAGGACAGGTAGGAACGGCGCCGGTGAGGACCGCTCGGGTCCCTGCATCCCATCCGTCAGGGGTTATCATAAATCATATTTGCCGCTGGAAATCTCCACAATTAAATGAACCGGACGGGAAAGGCGGGCGGCAACGGACGAAAAAGGAAGCCCCCAGTGTGCATGGAGAGTTGAAGCAAGCTTGAAGCCAGGTGTTTGAGTGGTTCAGCCCGTTCCATTCCATCCGCTCGTCTCGACCCGAAGAAGTCCGGAGCGGATCCAACATGGTGGTGTGCACCTTCGCCAGCTGGAGTTTTGGAAGGGGACGCGTTTATGCGTTATGAGACGGTCGCCCATAAAGCACGGTCAAAAGGAGGTACGAACCATCGAACGGAGGCGACCCGGAGACGATAGGATCAATTTTTTATTCCTTCCGTCCCTCCTCGGCAGATTGTTCTGTTTCCTAGCGTCCCCCGGCCAAACAAAGGGGATTTGGAAAAATTATGCTAATTTTTATTGGATTTTATTTTCGAAGCCCGTTCGTAGATCGTCTTGGTATATTGCAGCACTCGCGCTCGTCGAACCCGTACGGCATCTTGTGTGCATCGCGCGTCTGGTACTCCCGTCGGACCGTCGTAATGTTCTATCAACGAAACGCAGCATCGGTAGACACCTTGACGGCACAAATGAGCTCTATGGCGCTCGAACAAAAAGAAGGATAGCTGAGATAAATACAAAAGTATAGAGTTTGGGATGACTGATAGTTCCTCATACACGAGCTCTACATTTCGCTTCAAAAGTAGCTCAGTTTCTGCAGAGCAATCTCGACACAGGTAGGAGAATATGCGCAAACTCGGACCACACATTTTATTTAATTTTGACATAGTAATGCGTGAAATTAGTTTAGTATGCTCCCTAAGTAAGTTTGGCACTTCTACATGAAATTTTGAAATTCACTGTGAAAACAAACTAAAACAGACAACGACGATATTTTGCTCATCTGAAGGAGATATTTCCCAAACATCTCCTTCTTGTTGAAGTGCAGTTTGTTTACGTTTCAGCACAAGACAAAACGTTGGTAAAAATATCGATTAGAACGGAGTTTTATATCTGAATTACATTTGAAAAGTAGGTAGTAAAGCGAAATATCTATGCTTCGTGGTGAATATTGTTCGTTTTGTTAGCGTTTGTGTTTCGGTTCGGTTTACGTTTTGTCCAACCGCCGGTTTGTTTACGTTTCGAATATGACATTTGACAAGAGCTCGAGCGAGATCGCGTTTGGCGACTGTTTCGATGTTTTTTTCACCTGGAGATAGAGAATCTAGCGCGATTTTAGCGACATTATTTTGTATGGAGTTCAGCTGCCGGTTCACGACGGGACGTCAATGTAGAGCTCGTAATAGGTTTACAATATTAAGAGTATTGCAAAGACTTAAATACAATCTCTCAATAGATGAGCCGCTTTTCCGCAGGTTAAGCTAATTACAAGAACTCAGTTCGTCCGGCGCATGATAGCAGGAAAGAAAAAAAAGGAACCAAACTGTCCACCACCCACACCACACGAATGGGCGCCGCTTTCTCCGGGGGAAAGCACACCTGAAGTGCGTCCGCGTGTAATGGCGGGCGATGGCTGGAAGCCGGCCATTCCCATTCGCGGGGGGGTTCGTTAATATTCCGGACGGTTGGCGGATGCCATACTCGTGAAAAGTAGCTACGGCCCGCACCGTGCGCACATACTAAATTAACTGTACACTCTCACGCCGCGCGGTACAGCGTACTACGGAGTTGCCATGTTGGCAGCCGCCTGCCGAACGACATTCGAGGCACTCCGTAGCAAAATCTCAGCCACTCCGGTCGGAGGAGGAGACGGACAGCGTTCGATGACAACTTTGGACATCGTAAACATACTTTCCTATCCTAGATCATCGCCCGGGACGGGATTGGTTTCGGCGGGAGTGTGAGCCACAGGCGGTCACCAGTTTGTCGGCCGATTTGACCGATTTGGTGCGTGCGTGGGAAGAAGGTGTGTGTGTGTATCTGTTCCCTACCTCCAGGGTACAGCAGTACAGTAGTACAGAGAGCGGTGGAAGGGATTCTCGGGAGTAGCGCGCGCGAGGTTCGCGGTCGTACACTATTATGTCTGTACGTGTTGACATAGAATTCGTGCCGTGCCGCGTGGTCACTTCACGCAACGCTGGATCGGAACCTTCGAACGATTTTCGTCGCGTCTCCGCCGCCGGACCGACTGACTTTTCCGGCCCCAACGAGTCGACCACATTCAGCCTAGTCTGCCGCTAGCCGACGCGCTAAAAAAGGTCGGGTGGTATCAGAGGAGGAGGACGGCTGAGATTCGCGTGCCACCACAAACCGTGCGCAATGTGTCAACACTTGGGGTTTTTCTTCCGCCCGCTCGATGGGTGACGCAGACGGACGGAGGGGTGGCTGATGGAGGAGTTGCCATTGCACCGCAAAGGCGACCAAATGTGCAGTCGGTGTTGGTAGTACGCGGCGCGTCAAATCAAGTCCGAAACAGCTGCAATAATGGGTGGCGAGATGCAGCTGCGATTTGCATACGACCCGGGTGCGGAAGGAACATTAGAACTCCGGTTGTGCGACTCGTTGTTGAGACACTTCACGCGAGTTATTATTCCATTAAGAAGCTCATTGTGCCCGGGTGTGGTTTAGTACATGGCTTGCCGGTTGCGGTGCCCTAACGGCTCCTCTGGATGTCTGCATGTACATTACAGAACCGACAAGCGATGAGACACCGCTGGACTCGGAAGACACTCGGTACAATCGCTGCAATCTCCATCCTTCATTAGCGAGGGTATAGAAAAACACATTCAAACATGCACAAACAGGCAGTTACAAACACACACGCGGTCGAGTCCATCTTCGGTCACTCGCAAATGCTCGGAAGTCGGCGGGGGCGCCCTCTGGTGTGCCGGTGGTGATTTGCGCACCAAAGCACCCCTCGACCTGACAGAGGACTCTAGAGAGTTCCATAAATATTGGCGCAACGCATTCCGGACGCGGGGGTTCGATGTAGTTCGAATATTTATACGTCCGTTGAAGTAAATAAATCTTTCCGGAACAGCGCGTGTTGGGCAGCGAACGAAACGAAACGAAAAAAAAACGGGGCACTTCGTTTTGAGACGAAACAAGCAGGCTCGCTCGGAAGGAAACCCTACTGTGGGCCGGCCGACTCACCCAGCTTCCCCGATGTGTGGCGCGGGGGGAGAGGGAGGTTTTAAAGAGGGGTGGTGCAAATTAAAAAAAAAAACAAAACACCCCCGCCGGTCGAAGAAGTTGGCCCCGAGGCGAAGCACGGACGCGGGCACGCGGCATGGCGACGTGCGGACACAAATCTCACACACAAGCATGCACACACACACACAAACACACGGTGTTCGCGTCTTCAACGCTCAGTAGAGGAGAAAAATGCTTTATTGTCTACCATTGGCACTAATTATCCCATCGCAAGCGCAAGAGCGGGGAGGCGGGTTGAAACAACGGGCGGGGGAAAGCGGGTGGCCGTGGAGCATACACACATGGCGTTTCCCCGGGGGCGGCCGCACCGATGCTGCACAGCACGCGGACAATGCGACCCCGGCGCGATGGTGGTGGCCATTTTGGATAGGAATTCTTTTTGCTTTTTTTTTCTTCACCCTCTCGGTGCCGCTCGGTATCCTCCACCCCATTTGATTTGTTTTTCAGTTAAACTCACCCCGTTTGCCTTCTTCGGATTCGCGGCGTGCTGGGAGTCGCGCGGGCTGCGCCCGATGACTTTTCGGCGCGGAAGGAACGCATACGCCGGTTGCAACAAAGACGACCTGCGACCTAGGGCTCTACGTCACAGGCGACGGGCGAAGCAGGAGCGGAGCGGGTGTTTCGGCACACGCTCCGCCGCCGCCGGTCACATGCAACGCCGCTGCAACCTATTTGGATTTCTTTATTTTATTTTACATCCGATTTGCGAGCGGAGTTCGTTTTCGTCGGCGAATATTTGCGTTGGCTCCCACGCTTGGTTCGAGCCCGAAAACAATTAAGTAATTTTTTTAATGAAACACCGCCAGGCATAACTCAACAACTCTCAGGCGTTATGAAAAACGGTATGACTACCCAAATAAAAATTAAATTATTGACGATTGTATGATTCTAAATGATAACGACATTTATTTGCAATACTTTTTAAGTTGAACAAACTTTATGGCGTGCAGTGACGTGACAGTTTTGACCATGAGATTGGGGTAAAGTGAGTTACCGGTGAAATAAAATGCATCAGTATGTTGTTCAAAACTTATACAATGTGACGACATCAACTTTTAAGTGTTCCGCAACTAACACATATTTTTGCAATGACTCACGTGGAAACGTATTTGGAAAGATAAATCTGGGTAACATATGAAGAGAGAATCCTTCTAGAGGAATCCTAGAGAATCTAGAAAATTTAAATTTTATTTTAAATATTCATTTTGTATTAGTACATGATCAGTGATTAGATGTTTGGTAAAACTGATGTGTACAAATGAAGATTGTATTTTACAAGAGCTCGTTTTGCTCAAATTGCAATTTATCATTAAAGTGGAATAGCATCGATCCTGCTATAACCATAATGCACTACCGAAAGTGTGAAAAATATAATATGTATAGATTTATACGAAAACGATTATCATGTTGGTTAGTCACCACGCTAATGTTGAAAATAATGATTTTTAGCTTGACGCCCGGTGAAGAAGGGATTTGAGAAAAAAAATGATTTTAACTCTTTGTTTGAGAGATATGTTTTAATTCAATAGTTACAATAACGGCATATTTTAAATGGTTGATATTTAATCGATTTCCCCGATGTTGTATAAATCTTGTTGTATAACTTTGGTGGATACACCTTGACTTAGTATGTTTTGTTTGTGTTGGTTGTTTTACCAGTTTCAATGGTAAAATTTACATGAGTTTATAAAAAAATGGCGATCAACCAAAATTCCAACAACACACAAAACTCAATACATAAAAAAAGCAAAAATTTATATTATTATTTATTGGGGTATGACGGACGTTGCCGTATTGTTAGAGCCAACATGCTCTAACAGACTTTTTTGTTCTTAGAGCAAAGCAAAAATTTATAAAAGATGTTTATTTTGATGGCAGAAACATGACGAGTAGGTAAATTGTGTAGTGTTCAATTAGATATAATTTAAGGTTTCTTTACGAGCCATTTAAGCTAGTAATTTTTCTCAATTTATGGTATTTTTATATTACATTTTGACTACTCGTTTGACGCCATTTACAGTTAACTTCCTCTTTAAATTGTTGAGGTTGCGATATTGCGTTGTTCTCCCGGTTTCGGGATATATTGATCCTCCGGATCGAAACACACAAGGTATTGACGCTGCAGTTTTTGAAAGCAACCATTTTAAAGATTCCCTTTTGCTACCGCATACCATCGGAACGGATCCTCATCCTTGAAGTACTTTGGCTACATTTCGGTGTACTACATTCCCTCCCCGCTCCCCTGTCCCCCGCACAATCATCGGAGCAAGGGCATCCATAGGCATATAACATTATTCATCAAACGTGTAGCGGAAGGGACGATGCTTGTAATGAGATGCTATCCTAGCGTGCATCCCAGCAAAAGCCGGCGTACAGGATGAGCATGGGCTTCCGTCTCCTTCCTACCACCCGCAACCCCGGCAGCCCCGACGGGTGGAAAAGCACTCGTAAGAAGCATTTACTTCCTGCCACGGTCAGCAGAATTCAACGCTTCGACATCCGTCACCTTTCCTTTAGCTCTCGTCTCGGTGCAAAGTCGAACACACAGAAAACTGAGGAAAAAAACGACGACGACGACGACCACGATAGTGATGAAACCCCCACATGGAGGAGCGTCGAAGGGCAGCATTCGGAACGCGCCAGACTGCAAAGATACAGTCACACCGCCAGTGTGTTAGGACGGGGCTGGAATGTTTTCCCCCTCGGTAGGTTGGGTTTTCTCAACACGTCAAACCAACCATCAACCGCCGGCCGCGCCAGCGCATCCCCGCTGCGCGTCCCCCGGTTCGGGATGTTGAAGTTTCCCGAAGTGCAACCCGCCAGGACAGGAGGGGCGAACCTAGAAAATGCTAGCCCACCGCACCGGGGCATCCTTTTTGTCTGTGGTTGAGGAGGGAGAACGAGGGGGAGTGTGTCTTGATTGGCCTCATCATCATCATCATCATCATCATCATCGTCGTCGTCGTCGTCGTCCCTGACGTCTTCCTGGTGGTTGTTGTTTTATCCACCATTCCTTCTGGTCCCGCTGTTGGGTGCGGTGGAACGGAAGCAGGGGGGAAAAACCGACAGCGAATTGACGAATAAGACAAAAAGGCTACACCGGGGGATAAGTATGAAGTGCTGCGCATACATTTTGTATGTGGCCCATCTCATCCCTTGGCTACGGGCCATCGTCCTTGCGAATGTGAGTTCGTACGCACACACACACATACATTGACACACATGGTCATCGAGGGAGGGAGATAGAGAGAGGGCACGGGAAACGGAAACGGAGCCCCGCGAGCGACAATCGTTGCTGCTAAAACAAGCAAACCACCCGTAACGCGTCGTAAAAGTAAGTGAAAAGGAGTCCCTCGAGTGTCGATTGCTTGCCGCTGGAAAGACACCGACAGAGAGAGAGAGAGAGGGAACGTGTGCGACCTTTTCTCGGGCGGGTAGGTGAAGGTGGCCGGGTTAAAGGCCCGGGAAAACCCCGGGAAAATACAGACACACAACCACACGCAAACACACATCATCATCAGAGGGATGAAGCGAGAGTGAAAACCAGCCTCCTGCAACAAGATGAAGCGCAATAGTTCACCCTCGAGCAGGACCTCACCGCACTCCCGGATGGTCGAAGGGGACGGGTGGATAGGACGGCCGGCAACATACAGCCCATTTTCCGTAGGTGTTTGGATTATTTGGGATAATCTTATTACGTGCGGAAAACAAAAAAAAAAAACGCCCGACCAAATGCCATCACCGCAAAAACGAAGCCGAAGAGCATGTAGGTAGGGATGGTGGTGTAAAAAGGACATCACGATGCGGGCGAAATAAAAAAAAACCTCAAAGTAAAAAACGTTGAGGAAAAGATGACGGATCGTTCCGTTTCCTTGCTTTCGCTTTGAACTCGGAAAGGCTGATGCGACGTCCGTCGTTTCCTTTCGCAAGCTATCCACCAAATAAATAAGAAGCAAAGGAAATGTGGCCCTAATAGATCTTTTGGTGATGGCTTTTAATGGACATCTGCCTGAAAGTAAGCGAGCAGCGGATCATAGTAATGCACGTGTTGGAGCAGTGTTTGAAGTGTAAATTTCGACTCATGGAATTATTTGGGGAAGAAAAGATAATGTTATACTTAACGCTGAAGACATTCCCTTCGAAAGATAGATATGTTGCAATCAGCAAAAGTTAATAGTCTTACCTGTAAAGAAAGTGTGAAAGAAAATGCAAGGGTTAGTTTATTTCTTCTGCGGATACTTTATCATTTAAAGTTAGATATGATTAGTGGAAATATTATTATTAAATAATATTTTTCCCCGACGCCTTTTTTTAGGTCAATTGAGAAATTTTGGAACACAAGTGATTCGAGATCTTTATTAAAACATCCCAAAACAATAAGCATTATTCTGATCGTTTAACCAGCGTGTGACAACATTCTTCACATGCATTGTGTGGAATCGTAAATTAAGGTTCTTAAACAAGCGACGGACGAGTAAGTAATACACAGCAGACCATCCTCGCTTGAACCAGAAGGAGCGAAAGTAAAAATACCCTCGCGTAACAAGATTAATGCTGAATAAATATTATTGTTTATTTTGGCTGCACATTGGCACCCCTTTCCCTCGCTTCGAGCTGCGCGTTCGCGTTCCCAGGGCGCGCGGGATTTGTGCGACCGTTCGGGCGGAAACCCGGTGGAAGTTGGGAGACGCTCGGTACTCAGACCAACTTCCCGTCGGCGTAGCCTCGTCGCGTTCGGAAGCGTAAACTAAATAAAAACAGGACTTCGAGAGGACTTCATCGAACAACTGACGGGTTTTGGAGATGGGTACCTTCGTCGGGGAGACTGAGAGAGAGAGAGAGGGGCAATAAAAATATCACAATTGTGACGTAGATTTGTGTGCACACGTAAATATCTGTGGCCTTCGGATGCGAGGGAGGCGAGTGAAAGTGAATCGAGGGGGCGACGCGAGTCGTTCAACGTTTGATTAAATATTGATTTTGACAATTGGTGTTTGAGAAGACGGTTTTACCATCGATTGGTGTTCGATATAGGGGGCCACTTTCTTCTTTGTTTCCTGCGGCAGAGGCCAGCGACATTTGCTTCAGAAAGAAGGGCAATATTTGTCGAAGGAAAGGATGTTTTTGGAGAGTTAGTAAAATGCGTAAGGAAAAGCCGAAAAATAGTTACTTCAGAAAATTCTTACAACAAGTTTGCTGATGTTCTTGAGCAAAAATCGAAAAATGTTATGTTTGTTCGTCCTTCCGCCAAACTCAAATTCTAAGTGAATGGATCAAGACCATTAGCTTTCCTTTGTTAACCCCAGCGGGGACAAAGCGAACCGCGAACCCTGGGGGTGGTTTTTCCGCCAAACCGCTGACAAATTGCCCGACAGGAAAAATTCGCTCGCGCCCAATTGTGTAAAGGCAGCGAGAAATGGAGCAAACGGGGCCTTAATTCCGACAAATGATCCATAGGCTGTCATTTTCCTGCACGCCCCAAGCTTAACGCACACACACACACACGCGCATACTGGTACGTTTGGACTTGCTCGTGTGTTTCAGCAGCATCGAATACAACGTCCTCTTCTAGCGTCTTGTGCGCTTCGTTCTGCTTTTCCTCAGTTGTGTTGGCTACATTACATGTCATACGCATGGAAAGAGGAATTTTCCGAACGCGAAAAAAAATACCACCGACACACACGCACCAGAGAAGAAGAAAGACTATCATACATGGTCCACATCTTTATCAACAAAGAACCACAGCGACGAACAGAGTCCGCGGGAGCTCAGCTTCCAAAGGACGACGACGAAGGTTTGAGACGCGGAATTAAAGGCAACATATCGGTTCCTCTTCGCAACAAAGCGCAAAGGGATGGACTTCGGGAGCCAGGGGGGCGTGCGAGGCGGGATGATGAAACGTTGTCCTCCCACTATTTTCCCATCCCCGCTCGCTTCCCCGCCACGTACTCGTTCTTCAACCAACGCCCGGAACGGAACTGTGTTTACAGTGAAGCGAAACATATTTATGACAAATGTTTCATTATCATAAAAATAATATTTGTTAAGCTTTTCCCACCTCTTTCGCTGACTCTCGCCCCCTTTCCTTTGTCCCAATCTCCTTCTCCCCCATCGCGATTCGCCGTACCATCGGTGGCTCAAGACGCATTCGCGAATATGTTTCTGCTTCGCGTTTCGCACCATCCAAACCGATCCACCGATTCGCCGCCCCTGCTCCGTCCTTCCGTTTGCGCCCTGTTCCATGTATCATCGTTACATACTCCCTCCTTCACCCCGCGGGAACGCGCGAAAGGACCGCGCTTCCGATGGTTGCAGCTTTGCCTTCCATTCGTTCACTGCTGCTGACTGGCAGCCAATTTATGTTACCATGTCCCACGAACGCCACACCGAGCATCCCATCGTACACACACACACACATACACATACAAACACCCTCACCCTCGGCCGGGCAGTCCGATGGGAGACGGCTGCCACGCAGCAAAGAGGGGTGGTTGCGAGGAGAAAACAAATAATGATTGTCAAAATCGATGATGAACAGCCGGTCGGTCTTAATAGAGGAAAGCCCCGGTAAGGAACGACAAGGCGTGCAATGGGCGCGTTTGTTCCACGTCGAAACGGTGGAGCCTCGCTTGGCGCTCGTTTCCATCCGAGAGTTGCTCGAATTTTTCGGCAACATGACGTCGGTGGTCTCTTTGCAGACGGTTGTCTTGAAGATGATAAAAATCCACCGCCTCCGACAACGAAACGGCAGGAGGCGGTAGCGACGATGGGTAGGGAGCTGTCTCAGGATGGTCACGACCGGGAGGATGCATAGAAACCCCGCAGCCGAGGGAAAACTGAGGGAGGGGGGAGACACCACCCAATAAGCTGGCGAAGCGTCCAATGATAAGAGAGTGTGCAATAACCGTTTGTGCGGTTCGAAACATATGCGCATTTTCAAGCTGACGGTCTCAACCCCAACATCGGCCGCCATACGCACAATCGATAGGTTTCGGGTTTCGGAAATATTGCTAGAAAGATGTTAGATATGTGAGTGTCTACCATAATTTACACCAATAAACACCAAGCCATGGATATTATTTTCGAAAACAAACAGAATCAAGGATGTTTTTGCCTTCCTGAGACATAGAAATACATGAAAAAAGAAACATATCATACGAAAAAAATATAAACTGTTGCGAAGGTACCGAAAAGTGGAAAAATATTGACACAAATAATTTTCCCTGGTGTGAAGGAAATAAGTAGTAGACAGAAAATATTTTTCATCCCAACACCGATGTAGAGGAATAATAAATACTAAATCGTTCATCCTTGAGCGCCAACATTTGCGGGCGCTGCAACTGAAACATCTCTGGCTCTCTTTCATTCGTTATCGCATCTCGAACGCCTTCTAAAACATAGCCGAAACGAAGATAACATGCGAGAATGTTGCTTTGAAAATTATGAGATAATTTATACTGTTGCATGTGCTGCCTCTGGAACTAACGACACGAAGAGTCTCCTGGTCCTTGCAAAAGTTCATTCGTTGAAAATATGTTTTAGCACACATGGGGCGAAAATGTGTGCGCTCGTGTGTGTGTGTGTGCGAGTGTCTAGAATTTCTTCTGAAATGTGCACGTAGGAGTCTCGGACACCATCATCAAAATGTGTTTTTTCCTCCTTAACGCAACTAACCAAGACGAGAATCACTGAAAGGTAGCAAAAGGACAAAAAAAAGGAGAAAAAGTTGCCATCGTCTTCGAAGTAGCTCCGGGAACAAAATAAGACGGTGTGCAGAAAATTTTAGAACCTCTCGCAAAATAAAACTTGCGAAAAAAGCGAGAAAAACAACATCTCCAGAGAAATGAATCTGTTTCGCGAGAAAAAGTAAAAATCTTTTGCAGCGAAGGTAGCCCTACTCCAAGGTTTTTTTTTGTCTTTCGGATTCCTTCGGAACGGCTGAGTTGGGTGGCGCAGAGCCTCCAGAGGGTGGATTGATTTATGCCTTTTTATTGTAGATATATATGCTTCGCTCATAATGTATATCATTTGTGCACCCGCTTTTCCTTCGTCACACACACACACACACACACGCGAGCGCTTGGCACCTATCTCTTGTGGAAATAGGCAGCAAGTTTCCCCTAGAAAGACTGGGTCGTGTAAGGAAAAACTCAATAGGAAAAAAGAAGCACCAGGACAACGAGGACACCATCCAGAGCAAGCGCAAGACAAATGTGAGAACTCTTCCGAAGGGTGGCGATGGTTGGCGATGAACCGAGTAGCCCGCTAGCGGAAAAACCGGGAAAAAGTATGTTTACTCACTCGCCCACCTACTCCACCCTCTCCGCCACCCTCTCCTAGCGGCCAGTGTCCCACATCAAATGTGTTACCATTGTTTGACAGGGGTAACTAGTGCCGGTTGTCTTGACACTGCGGGGTCACTGCGATGTGTCGGACGCCAAGTAGGGTGTGTGTGTGTGTGTTTTATGCGAGAATCGCATCAAAGGCGTCCGTTCCTTCGATTCCACCCAAACAACGCCCCACCGGGCACATGTACGTAGGTTCGAACGGCCTGAACCACGGGACAGAGTCATCAATAGATATTTGTTTGACTACCGGGGTGAGGAAGAAGCTACTTTGACAATCTACAACTGCCAGCAAAGGGGGAGGGCAAACATTTATTGGACCAACGATGGCCAATGTCGACTCAATTAAGTGTCACCAGGATCACTGGCTGGAGAGCAGGAAGGAGAGTAAGGTAACCGCCACCATCGTTGATGAAGTAATTAAACGTCGTGTTGTAAAGACTTCGATCAAACAAAACTACATTTCCACACAATCCAAGTGATTTCAATTTTCGAAACCAATGGACCAACGTGGCGTTTTCCTAACCTCCAAAGGGCAGCAATGCTGGGGTAACCGAATAAATCAAATCGAATCGTTTTGCCACCCAATTAGTAAACCGGGAAACCGCGCGCTCCCGGGTGCTCACTTATCATTGTCTGACAAGATAAACTCACTGCCAACACACGAGAAAACACACGCACACATGCTCGGGCGGATCTACGAAGCAAAAGGCAGACCTTAAATAAGATAGATGGCAAAAGCCCACCCCACTTGAGCCGTTTTAATATTTTAATCCCAACGTTTACGTCTCTAACGCTAGCCCAAACAGCATCGATGGGAAAAATGAACTAAAACATTTGCTCCCGAAAGATTTCCGAACCGAATGAATACGCAGCGTGAAGCAACATAAACACATTGTTTTGAACAAACCATCTGTCTCTCGAATCAGCCCGCCGAGTGGGTGGGTGTGGGGTGAGGGGGAAAGCGGAAGGATAGACCCTTAGGCACACGTGACCACGTGCTCACGTACGCACGCACACACACGCACACACACACACACAGCAACAACACGCACAAAACAATCGAAACCTTTCCCGGTCGAAAATGGTCGTTGATGAATGGCAGGCTGGGACAAGAAAGGACTACAAAGGATCACAAGTGTTGCCTCCACGCTGTTCCCCTCTCCCCCCCCCCCAACCACCCATCCACCCACGCACCCACCCACCCATCCTTTGACACACGGGTCAGCTGGCCGGAGGAGACGTCCTTCGTGTGCGGTTGGCCCCGGGACGATGATCGCGCGTACAAACGGAAAACCATTCCATTCCTCTCAATATATCACACAATTCAATAAACTTTTTCTCATCAGTGTGATAGAGCGGCATCCCCTCCAAAAAAACACACAAACACACAAACACACATACGGTCCGTAACCGTAATCCCCCAAAGCATGATGTGTTCGCTAGGAGGCCCATCTAGGAATCTCGCAACATCTCGCGATCTTTCGCACAATTTATGACGTTTCCCCAGAGCGCGCGCCGCTACGCCGAAAAGATTGGATTTGTCAGGACGGGCGGACGTGCGCGGAGATGCAGGACACCACCACCAAACGGGAAAGGACATTCGTTTTTCCTTTCGAAAAGTGGGAGGCGGGAGCTATTTCAACAAAGCAGGTTTTGCTGCCGTCGCCTTCACGCCACGCACGCGCTGCCATTGATAATTTTCCAAGAAGCAAAACTGGACCCACTTTTCCGGGGAGAGCAAGGCGGCGGAGAGGGGACCCACACGTTGGCCACGTTCGGGCGAGAGTGAAAATATAAAACACACCCCAAAAGCCGTTCAAATCACTCTCCGTTCGGTAAGAGGTCCTGTCGCTATTGACAAGGCTTTTTATCGGGTTCTCGGTTCGGGAGTGTGTATGTTTTTCTTTCGGTTTCTTACGGTTTGGGTTGTTTTATTCCCTCCCCCCCTTCCACCGCTCCTGGCCCATTTTACGAGCCAGGACTCAATGAAGTCATATAAATCTTTTATTGTTTCAACGCAGTTTCAACGCGCCGGAAAAGAAAGCATCATCTTAATAGCCCACCGCCCATTCTTGGGCCACAAATAGGGAGAAAAAAAAACCTGACGCGCCACCCATTTTATCGCCCAGGACCTGCACACGACGCTCGCCTGATGGATCGGGGGGGTCATGTAGTCATTGTGGGGTTCCATTTTACGTTCCGTTGAATTTTGAACCCGCAGTACACGGCACCAACCAGAAGAAATGGAGAAGATGTTCCGTTTGGTTATGGTTCCGGTCGAAATGGCCGATAACATAAATCGTAACGCCATCACACATCGTCACCATTGACAGGACAGGACACGAAGCGGGCCTTCCGAGTTGTCTTCGGATTGATGGTGAATGGTTTTGCTCTTTAGCCTGCGACCCCTTGATGTGTTGGTTTTTGGTTTAGTCCATTTTGATCTGCCGCGTCGCATCCGTTGATGTACTCGTAACACATCTCCTTCGAAATGGATTCCCTCAATTACTCCTCCCTCCCCCACCTGCCAAGCACTGCACCTTCGAAAAACGCAAGAAACCAAATTGACCATCAAGATGAAAATAGAAATGCTGATCCCTAAATGGAACGGACTGCGTTCGGTGCCGTTGATTATGGACAGGATAAGTGTTATGACGTGTATTGACACGTTAAATATTTTAACACAGCCGCTCGGGGTGAGGGCGCGTTGGTTGTTAAGCACAGGGTGTAACATAAAATTGCTCATGGATTATTTACTCCCGGAGAAGTTTGATCGTCGGACGCCAAGTAACGACGCGGCAGTAAATGGAAATGGTTGAGCCAGCAACAGCAACAAAAGCGTCACTTTTCCGCTGGTCACTGCTATATGCCCCTGACTCCTTGAGTAGACGTTGTTTTACGTTCTATTGCACTGCAAAAAATAGGTATAAATTTGAAATGATAAATTGACAGTGTATTTTTTTTATGATGAAGAAAAGCGTAGTCCCGTGTCATCATTTGCACAAAAGAATTATTTAATCACATCTTACAATTCAAAGTGAACGGATTTTTGTTGTTGCTTCTTTTCATTGTTACATCTAAACACTTGAAAATCGATTTCGATAAGCACTGGACGGTTTTTATTGGAAAATTTATCTTCTTCTGAATTTATTGACTGTCCTGAGTAGGATTAACTCCAATGCCCTTCTACGTCTAGTCTTCTATTATCTAGTCGAATTCAATTCATCATATCAACAATTGAGGACTACTGAGTTTTTAAAGATTAGATTTAGCAAGGACGCGTTACGCTATGTGCAGAGCAATCAATAAAGCCTATCGAGCCTTTGACTTCCACATATCTATTGACACACTTAAATCCAACCTTCTTGCAGTTTCGCACATTTCATAAGATTGAGTTTTTGTGATTACTGTAAATAAGTTCTTAAGACATTCACCGGGACCGCGTAGTCCGTTGAATTAACAATTAATAGATAAATAAGAAAAAATTATGGAGCTGGTAACAGGTCCGCAGTGGAAGTAGAATTGGTTTATTTAATGTTTTTTAATAGTCAAATTATTGAAGCTGATTTAAGCGATAAACTGAGCGGATAAGGAATCTTATGGAAGATAAACGCACATAAAATGAACATATACTTATGGAAAGTATGTAATTTACTAAGCAATCATCCAATATTTAAAAAAACATATTTGTAGAAAAAAAATAAATACAGATATGTGAGAAAATAAATATGTGCGATAGTATGAAGTAAAATGCAGATTTGTTTCGAAAGCGGCCAGATATTACTGTTTTAAGGCAGAGTTTGACAGCTTCCTTCCCTGGAAACACAGCTACAAGCTGCAGCGCATTCGCGCCCCCTTCTCACCGGAACGCACTTGCACTTCGATCTAATCCATCCATTTACAGAGTGTTAATGAATCGTAATAAGCTGATGCGGGCTCTCTGCAAGACGAGCTGGAGAGACTAATTAGACAGCTTTAAAAAGCGTACCGAGCGAATTTCCCTTTTTCCACCTGCCACCCGTTAAGACGCAATAGTCTCACCTCCTCCCCTTGCTGCACCATGGCAAAGAGTGTGCTGGTGGGTACCACCGTATCAGTCAGACCCCCCTTTCCCTACACCATTGCTCAAGGTAGTTATATCACTTCAATCAACAACTCTATCTTGGTGCACACGCCGCCTTCAGCGTGGGTTTTCTATCAACCAAGTGTGAGTGTGTGCTACTCACACAACTGCATCCATTCACCAATCAACTACCCTCCTTTCCCCCCCCCGCGCACCCAAAACCCCCCAAGCAATAGGAGGGAGCCCTGGGTTGGCGGGTGTCTTGTTCAGCTGATGGTAGGTTATTTTTATTGCAGTATATTATAATTACCACCACATCCAACCCCACCCGAAAACGGCCACCGCACCTCTCCTATCGACAACAAGCGCACGCTTCCCATGGAAAGGGGTGGGGGGGAGCGAGGGGTTGCGGGGGTAGCGCCAGCGGGCGATGGGCTTTGGGTTAATTATCGCCGTTCTAAGCATCCGCATCGAGCATGTTCGAGAGGTTCGTGGCAAGATTTTCCCGACGTTGCTGGCGTTGCGGGGGGGGGGGGGGGGGGGGGGGTGGGCGGATGAAAATGGGAAGGCCGTACCGAACCGGGCGCCGGAGAAAAAACAAGACGCAACAAAAGCCCTCCAAGACGCTCGACTCGACGGCCTTTCGCTAGGTAATGAACCGTCAAAATAGCCCCAAGGGAGTTGCATTTCCTCTTCTAACCACCCTATATCAAGCGGTGGCGTAGTATTTTTCCTGGCTTCTTTCCTTCCTTCCGGTTCCACTCCTTCAAGCCAGTGTCTTTTCTGTGTGTGTGTGCTTTTAGTATCGATCGAATGTTTCACGACGACAGAAAACACGGCCGAAACAATAACATCAAAAGGGCACCTCATTTGCTGCAGGTTTCGGTGTGACCGTCATTAATCATCGGCCCAATTGGTTCGTTCACGTCGCGTCGGGGAAGTCTGTCAATCTCAAGTCTGGCGCTCCCGAACGGAGGGCTGGGGCTTTGTACAGTAGTTGTCATATTTGAATAAAAATTAATTATCGAACAATTTATCAACGCACTCCAGGGATCCAGGGCTTGACAGGAGACATATACACGCACACACACACACTCACGCACGCACAGGGAGCTAATTGCGAAGGAACTTTGTTTGCTCACACTAATTGCGGGCCAAGGTGGACGGTTAAGACGACGTCTTCCGATGGCTGACGGCTTCCTTTGGAACTATGTTTCATTTAGCCAAAGGCAGATCTCGTCAGACGAAACAAAAGAACAAAAAAACGAACGAAAAAAACCGACGATCAACAATAAAACCCAATGGGCACATACACACACACACACACACACTTCCCATTACAATGTATCATAAGCTTGCAAACACCTTTGCACCCTCTTCGGTCGGCGTTTATGCATTCCTTTGCGCTGCATTTAAGAAAAAGAGTGGGACTGCAGGTGGGAAGGGAGGTGGAAGGTGAGGGAAGGCGCGAGTGTGAATGTTGACGGTGGCTACGCGCGACTCATTATCATTATCCTCATTATGCTGCCGCTTCTCGGCTGGCTGGCTGGCTTGGTTGGCTGCAGGAAATGTGGTACTACTCTGTGTGTGTGTGTATGTGTCTGTTTTTTTCCCTGATTGCGTAGAAAACCACCATCCATCCAACCATTCATTCACCCCGTCAACCCCCTCCCCTAGGCTGCGCTGTGGCGACAAGGGTGCAAAATGTCTTACCGATGTTTCATCTTTGAACCCGAGCGATCACGCCACGCCTGAAACTGGCCTAAACCATTAAAAAAAACGCGATCGAATTAACTTTGCAACACATGGAAGCACATGGTGCCGGTGGACGTTTTATTAAAAAAAAGAGTTATACTTGCTTGCTGTCTCAAGGGAAGAAGGCGTATAATTAACCGTAATACAATTGGACGACCTTTGACAGACTCACTCAATTTTGGCGGTGTCGGAATGAAAATAAAATTAATTACTACCGATTATTGCTTTCCAGCCCCGCGCCGTAGGCTACAATGTAACGAAGGTGCTTCAGTGAATGTTTTCTCCTTCCCCCCACGGAAAGAACCTTTTTCTGATCTCTCGGTATCGAGGGTACATGAAAAAAAAACAAACAAGCATAAAATAAAACATTCAACTTTTGAGAGAAAGAAAATCCTTCAAATTGTTATCACTCCATGTTTTTCCACTCCGCTTCGCCTCATCCAGCAGCTAAACAATTTCCCTGCAATTGGCACATTCCTTTTTCTTTGGAGGGGAAAAACAGCCGGAAGAAAAAAAAAGGATAGAGAAATAGGGGAAAAAAAGCAACAAACAGAACGCGCCGAATTCATGCGGCAGATCATTAAAACGGAAGCACTATTGCAGCCAACGGCTACTACACATTGAGCATAAAATGTAAGACACCGAAAAAACAAAGCGCATTCGCGATGTTGGAGTGAAGTGTTTGGCCCCCTTCTATTTTCCATTCGGTATGCTGCGAACCCCTTCCTTTGCGCAGGGTCGTATATATAAAGGCGGCTAGGCGTCAATTTGGTAGTAGCTGGTGTTATTTTACTTTTTTAATGCCGACGGTAGTAAAATCGTCGCATTTTTCTCCCCTTTTCTGCTACCTGCCTTTATCCTTCCTTCCCACCCCCTCCCCCTCCTCCCCTCACGCTTCCAAGTCTGGCGCGGCACACTTAAAAAAAACCGTCTCGTTTGCAAAAGGTTGTAAATTGTTGCTTACCCTTTAGTGATTTTTTCCACCCTTTTTCTTACTTCTTACCCCACCAGCCCCGGGGGGTAGCACCGGCTGTGTGTCTCTGAGGCGCATGTCAGTTTTACACATTTTTGTTGTTATTTTTTTCTTTCACCTTTATGCAGCGCCAGGAAAATGGTGCGGGCCGCGAGCGAAACCAAGGGCATTAACGCTGTTGTGCACACCAACCAAAACAGAGCCAGCAAACGGTAGCACATTCAACCACAGTCCCAACCCCGGCTAGACCGGCCTTCGTAGGCTCTCGGATGATGATTCAGGTTCGGTGAGTGTGAATTTTCCGTTTCCCATATTGCATACATTGATACACAAAATTGCAAACAAGAATTTAATTGCTTATAATTACCTCAAACTCTCTTTTTTTTCTCTACCGATCGTACCATCTGTTTCATTCTTCGGTACGGGGGGAGAGGAGAGGAACGCAGACCCTTTGAACCTCAGGTTGTACCGTGAACGCGGTATGCACGAACGATGTTAACGCCAAAAAGGGTAAGAATGGCAGCATAATGTTTTTTTTTTCTTTTATTTCGCAATTTTTTTTCTACTCGCCCTGCGTTGAACAGTTGGCGTGCACTTAAGAAAAGTAAAAGTCACAGAACGGAACGAGGTGTGAGATACGCACAATGATGACTGCACAAAAGGGTGGTCATAAGAGTAAAAATGAAGAAAACTGTTTAAAAACAACCAACCACTTGGGTCCGAGGTAAACAAATGTTTTAACTTAACCGAACGTAAAAGGTGAGCGAATAAATTCGTTCCCATTCAGGTGACCCAATATGAACCGTCGAACCTTGCGAGGTGACTGATTACTCTCGAAGAGGTTTTCCCACCTCGTGTCTGCTGGATAGTTTCCTCACCGACTACCGGCGACAGTGGCAGCGGGAAGGGAGCTCCATCATTTAATGTTGGGTTAACGTTGCTTTTTTTCTCTTAGTGTTTTGCATGGCAATTAAACTGTTCACCTTTTAATCGTTTTTTTTTCTACATCGCAGCTCCCCGGAACATTGCATTACATTTGACGTGATGTTTGCGGAGCGGCAAGGTGATGCTAAACATGACGCCGGAGGGGTAGCGACGAGAAAGGGCATCCTACAATCACGGTGATGACGATGAAGATGATAATGATGATGGAATGGATTTGAAATGACGCGACGGCAACAAGATCTCACCGGTTCTAGCGGGTAAAGTTGGGAGTAATTTAAATTATCTCACCCTGTGTAGGACACGAACCGGACACATTCTAGATACTGGTTTCTATCACCTTTATCGCGTCAATTTTCAGCCTTTTGTGCCAACGAATTGAGACTGTTTTTTAATTATGAAAATCGCTTTTTTTGATCAGTCGGAAAGCAATAATAACGCCACTGAAATTGTATCACCGATCGAAAGCACCCACTTCTTGGGCGGGTAATCAAACACACGCCTATTACCATCTTGACATTCCTTCCCTTTCGGCACAAACGGCGCACAAGGGCTGCTGCGAACGCCCGCAAAATATTACATACATATTCATGAGAGTACCTTGTCGAAAAATTTTCGAACGCAACAAGCCTTGTACCAAGGAATGTCGCGATAACGGTTCACCAATAAAGTACACCGTTTTATTTTTATGAACTAACAATCCGAACTATTACTTGTTCGCTTCATTATCCGTACAAAGCGGAGAGGGGGCGCTCGCGGAAAGCCCCGAGAACGGGAGGCTCGAGCAGATCCTGTAATTGATACGGGGCGCAGGAAAACATTTCTTTTCGTTTCTTATTAGCACGTTGAGGTGAGTTACTTTAAGGACGGATCGGAATTCTCGAGCTGCGAGTTGGTGTTGAGAAATTAATTTCCTATCCTACACACACACACACAGAGCTAACCCCTAAACCGTACGCTGCCAAGCGCCTTTGCCACACGCAATCGAGTCCTTTCGCATCGCGAAGTACATTTATTTTACCGCCGGATTAATGCGTTAAATAAACCATGAGAAATTGATTTCTGTTCCGGTGGTGTTCCGTTTGCTTACCTTCGGCTGGCGCGCGCGTTCCGAATTTGCTTTGCATAAAACAAGCGTTCGCAAGCCTTGGCCCGGTGGTACGCTTCCGCAAGGATGTCCATCTGGGTGCGAACTTGAAACATCCACCCCCCGGGGGGCGATGAAGTGCCGTAATTCGGGGTAGAAAATGGGTTAGAATAATATCGCACCAAGCACCCTATAATCTGCCGTCCGATTTGGGATGTTCACGCATCCTTGCCCTATCCTGGGGTCCCGGTATGGCTGATCGAATTGATTTCCAACCATTTTCCACACACACCCTGGTGGGGGTTATTTCTTGCAAGCTGCCATTTTCCCACCGCGCCGTCCGAAGACGAAGACACCGTACCAGAACCGGTAAGTGTTATTTCTTATTATAGCCCACCGGAAAGCGGATACACTCTCGGGTATTTTTAGCCTTTATTATTACTGCCACCCACTCGCCCATCCACGCAGGTCTGCGGGGTGAACTAACGTCACCATAAAAAGGGCTCGTAGTTATGTAGATTGAGCCAAAGGGGGAAGAAAAAAGCTGAACGCTAAAGATATTCCGGGGGAAACGATATTCAAACCCCAGGACGAAGGAAAACATGAATGAATTCAAGATGTACACTTCCCTATCGGTCATCGGTATGGTTGGTTTCCCGATCGTTTTGCGCGCTGGTAAAAGTAAGTGTGCCACAGCATTACCTCCATTTGGTGGGTGGAACGAAATGGGGACCGGAATGGAAGTGGTGTGGTTGGTTTTCCACCAGGGGAAACATAGCGCGACGGCAGGAAGGCGGATAATTCCATCCATTTTCCCACCGCAAAGACCACCGAGACACATTTGGTCAGTTTGGGTAGGGAAAATGGGTAGGGAAAAATACTCAACTATAAGTAAAAGAGGGAATGGGGGAAAAAATGGTTCAATAGAGGAGTCGTCCTAGCGAAAGGGCTGGTGGGTAAATATTTTTGCCATCAGATTTGAATTTTATCGCAAACGACACCCAAGGCAACTAACTTTGTCCGCACACACCCTCCATGCTAATTTTCCCGACCAGAACTCCGGTTCAAAGCAACATACGGCCGGCGGGCGGAAAGCCCGAAGGGACGTGGAAATTTGGTTAAGGTTTTAAATTTCCCTTCCACCGTCAACCGAGTTAGGAACGGGACGCACGGGAACCGCAACAATCCCGATTTTCCAAACTAGTTGTGGTTTGCAGGCAGGCCGAGTATGTGTGTGTGTGGTGGCGGCGTGATGCCGACCCGGTCCTCTTGGGACCGCCGCCCGTTTGAAACGGCCAAATGAAATTAGCTTCAATTTGTAATTGAATATATTTCCTATTACGATAAACTTTACGTTTACCGGATGATTTCGGTACCCGAAAAGCGGGAGGGAGAGCTATGGCGCCAGGGAAAGATTAAGAAATGGGACTGTGCCTTCGACAGTGCGAGGGAGAGAGGGAAAGAGAAGAAGGTTCTTAACGGAGCCGATTTCCATGCCGAGAGGGTGCTGGCTGACCCATTTGGAGTTGGCGCTCGGATGATGTCGGTGGTGAAAGCAAACCCTAATGAATGTGTAATTAGTTGATTGTTTCATTAGAAGCTGGTTGTGGTTGTGAATTGTACGACGACGTGGGGCGAAAAATCGTCCGATTTGGGAAATGTATCGGAGAACTACGCCGCAGACCACAGTCGGGTATGCGAGAAGATTGGTCGTTATGACTGGCAAAGGGGAGAGGGGGACTTTTATAAACCGTGGCGAATTGCCACTTCCAACGAATATTTCATTAGAAACGCTTCATCTGTCGACTGCCTTCCAAAATCCGGGTTATCGTCACCATGTTCGTGGAGGATTCGGTGCTTTCTCCAGATCGACGGAAGCGCGAGATCGTAACTCGTAAAGACGCATGAAAATGAAGCAAACAACCCACTGACGGATCGGTCCGTGTGCGGTTAATTGAAATTCCACCTTCAAACCAGGCAGTGCCCATTTGAATATTACCGTAGGATTTAACTACCATCGAAAACAGGATAACTGGCGACCGTGGAGGCGGAGTGGGAGGTGGGACAGTGGAGATCCGGCGTCGAGTGACACATCACGAGATTCGATCGGCCGGTGTCGAGATTTTGACGAGCTCTGCGGCTTCTGCGCGCACGGGAGCCATCGGTAGCATAAAGATCACCGCCGCACGATATGAGACGCAGCGAGCCCGCCGACAATGCGCACTCAAACACGATGGCGCAACGTTGGCTGAATGCGTAATAAAACGACATCAAGCGGCGCGAGATGTTCCGGTGGCGTAGGAGTTCGAACCGAACCGGACGGGTTTGACCGAGAAAATGGTTGAACAACAAAACCAAAATTAAACACAAGTACAACCATACATTCCCAAATGACGGGACGAAACAGTTGAGCACAAAATAAAACGCACAGCGATCTCCGAAAAAAAGTACTCTTCGCGACAAATCGGGACAAACAGCAAGAAAAAACTTAAAATAAAACAAAGAACCCATAAAAACTAACCTCCCTCGGCCCGAAGAGGCCCATTCCGGCCGGGAGGGAGGAGGCGAAGTCGAATGAAATGAAACACAAAACAAACATTTAATGTCCCTCCGCCTACTACGCGCGCTATGCGATCTCCATCGTTTATGTACGCACCATGCACATTAGAAGCGAAGAGGAAAATAGGATAACTGCGGAAGCGAGGGCCCCCGAAAACCAACACTAGTGGTACACTTTGTCAGATTTCAGTTGATTCTCGGCTCGGTGCGGTGGCAGAAGGGTCATAAATTAGCATCGTAAACAATTGCCATCCAAAAAAGGAAACACGAGGACCGGCAAGCGACAAGTGTTCGAGATAAGTGAAACGTTGATTTTTTTCACACTTCACTTCGTTTAACGCACTCCACGTAATGTGGATCTTGAATGTCTTGTCAGCTTCTTGTCTTCTAACTGCCGGCAGTGGATGGCGCACTTGATCTAACAGATTTGTTAACAACTTTGGAAACAAATTCGACACTTTTTCCTAATGAAATTAACGTTTGTCGTCGTTTCTGAACTATTAGCTCTTTTTTTTAAAGATGCTGAAACAAACAGCACTTCTGAGAGGTATGTTGAATTGGTTTTAGAACTTGTTAAATTTCTAAATGTGTGAAAAAGATCCAAGATCACAACAAGAATTTCTGACGAAAAATCTGATAACAACATAATTTTGGAGTTAGTTTCTTCTTACAAATTAGTCCAAAAATTAAAAAGGCGTCGTATAGAAATATTATCATTTCACAAATCCTGTATCACCCCCATTACTTTTTCGTTCACAAGTTACCTATCGTCTGCTAAAGAATACGATAAAAATAGGACACATACTGATTGAGGCTTTTAGGCCATTTACATCCAGTTAGTTCAAACGCTTAGCGTTAGCCTCAATAAAAAGCATGACGAACCAAAATAGATTTGCGCGCCATATCGCGTTGGATTCCCCTTTGGAAACAGAGTTTAGAAAAAGGTAAATACTCGAACAAACCCAGAAGGAACGGGGGTGTTGAAATCCCCTTTCGAGCGGGGTGTAGAAAAAGGTAAATACTCGAATAAACCCAGAAGGAACGAACCGCTCATCAGCGACCATGCGTCCCCGTTCGTTCGCGTCCAGTCGAAAACAAAATGAAACATAAAATGGGCGATGGGCGCGCGGTTTTGGGGCGTAATGAAAAATATGTAGCTACCGCCGGTGGGGGGGGGGAAGTGCACTTACTTATGCATGTCACATATTGGCAATAAAAAGTATTTTTCCTCTTTTTAGTTTTTTTTTTCTTTTTTGGAGTTAACTTTTATTTCCATTTGTTGCTCATCTCCCGATGATCGCCGGGCGTGCAGCAATCACTCGTCAGCTCTCTTTCTTTCCCGTATCCTGTAGGTACAAAAATCACGCATACACCGCCTACCACCACCACTGTTCCCCCCGCTTAACACCCACGCTTGCATTGAAGGTATTTTACAATTTGGTATTTGAATTTCAAATCATCCGAAGCGAGAAGCCTAGAAAACCCGTTGCCCTTTTGCGTCAGATTTTGATGTGCGTGAGTTTGACGAAAAGGTGGGTTTGAAGGAGCAGGAGGAGGCAAGTGATCGTTTCTGTCTGATTTCCCTTACACAAATACACACACACACAGATGCATGGATAGTTGTGCTGGTAGAAAACAATTTCCTGAACGAGCTGCGTCAAATGATCGAACATTTTCGTTTCGTCTGTGAAATTGCGTCCTCTCCAAAATTCTGGACTTCAATACCAGTATGTTACAGCAATCGAAATCCCCCCATTTTACAAACATGGCCGCCGCTGACCGTCCCCGGGAGCTCAAGAGAGATGTGAGATTGGTCATATTGTCCCTATTGTCGAAAGGGATTGCGCGCCCTCGATTGCGAGCCTTTTCAACCCATTTCCATCCCATTTGCGGCATCCAACATTCGCGTGAGGAAATGTGTGCGTTGACGGGAGCGAGCGGCATTTATTTACAAACACGTCCTCAACTCGATTGCGCGGATGCCAACCAACAGTTGGCATAAAACAATTGAAGGGCCATCAACGGGGGGAACGGATGGATTCGGATGTGACCCCGATGCACAACGATGCATCGAAAGGGCCATTTACAATATTGGGCCAATTACGTTTCGAAGGGAAAACACTTTAGCCCAACATTCGTCAGGTTTTTCCGACTGTTGTGCGTAACGATTCTAATTTACTTGGCTACATTCACTCGAGCGGTTGGTTCTACAATCAAAGAGCGAGCGGAATCCGTTTGTTTAGATTTCTCTCTATCTCTCTCTATCTCTCTCTCTCTATCTCTAACCTTCGCAACAGTGCGTTCATTGGCAACATTTACTACCGTCAGTCTGGGCGCGTCATCTTGCTTGCTTATTTTTCCATATTCCTGCGAGTTTTCGTGGAAAGGAGTGCGTTAGGACACCGCCGGACGACGCCCTCACAGGTGATACCGTCGGGATTTCGCCGGAACAGAGGGAGGGGTGTTGGTGGTGGTGATGGTGTAGGAGAATTAGTATTCCGAACCGGTACGAGCTTTCGGGTGCCCATTTGGATGAATCATGGTTATTCATGAGTTTCCGAGCAATGATGATAGGTTTTGGTTTGGTGTACTACATATATATATACACACACACACACACACAGACACATACGCGAACCAGGGGGTGCGTAAACGTACAGACTCACAACACCCACACCACCCCAAGGCAGACCGACCGCTCGCCCGCGTTAACAGTTGAAGTGTAATTTCCCTACAATTGAGACACGGCGGGAATGCGTTGTCGGCGGAAGGGCCCACCATGTCCCCATCCCCAAAACCCAGTTCGGCGGGAAGGAACCACCTCCTCTCCTTTCCTCCACTAACTTTCCCACCCACCAGCGAGGACAAGCAGCGAGCAAACACACTAATAAAAATGCGCCGATGATTAGTCACGACTATTAATTTTCATAGCAATCCCGAAACCGACACCCCTTTGCTGCTTTCTTCTCGCGTCGGAATCACCGAAAAGTCTATTTTTTCCCCCGTTTTGCTTGCGTATGACCATAAAACTAGGCAACGAAGTTGGGGTTGAAGGAGCTGGAGAAATAGAACACACTTCAACGAACGCGACCAGAAAGAAAGGTTCGCAGGGTCTTTCACTTCACGGTGACAAAAACCAAAGACGAATCAGTTTAAAGCGGGTCATCACCAAGCGGGGACCCAAAATAGTTAGTAAGTAATAAAAATAAAATGCCATAAAATCGATGCCTTCCCTTTTCACCTAGCAAGCCTTTGTCCCACATTGGGGGCCTCCGGGACGCCATGTTTGTTGACATGGATTTTCAATCGACACACAACACTTGCCGGTGCGCTGTCAGCAGTGCTCGGGCACCCTTTTGGTGGGGATTACGCGTTGTATGTATCACAAAGACGACACACTACTCTCTTCGGCGGGTTTTAAAACCATCGGCTCCTTCCGTTCGGATTTTCCATTTTAAGTGGGAAAGGTAATAAAATGTTCAAATAGGCTTAGCTGCCTCTTCGTGGTGCATAGTCCCGAGTGGTGTCGAGCAGGGAGTAGTAGGTACAGGGTGTGTAGGTGTAGGGTTGACTGCGCTGTTATGTGTAACACCCGGCTTGATTGCGCGGTCGATAATTTGATTTGCATGTTATTGTGGCTCATCAAATTAAAAACTTCCCTCCACGCCGTTCGCGCGCTAAAAATCTAGTTCACATAAACACACACACACGCACATGGCGGTAGATCAACCCTCCGCTGTGGTCGAGAAAGGGGTGACGGTTTTTGTGTAATGCAACTTTGATAGCGCGGACACACACTAATGGTCAGCGCTTCAAACCATATGTCACCTGCTTCCAAACGGCAAAAGGGCAGCCAATTGCGAACATGTGCACATGTCGGTGACATACGGGGCTACGCTGCACACCACCCGAGGTCCGAGGTGCAATGGGCAAAGGGAATAAAAAAAAAGCTAGAAGAGAAAAACAGAAAGCCACCACTTTCTCACCTTCCCGCGCCGGTTTGGGAATTGAGTTTACTTCTTTTTTGCATCCTTGTCCGCGAAATGGCGGCGCAGGGTGGGGGGGGGAGAACGAGGCATGTGGACGGGTGGTAGTTGTCCTAACCAGAGGGGAAAGAAGAGATAGAGGTCCAGCCAGTCAGTCCGATGTGGACGGGCGTGGAAAGTCCCACCTAATTTGCATATAATAATTATTCCAAATTGAAATATTTACATAGAAATCCAATAATTGAATATCCCGCTTATTTGCATATTCACCTCCACCACCTTCTTTCCGCCCCACACGTGTGCACCAGTGTGTGTGTATGCTTATAGGGGGGTCTGTTAGTTCTGCACACACATAGACCCGTACACAAACACTAGGTTTGGGAACACTACACACAGCGTGCATCGCTTCAGAATGTAGCTCAAATAAATAGACATTTGCATTTCGGGACATGTAACAACGTCCCGTCGTCGTCGTCCACGGCCTCAGCGGCGATTCGTCAGCAGCGATCATATAGGGTCGCACACTAAACGCCCCCCGCTTCCTCTCCCCATATCCTTCCTATCCCGCCCCGGACGAGGCGCATCAGGTAACAACTATTCCCAACGCAATCGCTCGTATTCGCCTCCTTCGAGAGGGAGAAAACATGGCGCTTCGTTGTCAAACCTCCATCATATAGCTATCATTAAATTTCCGCTTGTCTGTTTATCCATCCGTCGCTCGACGCAACACATCCCCGGTCCGTTTGCCATTCCCTCGTTGATTCATCCTTTAATACGGTGGAACGTTTTAAGCAGAATCAATTGTCGGTATCAACCAAAGAAAACCCAAAAAAAAGAACCCCTTTGCGAAAGGTAACGATTCCTGGCAGACACCTTCCACTTGTGTGTGTGATGACCGACCCTAAGAGAGGCCGACGGATGCGAATGACCCGTTCTGGACGCCCGATTTACGTGGCATATTATAGTTATTAAAAGTACATTGGTAGCTGTACCGTGGGCAACACGATCGAAGTTTCCCAATGGCGTGGCGAAAAATGCCCTCCGGACAGTGGCGTACCATTTTCAGCGAAATGAATGTTAAAGAAAAGGAAAATTGTTGGAATTTGAAAAGCAAACTGATTTCGACATCGAAACTGAGGAAACTGAAAGTGATTTAGCAATAAGATAAAAAAAGTAGTAAAATCCAGCAGTACTAACATTAAAAAAGTAGACAATAAAAGTAAAAAAGACAAGTAGATAAATCATTAGATCTCAATCGACGAATGTCGGTAAAACTGGAAGCGCGCTGTATATGGTAAAAGAAAACAATGATAAAATTATAATGGGCGCTGTAAAATTAATTGAGGGCATGCGGTGTGTTCAAGCATACATTTAGCCAGGCACACACATACACACACACGTACACAGCCACAACATGAATGCCAATCGGGTGCGGAAAATTGTGCACCTCGGCGAGGATCTCGTTCCCGTTATGTGACATCAATCCTGTGGTCGATGCTAGTGACCACGTTCTATAGGGCCTGGAACTAGCACACATTCATTCACACACACGCAAATACACACATACACAATACACACGTCCAGTGAGTCGATGGTTTACATACAATGGTAATCAACGTAATCATCGCTTATTATTTTAGGCACTTGCACTACCGATTCGTACTTGTTGTTTTCCGCCTATTTTCCCCCCAGTTTAGCTGCTTGACCGTGCGAGCCGCCGTGAGTCCTTTCCCCTCTCTCCCTTTTCCCCGCGTATGTAAATACCTCCCCGCCCTCTACGCGTTCTTTTCTGGCAAGGATGCAACATATGCGGAAAAAGGTGGTGCCCGGAATGTGTTTGCGCTGCGCTCTTGAATGTCGCACGCGTCCGCAAACGAAACGTTGGGAGGGAGGGTTGACGGGGTGGGGGTAAAGGGTAGACACAAACGTGCACACGCTTTGCTGACCGCAGGGCATTGTCATGTGGCACCAACGCCACCAGCTTGTAGAGCGCCACCGTTTTCCATCAACAAAGGCACACACAACAACACGCTTGGTGATGTCGATTTACCATTCCTCCCCCCACCAGCCCTCCTTAAAGTATCCCTTCTCACACACACACACACACTTCGGGACGGGTCTCGCGAGGAGGACATTTTACATCAACATAATGACATGATGTTTCAATTCGCTTGCGCAAATTATGCCCCATACTCCCCACGGGATCGGTTTTCCCCTCGAGGAAGCAGGAGGGGGGAGGAGGGAAAGTGGAGTCGGAAGTTTGCCAATGATGAGGGTCCTTTCAACGTACACCAGCCGAAGCACAACTACGACGAAGCCCTTCCCAATCGAATCGGCATCAAATTTGTGCATGAAAGTTTCGACACCATCGGTTCGAAATTGCATTCCCAAAAGTGCAATCCCCGTGGAGCCAACGAAAAAAAAAACACACACACACACACACACACGCACATAAATGAAATCACAGGACGAGATACAGACGCGGGTGGAAAACTCTCCCCTCGAAAAGCACGCCCCTTTTCGCACACGAAATCACTTGCATTAAAATTACAATAACTTGTGATTGGGTAAATTAAATTCTCGTCTTCATCAGTGGCGCCCCGTTCTCCGTGCCTCCTTTCCCCTGTGCGTGTCTGTGTTCCCGCCATTCACCACCTGAGGACGTGCTCCCAATATGGTAGCGTGCAGCAGTGGAGCGCGCACGAGGGAAAGAGAAACGGGATTGCGCGCGCGGGTTTAATTTTGGGCCCATAAATTTCGTTGCATTGTTTGCTGCGCGCGGTGTGTGCATCATTGCATTTCGGGCGGGATGGATGCGGAGGGGGGGAGGGGAGGGTGGGCTGCCAATCGCGGTCTCTCACTTGCGTCTCTCTTCCGGTCTCGCTTTCTCGCGCGGTCGGGCAAAAATATGCAATCGAAGTCGTGTCGTCGCCGTGCAGACGACGGTATTGTACTCTCGAGTGCGCCGGATGCATTGTTGTGTGTCATTGTGTCGGCCGTCTCGAATGCAGCATGCACACGCACCGGCGGCCGTTCGTGCGTGCGTGCGGGAGTTCCGATGAAAGGCGGATTTCAATTGGACCAGAGTTACGAGAGCCCATAGCGCCCAGCATGTGTCGCCCTTATGCTCCCGAGGGGGGTTGCTAGCATGAAAATCCCGAACCGATTTAACCCCACGCCACCACGTGCGTAGGGGGTTGGAGGAAGAGGGGCACGCATGCTGGGCACTCACACTATGCAAACAACAACCTCAAATACATGAAACATAAAACATTTCCCTCTCGGGTTTGATCCTGTTCTCTTTCGCATTTTTCAACAAATTCATCGCTCTCGGCAAGGTCACTTCACATTATCGCGTGGGGCACTGGGTGGGGTGGGAGATCCCATCTCAAGAACGGGCAACGCAGCACGATTCCCGCGGATCCGCTGAGAACTGTTCGTGCCGAGCGCAATAAACCATCCGATCGAAGGCTGCGGTCTTGCGATCTTCGGCCCGATTTCTGAACCGTTTTGGCACATGTTTACCCCGTGCTGGGTGAGCATGACTTTGGGAATCCTCTTTGGTACCGCGCGGCACGCATTTCCCGCCCTTCGAGGTGTTCCACACAAGCGATAAAAAGAAAACCCAAATATTTCATCCTCTGAAACGCTTTGTTTTACATCAGAGGGTACCACTTTTCGGTAGCTCCGATACAAATTACTGGATTAGAAGAGTCGTAGGAGGATAAGGTGGAAGGAAAACTCGACCGGGCGCAGTGTTGGCGCCGGCGTTTTGGGTAGGACTTTCAAGTATGCAGACCTCAAAACACCAAACTTGTGATCCTACCTTACCGTGCATACCCCCCACCACCACACCGTGGAATGTGAAAACAAGGTTCTTAATCGATTCGTCGAAGCAATCCGATTACCACCGCCGATCCGCTTCTGCCTTGTTAGATCTGCACACTCCGGTTGGTTTCCCCTTTGCAATCGGGATTTGTTTTCAGTTGCTTGCTTGTCCGAAGGCTACCAGTGCCCTTCTCTTCCCGCTCGCGGTGGTGTTGCACCCGAATTATTCAAATTATGTTGAATTTATGTTCCCGATCTGCGGTCGGGAATGTTGAGAGCCTGGAGCGGGGGAAACCGAAAAAAAACAACTCCCATCATCAGTTTGCAGCAACATCGGGCAGTGTAAAACGAGACGAAACGGAGTTTTGATTGCGAAATTAGACCCGAAGGCCAGAAGCTTGTTGTTCAACGCAATGCATAAACCAATGATACAAAATTGTACAAAACACAATTTTGAGTTTCCATAACGAATGGAGAAAGATTACTTACGAGTTTGAAACAGTTGACTCCGTTTTCAAAGTAAAAGTAATGACATAAAAATATACCCATAAAGAAGGAAATTGAAAATCAAAATGATAAGTTCACAAAGAAGAAAACAATTTGTGGTTATAATCTCATCTCTTTAGCATCTGATTGCTTCATTTGAACGTCGGATTCGACCAACAGTCTGCAAATGATTAAGAAACTTCTAACTACAAGCACTGATAGTAAGGATGATAATGATGATGATGTTCACGTCGAAAGAGACATTGCTGTTATGTTTTATGTTGAAGAAGTTAAGAATTCCCCCACGTTTAACTCTCCAAATACTAGGAAACGAGAGGGAAGGATGTTAAAACTTTCGGTGTGTTCCCCTTTGCAAAGCAAAACGACAAAGCGGGACACAGGGGAGGCTACGTATCGATGTACATCTTGAAGACAAATACTAGCGGAACTCATCCTTGCGGAAGGTAAACGAACGGGCACGCGAAAGCCAAGCAGAATCGAGCGGAAATTAGCCTGGATGAACAAATCATCCACCTGCCGCTCCGTTGCGAGAGCAGCCCGTTCAAAGGATGTTCCTGCGGGACCGAAACAACGCCCGTTCAAATAAGGATCTCGACACATACCGGAACGCCACACATACTGGGCTAATTATTCGCCGAGGGAAACTGAAAAGGGAGGTATTTTAAGGAGGAGCGAGTGGAAGAAGTCATTTGTGCGACGATGTCAACGAAGACGAAGGGTTCGCTCTCCTCATTGCGTGGAGAATTGTTTCGAATGTTTGCTCCTGCTTGCTCTGCTGATTCAAATCAGGTCATAATCAGGCAGCGCGACGACGTCCCCGGTTAAGTCTTCCCTTGCGAACTGAACGTACCAAATTGATACCACACACATACACACACACACACCCCGGACGTTCCTTCGCCCCGGTCCTCGCTGTTTTCCCAGCGGTGGCAAACTCATCAATGAGCTTCGGAAGACAAGCGTTCCCGGGCCGTGCTCGGAACGTGCACTATTTCTGGCCCGTGAACATTTTGAATATTAAATGGCTTCATTTGTGGGGCGCAAAATTTGCCTCATATGCATACATAATTACTCTTCATTGCCTCATAATGCCGGCTGCCTTTGGGGAGCGTGTCGGGTTGGGTGAACAAGCAGTGGCAGGCTTCTGTCTCGAGACGATTTTCCTCCCAGGCGCGCACCATGAACCAACTACCCCTTTGGTGACAAGATATCATTTCGCAGGACGAGCACAAGCACACCAGGCAAGAGCCGCCCGGACAAGAACGGCCCCCAAACGGTGGTGTAGCGAGAGTGTTTTCGTTAAGAATATGGAATAACTTCTTGAGGCGCCTCATTTTGGAAGTGCAGGATCCGGAACGGAAAAAATAATGGCAAACACAAATACACCAAAAATTTTGCTGAACCATAATTACTGGCGCACGTTGGTTAGTTGAATTAACTCACCCCTTTGGAACGGTGTTTGGAAGTCTCATATTCCGTTTTGCTTCTCAGCAAATCACCTGGAGAAAAGTGTGTACAGGATGCACTGGTGACAGCGTTAAAGTATTTAATACAATTAGAAGCATTGCGAACGATACACCATCGTTCATTCCTTATCGTATCGCGTACCAGCTGCAACCTGTTTCCGTATCGCTTCTCTCATTGTGTCTCACATTGCCCCACACTATTTCAGGAACGAAACAACGTTCTAAATCACCCCCCTCTGGGCAACCCAGTTGAACAACCTGCCTCCTTTACATGCTCCCGAGAAGAGCAAAAATAACCAACCCTCCGGGGACGCTTTCGTTACAATGTAAATAAATAAATTTGCAACACTGTTGGCATGATCATTTTATCACTCGGCGTTCCGCTATGCTTAAGGCTTGTGTAGAAAAGTTGAGCGTGAGTGTCGTAACTTTCGAGTTATTTTTGGAAACGGCTGCTTACTTAAGTTGTTCCTCCGAAGAAAGCTTCCTCTGGGACACACCTACACAATGCATCTATTTAGATATAGGATATTTTTGGTACCATTAATTATTCACCATTTCCTCGGTGAGAAGGTATCTAAATTGGTATTGGATGATCCAGGTAAAAATAAAGTGAATAGGAAGTTACACGTGACAAAATATATTTCCATCGAACACTACTGATTATGGTCTATTTTTGGAAGCCATATTAACCGTAGAACTTCCGGCGTTGGTTAGGTCCCATGGCTATAAAAAGTAGATACTACGTATGTCAAAATACGGAGCGTAAGATAAAATAGAACTCTTAAAAATAATAGAAAAGTGTTACGTTACGAGAAAATCAAACAAGAAAATAAACAAAACATAAACATACCACATCGTTGCGTCTCTTTTTTCAAGTCTGGGATAAATGTTCCTAAACGTACCTGAAACGAAGAAAAAAAAGAAAGGAATATAGTAAATAGAAGTAATAAGGGTGAAAATGCGTTACAATTGGGTTGCAATATAGATCGATGTAACACAGCGAATAACGAGAAGGAGAAGTTTCGTTCTAACACATTCGAGTAGGAAGTAATTTTTCTCGCGACACGCCACGCCGCCTGTAAATGCTCCCTAAGCATGGCGGCTCTAGGCTTCCGTGCTACCCACAGGACCGCGTGTAATAATTGACCACTTGTTGTTAAAAGATCCTCAAACTTATCCTTCACGTGGTGGGTTTTGGTACGTAAATGCAAACGTCCCCTCCCGTTTCAGCTCCTGCCCGAAGGAAAGTTCGAAGTGATTTAACGTTTCGAGAGGTGCGTACGACCCGATACGGTGTTGGTGGTTAGAGTGCCTCGACATGGAAACTCGTCACGAAAACCGACACCGTTCGGCAAACAATCTTGGACGCGAAACCCTTCGAAATTCGTGCCATGTTGGTTCCAGCCGGGAGCGCACTCCGGAGAGTGGACAACATTAACTTCATTGCGGTCGACAGTAGCCGCCCCAACCCGCAATTTCTGACCCAAATTGGGCGCGGATTGTGGACGGAGGTCCTGTTCGGTGTGCCTGACTAGCGCCAATTGATATGCAAATATGCCTAGTTCCGTAATTTATGTGCCTCTGCAACAGCCGGCCAAGTCGGTGATCGGCTGGCGAAAGGCTGCCGTCGGAGATCGAATCAGGGCCCTCTGGTCGTCCTGGGCCAAACGGAACGTATCCCGAAAAACGGGTCCCCCGAACGGGCACAATTTCTACAGATGTCGAAGGGGTTTTCGTCTTCTACCTTTTCTAAGTTCTATTCGTAGATTCGATCGCTGACAAACCGCTGGAGATGCTGGCTGCAAGTCATCTCGTATGTGACTGCGCATTAATGAGCCTGCTTAGATCTGACAATCTTTGGGCCTCAAAGCGCAAGGCGATAAAAAAATCTCGGTAAAGAGGAGGGCATGGTAAACGAACGGTGCAACTGCTTTATCACCATTCGATCGACAGCATACCAGCATAAAATATTATCAAGCGTTTTTGATCCTGAAAGCTGATTGCGCATAGACACTGAACCACAGTAGATTTAGTTGAAAAGTTACAAATTAAACAGGGACAGATTTAAATTTAACCGAATGATAAAAATCTTTTGAAACTGTTTCCAATTGTAAAACATTCATTTTTGTCGGTTTTATCAACCAGTATTTTTTTAATCGTCCAAATATTTCTACGTTTACAAAAACCCGCCATCCGATTTATTTTTCGATAGAAGAGAGGTATGAACATGGCGTTCTCTCTTCTCTCTTTTCCTCTCGCGTAAACCATTCACCTGAGTCGACGAAGTAGGCGTGTCGCTGGACATCGATCCCCCAAGGTGCATAGAGTATCGCAATCGGTTATTACCGGTTCGCAACCTTGCTCGTTTTGCAAGTGTGTTAGTGCATCTCCATGTAAAAAGGTGGTCAGGAATTGTATTTTTTTTACGATTCTTTACATACACTCTTACATTCCTGATAATGTTTACATCTCGATGACGTCACATAAACCGGTTCATACCGGTTCGAGGATTTCTAAAATATTCTTAACTCCATTGGATGTCAAATGCGTAATGCGCAAGCAGCTTCTGTCAAGCACATGCACTGTAGTTTACTTCTTTTTTGTTTGGTACACCAAATCTGGCGTCGTAGCACTTACGAATGCACCGGAGAAGAAAGCCTTACTGCAGCAACTGCATGTGCATTGCGGCGCGCGCTGACTCATTTCCGCCAGACGGTCATTATGTGCATCGCCGGCGTCGCCGCTTGCCGAACCAACAACCGGATGAACCGTTTTAGGAGTAATTTGAGAACGGCCACTAAATAAAGCAACGGCTTTGCCGATTTCTCTACAAACGCGGCCGCTGGTTGGCTTTTCCCTGTTTCCTCCTCGACACGCGCCATGGCGTGGTTAATCATGCATCAAATCTTGAAAACAAATAATTGTAGTTTGGAAGTAAATATCAGTAAATTATCCGGAGGACGACCGACTGGACGGGCCGCATTTTAGGTGATTTCATTTTTGCGAAACTAAATAAAAAGTTTGAATTGAATTCATCAAAAATCAACATAGTTACTTTAAACGTTGTTTGCACGATTGCGAAAATAAATCTTAACTAAAAGCTAGAACGTTTATCCAATAGACAAAACTCCTAAGAATAGCTCGGACAGGGGAAAAAATCAATTAACTTCTCGACTTTCAATTTCGATCCATTATAGAGCTTCATTGGTTCGATTACAAACGCCCTCGAAATGAAGCGCCAAAGAAAAGAATGCAGTCGATTCCACTCCAGCCGCGACATCACGTGCATTCTAGAACTGTTTGCAATATCCAGATATAGTGGAACTAATCGGACGCTGTTCTACGTGGAAGTAAAACAATTACTCGGTGTCTCTCTGCTTTCGCCTGCGCTTTGCCGAGAAATTGGAAGCAATGCCGCCAGAGAAGAATGTTTTTCTCTTTTTTTGTGCTGTCTGTGTTCGTCCACTTTGAACGTTCACTCCGTTTCCCAAGGGCACGATTGCATCAAAAGGTGCGGGAGAAGACCGACTTACGAAACGTCGCTTTCAGTACCGGTGCCGGTAACAAAAGTTCATGACTTTCGTGTCTCCTGCAGGATTCAGCAGGAATAATGTCTGTGGATTGCTCCGAAACTCCCGATGAGGACGAGCATAATATGAAACATGGAGTGGTGGTGGCACGAACTCCAACCGGGAAAGAGACTGCGGTCCTCCGGTGGGAGCACCATGTCGTGAATTGTCATTTCGTAAATTAAATTTTGATATATTGCAAAAGTTATTAAAAATCGCAAACGCTGTAAGTAAGTCGCTCCTATTCACTCAGCCTTAATCGTGAGCCCATGCCCCTCAAGACTGACCCTCAGTACCTCCACCGCCGTCCTCAGAGATATTCGATGAAAGGAAGCCAGGCCAGAAATCGACAACCACACGCCATGGGAACGTCGCCGTTCAAGCGAACGCACGATTGTCGTCTCGTGAAATCCCCCACAAAACAGAACGGACTCGGCGGGATTCTTACAGTCTTCATAGCCGCAGTTGGAGGTCGACGGATTCGAACTTTCCGAATCGTTCCGAGTCAAATGAATCAATTGAAGCCTCTTCTCGCTGGTGTTATCGGCGCGAGATGAATGGGTTCGCAACCCCAGCGAGCTGCGGCACGAGGGATTTGGGAGCATAAAAGTGGTCTTTGAAAAAGATCACCGATCGTGCGCCGTTTGGAAGATGCACAAGGACCGCGAGCGCGCGTGCGCATCTTTGTTGTACCTTCCCGAACGGAAAAAAACTGCAACAAACCAACCGAATTTGTCGTCGACTTCTGGGATGAGATTTTTCTTTTACTCTTTACGCCCGAAAGTCTTGAGTGCAGCGAAGCACGAACGTGCAAAGAGAATCCGCAGCTCCCAGTGGGACTCTGATAGTGGAATTACTGGCGCATGTTTCTCCGCTTCGTTCTTTGTAATCCACTACAGACTGTTTCATCGTTTTTTTTATTATTCCACGAGCAAGATAACGTTTGGCCAGTAGAGTGTACGGAAAACAAATACCAACCCGAAAACTCCTGCTAAGCCAAAAAGGGATCACTGATACTGGAGTAGGTTTACTTAAGGTTTATTATTAATTTACCTTTTATTAGTTCGAAAGTGCAACACGCGGACTACGAATCACTTCAAAGGGGGGCACACCAAAGTGCGAACTGGGATCCCTTGGGAGGGGCACGAAGGGGCGAAAGGTCAGATAACATAATATTAAATTTAATTTATTACAGATATCACAGAGTGCGCCCTCTGGGGGCGAACCTCGCCGGATAACGGAACGCGGTGCGAACGAGCTGCATTTCCACGCAAAAGACGGATGGATCCCGAGGATGAAGATGCAACAACACGCGGGCGGCCTCCGAACGAATGCCTTCCGATATGTGCAGCTATAAATAAAGCCATCGGAAAGGCGCTCGTGGGTCCGGAACCTCGGAACGGCTCTCGTGTGAGATGAACTCCTCTATTCGAACCCAGTTTCTTCCATCACAAAATGATTAATGCAACCGTAACCGAAATGAATAAATTATACATTTTACACCCGGGCGCGCTAAAAAGGTTTCCCAGAGAGGAGCAGACGTATTTCACACACACACACGCGCACGGAGGGACTACGGGGCCGGCGTAAACAGCCCATTAGAAGCAGGTCACTGCATTCGAGTTTTCGAGGGAACGAGTGCAGGAGCAGTTTAAACTGCTCAAATTACTCCCTCCTCCTTGACGCAGTTCGATCGCCGGGTGGGGTGTTGGACGGGAGGAAAATATAAACATTACAGAACTTCTTGCGCAAAAATCAACAACCAAACCCGACCCCGTACCCTTCCGCAGCACGCAGAGGGTTGGGAAAACCGAAACCAACCGAACTCGAAAAGAGCAAGCGGTTGGTGTTGGAGGAACGGATTCGAATGATTCAAACGGGATCGAAACGCGAGAAGAAGAAGACGGTAATCTTTCGGGGCTACGGGCCCCCTAGTCTGCTGCTCCCAAAAACCCATCATATCACGCTGGGGCGAAATAGAAACAATAACAGCAATGATAATGAATGTACCCTTCGCGACCTCTGGAAGCGCGTTGGAAGCGCGGAGCATCTAGACGAGCGAAGCAGCTGGTTGTCTCCGTAAATCAATCGACCCGCGATGCACGTTCGAAAACACGAACGAGACGCCGCGTTGTAAAACTGCACCCCCGGAGTACCGGCGCTCCTACCCCTCCCTCCATTCTCGCCAGTAATTGATACTTTGACGAAGCAAAATGTATTGGCATTTTTTCGCCCTTCGATTCCGCTTGGCATGGCCGCCACAGGGGAGGGAGGGGCTCTAACGAAGGACCCCGTCGATGGACACCGGTGTCGGGATCTCGGTCAGTGTCTCGTGTGGCCACGGGACGGTCATCTTCCAGGACGACGTTCGAGAGTTCGAGCGCGCGCGCGCGCGGAGGAAGAACATAAAATTTTATTGCTATCATAATATTTTTGTAAATATGGCTGCGGTGTGGAACAGGTGGGTGAGGGGGGGTAGCAAACGGGTTGTAAAGTGGTGGCGGTGACGATGGGTTCAGCCCCCTTCCTCGCCCGGCCAAAGCGGGGACACGGACAAGGGGAGCATTGGTTGGAGAATCTTCGAGGCGCGCGAAATTTATGACGATGCGGAAAGTGTAAATTGCGAAAAGATTTGTTCGGTGTTTTTTCCGCTTTTCTTTCGCTTTTCCATCCCCTGGTGCCCTGCCCCCCCATATCCCGCTGTTTTCGGGCTGGGTTTCGCCCTTCTTTCGGACGCTGGTGCGAAGTTCTAATGGGCCTGCAGAGGCAAGATGAAGCATCGCCGCCGGCCGAGGGCAGTTGGCAGGCAAATTAAGACTTGTTCGAATCGGGCGCTTCGGGGTTTTGCCTCGCGAAACCGAATTCGTTTCTGTGCGATCTGCAGTCAAATTGTTCGCTCCCCTTTTTTGCCCCCTCTCTGCGCCCCGTTTGAAGAACCAAACTACAGCAGCATAAATTCTTGTGAAGAAATAAGGACGACGAAGACGACGGGGCAAGACATTTCCACGATTATGAACGGTCTTAACAAGGTGGTGGGTACGGGGTAAGGGACAGTCCGAGAGGCTTGAAATTTTATCGTACAATTTTTATCTGCCACCGCAGAACAGTCCGCAGAAGGCGCGAGAGCTTAGCCTGCCTAACTGCATCGACGCTTAAGACGGGGTGGGGAGGGAGCAAGCCAGCCCAGGAGGAAAAGAGTGGAACGTTTTTATGTTAATGTAGGATAATAAATTCCGGTAGCCAGTAGTATCCTTTAGCCAACACCACCAGCATAACCAGCAGACGAGCACCAGCAACTGCCGCGTTATGGAATGCAGAGATTTGTGTTTTATTTTCTGCTTTGTTTTCCTCGCCGATGGGAGCCCGAACCGCGCCACCAGCGAAATGGATTGTAATTTGTTTAATTTCGTCCGATACAGTCTCATTCGAGCCCACTTTATTGGCTTTATCAGGAGCTGCGAGAAATCGAACACCGAAGTATCACCAAGTTCGATAGGAAAACGAATAGAAGCGTTTTGCAGTAAATCATGCTGACATGCGTTTATGATTATGTTTAATGCGAGTGCGCAAATCTCGCGTTTCGTGTTGTTTATTAGAAAACAAATGCAATGCCGTAATTCAATAAAACCAAACACGGTACAAAAAGAGCATTTAAAATATAAATCGTTTAGAGAAGTTCGTTATCAATAGACAAAAATCATACAAACAAATAAATTCAGCTCACTTTAAGCCCCATTTTGGTTGCATTGCGTTCTGAAGTTTCTCTAAGGAGGTAACTATGTTCGATTGTTCTGTTGGTATACATGCAAAAATACGGTACATTAATTTGAATTTATCACTCTTTTTTATCTGTTATGAATTATAACATGAAAAAATATTGATTACTATGATTAGAATCTCGATTTTTCTATTAGCAGCAATCAAAACACAGCAATTAATTAGTAAACTTTCTGCTGTGCCAGCAATGTAAGGGAAAAAAGGGTAAACGAAAATGTAACCAGGAACTAAATCAAATAAATTGTTAGATAAGTCGAATGAATTATTTTGATAGATGAATAAAAACAGCAGCAAACTGAAGCGCGAGGTGTAATGTTTCGTTTCATCCCACAAAGAAAATTCAAAAATTCCTACATATAGGTAGCATGTATCACAAGTATCACAATTATCACAAGTTTTTGTGTGCTATGATTTCAACATGGACAAACTATGTGATAACTTGGTATCGATTTTTTTTATTAGCAGCAACATTTACGATACTTTCGTTTGAAATTATTTAACTTTCTGCTCTGTTATGATTTTAACATGGTCAAATCATGAGAAAACTAGTTTTGGTTAAAACTTATTAACTTCATTCAATGCCTCACATTGAATGAAAACTTCGATGATCAATTGTTATTATAGGCCTGAAATATCGACATGTTGTACAGTATTCAGAGAAGAGAGATATACAGAGAAGAAGAAGACAGTATTCACAAAACAGATTATTGATCTCGAAACCAGGATGATTTTAACGTATTCATAGGATTTCGAGAAAATGTTATAAGGACACTTTCCTCCCTAGAGCCCCTTCTGCCAAGGATCCAAAAATGTGCATCGGGCTAGATTACCTTCTTCGCTTGGTGATTCCGCCGAGCGAGGGCGCCAGCTCGGTGAGCTGCGCGTCGGTCTGCATCGGGGTGACGCCGGCCGCCGCCGCAGCCGCCGCCGCCGCCACCGCCTGCTGGTGGTTGTGGCTGACGGCGGCCGCCGCCACCGCCGCGCTCGCACTGGGCAGCGGGGGTGGCGGGGGCGGGGGCATGTGGTGCGGCGAACCGTAGTGGTGGCCGAGCAGCGTCGAGGGGCCAGGTACATTGTTGAACGAGGTGATGGTGGAAGGCGGCGTCGGCGACCCGCCGTGGTGGTAGGGCGGGTAGGCGGGATGGTGGTGGTGCGGTCCGGCCAGGTACGCGTTGCCCGGGGTCGCGTAATGCGGCGGACCTTGCGATCCACCCTGCGCGTACGCGTACATCGTGCTTACGTCATATGGTTCCAGTTTGCAGAACTTTTGGTATTGGGTTGCGTCCTCAAAGTCCACTCACTCCGTCCGTTACTCCCCGCACGAGGGAGGGAGAGAGCTGGCGGGTGAAAGGGTGACCACACTTTAGCAGCTTGTTGTGGCTCGACGAGACACTTCCGGCCGCAACGATCATGCACCTCGATAATGGTCGAACGCGCCTCGCTCGAATAAGATTTATCCGTTGATAATCGATCGCTGCAGAACCTTTACTCCGACGGGCTGCTGTTTCCTCTCGTTTCGTATAATTCTACCTCTAATCCTCTACCACTATTTGCGTCGATGGAGCTACAATTTACGATATGTTTAGCACTATCGAGATGGTCCCTCGATCTCGTCTCAATTGCGGCGACCAGTTGCATCAACCTAGGCCCAAACTCGCATCAAACACACGCTCCGTTTATTCTTGTCACACTTTCACGCAACCTTGTTGTTGATAACCTTTTTCGAGGACTTATTTTCCACGGATGCAATGAAAAACAAAACAGAACGCTAGGAAAACTATCACAAAAAACTCGCCACACGCATAATCACACACTGCCTGGCGCACGCAGGCAACACCTTCCTCACTCACACACCGGTGGAACAGGCAACTCCATGTCGATGATGATGATGATGAGGCTGGATGAGGGCGACAAAGCCGTCGGGAAAACGTTTGTTGCCGCTAACGATGCGAATGATAGTTGCTACGCGAGCCGCCGCCGCTGATGAGTATGATGAGCGCAGCATGCACACTTCGTTATGTTGCACCTCTTTTTTTCCTCGCTTTATTTTGCGGTTGTTGGTTTGCACTCACTCGTGCGCCACTTAAGCCACTAGTATTTTCCACTTCTCACTCTCTCTCTTTCTTCACACTTTTTTTTTTGTATTCGCAACACCTTTCTACTGCACTTGCAATTTTTCGCTTCCCTTTTCTTTTTTATTATTATTATTTTCGGTTGCTTTATCCGTTTTAATTTGCACCGAAACGCGCCACGCCGGATCCGTCGTGATGGGTGTTTAATGGACTGTGCGTTTATCTGAATTTGATTAAAAGCAATTAAAACGAACATCCGGAAAATCGATCCGATTGTGCCGTGGGCTAACAACTCTCTCTCCCTCTACTGCTGAATTAAGGTTTTCCGTTTTCCGCATCGGTTAGAGCGCAGCACGAGGGAAGGGCAATTTAATATTAAAACCCCACTCGAAATTACTATCATAACACGCGGTTGGGTCAAAAATCGAGACACTTTTGATTTCCGTCGTCATCGTTTTTTTTTAATTCTTCCCCCTCGTCCAGCTTATCAACCGATACTTACGGGCGCGATAAAAATCAACCAAAATAAAACGGCGGACGGAAAGCAGCTGCATCGGGGAAAGGCACTGGGCAAACATCCCCCCGCCCAAACCGTCCCGCCGTGCGCCACCCGGTGTCGAGAGTGAACGCGTGGAGTCACGCGTAAGTGATCGAAGTGCAATTGCAAGCTGCAAAACCGGGCGGACGGTGCAACAGCATGTTTGTTGCCCTTTCGAGCACGCCCTCGTTGGTTCGCGGTACGATTGCAATCGCGACAAGGGGGGGAGAGGGGTTCCGCCATTCGAGTGATCTAATTTTGATCATTGCCACTTAACGTTTGAACCCCCCTGGAGAATAATGCTTTTCCTGTTTCGTGCTTTTGTTTATGCCGTCGGATCGCTTTGAGTGTTTTGATATTTTTGCATTCATTTTAAAAACTTTCTTAACAATTTGTTGTTCAAAATTGAGTTTGTTTAATTAATGGTAAGAACGAAAAATAAATTTTTAATTTAAATAAAAAGTCTACTTTATTATGAGCTTAAAAATGCTCAATCATGTGCGATGATTAAGCCAAACATTTGTCGGAAACTGTGCCACCGGCAAACCATTTTTCCTACCACCCGGGAAGGGCCGCAAGTCCGTGGGTTTTCCACTTAGCCGCTCGTTGTTATTGTTCTGTGTTAAGTCAACTGCACACAACACAACAACGGACCAAAAGCCTCCACATAACCAACCGGCCCCCCCATCCCCATCATCCCCAGGGGAGGTTGGGTTGGGTTGGGTTTTGGGTGCAATATTGGTAAACATTTTCGCAACACTTGACCTCGTCCGGATGGAAAACAGTTCCACCTAAAAGAAAAAAAAAAACGGCTTGGTCTATAGATGAAGCGAGCTGGAAGCGGCGTGGTTTGTGTTTCTTTTCCAGCTTTGGACTCTCGCGAACACCCCCCCCCCCCCACCCTCCCCTTGGGATAGCCATTCCCTCCTCGGAGGCCATTTTGGTTTCTTTTTCCTTTTCCCCCCCGCCGGGGTTGCATTTCGGTTTCCTCTGGCATTGTTTTGCTTGGTTTTGTTTCAGGCCCCCCCTCCTTTCCCTCACCGTGTGGAAGGGAATACAATGTCGCCCTTTGGATGGTGGTGGTGGTGTTCCAAGCCCAGCCAAGTGCAGATAGTGGCAAGCATTACAATGTCTCGTTGCTACCTCTCCGTCGCTAGCTCGCTTCGCCCTCGGCAGTGCCGTAAACGGAATGACCTCGGCGTGGAATTGCTTCGGCAAAACCCCTAAACCGTACGCGGCGAAAGAAACGGTAGGGTTTTTCCCAAAATAAAACCTCCGCAGGACTCAGTGAGTTACCGTAGGAGTCGTAAAGCGGTAGGTGTATATGCAAAAGTGGGAAAATCACAATTTTTGCCTGCGCCCAGGATATATGCACACACAGCCCGCTTTTTCGCCGGTCCTTCCTTATGCTCACACACACACACACACACGGACACGCAGCTGTTCGAGAAGTTCCTGTTACGGGTCGTCTCACCCGTCAGCCATCCTCCTATCGTCGCCTCGACGACCGTAGACCGTTGGACGCTAAGGCTGTAGCTCTAAAGTCGGTAAGGTTATAAAGTCCCTTATTTATGTCCCTTTGACTACGCGCGCTACCATTGTCACCACGGAGAAGCGGGAGGCGGTGTCAAAGTGTTTGAAATTCGAACCAACCGATGACAAAAACCGGCTCCGGAAAAGCGGAAAAATGAGGACGAAAAGGAGGGACGTTGTTTTTGCCGCCGCGTCCAAGTGGAAACGGACCCGACAAATCGGATACATCCGCCACTTGATGCTTCAGCTGGAACGCGATTTATGAACTCAGCTGCACGGTGTAGTGTACTTGTCTTACACATGGATGGAGTTTTATTGGGCGAACTCCTTTAACGGAGTTCCGATTCGATATGGCATCAAATACGATTCATTTGGGTTTAGGAAAACTTTAATTTTGACGACTTTAGCCTTTCTTAAATTTAATGATTTACCTTTCTTGGTATATTGTTAGTAACTCTAAAGAAATTCTCCTACGTTACTCATCCTTCGAACGATTTCATTTTCCTTGCTGATTATGCATTGGCACATCCGAGCCCGGCACCCCCTACCGAGCCTGCTTCCGGTAGGTGTGATTCATCACAATTTCCATCCCATTCTTCCACAATCAATCCATCACCAAACCGACCTGAGTCGAGAGAGAGCAACCAAGCCTATCCTCTGTAGAACCTGCAGTTTGACGGAGTTTATTCCTATTTCTCTTCCTGTTGCATCCTCTCCAAAGGAACATCCACGGGGAAACACAGGTAGCCCACAGGTGGCCGAAGGATAGCGCAAAGGAAACGACCCGGGTGACGTTCGTTCCCGATCCGTATCGGAGGCGGACACGGGCTAACACCACTTCCGATAAGGTCAGCGTTGCGTCCTATGCACCCGCCATGATTTGTCTTTAACTATTTTCACACCTTCCTTCCTTCCTTCGCCTTTTGTGGCGCGGGTTGGGAAAATTTATGGACCTCCCCCGTGTCGAGCCTGGAGGTGCCTGGAACAGGTTCCACATATCGGGTTCCTGGAAGGACTAAGGCCACTACGCTGCGTGCTGCGGGCCGGTTCCGTTGATTTCAACTCCGATGCTGCGACAACTAGCTAATAAATTCTGCTCGTCTTTGGTTTGTTTGACGGCCCAAAAAAAGAGGTTGTTGTCTAGTAGTTTATGAATGAATCTCGCATCTTCTCCGCGACCCAAAGACACATTTTGATGTTTTTTTTTCTTTAGTCAACATCCTCAACTCGCCCGGAAGATGATATCTTAATCGGGTGTTGGAAGATAAATCAGACAATCGTAGCCATCGGTGTGCCACTGTGTGTATTTACACCGCACCTCGGGAGGCGGTTCGAGTAAGTCAACATATTTACATTCTGCCTACCCTTCGTCCGACTCGTTGCACTGCCCGCCACCCGCTGGTAATTATGCGTCGTGATCATTGGGCGGAAATATTTGTTCAAGCAGAGGAAAACGAGGAAAGAAAAAAAGTTGATGGAACAGAAAAAAAGGGAGCGATGTGTAGAAAATAAATAAAATCGTTATGCGCATTCCTTGCATAAGAGCCATCCGCGGTTCGTAGAACCATTAGTTTTGCCACTCCAAACCCAAACCCTCCGTCTCCTCGTCTTGTCTTTTGAGCCGCACACCCGGCTTGTGTCACACTCGAACGGACATCCGACGGGCGGAAGAAAAGGGCGACGCCGGACGATTGCAGCAAACGGGCGGATGACGTGCAGCAGAGGGAAGCTGCCGGCCACCGATTAGCACCCGTCGTTCGGCACTGATCGTAAACACCACATCGGTGCACAGCATAAAACGCTGGGCGCGAAACGCATTGCAGCATTAGCGGAAAAGCCCCACTCGTTAATAATGCAATAAATGTGTGCTAAATGCAAACAGATATACTTGCGAATTGCTTCACCAAGTTGTGTGTGACTGGCGGGTGTATGGAGTCATATCCGAACGGAGAAAAACTACTGCGGTTTTAATGAGCCAAAAGGGGCGGGGGGTATTTATTTTCGTTTGTTCCAGCTAATGGAAATGAACGAAAATGAATCTATTGCCCGGTGCGCCATTAGATGTGCTCATAAATATCAAAACCTGGCGGTGGAGGAGGATTGAAAAACAAAACCCAACTAACCGATACAACTAAATGAGCAGCGTTTAGCGGCACATACTTCAGGCCGGCGCGTGCACGAAGCAAGGCACTCCGCTATCTGTGCAGAAGTTATAAATAATTCACGCATCCACACACACACACACACTCACGTATGAGCACAGTTTTACCCGACCGGTAATCGATCTTCAATTAGCGTTGGCCCTTAAAAACTGTGGAAGGTTTGAAGAGGCGCATTTGTTGGACCCGTTTGAAACAATAACGAGACGCAACGCATTAGATTTCATGTCAAACAAAACCACCATTATGAGTCAAATTTGTAGGCGGAAAATAGTTGAACAACGTGAACACATGTACCGTACCATCAAACCGCGACAAGCAGCGGTTCTTAGTGGTGTATTGCGATTAAATAAATTAGATTACGCTACGACGCTTTGCAGAGCCTTTGTCCTTTCGATGCGAACGATGTGAAATGTGTTCGTTCCCTTACCGTTTTTGTTTTTTTTGGATGGATATCACACCCGCACCCCATCCTTTTTCCGGCGGGACTAGAACCTTATGCGGCGAGCGGCTTTGTGTTTGGGGTTTTTAGTTTCTCCTCTTGTTTTTTGTTTTTTTTCTCTCTTTTTTTGGAAAAGTGAGGTTATCATCCGGCACATCAAAATATCAATCAACCGGCAGACAGGGGCAGACACTCCGCCAGCAACACGGTGGACACGTTAAACGCTCCTAATAACACAATTCAAATTGGCCTCAATTTTCTCTCCCGCCACGCTGCGCCGCCACATACACACACACACACACGGTTTGAGCACAGAGTTTCTCAAATTGTTTTAATTGGCTTTCCGAAAAACGCGTCCCGAAAATGGACGAAAAAATATAAAGCTCCCTAATGTGGGAGTGGTGGAGAGAGCTGGTGGTTGCGGTGGTGGCATAAACCAGGCGGTGTGGAGGAAGGGCGAGAGTGGAGTGCTAGTGTGGCGGCATCACTGGAAACCAGTAAAGTACAGGCGGTTCCACATAGAGCACCGTTGTTGAGAGAGCGCTCGGAAATAGCTAAAAAAAATAATAAAATGGGAAAATCTATCTCGCATAAAAAAAATAAACGAGCAATATAATAATAAAACAAAACAACATCCCACAAACGGTACGCACCGATATCTACCCTCACCCAATACACTGTCCCCCATCCCTTAGACGGGACCTATAATACGATTCCTGCGTACGGTTCGAAACCAATTAAACTTTATCCTCCCATCTGGACATCCGGCCCGCGTAAGCGAGCTGCCACACTTCAAACACACAAAAAAGGACTCTCTCTCCAACCTCGCTCCTCCCATTATTTCCCTCCCCCTCGCCGACATGGGGACGGTTGAGAGGAAGTACCCGTCGGGGAAGGGGGAGAAAAAATACCGGAAACGAAGAATTGATTTCGAAAAACTGATACCAACCCATCGCACCCGCACCGCCCCCCCGCAGAAGAGGGTAGATAAGTATGTCCGCGTGTTTGTATGTGTGTGTGTGTGTTTTCACGTGGTGTCCCTTCGGTTATCCACCGTCCTTCCTGGCACGTTGTTTACATGCCACCTTGTGTTTTCCGCCCAAAGGCAGTGGAGGTCCTGCGCTAATAACTGCTCCTATTGACCAAAGGCAATTTCAGCCACTGTCTAGGAGTAGGCGAAGGGGGCCAACAACCTTGGAATTATTGTTCGATCGAAATTTTTCATATTAATAACCGCGAGGAGGTTTTGATGGGGAAGGCAGATGGAATGCGTTATCAGTTATCGGGTTTAAATTATTCTTTTCAAATTCTTGATACCAACGTTCACTTGGTTACACAAGGAAGAGTTATTCAAATGGGAAAAGCATAAGCAGACATCGCTGGTGCAGTTCTCCGCTTTCTCAACCCCTCAGGAAAATACCACTGGAGCAACAATGTCCTTTTCCGTCGCCGTCTCCAACGGTGCCTGACGACCGGGGCGTTATGGGTAGCGATCCGCTACAATGCAAACGGAGATACCAACCCTTACATAGACAGGGGGGTTGGTTTGCTGCTGCACGTCAAAAACAATATTCGTCGGGTGCATGGTGGGTTCTGCTTTCCATTTTTCTTTTCCCATTTTTTTTTTGTTCAACGTTACCGGCGGCTTCACGCGCCGTCGCTTTTTTGAAGACATATCCTGCCGGTAAGTGATAGCTAATTAACCCCGCTGTGTCTGTGTGTTTGTTGTGTCTCTCTCTCTCTCTTTCTGGGGGCTTCGGCTTCGTTTGACCTCATCCATGTCGGTCCCACCAGTGGTTCCCTTAATCTACTCGAAGGGGGTCCGAGTGCGCGTCATCGAACGCTTTTCGATGATCCGTTAAGAAAGACAACGTCGTGCGATTAACACTCTCTTCTGGTCGGATAGAAGACCCCAGAGGAGTGTCCTGTCCGAAACTAATTAAGGGGCCCCCGGACGACGCCCGGGTGTCTGAAAACCACTGAACCTTAAAAAAAACAAATCCACCGGCAATGTTTAAAGCGAGGGGAGGGTTCCTTGCGCCCGACGGCGAGCATATGGGACGACGATTTCAAGCCAGCGTCAGGATATGGAAGAGGAATATAAAAAAAAACACAACCCCCATCCTTCCAGGACTGGCTTTGGTGAGGAAAGAAAAAGGAAACCACCCTGGTACCGTAAACCGAAATCCAATCCAATCCACCCTTTGCGCTACTTTCGCAGAAGGCAGTAGTAATTGCTCCTGAAGCTAACTTTCAAAGTCAGCGCCAACGCCGGAGGAAAATGAGCCGTCGCTTTTCTTCACCGACTACCAGCCAGTCAACCAGAGCTCCAGTCTCCGGCTCGCCCGCCACTCCAGACTGCCAGACTTACTTGTTCATTTAGTTTGTCGGTCTGTTGGTTTAGTTCGTTCGTTCGTCCGTCCGTCCGTCAGTCAGTCAGTCAGTCAAAGTCATATCTTCACTACTGACTGTGGAAGGACATCCTCTCCTGCGTGAGTATGTGTATTTTTATGCTAGCCAAAGGTCGACAGACAGCTGTCACAAACATTCGTAAACACGGGCACGACCACCACATCGACAGCGTGTGGAGCCGACCGAGGAGGTTGTTTGTTGGTTCCCGGAGAAGCGGGGAGGACTGAGGGGGGCGAGAATGTTGATGGCCGATAAATACCACCGTCGAGCGATTGAAAGTTTACTTCCCCACAACAACACAGTCCGCACACACCACTTTGGAGAGGCACACTTGCACAGCGAGGCAATTTTTTTCTCCCTTCTAGATGATATGTTCGGTGTTCATTTTCTTTTCCCGTGCTATTTTTTTTTTTTTCGCTTGGCCCTCCCTTTCGCTCGAAGAAAACAAACTTGCAAACGTGGCCGATTTTTCTATTTTCCCACCCGCCCACCCACAAGAAAGCTAATTTTCTCCTTGCACCGAGCGCAAAGAAAACAGGATAATGGGTGTCCTCCTCAGTGCGGAATGGAGAAGCGAGCAGCGAAAAGCATCCTCGCCACCCCCACGACCCCCGATGACACAATGATGGGGGGCGAGATGATGGCTGCACACAATCATCCTTCCGGCGAATAACTGCTGAACTGGCAAGTGCGGGGGGGCACTAGGCAAGGAGGGCGGAGGGGGCAGCTTTTCCTTACTCGTCACCAAGAAGCAGAAGCTTTTTTCCTTCGCTCATCATCACCTCTTCTTGCCAACAGCCACCTTGAGTCTACACACAGCACCAACACCGAAACGAAAGGCGAGCGCAAATGATAACAACAAAGTAACAAAGGGCCGACCGAAAACAGAACTTTATGAAAATAAAGTGAAACAAAAAAAAACAAACAACAAACAAACCCATCACACACATTTTCCGGCCCGCGAAATGACTTTTAAAAAGAAAAAAAAATCAGCACAACAGACAGCACGACTGAGTCGATCATTTCCAGGGAAAGAGAGAAAGAGAGACATACAGAAGTGAAAAGTTTTGCCCGTCTTGGGGTTGAATGTTGCTTTTTTTTGGTCCTTCCACCCCAGTTTCGTCATCCAGCGTACACACGTTTGTGTGTTGTAACGTGGCGCAACCTTCGGAAAAGCAAAACATCAAACAACAGTGCTCTCCTGCGGGAGAGAAGGCGGGTGCACGGTGCCGATCCGCGGAAGGGTTGCACACACCCTTGGAATGGGTTTCTTTTTTTTCACCGTTTTCTTCTATCCTACCCCGCAGAAGAAGGGGGTAAGGTTTTCTTCCCCCGGAGTTTTCCGGACCACCTTCTAGACTTTGCTAGAGGTCGGGGCATTTTTCTAGAGACGTTCTGGCGGCATGCTTTTTATTTGCCACCGCCCGGCAAAGGTTGTTCATTATTTAAGTAAGTTCTGTTCGAAAGATTGTGGTGTTTTGCTGTTTGCATTTAAATCGCCGTGGATTAGGCATTTTTTTTCCGCGGAAAAAATGCCGATTCTGAAACTTTCCCTCTCAGATTACCACACGATTGTCCTGTACCTTCCTTTCCTCGGGGTTTGGGCTTCTGTAGCTTTCGTTGGGATGGTGAAAACCGGCAAACTTCCGGTTACTATATTAACCCTGGTTTTGTGTTTCTATGATTCAAGAAGGAATTCCGTTTTCTTGCTTTGTTTGGTGTTTCCTCGCCCGTTTCCGTCCCTTTTCCAAGTATGATCCGAAAGTTGTACAATGCACTTTTCACTGCACTTTCCGTTCCCCCATAAACTCACACACACACACACTTAACTCGTGACTCGGGTGCGGCTCTAACTTCTGCCCACTTCGGTTCTAGAATTACAACTCGTGTTCTGCTCCGTTTCTCGTTTCTTTTTTTCGACCCTCTATACAATTCATCGAAACAACGAAGTCAACCCAAGACATTACAATGTCAATTATGAGCTGCTGTTTGCGCGCACGAGCCATTCGCCATCTCGGCCCGGCGGATATGTTGTTTGCGGCGGTACCTTTTTTTTACTGTCCAGGCAGCGGGGAGAGAACGTGTACGGCTGGTATATGTCGACGGCTTCAGCAATCTGAGCCACGTGTAGAAAGGCATCGGATTGCGCCCCGATGAGTAGTGCATTTACTTTGTTCATCCCGTTCCCGAGCGGATATATTGCGCCCGGCGAAGGTTCGCCCAACACGTTAGAGAATGCGACGAGCATCAGCCATTCCGGAATAGAGTCAGGTGCCTTCAACGAACTGAACTTCGAAGTTTCTCGTTATGTTACGGAAACAAATGTGCCTTGGGACATTCCTTATATTTCTTCGCTTCGAAACATAAAATTCGTAGCTGTAAAGGAGGAGCGAAAAAGTAATGCAGTGTTATAGATTTTTTATCCCTCTACTTTGAAACATTCACAACATTCCACAAAGGACGAAAGCGACCATATTTGAAGGAAGTTTCGTATGGGACTAGAAGGAAAAAAACTGAAACACAGAACTAAATAAAAACACACTCCATAATCTAGCCTCATCCTTCCACTGTCCCTTCGGTGCAAACGTTGTTAAATAGAAGAAAAAAAAAACCCGAAAGCAAATTTAATTCTTTTCCATAAAAAATAACACAACTCGCCCCATTGGGGAGGGAAAAGAAGAAAGGCATCCTTCATTCGGGTGCAGCCAGCCAGTGGAAACGCCAAACAATGCGACAAGACCGGTGGCCGAAGGAATGCGAAAGTGCCAAGGCGAGTGGTGGAGCGCACGAAAACGCCAGCCCAGGGCAGGGAAAACAAAATTTATTTCCTTTTTAATTTAAATTTTCCCATTTGGCACCAGCTCGAAAGGAACCACCGGCTCGGGGACGAAACGTTCGGTGTGGTTGGCCGGAGTGTCTTAGGTGAAGGGGGAAAAAACCAACACAAAATTAACCTACAGCCATCATCAGCATCAACAACAGCACCATCACCATCATCATCATCACCTTCAATGCTTTGCCACCGGGAAGAAAGGACACGGCGAGCTGCGGCCCGAGTTTGAGCAAATAAGAAAGCTCCTCCAGTTGGAAAATGGTGCATTTTCGGGCCGGCCCCGCCGCTGCCGCTGCATGCCGACATAGAAAGATGACGATAGCGAGGAAAAGTTTCCCACGGCGAGAAAAAAAAAGAAGGATAATGTACATGCACAACGAGTGTTTTGTTTTTCCTTCCTTGACGAAAATTTGTCCGATGCAGTAGTATTTGCGTCAACGGAGTGGGTTACTTTTTTGTTCATAACATTCCCATTGGAAATATCGCAACTGGATGAATGTGGTTTACTTTTTGCAATTTCTTACACTTTTAATTTCCTTTACTGTTTAGAACGAAAAGGAGCGATTTTAGAAGAAGTTATCAAACTTCAAATAGCGAAAAGATTTCCTCAGTTCGGTTCGAAAAACCGCATAAACATGCACCCAATACATGCAACATTATAGCTTGCCCACGCGCGCCCGGAGACGGTGGTTTTCCACTTCCGATTCCGGACCACGTGGAAAAGCCTTCGGCAGACACACTGACGCAGGAAAGCGATCGCAAGGAGTCGCGAAGACGAGCTAGGTGAGCAAAAATTTGGACCTGAGCTTAGGAAGGACAAACCCAAAGGAAACGTAGCGCGAAATGCAAAGCGCACCGAGTTCAGCGATTTTCCACCGATTTTCCAGTCCCAAGCGCGAAGGCGCACATACAAGCGCACCTTGAAAATCGACAAATTTTAACGAAACCACAAGCACACCGGGCCAAACAAACACCCGAACGTAACGCCACACTGCATCCAAAGGACGAAAACTAAAAACCAAAACCAAAATGAAAGAAAAAAAAACAATCGGCACACAAACACATACAGCAGCAGCAGCAGCAGCAACAAAAATATGCTACACGTTCCTTGTTTTTCCTTTTCAGCCTCCTCTCGGCGCACCTTTCCCTTTCGGCCATGCGGTAGCGTATGGCACGGTAAAATGGGAGGATTTTTTTTCCATTTTTCCAAGCCACACACACAGAAGGACACAAGCACACACACGCACGGTTTTCACTCACACGTTCAACAGCACAACAGGAGTTGTGGACCGTGGAGGACCTGTCGGTCGGGTTGTCGGTTTTCGGGTGGTTTTTTTCTTTTTTTGGAACGTTTTTCATCACTCGTTCTATCTCCCTCGCAACACCTTTGAGCAATTTTCCCTTTCGGAAGGCGCACAATGCACTACTATTATTATTATTATTAGACTTTTTTTTATATCCTTTTCCGCCACTGGCCGCCGCTTTCCACCCAAAATTGCTCCGGATGAACTGCGGTGTAGGTGTTGCACGGGTGGAAAAGGAATGCCACGGAGAATTTTCCGGTCACCCGTCCATTTCGGATCGCTTTTGGGGCGTTTTAGTTTCGGGTGTTTGATACATGATGTTATTTTCGTGTGTGTGTTTTTTTTAATCTCTCTTTTGTCTCCTGTTGGTCATCCTCGGGTCTCCTTCGTGTTGAGAAGAACATGGTTCAGACATTTCTTTCACGCTGCATATCCTGCCGCTGTCAATCAGCAAACACATGATCGATCGTGCACACAATCACCAACACACGGCAGCCGCCTTAGCGACACCTGGGGCCCGTCAGCATTTCGGATAGCATTTCGCCGCGAAGTTGATGAGCTAGTTCTTTCCTTTCCGATTCGGTTGATGTGACACTGTGTTTCTTTGTTTCCGACTGCCTGGCTGTGCTTGCCTGTCCGCCAATAAACGCCTCCTCCTCCCGATAACCGGTACGGTCTATTTATCTTTGTTGACTCTCGCGACTGGGGCTCTAGTAGAGCAGTTTCGTCACCTCAAACGCCGGCGACAGCCGACGACACATCAACATGGTTCGGACGTTCGACACACGGAACGGTTCGCAAAAATCGGCGAGGTGAGAAATTGAAAATCAAAACACACTCCACCGGAACTGGCGGAAACAGGTCCGACCGGCGCGACTTTGCCCGCACGAAGCCCTTTTCCGCCGCTGGACGCGAGGTGTGAAATTCGCCAATTCCATGCATTTTTGCTGCTGCTGCTGCTGGTGCGCTCGGTGTCGCGGTGTTCTATTTCATTGGAGGTTGAAAGTATCGGCATCGGAGTCACTAATGTTATTCCCATTGACAGCCGGAAAAACAAATTCACCGCGCCCCGTACAATTTCCCTTGGCTCGCGGAAGGCATTCGATGGGTAAGAATATAGAAGGAAAACCTCAACCCAACAGTAGCCCCTGGCACAGATCGAACGACACATACACACACACACATACACTCAGTTGATAAAAGATAATAAGGAACTTGAGCACACAACACTACCAAAAGGGAGAGAGCACAGGAATTCGCGTGGCAAAAACGGCACCAAAAAACAGACACTAGACCGAACGCTGCTGGTGGCACGGAAAACGCACGGGGACCCGTAGGCGAGCCTTCGCGTCGCAGGACAAAAAGGAAAAACCCCGTACGCACATCCGCAGCACACACGACGAACCGCTCATTCGCACGTCCGAGCACGACGAAAGCTTCAAACTCACTGAAAAAGCTGCGGCGAGCAAAAAGCCGAAACGGATGAAGTTTTCAACTCGAGGAAGAATGGAAATCCTCTCTTTCGCGGGGGAAAATCCTCTCTCTGTTTGGCGGACCACCAACACACGGAACGGCGCGTCGTGATTGGCCGACGAACCGGGCGCTACCGGTTCCGCGAACCGGTATTATCGACCTTTGTGTTGAAAAGGCGTTGAATGGAGAAGGTCATTCAATCGGTAGTTGGAAGTCAGTGAAACCGGAACGCAGCTGAGGGAGTTGTCTACCACGTACCGAAGCAGGCGTGCAACACAACTCAGTCGACGCGAGTCGGGAAAACTCGGCGGAGGAAAAACTGCACATCATCACAAACGGTGAGTGGAAAACATTCCTCTTTCAGTGTACCGCTTTCTTCGTTCGCTTTCTTGTGTGTGCTCGGCAAGAGAAGGCATCCTTCTCTTTGTGTCACTTTTCCACAGGACGAACAACGGCTCTCCTGTTTTTTTGCTGCCCATTGTGCTCTCTGTCTCTCTGCCCGCAAAAAAAAGAGGCTCCCATCGTAGGACGCATACCTGGAATTCCGCTTTCCGTGTAGTAAATAAATTGAACGCCTGCCGAGAGCGAACATACCTCAGGCTTATGCTGCCTCGGGCTGCGATCGCAACTGACTGCAGCTTAGATCTACTGATAAATGTGTCGAATACTCCTCTTGATACCTTTAATGTTTATACTTTTCTGGACGCTTAAAGTATTTTATCAAACTTCATTAGCCTCCAAAAAATGAAATTACATTTAAATCCATTTCAGACGACCTTAATCCCTTCATATTTGAAATTTTCAAAGTAAAACGCGTATGGTCTTTAATAAAAGCCATGTACCTGTACCCTTTCCATGGCATGCCCAGTGCATTCCAGAGGCGCTTGTTCACTGGATCTAAGGATCCCGTCTGTGCTCGCCAAACCTACCGCCAAGCCGGCCTTCGAGTGTCCAGTCTCGGAGCGTTGGGTGATAATACTTCCACATCGGGTGGAAAGTTTTCCTCGAAAAAACTGTACCGGCAAGCACACCCATCTGCGTGCTCACATTCTCATCGCCAGCGAGAAGCGGGTATCGCCGAGGAGCACCCCCGGGGAACTAAACTCCCCGACCGGGGGCCGACCGGAAGCAGCGCCGAGCAAGGACCAAAACTAATAAGTCAAAGTTCTTCCACCGGCGCCCCGGACGGTGCCGGGGCGTAAAAAGGAAAGGAAAAGGCCAGGCGAACTGCCCAAGAACGGCACAACTCTTCCGAGCTCCGGCTCCACAAGAAAATGCTCTACCCTTCGCCCCACAAGCCCCATCCCCAACCGCAGGCGGTCCCTTTTCTGTGCTTCATTTAATGTGTGCAAATTTCATCTATTTTCTCTAATGGAAGAAAATTGTTTTTTCATTTACCTTCCAGCCCCCGCGCGCCACTCGCACACCAGCACACGTACACATGCTGCAGCGCACACCATCATCATCCGTGTACAACTGTGTAATGCCATTTGGGAGTCCTTTCGTTCGGGGTTTATTTCATTCCGCTTCGTTCTTTTCGGCGCGTCCATAGTTTTCGGCCCGGAACGCGCTGAGGTGTGGAAAATAGATGGGTGGGGAGGAGGAAAACTTCCCTATTGCTGGAGGGCCGCCACTGGGTTTACTTACATGCTGCCCCCCCACCGCTCCCTTCTGGGTCTCTTCTTCGTCTAAAAATAAAACTTTCTCTAGCATGCGTCATGCTTAACCTAGTTTGAGTTCGTCCTTTCGCTTGTTGTCTTCACCAGTTTAAGATTTTCGATCCACCGCACCGGCGTTCGGGGCATGTGTCGTCACTTGCTTAAGCCAGCGGTACCAGTGGCGTATTAAAGGACTCTGTGCTGTGATTTAAAGACGGCATTGTACTCGGGTAGTATTGAAATTCCTGCCAGACATTATCGAGGACCGACCGAGAAGTGCATTTTAACATTCACCAAACCTCAAATTGGTAAGGATCAATTTCAGTCTTCCTTCATCGGTTGACCAACTACGGTCAGGCGGAAAGGATACGCTTTTCCCTTGCTTCAGTAAACCCAGCCAAACGGAAGCAGCCGCTTACTACACCGTTTAGTAATAGTTGAGCGAAAGAACGCTTTCTTGTGGCGGAGAAAGGAGAAAGAAAACGAACCACTTCAACGATCTCATCGGCGCGCTGGAGAAGTGTTTAAGTTTGTCATGTCCATTTTACCCAATATCCCCTCTTTTCCCACCCCTCACCAGGCACGAGCATATCAGCACATCGTCATCTCGAACCCTCTTCGAATCCATTTCCGTCCGGATGAAGTGAACTGTCGAAAGTGTTTCCGGGAAAGCGAGAGGCGGTCAGTTTCGTGGTTCAGGGGGATGGCCGACAGGGCTGAGGGATGCTCGAGTGGTCAGCAGTAGCCCATGAAAGTTGAGAAAATTCTTCCCCATCGCACGGCCGGACACGGCGGACGAAATGGGGCGCCGGGAACGCCTCACTAAACAGTCGAGCGAATAAAGCTGGCAGGCGTCCGAAAAATGAAAATGAAACTAACGCTCGGGAGGCCTTTTGGAGCCGTCCAAGACGCATTTGTGTGGAACGTAGTGCGTAGCTAAGTCGGTGGCGGGAGACGACAGGGAGTGCATAGTAGGGGTTTGATGTTTTAATGATTCCCAAAGGACCTGCAGTCCGCCGTTCGGCTCAAAATGGAACAACCAATGGGAAAAGGGCGATTCAGTAGTGGTGGCCAGGAGTTACAGGAGTTATTTTTTTGCTGTAAGTGTGTTTTCGTTTTACTTTCGTTCAACCCAGTTCTTTAGGCGCAAGACAGGACATCACTCACTAAGGGGTTTCATTCGAAACATAGTTCTGGTGAAAACGTGCTCTTCAAGCACGGCACGAGGTTAGAAAATGGATTTATTTCAAAATTTGACTGATCGTATAAAGTTAATTAAAGAAGAAGAATTGATTTCGCAGATAGTAAATCATCCCTAAATACAGGCAACGCAAACCCATGTTTGACATAATTTGACAGATCTACTTCATTTACTCACTTGTTGATCATTTGTTTAGCATATGCCGAATTTAAGTATAACACATTCAGTATTTTCAGTCTGATGCTGTTACTTACCTAGAAAGAAAAAAAAACAACAAAAACAGATTAGACACAGTTTAAAAATGGTTTTTGGCTATTTAAATGTTTGGGTTACTTTTATCATAAAACAAAACTCATAATCATCAACACAAAACGAAATAGTATAACTGTAACACAGAGAAGACATAATTTAGGTGTAAATCAATTGTTGGCCGTGAACTTTACAACAGTTTTACCCCACGAAGCGCTGATTTCGTCCATGGACTTCAGCAGTTCGACCAATCATACCCTAAATCAAGGTTTTTTTTAGTATGGCATTTGTAGGAAAACTATTCCTTTTCCTTCCACCATTGCGCTCGGTGCAACCCATTAGTACCGCCATTTTAAGGCCGTTTTTCCCTCCGCTTTGCGGAACGTCTTCCAAGAGACTCTTCCACCCAAACAAAACACCTTAACTTTCAAGAACCTCGGCGCGCGTTAAACTCGAGGCGCAACTTCATGGCGACAGCCGGGTACATAAAGCGAACACGTAATCGATTTCCTCCTCGTTTGTGGGAATACCTTCCCGAAAGTGAGTTTTCCTCTTTTCTTTTTTACTCCACTATTTTTCCCTGTCAGGTGGGAGGTTATTGTACTATTTCCCAACTACTTTCCGCAGTGGAGTCCTGGCTACAGGCCGTGTGTTTTTTGTTTTCTTCTTCTTTTTTCGGCCAGACCGTGGCACCAGCGGTCGTAAAAATCCGCGGACCCGGACGAGATATTCCGAGCCGAATTTCCTACGAGACTCGATTGGCCGTAGTGAAAGTGTGCGGGGATAGAGAAGTGGCGTTGCCTCCGCCGCTTTCTTTCCGGCTGGTCGGGGCGCAAAAATTCCACATCGAACGCACAAACAAACACACATGCCCCACAGCAACACAACACCAGAAGGGCAAAAAGGCAGCACCCTATAAAGGAAAAGAAAGCCGAAAAGAACCATCCATCGTCGTGCATCATCAGTTTCGCTAATTTATTATTCTATGACTTTTGGTTCCAGGGACGACGCGCCGAGGGACCTTGACGCTCGCTGGGCTTGGACTATTTTTATTCATCGCCCCGCTACCTCCGGTCGGCCCCTTCGGCGGTCCCTTCGACATACAACTTACATTTCTTCGTTCCAGTTTTTTTGGAGAATAGCTTGACGATAAGACGGATGTGCACGGGAAATTGTGAGGAAATCGAAGAAAAACAATCAGTCAAGAGCTGATAGCAGGGACAGGTATGGTGCCTGCGTTCGAGAGGAATAGAATTTTTACTGGATTTAGATTCCAATCATGGAGCTAACTGTTCCATCGCAAGCCTACACCAGGCTGTGTCCTGGAAACATTGGAAGCCAACCGCGAACGTACATCTTGTAGAATAACAACCAGCTCTCTCACAGTTCATTCGGTTGAATGCTATCGCGCAGGGTGGCGCCAAGCAAATGATACTAAAATATGAAACAGTTCTATCCGAAATGTGTACGCTGCGGCGCTCCTTGTTGTACCTAAGCCGCCGATTGAGGACTCGAAACCGCCCAAAAAATGGATGGATATTTGGTCGACAGGAAACCAAAAAACTTCCATGTAAATGGCGGAGCTGGTGAAAGTAGTCTCGCGCGCTTTACCTTCCACCAAAGTTCGGCAGGTGAAAGAAGGAGCTCTCGCCGCCTGAAAGGACCTTGCAGGAGGAGGTAGTAAGTACTGTAGTGTAGAACATAGAACGCATTTATTTGTAGCGTTGCAGACGCCGCTCCAAATGGTGATTTTACGCAATGGAGGTAACTTCTTACATTTGTCTGTCGGCCGAAAAACGTTTGAGGCAACTGAAAAGAGTTATTTTTTTCTTCGTGTAGAAGAAATATCTATCCTATCCTTAGCAAAATTGTGTGTGTATGTGTGTAAAAAACAAAACGATAGCGAAAAAAAAACTAACACACCACCCAAAGTGTTGCTAAATTATGGGAAAGAAAATGAAACCATACCGATAAATCGATGTACAAGGCTCGCTGGCGGGTTGCATGGCTGCTCGCATTTGTGCAGCAAATGGTTCTCCAATCGATCGACCAATGTGATATGCTACGAATGTTTGTATTAGCGCCACAAATCACATTGTTATTCGGCATTTTGTTCAACGTTGAGAGAACCGTTAATCATTAAACGCCAACCTGGCATGATCAATTCAAGGTGCTGATGATGTGTGCACACATGTCCTTACAATTAATCGATATTAACTTCAATGTTTTACACAAGGAAACATTTATTACAAGGACTTCTACATGGATACACATGGTGCGTGACGAAATTTGGCAATGAACGACATGGTTTAGCATATTTAGGAACGATATCTGACCGATTATTCATTCGTTTCAACATCTTTACGTTTACTAAACATTTTTTTACATCGGAAAGCTAACACAATAAACTATCAAGTGCTATCAGACATATCAGGATCTTATTGGGCGGATCAACACGCGTTATGTTCATTGAATTTGAATCGATATCGCCGTATGATAATATAGACATATAATTTGTAGCTAAGCATGTTTTTTCATCATCGTCAAATTTAAAAACTTTATTCAATTTCGACAAAGTGTCATAAATAACGAAAGAATAAATTCAAATGGTGTTTATTGGTTGTCCGTATTGCGTAATACTTGCTCGTTTTATTCTCATTATAAAAGTGAGTAAAAAGGGTCCACGTACATCAACATACAACTTAGAGGCAACTTTTAACCGAATTATCATGTTGACTATTTGACCTATAGAAAATATTTAGAAATCTGCCGAGCAACGTCGAAAAAGTAATTGATTTTTATTGTAATTTTAAACTCTTGCATATTTCAATCAAATGGATCACTTGTTAGAAGTAGGGATTGAAAATGTGAAGAGTAGACATATTTGTATCTACGACGAAAAATAGCAAAAAAAAGTGAGAGACTCATCCACCATAATCATTACCGTCATGTGCCGCAGCCAAGGGAAGATAAATAAGAGGTTGAAATAAAACCAACAATATTCATCCCACATTTCGTCCAGACAGAAATTAGCATAAATTCCACACAATGCAAATTTGGCTGGCCCAAAGTTTAGAAGGGGTTCTGCTCCACCTTACCACTCGCTTCTATTTAACCTGGTAGATTTACACAGTTTTGTTTATGTATTGCGCGTCCCCCGGGTGACTTTACTGATCCACAATCACTGATTTGCTTACAGCTGAGAAACAACGTGGAACATTAATCTTCCAACGATTTAAAACCCAATACAAAAACAACGGTACAAAGAGGACCACTCTTGTACCAACGGGGCACCATCCTTCGACTGTGTATATCGCGGAGATTGTGTTGTGACGCCAATGCCGATGTCACACTTTCTACATGGCCATGAAGGAATGGTAATAGAAATCGACAGGGGCAAATTTGTGCGAGATTTTCAATCAGAAAGCGTACGCGTGTTGCACAGAAACCAAACAACAGCGAGAAAAATAAACCAGCAGCAGATGTAATACATCAAGATAGCGATCCGCCCGTCGCGCAGCCGAAACGAACTCAATCTCTCGGCGGAGATGGAAACATAATGCATTATTTGTTTGGAATTTAAATTCTATGCCGGTTCCATTTGCGGCCATAGTATCGAGTTTGGGAGCGGGGATCAGAACATACCGACACCTTGAAGGTTGTGGAAGGTGAACACAGATAGAAAGAGACCGCTCGGCTTTACAGCTCCTTCGGCTAAAGGGTCGTCGGTGTAGTTTGGTCCAAGCTTCCCTGGAAATCAAGCTGGAGCCCAACAGCCGCGCGACGACTCACTTCGAGCAAGTTCTCCTGGGGATCAACTTTGTTTGGTAAAGTTTAGTCCACGGAGACGTGAAACGGGGACAGTACTTTTCTTACATCTGTCAAGCACACTAGGGAGAGGCGGTGAACACGTCAGTGTTCCACCTTCAAGTTACCTACTACCTTGTGCCCAGAAAGCCGGAGAGCCACGAGGAAGTGATCTAGCACTTCGAGGAGGCTCAACTGTGTAAGTCGCAAAGTACCCTACCACAGTACGAACAAATAATACGAGATAGAACGGCACGCCACCATTCGAATAAAAGAAACATAATTGACTTTTACAACAAACTTTACCGAACAGAATAGATTAAGTCACTCGAAATCGTAGGAAAAAAACCAAACGGACAACAAATTTGACAAGACTATTATTTTCTGATACATTGACTTCCTAAGAAACGAAAAAAATACTTCAAAAACCGACGCGATTATCCTTTTCGTGCTACGGTGCTAATACATGTTGAACACCAAACAAAATTCAAGTTCCAGAAAAGGATTACAGAGTTCAAATGAGACCACATTTCAAATGACACTAAGCAAACACAGGGAGTTAATAACGGAAAATAAAATAAAAGAAAACTAAATAATGCGTCCAGAGGAGAAAAAACATCAACCAACTCAGTCAGTTTCGGAAGCAAAGCACCCAAACCATTATCTAAGGACATCCGTCTGAAATGTTTATTGCGTAAATATTTAAGCGAAACATTTTGATCAAATTCCTTCGCCGTGGTAGTAGTTGTTGTGCTTTTCCCTGCTGCTCCATTCCGCGTCTGTTTTCCACGGCCTTTTTCGGTCGTACGAAGAAAAAAAACAACCTGTCCCCAACGAAAAGAACAACCACCTCGGTGGTGTGTTCCAAATGTCTCGAGGGAATCGCTCTCTCTCTCTCTCTCTCTCTTCGTAGTGAACCAACCTCACCGAAAACCGCACTCCCAAACCCTCCGCGAGCGCACGTTGGGTAAATATTTGCCCTGTCCACCGTTTTCCGCACACCGTTTCCGACCGGCTGAAGTGTCTTCTTCTCGGGCGGAAGGCACCGAAGGCCCAACAGCGTCGGTTGGGACGTTAAGGACGATGGATTACTTACTTTCACCGACGTAGGGGAGCTGCTGCTGCTCCTCCTCCTGCTCGTGTTCCCGGCCCGAGCACTTTCTCCTGCTTCCGGACCGGCGTGTGTACTGCCTTCCATGCCACACCACACGGTTTGCAGGAGGACGCTACTCTTCCTCCGGTCAACCCTCTGCTAGCGAGGAAGTAGTGAAAACACTTACTTGCTGCGGCTTGCAAATCATTCGGTAGTTTTCCGAGCTTGCACCGGGTTTGCGAACAACACCACTGACAATCCAAAAGCCTTCGGAGGCTTCGCTCAAACACACGACACGGAGAAATTTCCTTTTTCGAACGAAATGTCGTAAAATAAAGTAAAATAAAAACCGAGAATAAAAACAGTAGCACGCACATCGTAAACCATTTTCCTCGGACCATTTTCGTACGCTACGGGCGCTGCAAAATGCCATCGGACTAGTGTCCGACATAAAGGAAAAGCATGATTTTCCCAAAAAAAAAGGAAGAAAACATTTTTTACTTCCACCAGGAAAAGTACAGCAACCACTTCCACAGTGGCTATGTCGAGAAACTATTTGAATAGTTACCTTCATAAATAGGAAGAAACATTTTTCACTCCAATAATTCGGTGTACGTAGCATTAATCATAGAAAGTTGGTGTGAGGTTCATGAATTCATGAATACAATATAAAAAGTGTATGCTGAAAAAGTAATAAAAAGAAACGTAACAAAGAAAGACCACAGCAAAATAAAAAAACTCAAAATTTCAAACGCCATACCATCATATGTTTCCGACAGTAACAAAACGGCGAACACTTAATATCACACTTCCGACTTTTTTTATGTCACTTGTTTTCTTGTCGCAAATTTAATTTCCTGTTTCCCACAAGAAAAACTTGCTAGCGTATCTGAAAAAAAACGCATTCACACAATGGCCAAAAATCTACATGGATCGCGAAAATAAGATTTCCATCGCAAAACAGAATTCCCACACATTGCCAGCTACAGCTAGCGGCCGGAACCGGAACAGCCTAACGCATCGTCGGAGGCAAAGGAAGCAAAACGCACAGCACAACAAAAACTCGCACACCAACATCATGGCGGTGTCCCGTTCCGCGCCCGGAATGAATTTAAAATCCGTATCGGAATAATCAACGGTTCCCGGAAAACAACGACATCGAACGGATGTGTTTCATCTGGTACTCTTACCAGAAGCGAAAGGTTGCTCCACGGGATGTTGCGTACATACTCATCATCGTCGTCCTTGCGAGCAAGATATGCGTGTGTGAGAAGTGATTACTGGGCGATTGTTTACATTTTCACATCCGCTGCGAGTGCGGCCCTATCCGTGTCTTAGCGTATCCTTTTTGCCCCCGGGCCAGATTCGTATCCTTCCACGAACTGGTCGCAGTTCAAATTGGGACGCTAGGTTTGCGCTCGGCGGGAGGAGGAGGTTGAGGAGCCACCGGTAATCGAGTAAAAAGAGGATCGAATCTAAACCTCCTCACACACTTGCGCTACATAGATGCCGGTTCGGGAAGCGGTGAAGACCTGAACGCCTATAAGCGCCGACCCGCATCGCCATTATGGGAAATGTATGCCAAGCATTGACTGAAAAAAAAGATGATTTTCCATATAGATGGAAGATGCAGCAAAACTTTTGGATATTTTTGTTTAACCTATTTAAATGTTGAAGACGAAACATAACCTATAACGTTCATCAATCGACGAATGTACGAATTAATCTCATGAAAAATGCTTAGAGAAACTCAATTCGAAGTATCATATTTGGTTCCCAAGCACCTTGAGTTCCTATTCCGGTCTGTGTATCAATGCAACGGAACCCGTAGGATGTTGCACGATTTTCCTGGAATTCTCCCACGATATTTGACCTCCCAGAATTGGTTTCAAACCAACCTCGATGAGAAAAACTTTACACAAATAATTAGCTTGGGAAGAATGCAGTTTCAGTGAACACCAAAATTGTTAAGATTCAAATCCTTCATTGGAGCTGTCTAACTTTGTCCGAACTATAGAACATTGATTGCTGCGGTACATAAAAGCGAACGAAGGAACAAATGTTCTGATGACCGAAGCAAAACTCTGCCTATATCCATGCTCCAAACCGAAACGCCAGCCATATGTTGCTGGTATAATTTATTGGCAAAATCCGGCATCGTCTGGTGATGATTGACTCCCGGAATTGGAAAATAGGCATCGATTAGACGGCAGGGGGCTTCGGATTAAGCGGCATGTGGATGCCGGGGCGCAAGGAATTATCAATCACTCAAACCTATCAACTACACACTGCCGGCAGCGCTACAGCAATGGAACCGTTCGCCTTTTGGAACCGTTCTTCCGTCCGAAGGGATAGCAGATAAGATCGAAGCCGGGCGGAAAATCCATCGGATAAGGATTCCGGCAAATCCTAGACGCACTTATCGGCCGAAACCGAACCTAACCTCCCCAAGCAGGCGAACCGTTCAATCATTTGGCAAACGTACCCAGTAGCATGCACACATACACACACACCGGTATCGCCAAATGTGACCTCCTTTCTTTTTCGGATGGACTTACGCACCGCGTCGAAAGCGACGAGCCGTAGCGAATTGCTACGGGATCGGACCGTATACGCAATTTATACGCAACTTAATTATGCAGCTATTTTCAGCCATTTTGACACCATACGCAATTCTCGGGTCGGCGCGAATTGAAGACCTGTTCCTTGTGCCGGAACCGGAACGATGAGAACTTCCGCATCGAGGAGGTTCTCAGCGTGCGGAGAAAGTGGGCAGCATGCGGACAAAGACGGCCCACAGCCTGGCGGCATTGTGTACGCATAAATCGTCCACCTCCCGGGTGCTGCTGCTTTTTTTCCGAGCCCCCAACACTACTCTCCCCGTCCGCTGGCGCTGACATCCACCCCAAAACGGCGCACGGTAAGACTCCGAGCCCAAGAAGCTTGTGTAGCGTTTCTTCTAGACAGAGGCGTCAGTTTCGGAGCGGTCTCGGTGTTGGTAAAGCAACCCGAACGAACCCATCCGGAACTCTATCAATCATCGCCGCAAGAAGGGAAATGGCAACGAAAAATAGAAAAAAAAGAAATAGAACCAAAAAATAAACAACTAAACATTTAGTAGAACACAATTCGGAGATTCCTACCTATTGTGCGCCCTTTCGTTCGGTATCGATACCCATCGGGAACCGGAACGTTTGAGACGGAGACTAGTCAGTGATATATGAAAACACCCTCCGCTGTCTCCGTCCCCGAGTCCTTCCTCCAATGAGGAAACGCTTTGATGGGGATCGAAAGGCTCATCGAAGTAAAACACAGCTGAAGAACGCTTCCCTAGTTCCCGTTGTCCCACGCGCCACCTTCCGGTTCCTCATCGGCGCTACGGTTCATTAATAACAATCGATTACACCGTTTAATGTTTTCAAATGAGCTACACCGGGGCCTGTGCGGAACTAGGAACGTAAGTTTAGAAGCTAAGGCAGACGGCCTGGGGATGGAGAGGATCCTCTAAGTACGAAAAGTATAGGCTCGTTCATGACACGGCGTCGTGTAAATGTAACATATGGTTCGATTTATGAGAAGAATATGATTAATAGATCCCAGGATCTCTCAGATAGGATATATCGGTTCTACGAACACATGTTAGACGACATCAGTGGAAGGTCGATAAAAACCTACTTGAAATGTGCTGGACCTGTCATGTTGTTGAGATCTTAATTATAAAAACAGATGACGTGCAAGTTCAAATCAAAGGATTGTAAAAGTTTCTCAAGTTTAAAAAAAGACCGAAGCCTTAGACAGGGAACATAAAGCAGATATATTGCTTGTTCCACGGCGTTAGATTGCTTGTTAAGATTATCACTAAACGCTCACAAACGGTACCATGATAGGTCGATATATTATTACCCGACTAGTTACAATGACACACCACAACATGGCCAAGGGCAGCAAGGAACGGACCTAAGCTATAGGCAGCTATGCTACCAACTCTCCCACATGTGTGGATCCCAATCCCTCGCCGTGCGTGCGTACCAGGTGTAACTTTCCAATGAGCGTCATTGGTTCGTCGTGTATTGATGGATGAACGGTTTGATTATACGTTCTGGACGCGCGCGCGCGCGCGGAAACGCTAAATGAAACCAGCAGGGAAGCAAAATTAAACCAAATAAACCCCTTTGCGAAGCCAACACACATCACCGCTGACAGCCGTGGTGATTGATTTGTTTGGAATACCTGCTGCCTGATGATCTAGAGCCCGGTCCGGGTTGTGCCGGTCGTCGAAGAGCCTTTTGGGACGCAAACCAAGCCGTGTCGGAGGGGAGAAACAAAGGGAACCATTTCCGATCACGAGGGGGATATGTGGGCTGTTTTTCTCCATTTTGAGTGAAACACAGTTAGATCACATTCTTAACGGGAATTCGACGTGCCGTACCGGCTATTCGGGTCAATCGGGGGTTAAATTAATGAATATAATTATATGGATGTTATGGCATAATGGAACATGTATTTATGAGTCATGGTTTATGTAGAATTGGGTGTAGAATTGAAAACTATACTTATAAAACCCCAACTACTTTTTCTGCAAATTGCCAGCCATACGGTCAGATCGAGTGAAAGACTTTGGGTATGAAAAACCGATTGATCTTTTCTGTCCCGTATGAAATGACTAAATGATGCACTGGAAAACCACATGGAATGGTCAATCATATACCGATAGGGGCAATTACTTGATTGCAGATCGTACTTACTACACTCGCAATCAATTCTACATTTGCATTAATGGTTCTGCAAATTTCCACCAATCCAAGCGGGTTGGGTTCGCCCGCCAGATTCCGAAGAAGTCTTTCGCCATAAAAGCTCCCACTTCGCTGGCGACCGCAAGTCTCAGCACCAATCGTAAGGGTTGGATCGTAAAGCGCTCAGCGGGAGCAGCTCTGCCTTAACCCTGCCCGATGTGGATGCGGCAAGAAAATAAAATTTTTAAGTAGCATCAAGCGCGATAGCGTTGCAAATAGCGAGGCGCAAATAAAAACCCTCCCCTTCACTCGTCAGTTGCGGTGGGGTAGAGTGTCACTTTCGATTAACAGCGAGTAAAACGGACTAAACAGGGCTTAAAAAGGATGTAAAGCGACTCGTCATCGCCTGCAGTAAACCGGGCGTGTCGGAGAGGGACTTTTGCATATTCAACACACTCGGTGCGATAAATTTCTATGCGCCCTTTCGAATGCTCTCTTCTGCCAGTTTCGGCTGAAGGTTAGTGTAGTCTCCCCTTCATGGTGCCATCGCTGGTTGGTTCCGTTCGCCGCTCGCCTATGCAAGCCGGGATTAGTTGGACAAAATTATACTAATCAACCAGCAAACGAAGCCGAAGCAGCCGCACCAGCGGAACGCAAATAAAACCATCGTCGTTCGGTACACACACGCTGCAGGGGAAATTCCGAAAGTAGCTGATGAAATCTTCCACAGCACAATGTGCCGGCGACGCATCTGACGCTGGTGTGCGCCTCCCGCGGGTTGCGGCGGAACAAATCTAAAGAGGTTTCTACTTGGATTTTGCATACTTAATCGTGTGTATGTGTGTATATGCAAGCGCGCCCGTAGATTTAATGTGCTCGAAAGAAAACACAATCTTGTAAGCAGATGACAGTTTACGACGCCTTGCATGGTATGAATGTGAAATATCTATCGGATCCCCGGCCAGAGTAGTGTGGCTCGGGAAAACTCGAGGACGAAAAGCCGCATCTCATTGACATAACGCCCCAGGGGAGGGATGGAACATACGAGGGAAACGGAGCCAACGTAAGCGATTGATGGGTTTGACGGTTGGGTGGAAGGGCGCAACGTCAACCGCGTCAGTCAGACAGGAAAAGCGAACAGGCCATCGGATCGTAATTGGCATCACGCTGGGTAGGAATATTTTGTGCAACTTCGAACGCGCTTCGTCCTCAACTGCTCGCGAAAATCTTACGCCATTCCGCCCGAAACTAAGTCCTCTTGACGACTCCTTGTCCCGTCAGTCTTAGGGGAGAAATCAATGTAGCACTCTTCTATAACTAGGTCATTGTTCCTTGAAAATACATTTCGCAAATTTCACATCGCAAAACTTTTTCTAAATTTACCAGCTTCCTAAATCTAATTTGAAAATTGTATAAATGTTTAAAATTGATTTCAGATGAACCTTTAACGCTGCGCACTGGATTTAAATTTCTCCTGTACACACCCTACCACATGTTTTTAAAACACATCCCCACCTTCACAGAGCCCCAGGTGAACCCAAAAAAAGGGACAATCTTTTTATCACCACCCAAACATACTATTCCTTCTGCTTGCAGCCAAATACACACCTTCTCTTCCAGTACAAAACGGATGACAAAACAGAGACACAAACGTTGGTGCGGGTTCGAAACTCACCCTTTTGCCACCACCATGGCAGACGGTTGTGTGGAGGGTGTAGAACTGTGCATGTATATGTATTCCCTTTAATCCCTCCTTCAGCGGCCCTTCTTCAGGAAGGCAAGGATTCGAAACAGATCGAAAGGGACGATAGAGACGAGTTGGAAAATATGTATTTTTTGTTTGCAATTCCAATAATAAGAATCCGCGCGACGGTCGTTCTCCTCCGGTGAGTTACTTTCACTCCATATCTCGGACTGTCTCTCGTCTCTCAATGTCCTTTCCGGAGTCTTTTTTTGTGCTTTATGCTTCATTTCTCTCCCTCTCTCCCTCTCTCTCTCTCTCAGATGGCTGAGAACCCACCGAAAAAAGGTGAAAAGCGTAGGAAAAGCATTCGGCGAGAGGTGAGAATGAGTCCTCTGTTCACGGGCCGTTGCCACAAGGTGTGCAGCTGCTCTCGACCCGCTACCATCGGGCTCTGGTATCGCATCCTCCGGCCGGGCATGCGCACTTCCGACGGACGACGTCCGGAACCATGTGGCACGGTGTTATGGTAATACCGCACACTGCCGTCCCCACAGAGAAAATCGTACACCGCTGCGACTTGTTGGGTGGGAAGCTACTGGTGCAAAGTGAACAACCACGAGCGGTGGGAGAAAAAAAGGTCAACACGCCGTGGGGACGGATGACGTTACGGATGGCGATGCCGGGCGGTAGGAGAAAGGACCAACACCAAACGCCAACTAAAACACAGTGCAGCATTGGAGTAGGACAAAACATAACAAGCCACCGCTACTGCGACAACATTAAAGGTCTACGAGCAGTTCTTATTAAGTAAGAAACTACATGGTTTACAGTTTACAAAAATAAAATGAACCATGCAAACCATTTAAAATACAGAGCAAATATTAACATTTTCTAGAATGATGGAAACACCACTTACTAACGCACTACAACATCGTAACGTTATTAAATTGAAAACATAAAGTGCCTGTACAGGATAAAATGACGAAACACTTATCATCACCAGCGTCCGATGTCTTCCAACTTTTACCGTTTTCCCCTTTATTCCTCGCAAAGCGCAGTCCAACGGGACGGACGGATCGCCACCGAGCTGAAACCACTGAGACCTAAGCAACGGACACAACACCTTGCATCTCCCATTCGGGAATAGCAAAGCAAAAAAAAGAACTAGGACATAAAGACAAAGAATCGTTATTGCGCGAAATAAAAACAACGACAAAACAGAACGGTAATGGCGATAGCGGTGGCTGACAAAAGTAATAGTTCACCAAACAACGGCAGGACGCCATCAAGGGACGCCAATCTTGTAGGTGAGTACACCGTTCGCGACACCCGTTACCCGTGCGGCTCCTCCTCGGTCGGTTGGGTGTAAAAGCTATGGTATTACCATCACCAACAAGCAAACGATGCTCACGGAGAATGAAAGACGGCGTAAGGATCAAGATGTGCAATAGTTGTTTCGAGGGAAACTACCAACGCCATACCGAAGGGCGACAGTGGAAACGGATCCCGTCAAGGACAGTGTCTAGGTGCTGGAGATGCCTTTTGACTCCGCCACTATCATCATCACCCATACCTGCTCGTTCTTGACACTATCTTCCAATGCCAATCTTCTTGCTAAAAAGAATAAAAAAAAAACGGTAAAACTTCTTTCCTGCTTGGTTCAACTTGACCCGTACGTCAACAGAGAAAACGTTCTGTGGTGGTGGTTATGTGCTAGCGGTTCCATTCCATTTCCACCCAACACCCCCCCGGGGGAGCCCCGTTCAATTCGTTTACTATTACCAGTCCTCCCACCCCACGTCGTTCGGCCCTTAAAGGGCATTTTTATCAAGCCAAATCAAAAACCATCATACGGAATACGGCTGTCCTCACCGACCACTACACGGTGGTGTTCCGTTACCCTCCTGCAAGCGGCCTGCAACTCCCTCCCGCCGATGGTTGAAGCAACTACATTGGCACTATTTTGGCAGGTGCTGAAACATTTGTAATTCTTTGCTGTGAACAGTGTGTTTGCTCTTCGGTCTCCTTCACCAAACACACCCAACCCCACACGAGAGTGTTGAGGGGATAGCCACCACCATCCGAAGAAGCACACACACATACTGGACATAGCAATCACATGTGATGCTCCCCGTGGCTCGAGGGTTCGGAAGGTTCGGAGGTTCGAGATCAGAAGCAAACGGGGCAATTTCAAGCGCCACCCGTGTGCCGGAGACAGCTGGCAGGAACTGCACATGTAAGCACAATGTGAAATGATGGCAATTCGGGGATCGGTTAAAAATGAAACTTCCATTCGGAAACCGTAGGTGACGGCGATTGCGGGCGGAGTGGCCGTTAAAACGGAACGAAACAACTCGTCGGACTCAAAGAGACGAGGAGCAAAATCTCCAGCTTCAAGTGATAGTAAACCGAAAGCGCGGACACAAGAATCATTTGAGACAACTCGGTGGCAGCTTGTGGCCATGGAGACGCCTGGTGGAATGTGCGGAATCAAAGAGGATTGTCGAAAAATCTAGGATTCCACGTTGAGAGCGCAGATGTTGCAATGTGAAATTGAATCCAAACTGCTTTAAAAACTGGACAATTACAACTCGTTGCTAAATTGGATACACGATTATGAAAGCTAAATGTAGAAGTGTAATTATTTTTAATTATAAATATCCGAAATTAAATGTGAAATGAGCATTGGTAAACGTACTCGACACCAATTTACAAACACATAGTAAATCACACAAAACGCCCGATTTTATGCCCCAAAAAGCCACTGCAAAGGAAGCTATCATTACAAAGTGTGCAGAAGAATGATGAATCTCGCCCATGCTCGAGTGCACTCGCGAACTCGCTGCAGTACTCGCTTATTTGCAACCCACCCGGGGGTCCGGTTATTTGGCAATGCGAACGGAGCGACGGACTTAGTTTTCCACGCCGTACCCGTCCCTTGGGGGGTGTCGAGTAAATCAAACGTCGAGGCAACGACACACACGCTCGCAACCAACCGTGTGCCAATTGCAGCGAGGAAAAACGCCACACGCAACAGATTGTTGGCTGGCCGTGGGGCTGCTTGATGTATGCCCTCCGGTCCTGATTCTACGTTTCCGTGCAGAATTATGCACCTGCTAGAGGCCGAGAATTTTCTGGGTACGAAAAGGGCCTTCAGCTCGCACGAATGAAGAGCCCGCGAGTAGGCATGAAGGATGTTAATTGGAGGTAACAATGCTAAGCAATATAATGTAAATTTATTGACTGTTGAAGAGTACCTGGGTTTAGTTCACACTGGTTACTGGAACGTCAAAATGAACTAATCGATAAGGTTCAAAATATAATCCATTTTAAAACCTGCAAACGGCTGCCATTGTCCTAAAGTCAACTTCAATAAATGAAATCGAAAATAACATCAAAATATTACGTCGAACATATTGAGAAAGCACACTCGTCTTTAGTATTTCATCGGAAAGAAATAACTTAACCAAACCATCTGAAATTTAATTTCATCGAGCACAATCACTCCAAAGACGTTGTAAGATCCAAGTAGTCCCATCCTGTATCAAACACGGGAAGCAAAGAGAGCAACAAGCGAACTTGGAATGTACGGATACGGAAAGGAAATGGAAATCACCTCCAACTCCCCGGACACATCGGTTACCAACGGACGGGTACCTTCACATAGCTTCCCGGCGGGCACCTTATAGTACCTTTTCCGTGGTGTGCAATCATCGTCAAACGCCCGCCAGTAGCGGGAGGAAAAGCTGGGAAATGGCTTCTATTGAATTCTATTTAAATTTTTATTGATTTTATTTACCCATCGAGTTGCGCCGCTGCTGGCTTTTGGAATGATGCGGTACAAATTCCAGTGTGCGGGAAAACCAATGATACTACTGGAATGATTTCCTACGGACACAATGCATAGGAGTTGCCAAGGAGGAGCAAGCTAGTGAGTTGCATGGCCAGTTAAAAAAGAGGTGCAAAATTTTTACAATCATCAGTTTTAGTTTTGATAACTACAATAAACTTTATATAATATCCAAATTTTTTTTAAAATTAAGCAGTTCCATTCGTAAGTAGAGTAGGGTAACTGTATCAATAGTGGCGCTTTTTATCATGTAACTAACAGAACATGATGTAATTTATTAGTGTGAAAAACATCTCATTCTTTCACTGTAATCCATAAAAAATACACGATAAAAGCGTATATTTCTTCTTAGATGGTGGTATGGTTATTATAGTTGTGGTATCGTGCACCTATACTGGCGGTAGTACAGAAAACTTGAAAAAGACTGAATATATTTAGACTGTAAATTATTTTTGAAGCGTATTTCAAACAGAACGGCAAAATTACTGGTCACCGACCAATGCATTAGCCTCATAGACCTCTCATAGACCAATGCATTTTGCAGTGATTTGTAGTCATACGGACATCCTTGTATACTTGATAAGTTCTCAAGGAATCCAGCATATTAGTACAACTTGTTTGACAAATAGTAATTTTGGAGCCTTATTTTATTACGGAATGGAAAGGTTTATCCTTTCAACACTCCGCAGAAGATCAAAGAACATTTCGAAATAGAAAAAAATTTCTCTATTGTATTTATTTCGTCGTACAGCTAAGATTTTATTCCACTAGAACCACAACTATTGGAGCACATACCCTATCGCCACTTCTATAATTAATATCACTCCAACTAGTAGGCATTTCGAAAATCTGTATCTCTTTGTGGTGGTAAAACTTTTTAGCTTCCGTACCGTTTGTCGTACCGTAGTGTGGGTAAAAAGCGATATTTAATTAAGCACTTACCCCGCGATATTAGAGACTGGACGCTTCTGTTGCGCGACCACTTGATTGGGGTCAGCCACTGGAAAGAAAAACAAGAAAGAACATTGTCGAAATAAATGCGATGAAAATTAAATTCCTTCAACTCAGCCATCTTCAAATGTAAAGAAAAACTGACTTCGAGCCAATCGACTCTGCAGGGAAGTAAGTTCGAACGAGCGTGAAGGTGCTGGGAACCACCATTGCGCAAATATTGAACTGTCCACCACGTCCAGCGTAAACAAATCGGAATCATTTTCACACAACCACCATCTGTCACATCAAAGGACGCCGCGAGCCCGCGACGGTACGGCGGCACATTAGGGAATTGAAGCGGCGCGGGATGCGATTCAATGGGCAGTTGGACAGCCTCAGCAGTTGATAGTCTAACTCGGGGAGAGTACTTACCCGGACCGGCGTACGCCATATCGAAGCCGTAAATTCCGTAGCCCCACATCGCGGTCGAACGTTCTCAATGGATAATTGGGCTCGGGAGGGTTTTCTTTTTCGTAACCTGAGCAGCGTGAAAATTCGTTCAATCTTTCTTTCAACGCGGGTGGGTGACGCGCGTCAGCACTTTTTTCCTTCAATTACGGACACTCGACGCGGCCACCTGTGCCTTGAGGGTACCGAGAGCACCGGGAAAGGATGTGCCAAGCACGGCGACTACACAGGCTTCTACCACGCGATGACAACGATTGCATTCGAAGCAAATGTCTACTGCGTTACTTTCGCAACACGCGCAGGTATTACGTTTCGAGCGAAGAAAGAACACTGCCTACTGCGATTTGATATTGAAATCACACGCCAGTGGTTTGCAATGGATGGATGCAAACAACCGAAGCCGAAACACCTGGTGGCTAATTAAAACAGAATTGTCAAACTCGTTGGTCAACACGATGTTTCGGTAGTATGCTACGCGCGGTATCACGGACGGCTCGAACAGTTTGTTTGCTCCCGTACGACACAATCACAACCAAGCGGCCCACGGTAAACGACACTGGGATGTGCTTGATTGAGCAGTAGGCGATGCCGCTGCCGTGTGAGGAGGAGTGAGCGAGGCACACACTTACACCGAACCGCTTTTTTTTTTGCGGGGATGGAACACTCTGTCCACATCCACAAGCGCACAAGGTAAAAAGGATGCGGCTGATAAGAGCCTCCAACCATGAGAGCATCCTTCGTCAGAGCGCACAGTCAGTTATCGGTCGCTCGCGCGGTTCTCTTACTCTCTTAGCCCCGGTGGTTTCTGTGGGGGGAACCAACCAACATCAACATTGTCCCCTCCCGATACTCAAACCAGCCCGACACTCACGGAGGACTCATCTTTGGTGATCCCTTCGGGCAGCGTATCGAAGACAGGCGTAGGAGGAAGGCAACAAATGCTCCAACATATTGGACGTTTCAGCAGCTGGCGGAAATGGGTGAATCCCATGGAGCAACGCTTTCGGTCCAACGACAACGATGATGATGCTACTGATGCTGGTTGCCTCCGTTTTACCTATCCGGTGGAATGCGCATGACCTGTGCCCATGATCACCGCACCACACCGGAACCGGAGTCATTCAACGGAGTCTGTCCATGTAGAACTTGGAAGCTCTTACTGCACTCCCCATGAGGGAGGCAGGGTGGTGGGTGGGAGTTCGAGAAAGAGAGTACGATTTCCCCACCCAGCACACCGAGGAACGGGAACGCAGGTTGATTAGATTAGGTCCATTAGTATGCAAACCACGCGGTGCACGGTATACCTCTCACGTGTTATACGACTGGGACGTAAAACTTCCGACAGCCCACCCTTGCCAGCTTGAGCCGCGCTTCATATCTCGTAACTTCAAAAAGAGAAAGCAAAAAAAATACCGTTTGTTCCATACAACGGAAGGAGGAACATCCTTTCTTCCAAAAGGCGAAGCCCCCAGGAACGGACCGAGTGCAGTTGATGGATTCTTCGGAGGTATCGCTTCCTATATCGTGAGGTACCTCCAGATACTAAGGTGGTCTACTGCGAAGCAATAAAATTCAATTTATGTACATCCAATAAGACTTTATGTAAGCAAAAGTATAGAGAAAACTCGTTGTAAATATAGAGTTCAAGAAAAGAAGGACAATACTCTAAGTTGGGACAGTTTTTAGTCCCGTTGATTCTGCGTCAATCATGCTTGCAACTCTTGAAATGTTGCGGCCAAAGTAAGTTCTCAAAACTATCAGCTGATACACGTCTCGGGCAAAACCCAAAGTCCTGATTATTCCTTCTCCAGAGCTCCTCACTTCCCGTCCGTCCGGGACTAGAGTTCGTGAATTTCAGGTTCATTGCCGAAACAGCAGCACAAACCCATCCTTCTGCGCCCTTTTTTCCCCGGTTTTGAACCGACCAGAAAACAAGATGCCCGAAACATGTCAGGCACGTGTACAACCGATCAACCGATAATTACACGTAGACCGTTTCGAAGTTCTTCGTGCTCGTCTGCATTTCCTGGCCTGCGGAACGAAAAAGGAAAAACGCGAACCCTGCACCCGAGACACACCTCCGGCTGGTCCGGGTCGAAACCCCAACATCCGAGCCACAAACGTGTCCCGTGGACCGATGCTCTGGCTCCAATGGCGACGTGGCGCATGATTGGAATTATAACAAAAATTAGGATGCAACCGTCATCATATCGACAGTGTTCGTGTCCTCTCCCGGGGTTGCGCGACCTCCCCGAGTCTGAGTCTGGCTGGCTTGTGTGTCGTCACCGATCGGTGAACGGACCCAGACAGGACACCGGCAGGGCGTTCGGGGTTTCCCCGGCGCTCGCACGTCTAACCTTGCCGAACGTGCCGAATGGGTCTCGCGTGGTGGCGTGCGGCGCCGGTGGTGGTTTTCACGCGCCAAACTGGCCACGACCCGGGCCAACATGGAGAAGCAAAAAACGCGCACACCCCGCCACACCCGTATGGCGGGCGGGGGAGGAGTTCGGTCCGACGGTGTACGTGGACTTGCTTAGCTTTTCTTAGTTAATATGTGCGGCAGCATGCATTATACTTTTTCAGTCCAGACGGGCGTGAGGGTGGTGGATTGGATTCGGAGTCGGAGTCACTCCGAACCGTTGGTCGAGGATAGTCACTTGCAGGTAGTGGGAGAGGCGCCCGGTTTGGGTTCGGTCAAGGATACGATTGACTCAGCCAGGTACCTGATGGTTGTTGATGGCTTTTTGTTTGTCCTTGAGACGAGCCTTGTATATTTGTCGATCCAGTTCACGCATTCGGGACGATCCACTTCACATTTGGGGGTTTGGGGGAAAAGGAACTCCCCCTTCGGTCCGGAATACCGCCGGTCAATGGTCTCTGATCCACTAAGAAACCGTCGTACCGTCGCATATGCGTTTAGTATATGCAGAACACGAATTAGACCACCAGAAAGAAGCACGCAGCGTTCGGCACGGCCCAGCGTGAAGGAGTATGTTTTCTTACCTCCCACGGAAACCTTCCTTTTTGCAACAGGATCGAGGAGTTCTGGAGCGATTCTTCATCGATTTCATTAAATTTCTGAACAGGAACTCGCAACCTCGGGCTTGAGGAACCATAAGAATACCAGACCTGGCTGAAGGAAGCGGAAAAGGGAGTGGCTTTTTTCTGCACCGATTTCCCGACGCACGTGCCCACGTACACATGGACCCGGGGAAAGAACACACACACACACACAGGCATTCGTCCGGACAAACTTCCACCGTTTCTCGGGACTTCTGGGACGTCGGCAAAGGCAGGGATGTGTGGCATGTCAATGGTCCACCCTCCCCGCGAAACTGTCCACAACAAAACGCCACGATGGCGCACGTTCGGCACGGAACAGGCCAATCATGTCATCACCCTGAGCCCGCCGACCCCCGCTCCCCGGTTGTTCGTGGACCTCCTCGGTGTCTGGGCGGCGAGTATGTGGTTCAAGGTCGGAGTTCTTTCATCAACCAGAGCAGAAGAGCGCCGTAGTGCTACGTGCCCGTGCCGCCCCGAATTCGATCCCGAGCTCGAGAAGGGATTAAATCGAGGACTTTTTCCGCCAACTAGCCGGCCGGCCGGCCGGCTAGCTTTTACATTCGCCCCCACGAGCGGCGGGAGGGGGGACTATCGGGTGAAGTTCGTGCCAATTCATTCACAACGCTTTTGGGATCCACTTGAACCAGTGACATGGACGACACATACACTCACGGTAAACGAGGCAAGGTGAGGTGCGGACGTTCTCTGGCACAGACAGCGAACCTTGTCGGACACGCCACACGTGTCCCCTTCCGAAACCCTCGGCTGTCATTAGTTAGCGGAAGCGTGTGAAGAGGCTATCAGACGTCAAATGAACACGGTTCGATCCGGTTCTTCCGTGAAGCGGGCAAGAGACATTTATCAACTTTAAAATACTGCCGATTTTTTGTCACCACTTTCGTCCCTCGTTTTCGCCACCATGTTCTCCAAAACAAACAAACGCTGTACCGGGATGGACAACGGATGGAAAATGACTCGTCCTTCCACCCGTCTGAAGTAGGATTTTCCGCAGACACCGCTTGACGTGCAACAGTGAAAGCGAGAGTGCATGCCGCAAATCCTGACGAACTGGTGAATGAATGTGCCTCGCTGCTTGACCCACCCGAACACGACCAACGAAGTGGACGAGTGGACGAGTGTTGTGTCCGTGTTTAGGAGCCGCCGCCATCCGCCGGAAACTCCGGAACTCATGGAAACGGGCCCAAGTGGAAAGCAGCGAACGGAACGGAGGTAAACCGGACAAAAACGATCGGCGGATTGTTGGACAATGAAAAAGACACGTACACGACGCCCCCGACCCGGCCATGAAGTGTGTGGTTCCGCGGGGCACGGGGGGGGGGGGCCGAATGGGGATTGAAGTCTCGCCGGCACGAAACTCGGGCACGCGGCATGGCAACGCCACTAGTTGCGATTTTCTGCGCCGATCAGCTGGTTATGGTTGCACGCGTGGTCGGAACCGGCATCCTGCACTGATAATGAAGGCATGCAATTGATGATGAGGCAAAAATGTTTGTGCACATACGACGCCAACGATGTATTTTTATGTTGCACACTGTTGCACATTTTTTCGAGAGAGGCCTTGAGTTGACGTTGGATATAAAATACCGAAATCCTTTTAATTATAAATTAACTTGAGTTATGTTGAAAATTTATATTTAAATAAAAAAAATACGTTAGTGCTAATTGTCAAGGATGAACTTTTCTTAAATTGTAGATTTATTGATCAAGGAGCGAAAAAATCCATGTGAAATTGTTTGTTATAGAGCATACAATAACGTAATTTTTATTGTGCTGTCAATGATTATTTAACCACACAAAATATTACTATATTTATTTGTATCTAATAAATAAAAACATAAAATAAAGTGGACGAGGAATACGGTCATTAGAAAAACGAAAAATCTATTAGTTTGGACAAAACTCATAGCTGCAAAATTGTTTATATATCGAGATTCCAAAATTAAAATAATAATGGGATCGTTAAATCATTTCAGTTTGTTTTATGTGCGTAGTGTTTTTTCCCTGCGAATATTTATTTCCTCGGGAATTCTTTGTTGTTGAACTTGGTACGAGTGTTACAAGATTTTTATATTTATACACTTCGTGATAAATATTTAATCTTGATGCAAAGAAATTATGTTTAGGCCATTTTAATGATTTTTTTTTTCATTTCCTTTGGCTAAAAATACAAGCGATGACTAGAATTGGGTCTTATCTTCATAGATATGTTTTTTTTTCAAATTCACAATTTGAATTATAAAAATAATAAACTAATGTAAACCACGTTTTGCCAATTGCTATCAAGTGATATTAGCCTATGCTAAAACTGAATATTTGAAATGTCATGTTTACGCATTTAATGGGAAAATCTTTTTTTTTCAAAAAAAAAATAAAAGAAATTTTATTAAACTACTCCAAGATGCAATGCATAAGAAAAATTAATTCATAATCTTCTTGATCTTTTCTTCTTTTTGGGATGATTTGGTCTACATTTTAATCCTGTTCGGCATCGTTCTGGACTTCAGACCGCTGATATGACGGTAGAACAGAAAAACACGAGACTATCAAGAACTGGTTTTAACTTTTGAAACAAGTAAAAAACGTGAATCAGCTATACTTATTAAAAACCCGTACAATGTTCGATTATTGCCTCAAAAGCATAAGTGTTCTAATTGTCGGACCTCTTTCTGCATATCCTGTGGATAATCGAACGATCAAAGATAGGGAGGATCGTTCACACAAAATACGATATTCTTCCCAATCGTGTTTTACGTGTTTTTTGTTTTGTTTTCCTTTTTTTTGTAAAACAACGCGATCGAAACATATTTCATCATCGTCACCTTCCGCCGGGGCTCCGTTGCTGGCACATTAACACGAACATACCAATTTCCCTTTTCCTCTCCACCCAGTCGTAGGCCTACTCGGCATAATCCCACCGAACTTCTCCCTTGGGTAAGAATTCATTTCTTCCAATATGCGTACGCCATTTGCCTTTTTTTATTATTTTTCGTTAACACACTCTTCGCCACCATCTCGCGGGCAAGCGGCCACAGTCCGGGCGGCTGGTTCTTATCATTTCAGTGCCCCCCTTCGGTGCCCCAAGCCTTCTCCCGCACCTTAGGCACCTTCAGCGGCCGGCGATGAAATATGGAAAGAATGTGCGTAATGAAACGTTTAGTGAATTTTTCAGCCCTTTTTTCATCCTTTCTCGGGATGGGGGCCTTCACTTTCTTCTTCAACGCGACCAAGTGCCGGCGAAGGAAACGGTGAAAAGCCGAGTTTGTCTCTTGTGCAAACATCTCTCCGATCCTGGCTCGGGAGGGCACAGGGATGTCGGGTTTTATAGCTCATTTTTTATTCGCACCGTTCCATAATTTATAATTATTATTTAATACATTCGCGGCGCAAACCGCTCGGTCACGGTTCGGGAGAAAGAGAGCACCAAAAGAAAGACAAATGAAAAAAAACCAACACACACACACACATCACTCCCAACCGCATTACTCTTTCTCCCCCTGGAAGAGACACACCGATATATCGTCCGACCGTTGGACTCGATAACTGCTTCATTATTTATCATTACTACGCGTCCGGATAACCCTTATGCGCCATTCGTGGTCCAGTCTCGACGACGGGGAAGCTGATAAGCGGCGGGGAGTCCGCGGGGGGGGTGGGGACGGTGGGAAAGCATATTTTTCTTTTAATTCACGTTTTTCTGCTACATTTTTGCCACCAAGCATGTCGCGCTGCGAATGGCATTAAATTTAATATCTTAATTAAAGATCGAGCCGAGTTGGTGGTGCATTCTCGATTGCGAAATCGCGATAGAAATTGTTATGCAGCTTTCGTATGAAAAATATCCATGTTTCCGCTGAATATTCAATAGAAGGTGCTACTTAACAGCAGACCGCAACATATGGAGGGTCATTTTTTAAATGTTGTTCCAATTTTTGTTTTTTCTCTAAAAGCCGCGCAATGCCCATGGGAATGCTTTACATTGATAGGCTATTATCACCTTTAGCACTGTTTTTAAAATGTAATACGAACTATGGTTGGTGTAAATTGAAAAAAAGAAGAAAAAAAGCCCCTGAGCATCGATAATACCATCATAAAAATTGTGTTTAACAAGCTCATAAATAACTAGTAACGTTACAACGGGCAAAAAAATAGTCCCATGGTTGGTGCATGACTTTAGCCTCCCCACAGACCGGCACCCCTCCCTCTCGGTACACCACCCATTAACGGGTGTACATTTTTCAATTTTAATATATCATCACAAACCCACCGAGGGGACTAGAAGCGGAACCGACACGTGGCCGATCTTTCGCTTATCGAAAACCGATTACGCCACCCGATCGGGCACCCCAAAGTTTGGCAATTGGTCGATGGCCGTGTTTAGTTTACGCCACATCCACTGTGCATGCTTTGCACAGTTTCGGACCGTCCCAGGCGCACGGTGTGAGATAAATTTAAAAAAAGGAGGCCAACCACTTGCCACTCCCCATCGTGGGCTCGTAAATAATAAAACATCAAGCATGCACTTGAAGGCACACACTTGCTTAAGGAGCGAGAAAAGGAAATTAACGGACGTGCAACGTGGGGCCAGCTTTAGGCCGAGGTGAGAGGTCTGCTACCCGAAAACGTCTACCCCGGGTGGATCGGCGTGCAGGATAATAGAAAGGGTTAAGAAAACGTCGAATGGACAGAGCTTATCATAACCCTTTGGCGCAGGGGACGTTGCATATCATGTATATCCTTGCTTGCACCACAAAACCACCATGCGACAGTTTCGCAGGCCACACGAACACTGGGGCGTGCCTGTGGAGCAGGTGAGATGGGACCACAGCCGGACCTCACCGTCGAATTGAAAAAGAAACAAAAAAAAATATGTTTCAAAAACCCACCGGATAGCGGGTGTGAGTGTGTGTATGTGTGCGGGGGGGAAAGAGGAACTAAAACTACCCCCGAAAAGCAGCACCCGAACCGACGGGGGAAGAAGATGGCCAGGGGGATGGCCAGCGCCCGTGGAATAGTGTGTGCCGGGCAGTATCGAGAGATCAATTACTTTGATAACCGACCGAAGCTGACACTTTTTTAATTTATTGCTGCCCTTGTTTATCGCCGACAGGGAAAGCAATAGCCCGGTCGGAACCGACCTCTCGTTCCCTCGGGTTTTTAGACCGCTCTCGAACTACTTTGACGCTATAGGGAGCATATATATTTGTTTTTTTTTTTCAAGGGGATGATGTTAGTGGTGTTCCCCAAGTAATCTACCCTGCAGGGGGAAAAGGTAGCGTTTTAATCCGGCGCCTTTTTTGAGTCATAAAAATGTAATTTCAATTTTTTTTTGCTTGTAGAACCAGCTGAGGAAGAGACCATGAGGTGAACAGAACGCTCCAACCTGTAATACGGCATCGATTATTTTCTTTTAAAGCTTCCTGTTCCATCCACTTTACAAAAGCCTTTTCAAAAACTTGCATAAATATTAAAGTTTTAAGGACAAATATAACCACGCAATTCTGTATTTATTCTAATTGTACCTAAGAAACACAAAGTCAACCTCCATGAGGTCTTATCATAAACAAAGCAAACGAAACAAACGCAGAAACATAATTTTCAACTTATTTGCTCACAACTGTCAACAGCACAAAATAAAAAAAAAGCCCAAGGACATATTTTTGATCCTGACACCGAGAGGAATAAAAAAAACCGACTCCCAAAACTAAATGCACACGTGCTAATGGCAGGCCAAAAAGACACATATGCTCAAACAAATAAAAACCAGAAACGTCCCCGTCCCGCGCCGAACCGACCAGGTAGTATCAGCCGGAATTGAGATGCCACCATCGAAAAATATGCCGGCCAGAATAATAAAAGTTCATAAAATTAGGATTAATTAACAAATTGAAGTTGACCGGAACCCATGGCGAGGAGGTTGTATGGGGAAGGTACGGCCGGGTCCGAACCGGAGCGCGGGACTGGGCCGTTCTTTGCTTTTCGCGCCCGAAGGGTGCATATATGCTAATAAATTAGGTAAGAAATGAATTAGTTGGTCAAAAATACGTGCCTCCTCGCGTCGAAGCGGGGCAGAACCATACGGTCGAGCAAAAAAAAAAAAAAAAGAAGCAAACAGAAGCTTCTATCAGACAACAGTACAGGTCACCATACATAAAACCGCTAATGGAACAGAAGGTACGCGCGAGGAGCTCGGTGGCCGAACGTGGGCCACCATCATGGCTCACCTAGGCGCTCTTCGCACTCGACCACCGTGATATAGTTTTTAATTTGAAAAAGTGTCCTGCCATTCCGGGGAAAGGAACAGTTGGTCCTCTCGTTTCTTTTTCTATTTTATTTATTACCAGTTACAGCACGGTAAATCTTGGATTATCGCGAGCCTCATTCCAACGTCAACAGATTGGTCTGGGAGATAGCGATCAGTATGGCATGACTGAATATGGCTTTTTTGTTGTAGTTTTCGTCGTGAGGAATTTCATAGCTCTGGTTTTAATATGATTTTTTCGTTATCATTTTAGATAGCAGAATTTTGGGTTGGCTCAAAACATATCCGTGCGTCACTAAACCATAGCTGTATCCATAATTTTATAAACATATAACATTTCTCATAACAAATGAGGGATGCAAGTTAGTACCTTATTAGAAAGATCCTGTTTGTTCAAGCAAAGCCTCATCGACCAGAGTAATAATAAACAAAAATATTTTATTATTTTCAAATGTGAAAACATGTTAAACACAGAATATTTAAAGACGGCGTTTGGTTGAAACTGTCCTATATTTAATACATGTGATTAAGCCTTTTTTTACTTTATATACAAGACATCCTGGCTACTTCATACACTGTTATACACGGTTTTTAAAGTGAGTTTAGATTTAAAATATAGGAGAGTTGAACCGCACACAAGTTGCATTAATAGAAAAAAACCGTTGCTACTTAATTTTGCATTATTGAATTGAAGCATCGATATTCTTTTACTCAGAAATGATTTCTTTGAGTAGGGCATTTTGTTCAAGAGAGGATAATTGTTGGTGTCTCCAAAGCAGGAACAAATGTTTTGTCAAAATTTTAATATCACGAAGAGGTATTCATTCTTCAAGGAACAAACTAAAACCCTTAGAGGTAAGAGGATACATGCTTAGAATGGCATTATTAAAATTGACTTAAAACAGTTGTAACAAGTGAGCGGTCGTATCGTATTGAAAGTAATCAACCAAACAGGTTAAAAATAAAAAAATATATTTGCAAACGATCGGGAAATTTTGCCGTAACGCCATTAAACGACAACGCCATTCGTTCCGGATCCACCCAAAGTGCAGTGCGCACCAAGCATGCTGACCCACTGTGCGCAAATGATCATTAAAAGTATTAACACCCGACCAAAAACCAGGCCGCCCACCCCGCTGGGCTCGTGCGACATGTTTCCTCAAATGATTTCCATTCAAAATCGATGGCCAGCAAATTATGAACGCCCCATCGTTCCGGGGGTCGGCTGGCTTTTCCCGGTTCCACTGTTCTCTAGCGCGGCGGACACTTTGCTGCGATTTAGAATTGTGTGTTGATAAAAATAGACCTCGATGGGTGTTTGCCACCTTGCTGAACTAAGCAACACCGATGGCCGAGTGCATCGGGAGCGCCTACTTTGTAGGCACCCCTCCCCCCATCTCCCTCCACCTCCCGCGATCCCGCTCGAATGAATATGATGATGGAAAACGACGACAATGACGACGACGATGATGATGATGGTGGTGGTGATGGCCGCAATAATGTGCATCGTTTGCGAGACAAAACTTAAATGATGCCGTAGCCGGACCGATTTGCGGCGGTCCACGGGCTGGCCTGTGTTTTTTTAAGGCCATAAAAAGGGTCCCGGTGCGGACGACGTCGACCTTAGCGACCGCGTGTGCTAGGGTTTTGCTGAATAACTTTGCATTCGCTATCGAACAATGAGCAATAAGCGCTAGCAAAACGGTGGCCCTCCCGGGGGGGTCGGGGGACATCCCACGATGGGGATGAGGGGGTGGGGCAGTTTAGAAACATTCGGTCCAAAGGCACAGAAGGCAAATAAAAGTTTAATAGCTTCCCGCGACCAGCAGCACCGGAACCAGGTTTCCCTACCCGCCGGTGCGCCGTATGAGCGGTAGTAAAGATTTTAAAAATAAAATAAAAATTATCTTCAATGGCTTTGTACTATTTGTAGATAGCCACCATGGTATGACCGACCATCGACCGCTCGCGAAAGATCCCCTCTTTCGGTGTTAGTTAGACACCCTTTTGCTTTATCTTCACCAGACCAGCCGGTTTTGCGGTGCGTCAACGAACCCGCGAACGAGGGTGACAATGGTCCGGGTTTTGGGGTAGTTACAAATGTTTAACTCAATCTAAGGTGACGCGCGACGCCGGAACCCTGTGAACCGATGTCGTGCCGTGTTCCAACGGAGTAGATTAGCGTCCAGCTTATCGGAAGCGACCAGTGGCGCCAAATTTTTCAAGCTCCGGGTTTCAGGCCACACTCCACCCGGTTATATCGCTGCATGTTGTCGTGGATTGCGTTAGTATTGGCTGCGATTGGCTTGTAGCGGATCGAAGCATTATGCTTACGACTGTCGGTGGTCGAGTTCTTCTAAGGTAAGAAAACCCTTCCGTACTTGCGATCGCCTGCGTGTGTGTTTGTATGTTTATGTGGGGCTCGAAAAGGTGATGAAACTTTGCGTCCTACCCCAGGGTGCCCTCAACCTTCCGCTGCACCAAAACACCCCAACAACACCGGGATGGAGTTGGATTTTTCATTCCTTCTTATGCTTCCCTATGCGCAGTTCCCTCAGCATCATCGACGGTGCGCCCAAGTGCCATTGAAAGCATACAATCTCCCACCAACCCCCTTCTCCGTCGTGCGCGCCTGATAGCGCCAAAAGGCTCGGAAGAGAGCACCGTCGGGGCCACAGAAAATCGTGACTTGATTTCGTTTCTCGTCTCTGTCATTTCCACTTTTGGTCGGTGGCCGTCCCTTTTCCGCTGGTATTTGGGTAGGCCGACGAGTCTGGCTTTTGCGGACCTCGGGGTGGTTCACACACACACACACACAAGCGTTATTCACCCTGCGAACCCTGGGGTCGACATTCCCGGGGTGGAAGAATCGACGGTCTCACTCCCAAAGTCCGTCGGTCCGGGCCATCCAGCAAACCCTTTCTTAATCCTTCCTCCCCGTCCTCCTCCGCGATGCTGGAGTTTCATTGCCGTTGCTTTGCTCCAACCACTCCCCCATCCCGGGGGGAGGGGGGGAGACCCCTCAAAACGAACGGCTCTCCATAATCCGCGAGCGACTGACCTCTTCGCCTGGGCTACAACAAAGTCGTCCACGAGGCACCCTTTTATACGCAGCTTATACGCCGTAGCCCGGTTCGCTAACGAGCAGCGAGCGATACACTTTCGCCCGACGTTTAATTCGGGTCAGCTGCCCGCCTCTCCCTTGTTCCGCCACAACGGCGGGGGTCCATAATAGGTGGAGCAATCTAAGCAGCAACTTTTGCGCCTCTCGGCCCTTTGAAAGCGATCGTAATGATCAGTTTCAGCGGCGCAGACTCCGACGACGACGGCGGGATCTGTCTGTCGATTCGAGCAGCATATTCGCTCGCTCCTTCATCTCAGTGGTCGCGACGGATCGCCTGCCCAACCACATGTTGATGCTGCAGCATGGTGTTCCCTAATGGAGCGAGTTTGTGGCCTTCCCACTCGCACACACAGGACACACACAAACATATGGGTGCTTTGTTTTCGTTCGCCAGCAGACGCGCGATCTTGGACGATCTTTACGCAATCGGAGCGCTTTCCTCAGAAATCGTCCATCCGAGAACCCGGATTTAAAGCAAATAATCGAAGCAAGCTGTGGTGTTTTCTTCGAGGGACAAAAAGCAATACCGGAACGAACGATAACGAAAGGGAATGGCACAAAAACAATGCAAGTGACGTTTTTCAGAACGGAACAAAAAAAAATGACAACACAGCTGAAACAGGAAAGTGGAATCCCCGACGAGGTGAGTGCAGTCTTGTTCTTGTTCCAGATGGATGCGCTTTGTTGTCATTTCAAATCAACATCATCTTCTTTCGTGCATACACACACACACGCACACTTGGCCACGGGTTTCTTCGGAGAAAGAGAGTCACATCCACACATCGTCGGGCAGATAATTATGCTCCACGGTCCCCTGAACTCACGCTTGTTTACATAACAAAGCCAGGCAGTAACCACTGATGCTGTTCGGCCTCCGTTTCTTGACGGTTGAATGGAATGGAGATTCTTTCCCTGAAACCGAATGCTTTGGAAGTGGTCATTTGGATCATGTGGCCCGAGGCATTTTTGGCTGGAGACGAATTTGCCTGGTGCCGTCGTGGAGGTGACCTTGCCTGTTTGATTCAGCGCGGAGTCACGGCTCGGGGAAGCAAAAAAAACCACGTCTCCAGAGCTGTTGTCACCGTACGCATGCACCGCACTATCACACATGGCCATTTTATTTTTAGCGGCACAACAAATCATTTCCACGCCAGTAACTAATCGCACACAGATTGTTTTTCCACGGAGGATGTTAAATTCTTCGCTTTGTGTTGAATGAGAAGCCTTTCAAGCCTTCACAATCTCTACGAGGTGGAGGAAGGGAGTGAGGCAACGGCGCGGAGTCACGAGTACGAACGGCGTTCACAATCGGGCGGGTGGGAGAGGACGATGTGAGGTGGTCCCGCTGTAATAGGCGGTGATGGTGGCTTATGCCACCATGGCTTACCTGGTGGTTGGTACGGTTGCGCTATTGTCGACATACGCTGGTGCGAAAACGCCAATGCACACGCGACACTCGATTCGGTGCACGTTTATGACACAGTTTTGGGGCACGCTGCACACGGGAAATCACTGTTTTTCACGAAAAACCCTGCACACACCACCTTTCGCGGCACTATCGATTTTCCCACCGTGCACGAACTAGAGGTGCCACTCCGAAGCAGGACCGACTGGACTGTGCCAAGGTGGGTGTAGATGTCTCTTTCACTCACCACGGCTACGGCAGCAGCGTTTCGAAGGGAGCGAAAGAAATAGCACGAATGTGCGTTTGTTTACAGATTTGTTACGAAACTTAAGCTGCGGTCAGACTGAGTATGTGGTGCATAAAAATTCTATGATTTAGATTTATTAACGTGATTTTTTTCCATCAGAAAGTAGGTATACAGAAATTCTCGGTATTATCGTGGGGAGAAAACAAAGCTCTACTAGAAACCTTAACAAACCCATTGAATTTAACGCAACTAGTTATGTATTTACAGCGTAAGCGTCTAAAATGCACCACAAACGGCGTCGTGTGGGCGAGCCTTAAGTTTTTCGCCATTTTGGATTGTGTCTGACAGTTCGCTCTCTCAACCAAGGCTCAAGAGAAGGTTGTCTAATACAGAAAAATTGAACTTTTCAGGATTTCGTTGGGTACGATGAAGAATTTTGAAAAGTTTGTGGTTCTGCAAGAATATTTGTGCTAGACCAAGCGACGTCAAATTATATTTCATCATTCTCCAGTATAATTTTTTAAATGGATAGCGAAAAATCGTGCGCCATTGGAAAACCTATCTAGAGCGATCGGTCAACTTTGTTTACAGTGTATGGTTGAGCTGAACGGTCATGATATACGGACAATATACAGAGATTTTGAATTTTTGTTTTGTACCAAATTTTGTTCTACTCATTTTTACTAATAAACTCATTAGACATACTTTTGATATAGATATTTATAGCGCTCTCAAATGTATTCCCTGTGCCGAATGTTGTTTAAAATTCACCATAACGGTTAAACACGTGTTGTTTCCATTGAATGTTCAATAACATTTCTTTTTCAACTAGATTTTTTTTAAAAAGTTCTTCTCTTGGGTGATGCCATGCAGTTACTGATAGGAAGCTATGAGGAGAAAGAAGCCGGTCGTTCTATGTTGGGAAGGGGTGTTATTCGGAGCATCTGCATTCGTTGCACTAGTGGATTGTTGCTGTATTTTACTTCTGCTAGCACGTGGCAACGTATTTGTAACAAGTTATAAATTTATTTCCTTTTTCGAATGCATTTGAAAAAACATCAGTTGTACCATGTGTTTCCCACTGGCTGTGCCATATGCAGCATGAATGGTTTGAAACGTGACAGTTGACCGTCGGGGCCAACGTGCTTGGTGCGCATGACGGGGAGACGATTTTCTTTCCCGGTTCATTTCCACCATTTTCCAGCACGGGCAGATCCACCGTGGCCTCTGTTCAGCGAGGACCAATCTGTAAAACTCATCGCCACCATCATCCACATCCACATCATATCGCAAAGTGTGTGCAGTCACACAAGCATTGCTGGCACCAAACGTTTTTCATTCCTCAATCGATAAGGATACCGGTTAACCAGATAAGCGAGCTTTTGCAGAGAATAAGTTGCCTTTGAAGTTGTTTTTTACGGTGATTGTGAGGATTGGTTGTTACAGTTCCTAATCAAATGCCCACTGCTTATCGGGATGGAAAAGTTTATCCTTTCTTTCGGCCGTCAATTGTGCAGGTAGACAACGTGTCTACTTTTTGCTGGCAGCGAATGAAGAAAATCAAATTAATATGTTGAACAACACAAGATTTTGGCGTGTGAGTGAATGGTATAGAGCCTAATTTTTAATCGTGTCCAGTTCTGTGTGAAAAAATGTGTACAAAAAGCAGAGTAATGATGCTCGGAATGGGGTGAGAGTAAATACTTCAAGGGTCAAGAAAAGCCCAACCATGGATATGAGCTCCGATATGCAGAAAAGGCTCACTCGTTATCATCGAGCGCATTGACTGCAGTATCATGTTCCGGACGAGTGAAAACCCCTTCTCCTGAAGAAGATTATATAACGCTGCTAAATTAAACTTGCAAAAACTAATTTTCCTACAAGTTGTTTCACCCTCGTCCGTCGAATGTTCGACTAGCTGCGAGGGAGAGTAGTGAAAAAAAGTTTTCTTCGCCAAGCGAGTTTTCGACCCGAGGGCCAGAGTTGCACACAGTATGGCTCGTAAAATTCCTTTCAAAGTCGTGTTTGCTTCAGGTAGGGCATTAAAATTGGATCAACTTCGATTAGTCTGACCGTCGGACGATGGCTATCATTTGGGTTTGATAGTTTTTCGCCCCTAAGGACGGATCATAACGGTTGTGTTTTCCTTGTTCGGTAGACGAAGACACGGACTTTCCGGCCAGCGAACTAAACAGCCACAATCCGACAGTCCACGGTTGGCGATCGAACGCGGACAGTTCGGTCAGCCCCAAAGAGATCGTCCTGCGGTTCTTCAATCCAGCCCGTATCGTACGGATACAGGTCCTAGCGCATCAGTATTACATTCGTAAGTATCACCGAGCTAGGAAAAACTGGGGATGGAAAATTCGAATGGAAGGAAAACCCCGTTGTTCATTAGCCACGTCGCATGAACGCACATGAAATGAACAGTGCAGACGATGTAGTCATTCAAAGGAAGCGCATTCCGGGAATGTTGTTGTTTTCCCCAACGACCACGGATACGAGAGAGAAAGTCGGAAAACCCCAAGGAGAGTATAAACGGAAGCAAACGGCTGGGATCCAACGCTCGAGCGAAACACGTGGCTATTTAAATGGTGTTTATAGCCGGATTTACAGTGTGTTTGTGTGCGAGGTATAATGCCGGTTGTTTCCGGTTGACAGAAGAAATTGTTTTTTTTGTTTTGCGAAATAGGAGCAAAAAAAATAAAACATTATCAAATTGACAAATAGAGTGGAAAACGATATACGGGAGGCTGAATAAATTGCCGTCTCATCGTTGTACCCTTTGGCATGGTTTATGTCGTTTGAAATTCTGTTTATTGATTTTCCTACCGGGGTTTCCGAAGTTAGCTCATACGCAACGTGTGTGAGTCATAAAAATTGATCAAACGTTGGCTAAGTTTTATGCAATTAATCGTACCCTTTGACAACGAATAAACATTCCTCCATGTTCGATGCGGATTACTTTCAAGTTTTCCTGTTTCTCTTACCATTTGCTTAGCCGAACGCATTGAACTATGGATACACTACTCCAGCAAGAGTGCCCCGAGTACCCCTTCCAGCCAGAGCTTCGAGTACATGGGATTCGTGGCCCTGTCGGACAATGCCAGCACAAACTTTACGTCCCGGGAGCTGCAGAGCGTGACCGTCGCCCCAAAAGTAGGCTCCCACCTTAAGCTACGGCTAGGGCCAGCCCATCCGAATGAGTTCAACAAGGACAACCAGGTGGCTCTGCTGGCCATTAACATTCTGGGCGAGGAATTGACGGCGGACGAGCTGGCATCGATGCAGGGGAACGTGTCGTCATTGATGAACGCTGTGCCACCGAACATCGACGCCCTGAACGGCTCGCTCGCATCCGCCTGTGACGATCTGTCGTACTCGATGTACGTGGAGGAGAGTATTTGTGAGGTGGTGCGAAGGATGGAGATACTCAAGATCCAGGCAGTGCAGGGTAAGATGAACTAAAGGGAAGGCTATGAAGGAACTCTGTTAATTCCTTTGCCTAATTACTCTTCCAGATGAACGCTTCGAGTATGCCCGAAAGCTAAAGCTCTGCATGGGCGCCTTAAGGACGGCCGGTGAACGTCTTGGACGGTACGCACTGGCGAAACGGCAGGCAGTCCAGGCGGAAGACTTTACCACCGCCCGGCTCCGGAAGGAGCAGATCGAAATGTATCGCAAGGCCGTGTTCGATCAGCTACGGGTCGAGCTGTTGCTCCAGAGTGACAAGAGCATCACAAGTAACGACTCCTGCTCGGAGCTGTACGCATCTAAGCCAACGTTGCCTTCACCGCCTAGCCTGCAAGATGTGGCCAGTGCACTCTCGTCGGACTCGACGCTACCACACGCGCATCACTTACACACGCAGGTAACGCAGGACGGATCGAAGTTGCCGTCGGATGCGACCGATTCTACCACGAGCACTTCGACAAACACGACCGCATCGGCAGCCTCGAGCGCCAGCAGTTGCACGGTAAAACCGGAAGGACGTTCCTCGCAGCAGAGTCTAACGCGCCCGGACGAGGTTCAGCAATCGCCTCTGATGAGTCACAAAGGTCGCAGTCCGATGAGGTCCCCCACGAACACGGGTTCGCTAAGGAGACGCAACAAAAGTGCTCCGAGGAATAGTTACGAAGATTACGATGAACGTGCGATTCCCACTCTCGGGTAAGAGCCGCTGGCAGCGATGTTACTTTTTGGAAGGATCACCATCATACGTATGTTTTTCGTTGCAGAAGCCACGCAAATGATTTCCTTCGTGAGTGTCAAGGGACGGCAATGATCGAGCAGGACGGGGGGAAGATTCGCTGTAAGCTGAACGATCGTGAACGTCGCCAGGCGGCATTACCGATACTGATCTTCGGCATGGAACTGGTGGAGTTGATCTACTCGCGACAGTTCACCGATCGCGAGGAAGGTCTGATACGGCTACGGAGAATACTAAAGCAGGAGATCGAACCGGAACCTCAGGCCCAGGCGGCCCAGGCCGGGCCCAATAAGATCTGTCGTGGAGCTACCCTTTTGCTCCATCGTGGAGTTCGCGATGCGGTATTCTCCGTGTTCAGCCAAGCGACAGAAACGGTGCGAAGTTTGTTCATGGAGTTTGTTCCAAATCGGTATGCTGTTCATCGAGAAGATCGAAATGCTTACTACGATGACTAATACGATACTTTTTCCTTAGCGTCGCACCAAGCGAAGTTGCACGATCAGTTGATCGTCTACTACCGGAGCTGCTTTCCAAGAGTGGTGATCCTTCGGCTCGGGTACACACACTGGCGCAGCATACGATCCTCAGCATCGCAGCCTGCCCTGAGGTACGAGAACAGCACCTCATTGCTCCGGCCCTATCGCGTCCAGTTGGCAACGGAACGCATCCTCGGTTAGCACTAAGTCGGATGCAAATGCTCGAGCAGCTGGTACTCAGCCAAGGTATATCGAACGACAAACAGAGTGGACTTGCCTGTCGAACACTTTCGGAAGCTGGCTGCTCCGGAATACACCATCCGGCCGAATCGGTACGCAAGGTGGCCGAAAGGGTGCTACTCTTGGTGTACAAGGTTAACCCGCGCTTGGTGCGTAAGCAGCTTCCTCCGGATGATGATATAACGCGCCGGAATCTACTCTACCGCCAGCTGTTTGCTGAGTTTGATAAGATCGATCTTCAGGTAACAGAAGAAAACATCTCGAACGCTTCCATCCGACCTAACGTCTAGCTTTATCCCCATTTGGTTGTAGCGCAAGAAGGAAATGTTGGAAAACAAACAGTTCTGCGGTCCGGCATCGTTCGCCGGCATCTGCTCACCACCGATGTCCAGCAGCTCGAAGAGCTCACCCCCGGTGGAGATACGCAACAAGAACCTGCGCTACGATGGACGCACGATCGTCAGTTTCTCTGATAATCAGACCCCCGGTTGGCAGTCTAGTTTCAGTTCCATGAAATTGCAGGATACCAACTCGAGCCCGGTGCGCCGACTGGACGCGACTACGGCAGGGATCATCAAGAGCAAAAGTGGGCACGCCATCGGTCACCACGGCCAGTGGGCGTCTACGGGGATCGGTTCGTCCGGTGACGATGGCCATCGAGACGGTTCGGGATCGTATTACGATAAACTGGACGGCAGCAGCAGTGGTCACTGCAACGGGAAGGATGCGGGTTCCGGCACTCTCGACCGGAGTCGTCAGAAGTTATCCCAATCGAAAACAAACATGTACGACAGTACGATCGGGTTCCTACCGGGAGTGGTAGCCCCCGAGAATGGAGCCGGCTCGCGGAAGAGCTCCAACTCGGACTCGTTCGATGGTATCGAGAATGAAATGTAAGTAAGAAAGAAAAATGTAAGAGACTGGTATCCAATAGTGAAATTCTATCGTTTCCAAATCTCCAGCCGATGCCCATTTTGCGACTGGATTTGCCACGGTGATCCTACGCAGCTCGATAAGCACTACTGGAAAGCTTGTCCCGTGCTGACCAAATGTCCACAGTGTAGCCAAATTCTTGAGGTCGCTGCCCTCTCTGGTCATTTGATTCGTAAGTTCAACCGACCGTCTCTTTACGACTCCTTCATTGAAATATCTTTCAAAAAACAATTTTCAGACGAATGTGAAGCCAAAACTAGCTATTTGTCATGCGAACGGTGTACCGAGTCGGTGCATAAGGATCTGTACGAGTACCATCTTATGGAAGACTTTTGTCGAGGTAACGGTTATGGGGCGTCACCATATTGGATAGTGATCGAAATAACAAAGTTCTCTACTTTACAAACAGAATTTACAACGGGTGCGGCCAGATGTCCCCTGTGTCATGACGATGTGCTGCTACCGCTGGATGGTGGCTGGAAGCGGCATCTCCTGAGCCGTGCCGGATGCCTTGGCAATATTCGGCGTCGAGTGCCGGCGTAGTCGCGACCACCGGTGGAGACATGAGTGAAACTCAGATTTTTCCCTACATTCCGATCAAATACACTTCAAGCACACGTTTTAGGTAGAAATTTAATGCAAGCAGCGAGATAAAAGCGTAAAAAGCTGATGCTTTTTAAACATAAATTTGGAAATTCTGGCGGTTTAACGGACGTAAACACGAAGGCCAATTACGACTAACAGAACTATTCTAAACGATAGCAAAACATTCTTAATGTATGATTCGATAATCAAAAACTGATTTGTACAGCGCAAGAAGCGTAAGAAACAAACAAACAAAACATTGCTAATTTTCGCAGCATGCACACAAGCCTCTTCGCCCGAAGGCGGCGGAGAGGCATAAACACAGGGCCACAGCTGTAACGTAGAAGACTTCTCTATTCGCCAGGGCGCTAACTGCATATGCCATCTCCCGTGGGCAGCCAATTTCCTCCACACACCGACGTAAGCAAAGTACGACGCAAATGGGGGCAATAAAGTATATTATTGATACGATAAAACCAATCGAGTGAAAAGCCACAGCCGAGTTCAGGGATTCTGGTCGTCCCTTGGGCGGCTGCCCGAGGACACGAAAACAACAGGTTGAACCGGCTGCCATGGCGAACCACTGCTAGCAACGATGGACTACTATTTGCATGTTTATTAACTATTTTATGGGTAGCATAATTTTGTTGTTTAGATTTTTTAAATAAAGAAGAGAAAGCGAAAACCCGACGCAGGTAATTGACACTAATCAATCAAACATTTTGATCTCACAGTAGTGCTGCTGCGGCGATGAATTAAAACAGCACACTGAACAGCAAAACAAACGTAATGTCCAGCTCCAGAAGTATTCGGATCAAGTAAACTTATTTCCCGTCCTTTGAAAAATTGTCACAAATAAAATAAAGATTTAATGCAAACATTCAATAGCCGGAGATTTTTTGTTTCGAAATCCGAAATCGCTAGAGCTCCCCACTACCCTATAAATCTGTTTCAAAGGTTCAAAAGGTCATACGAAATTGAATACGATTGCGGGGCTTGCAACTGATCGACCGACTTCAGTCGATGAGTGGTAGTAGTAGGGCGAGGACAAGCGCTCCGGAGAAGTGTATCGTTCTAAGGGAAAGTGCTACTGATAACAGAACCGGGTGAAGATTCAATGTGAAAGATAATTACTTGGCTTACGCGGTACGTACATATTTAAATTGATGTCGAATAAAACCCTTGCCGAATTCTTTCCAACAACTGTTTAAATAGTAAAAATTTCACGCGTATAGAAAAATTGAATATGATCGCTCGGGTGAGGGTTCCCATTATGTGGCTGGCCGTACTACTTTGTGCGGCAGCCATTATAGCCGGTCCAGTCTACCGACGCTCGACCGAGGACGGCTCCGCCGCATCCTACGAGGAAGAAGTACGTCTATCGCTAGCGGCGATCGAGCAACGTTATCAGCAAGCGAAAGCACACCAAACCCTGGCAGCTTGGGAATACGGTTCAAACTTAACGGAGGCCAATTTGGTCAAGAAAACAGCAGCCGCTTCCGAGTTCGCCCAGGTGGCAAAGGTACGTTTCTTCGCTGCATTTCGTAATGGTGGAGGTTCCATTTTGCGGGGACTTTTCAAGTGATACCATTTTGTGACATTTTCTACGCCGCAGACGATCGCCCAGGAGCTGCAACAGATCGCAATCGATCGGTTGGAGAGTGAAGATTTGAAGCGTCGTGTTAAGAAGCTCGCGAAGCTCAACTATGCCGCCCTGCCGGAGGAAAAGTTCCGCGAGCTGCTTGGTTCGATTGCCAGCATGGAGTCGAACTACGCGAAGGTAAAACTGTGTCCGTACGGTGAATCAACAAATTGCAACATTTCGCTCGAACCGGAGCTGACGGAAATCTTCGCCAGCAACCGGAACCCGGAGGAGTTGAAGTATTACTGGGTGCAGTGGTACAATAGTGCGGGGGCACCGGCGCGAGAATCGTTCCAGAAGTACGTTGAATTGAACAGAGAAGCTGCGCTGCTTAATAGTGAGTCGAAGCGGTTGAAGGGAAGAGAACGAGATACGGAATATTAAACTAACTTTCGGTTCATCGTAGACTTAACCTCAGGTGCTGACGCTTGGCTGAAGGAGTACGACGATACCACTTTCGAGCAGCAGGTCGATGATGTTATCAATCAAATAAGACCACTCTACGAGCAGCTACACGCGTACGTTCGTTACAAGCTGAGGCAAAAGTATGGCGATAAGGTGGTCTCCCCTACCGGTCCGATTCCAATGCATTTGCTTGGCAATCTGTGGGCCCAGACATGGGATCATGTATGTAAAACTGTTTTTTATAGTTTTATTTAAGTTATTATAGTTATAGTTTTATTTAAGGCGTGCCATTTTTGGGATAATTTTTTTTCCAAACTTCATTTCAGATCGCTGACTTTACAACCCCATTCCCGGAGAAAAAACTGCTTGATGTGACTGACGAGATGATCCGCCAGGGATACACTCCGCTGAAAATGTTCCAGATGGGAGATGACTTTTTCGTTTCTCTCAACATGACAAGGCTCCCACAGTAATGTTACTGCTCTATGCTATTTGACGAAAGAATTTTCATTTATTCTTTATTTTTGATAGATCCTTTTGGGAGAAGAGCATTTTGGAAAAGCCAACCGATGGACGGGATTTAGTTTGTCATGCCAGTGCATGGGATTTCTTCTCGATCGATGACGTGCGCATTAAACAATGCACCCGTGTGACGATGGATCAGTTTTTCGTCGTTCACCACGAGTTGGGCCATATCCAATATTACCTACAGTACCAACATCAGCCGGTCGAGTATCGCCGTGGTGCAAACCCAGGCTTTCATGAGGCCGTCGGGGATGTTCTATCACTATCGGTGTCCACACCGAAGCACTTGAAGAAAGTAGGCCTCCTGAAGGACTACGAGGAGGACGAACAGGTCAAGATTAACCAGTACTACCGCTCTGGAGTAACGAAGCTAGTATTCCTACCGTTCGCCTACACGTTGGACAAATATCGTTGGGGAGTGTTCCGGGGCGAGATCAAACCGAAAGAGTACAACTGTAGATTCTGGCAGCTGCGTTCCCAATACTCCGGCATCGAGCCACCGGTTGTGCGCACGGAAGAGGACTTTGATGCCCCGGCCAAGTACCACGTGTCGGCAGATGTGGAATATCTTCGCTATTTCGTGTCCTACATCATTCAGTTCCAGTTTCATCGGGCTGCTTGTTCGTTGGCGGGAGAGTACGTAAAGGGAGACCCGGAGAAGACCCTGAACAACTGCGACATTTACCAAAGCACCGCTGCTGGAAACAAATTAAAGTATGTTTTGATTAAGATAAAACGCATGTATTATGCGATTACATTGAGTATTGTGCATTTTTCAGGGAAATGCTTGCCCTTGGATCGTCGAAACCGTGGCCAGACGCGATGGAAATCCTCACCGGTGAGCGGAAAATGAGCGCGGATGCTTTCCTGGAATATTTCGATCCATTGTATAAATGGCTGCTGGCGGAGAACACACGAGTTGGAGCTCACGTTGGCTGGACCGATTCAGAGAGTAAGATTTCGATTTCGTCTTTTCTATTGAAGTCACATGATTGATTGATGCAAATTTTTATTTTCCAGAATGTGTTTCAAAAACTATCGATTTTATACCATAAAAGGTTTCTCATTTGTTGTTAAAACGCGAAGAAAGTGCTTGTTGACTTTAAATTGTTATTTTATAGACTGTTTTGCGCATGTGCATTTCGATAACGTAAAAGGATGCCAATAAAGTTTGAATAATTTTATCTAATCGTTTATCATATTTGTGTTCTTGATTTAAAAAAAAAACCTTCAACCTTCTGTTTTATAGTTATTGACAACTGTTGTAGTTGGTTATAACAAATCAGCTCAATGAGTTGTCTAGTACAGTAAGCTGGTGCTATGAGCTAGAAAGTTATTCTATTTAAACCCGTTAAACAATACAATACAGAAACTCTGTACAATGAAAATAGAGCAAATACCGAGAACTACTTCATACTGGAATGCTATTCATAATGCTGACGTGTTGTAAGGTTATATGCAAAACTAACCCCTGATCTTATCAACACCTATTGGTTTTAAGATCATTATTTTCAAAACATGACAACAAATTAAATTTTCTGAGAACCCTTATCGACCAACTTATGTGATAATGTAGGGAAAGAGCTGCACGATCGTGTAAACTATTCGTATTAGTCATTAGTTCGCAAAGTCATTTCAAATTGAGTTTAAAGGAACTCTTGCCACTTCTCTTCCGAGCTCAGTCAGTGATGGGGGGTCTGGGCATAAGGATCAGCACTGGAGCAATCTTGAACAAGTTGTAGAGATTGCATTATGCATTATCAATCTTGTTGTTAATCGTAATGTGTGTAGGAGTCTCAACTGATCCAGTTTATCAGGGCTCACATGATGAAGGAAACATAACAGCCTATGAAAACCATATTCGGCTATCACTTGAAACGAAGGAAAAGCGATATGAGCAGGCACTAGCACTGTACAAAACTTTGAGTTGGGAAATGGCGTACGACAACGAAGAAAATTTCACGGCCTTAATCAATGCTACAGAGGAGTTTAAGGAAATTGTTAAGGTACTGCGGGTAGTTAAGGTATCGAAACTTCCATTGAATTGTATGCATTTCTTTTCCAGTCAACAGCTCAGGAGATGCGGCAGATTATAACAGATCGTTTGGAGAGTGATGATTTGAAGCGCCGTATTCGTAAGCTTTCGGAATTGGACTATGTCGTGCTACCAGACGACGAGCATTTTGTTTTGAATTATGCGATAATCTTCATGACTAGTAGCTTTGCGAATATCCAGCTGTGTCATTATGACAACCAATCTAAGTGTGACATTTCGCTCGAACCCGAGCTGACGGAAATCTTTGCTAACAATCGGGACCCAGAGGAGCTAAAGTATTACTGGGAAAAATGGTATAATGAGGTAGGGACAACGGCACGCAAACCGTTTGAGAAGTATGTCGAATTGAATATGAAGGCCGCTCTGCTGAACAGTAAGTCGGAAAGTCGGCGAGGACCACGTCCATATTGCTAAAACTTACTTCCGTTTTAAATTAGATTTTACTTCCGGTGCTGAAGTATGGCTGAGTGAGTATGAGGATAGTACTATCGAGCAGCAAGTTGACGAAATTATGAGTCAAATTAGACCACTCTATGAGCAGCTACATGCGTACGTTCGTTACAAGCTGGGACAAAACTATGGCGACAAGGTGGTCTCCCCTACCGGTCCGATTCCAATGCATCTGCTCGGCGATCTGTGGGCCCAGACATGGGACAATGTATGTAATACCAGAAGAATTTCGAGGAGCTAAGATTTGTGGTGAATTCGTATCTCGTTTGTTTAATTTAAGATAGCAGACTTTACAACCCCATACCCACACAAACAACTTTTCGACGTTACCGACGAGATGATCCGCCAGGGATACACTCCGCTGAAAATGTTCCAGATGGGAGATGACTTTTTCGCTTCTCTGAACATGACAAGGCTGCCACCGTAATATTTATGCGCTGTGATGTGTGACCAATAAACTTTCATTTATTCTTTGTTTATTTTAGAGTTTTTTGGGAGAAGAGCATTCTGGAAAAGCCCACCGATGTACAAAATATCTGTACTCCCTTTGCATGGAATTCCTACAAGACCGATGACGTACGCATTAAACAATGCACCCGTGTGACGATGGATCAGCTGTTTGTTGCTCACCACGAGCTCGGCCACACTCAATATTTCCTGCAGTACCAACATCAGCCGGTCAAGTATCGTCAGGGTGCAAACCCAGGCTTTCACGAAGCTGTCGGGGACGTTATCGCCCTATCGGTGTCCACACCGAAGCACTTGAAGAAAGTAGGCCTCCTGAAGCACTACGATGACGACGAACAGGCCAAGATTAACCAGTACTACCGCTCTGCATTAACGAAACTTGTGTTCATACCGTTCGCCTACACGGTCGACAAATATCGTTGGGGTGTCTTTCGGGGTGAGATCAAACCGACGGAGTACAACTGTAGATTCTGGCAGCTTCGTTCGCAATACTCTGGCATCGAGCCACCGGTTGTGCGCACGGAAGAGGACTTCGATCCAGCGGCCAAGTATCACGTTTCGGCTGATGTGGAATATCTTCGCTATTTCGTGTCGTACATCATTCAGTTCCAGTTTCATCGGGCTGCTTGTTCGTTGGCGGGAGAGTATGTAAAGGGAGACCCGGAGAAGACACTGAACAACTGCGATATTTATCAAAGTACCGCTGCTGGAAACAAATTAAAGTATATTCGGATCAATACAAACAGCATTGAAATGTTGTGACTCTATTCTATTTTGTTCATTTTTCAGAGAAATGCTCGCCCTAGGATCCTCAAAACCGTGGCCGGACGCCATGGAAATACTCACCGGTGAGCGGAAAATGAGTGCAGATGCCCTGTTGGAATATTACGATCCGTTGTATAAATGGCTGCTAGAGGAGAACACACGTTTGGGAGTTCACGTTGGCTGGACAGATTCAGAGAGTAAGTTTTTACTTTAGCACAGTTACATGAGTTCCTGATAAAATTCTTCCTCTGTAGAATGTGTTACTCAAACCAGAGAAGGATCTTCCTTGCGAGCCGAGCAGCCGCTCTGGGCAACGTACTCTGATGGCGGTAATAACACTGGAGCGATCTCTAGCATCAACATTCAGGAAAATTCTACCAATATTTTTCAATGAAACGGTAATTGAATGGTTTGCACACATTTTATTTTCTGATTATATAACTATTCTTATTTTAATTTTTTAACTTATTAAATTTTTGAGTAAAAATACAACAGAATACAACATCGGTAATGTCGTTTCGTTATAGTTTTTTTAATGATGATATTACATGTTTTATTTAGTTTTTTGACTGATGATATTACCTTTATACTTCTTTTATTTCTTCTACCATATCTATGAAAACGAATGTTGTCTGTTTGTGATGTTAAATCTCAAAACCGGGTTTGCAAATCGTGAAAGTCTCTTCGGACGATTTACACGTTTTTATCGAAATAAGATTTAGAAAAAAAGACAAATTGGAAAGGCCGATTTCCTTAGGAAATGCCCAAAAATGGTTAGATTCGAGAACACGGTTCTTTTTTTCAATGTTATGAAATCAAATCTACAATTTAAAACTAAAACTTAGAAACTGCTTGGCCAATCTTAACGATGTTTTCTCATGATTTGTTCCTTTTGGGACAAACAGGATTTTGGGACAAAGAAATTATGTATGCTAAGCGACATATGTACTTATGTATGTATTTACAATAAACATCGAATTATTACATCTCGATTAATCAACAAGTGCTGGTGAAAAACAAAACAAATGCTGACTTCCGCATAGCCGCATAACAAACCAGGTCAGCCAGCACCGCCCGCGATCTTAATCAGGTCAACTGACGATCGCGGCGAGTATGGAGCAAGAATAACATAGCACTTAAGATAGAGTGCTTAGAACTAAGGGAGATAGAACTAAGAACCTTAGGTATATAAGAATGCAAACTTGACAAATAAAATTGCACTTGAAGCCAAGCGCGTTAATAGAGTCGGAGGCTTCGCTTAAGGTCTTTAAGGAAGTTAGCATCAACTTCTACACGTTGATCATCTTCTTGTTCTTGTTCATGGTGGAGAAGAGATGTTTCAAATCTCCTGGAGGATATTACAACTTGTTTTTAACTAACTTTAAACAATCATTCCTTCTTTGAACGTACATGTATTGATAAGTGTTGTAGTTAGCTATAACAAGTCAGCCTAATGAATTGCATAATTCTGGTGCCATGAGCTGGAGGGTTATTCTGATTCAAGCCGTTCAACTGATCGGTTATACACTAACCAAACTCTGTACATTAATAACAGCGCGAATTCTGGGAATTATTTCATACTGGAATACAGGTGACGTGTTGTAAGGTTAAATGCAAAACAAACCCAGAGGTGTTTTGATCATTTTATTCTAAAAATGACAACAAACTAAATTTTCTGAGAATCCTTATCGATCAACTAACAGTGGTGATGAAGGGAAAGAGCTTCACGATCGTGTGAGCTATTCGTATGATTGATTAGTTAGCGTTTCATCTTGAGTATAAATTAACTCATGCTACTGCTCTTCCAATCTCAGTCAGTGATAGGTGGTCTAGGCATAAAGATCGGCACTGGATGTACATCATTCTTGAAAAAGTCGTAGAGATTTCATTGTGCTGTGAAGAGTAAATGTGATACACCAAAGTGCTTACCTGTGCATGACACTGTTCACTTAGGACATTGCTTGTAACTCACAAACCCAGTACCCTTCCAATTGAACACTTTCAAATATACATGTTTTCAAATTTCGGTTGAGAACGGTACAACCATGATTGCGCTCAAGGATGCATCAATCTTGATGTTAGTAGTAATGTGTGTAGGAGTCTCAACTGATCCAGTTTATCAGAGCTCACATGATGAAGGAAACATAACAGCCTATGAAGACCATGTTCGGCTATCACTTCAATCGATGGAAAAGCGGTATGAGCAGGCACTAGCAGTACAAACAAGATTATGGTGGGAATCGGCATACGCCAACGATGCAAACATCACGGCCATGTACATAGCTGCAGTGGAGATTAAGAATATTGTTGAAGTAATGCGAGTGGTTAAGGCACCGAAACTTCCATTGAATAGTATGAATTTTTTCAGTCAACAGCTCAGGAGATGCAGCAGATCGCGATCGATCGGTTGGAGAGTCGAGATTTGAAGCGCCGTATTAGAAAACTTTCGAAACTGGGCTATGCTGCCCTATCAAACGATGAGTTTTTTTATATAACGTACTCGATAGCCATCATGAGGAGCAGGTTTGCAAGTATGATATTTTGTCATTACGACAAGCCATACAAGTGTGACATCTCACTCGAACCGGAGCTGACGGAAATCTTCGCTAACAACCGGGACCCGGAGGTGCTAAAGTACTACTGGGTGCAGTGGTATAACGAGGTAGGGAGATCGGCACGCGAACCGTTCATGAACTACGTCGAATTGAATAGGAAGGCCGCTCTGCTGAACAGTAAGTCGCAAAATTCACGAGTGAGTCCATATTGCTAAAACCTGCTTCCGTTTTAACATAGACTTTACTTCTGGTGCTGAAGCTTGGCTGAGTGAGTACGAGGATAGTACTATCGAGCAGCAGGTTGATGACATCATCAGCCAAATTAGACCACTCTATGAACAGCTACACGCGTACGTTCGTTATAAGCTGGGACAAAAGTATGGCGATAAGGTGGTCTCCCATACTGGGCCGATTCCAATGCATTTGCTCGGAGATCTGTGGGCCCAAGCATGGGATCATGTATGTAAATCAAGGTTTATTCAAGGCATGTTATGCTTGGGCTACACATTATTCGTACTTCATTTAAGATCGCTGACTTTACAACCCCGTTCCCGGAGAAAAAACTGCTCGATGTGACTGACGAGATGATCCGCCAGGGATACACTCCGCTGAAAATGTTTCGCAAGGGGGATAACTTTTTCGTTTCCATTAATATGACAAGGCTCCCACAGTAATGTTACTGCTCTACGATGTGTGACGAAGGAAATTTCATTTGTTCTTTGTCCATTTTAGAGCCTTTCGGGAGAACAGCATTCTGGAAAAACCAACAGATAACAAGAATGTGATCCTCCAGAAGGACTACGATGACGACGAACAGGCCAAGATTAATCAGTACTACCGCTCTGCATTAACGAAGCTTGTGTTCCTACCGTTCGCCTATACGCTGGACAAATATCGTTGGGGTGTCTTTCGGGGTGACATAAAGCCCACAGAGTACAACTGCAAGTTTTGGCAGCTGCGTTCGCAATACTCCGGCATCGAGCCACCGGTTGTGCGCACGGAAGAGGACTTTGATGCCCCGGCCAAGTACCACGTGTCGGCAGATGTGGAATATCTTCGCTATTTCGTGTCCTACATCATTCAGTTCCAGTTTCATCGTGCTGCTTGTACGTTGGCGGGAGAGTACGTAAAGGGAGACCCGGAGAAAACACTGAACAACTGCGACATTTACCAAAGCACCGCTGCTGGAAACAAATTAAAGTATGTTTTGATTAAGATCAACCGCAATTGCATTATATGACTTTATTCCATCTTGTGCATTTTTCAGGGAAATGCTCCCCCTTGGATCCTCAAACCCGTGGACGGATGCCATGGAAATTCTTACCGGTGAGTGGAAAATGAGTGCGGATGCCCTGTTGGAATATTACGATCCGTTGTATAATTGGTTGTTGGAGGAGAATAAACGTTTGGGAGTTCACGTTGGCTGGACCGATTCCGAGAGTAAGTTTTAGGTTTATCGTAGAAACTTTACAGTTACTAACTACAATTTTCGTTTGTAGAGTGTGTTGCTAATACTGCAGAAGGATTATCGAACTCAGGTGATGTTTCTGGGGATGGCAATTAAACTGTTTGGTTTGAAATCCCACGCAAATAAATCGATCGTAAATATGAACATGCAAACATTTTGTAAATAGTGTTTCTTTTGAAGAAATGTCCGAAAAGTTGGTTGGAAATCGACTGGTTTGTCGAATTTTTTTTTTTTATTGAATCGATTTGTTTGAAAATATTTTTTTATCATGTTACACCGTCGGGAAGCGAAGCAGCCATCCTTTTGTTCACATCGTCCGCTATCGGATACCGATAACGGCGAGTGGAAGGATTCAAATCCTACCTTCCTCGGGATGAAATGAGTGTGGCTTCTGACAGCCTCAAACCAAGCGACCTACTGTTTTGGTGATTCTAACCAACCCCTTGTTTAATTGAGCCGTGCATTCTCTTTACCTACGATGACGACGAACTGGTTAAGATTAACTAGTACCACAGCTCTGCATTAACGAAGCTTGTGCTTCTACCATTCACGGAACAATAAAAAAACTCTGTACAATAATAACCGCGCCAATACCGAGAATTACTTCATACTGGGTTACTACTCATAATGATGATATGTTGTGAGGTTATTCGCAACAAACCCGTGATCTTATCAACACCCAGTGGTTCATAGAACATTATTTTCAAAACATGACCACAAACTACATTTTCTGAGAATCCGTATCGATCCAATAACGTGATAAAGAAGGGAAAGAGCTTCACGATCATCTAAGCTATTCGTATTATTCATTAGTTCGCAATGTCGAGCTCAGTCAGTGATAGGTGGTCCAGGCATAAGGATCTGCACTGGAAAATGTACATCAATCCTGAAAAAGTGATAGATATCTCATTATGCAGTGAAGAGTAAATGTGTTCAAAAATTCGAATCACTTAGGACATTGCTTGTGATTCACAAACCCAATACCGTTCCAATTCAACACTTTCTAACATACATGTTTTCAAATTTCGGTGGAGAAAAGTTCAACCATGATAGCACTCAAGGGGGCATCAATCTTGTTGTTGATCGTAATGTGTGTAGGAGTCTCAACTGATCCAGTTTATCAGCGCTCTTATGATGAAGGAAACTATGAAAACCATGTTCGGCTATCCCTTCAATCGATGGAAAAGCGGTATGAGCAGGCATTAGCACTACAGAAAAGTTTGAGGTGGGAAGCGTCGTACGGCAACGATAACAATTTCACGGCCCTGTTCATTGCTACAGTGGAGTTTAACCGAATTGTCAAGGTACTTTGGGTGGTTAAGGCACCGAAACTTCCATTGAACTGTATGCATTTCTTTTTCAGTCAACAGCTCAGGCGATGCAGCAGATCGCGATCGATCGTTTGGAGAGTGGTGACTTGAAGCGCCGTATCAGAAAACTTTCGAAACTGGGCTATCGGGTACTGCCAGCCGACGAGTATATTGATATAATGTACTCGATAGGCTCTATGAGGAGTAGCTTTGCGGATATAAAGTTGTGTCATTACGACAACCAATCTAGGTGTGACATTTCGCTCGAACCGGAGCTGACGGAAATCTTCGCTAACAACCGGAACCAGGAGGAGCTGAAGTATTACTGGGTGCAGTGGTACAACGAAGCAGGGACAACGGCACGCGCACCGTTCATGAACTACGTCGATTTGGTCAGAGAAGCTGCTCTGCTGAACAGTAAGTCGAAAAGTCTACGGGTGCGTACATATTGTTAAAACTTACTTCCGTTTTAACATAGACTTTACCTCCGGTGCTGAAGTTTGGCTGAGTGAGTACGAGGATAATACTATCGAGCAGCAGGTTGACGAAATTATGAATCAAATCAGACCACTCTATGAGCAGCTACATGCCTACGTTCGTTACAAGCTGGGACAAATGTATGGCGATAAGGTGGTCTCCCCTACCGGTCCGATTCCAATGCATTTGCTCGGTAATCTGTGGGCAACCAAGTGGAACCATGTATGTAGGTAGAATTTCAAGGAGATTAGATCATATCACATTTGCTTGGTTAAAGATTGCAGATTTTACAACGCCATTCCCACACAAACAACTTTTCGACGTTACCGACGAGATGATCCGCCAAGGGTACACTCCGCTGAAAATGTTCCAGATGGGAGATGACTTTTTCGCTTCTCTGAACATGACAAAGCTGCCACCGTAATATTTCTGCGCTACGATGTGTGACCAAGGAACTTTCATTTATTCTTTGTTTATTTTAGAGTTTTTTGGGAGAAGAGCATTCTGGAAAAGCCAACCGATGGACGGGATTTAGTTTGTCAAGCCAGTGCATGGGATTCCTACAAGATCGACGACGTACGCATTAAACAATGCACACGTGTGACGATGGATCAGCTCTTTGACGCTCATCACGAGCTTGGCCACACTCAATATTACCTACAGTACCAACATCAGCCGGTCGAGTATCGCCGTGGTGCAAACCCAGGATTTCACGAGGCCGTCGGGGACGTTATCGCCCTATCGGTATCTACACCGAAGCACATGAAGAAAGTAGGCCTCCTGCAGGACTACGATGACGACGAACAGGTCAAGATTAACCAGTACTACCGCTCTGGCCTAACAAAGCTTGTCTTCATACCGTTCGCCTACACGGTGGACAAATATCGTTGGGGTGTGTTCCGGGATGAGATAAAGCCGAAGGAGTACAACTGTAGATTTTGGCAGCTGCGTTCGCAATACTCCGGCATTGAGCCACCGGTTGTGCGCACGGAAGAGGACTTCGATCCTCCGGCCAAGTTTCACGTTTCGGCTGATGTGGAATATCTTCGCTATTTCGTGTCCTACATCATTCAGTTTCAGTTTCATCGCGCCGCTTGTACGTTGGCGGGAGAGTACGTAAAGGGAGACCCGGAGAAGACCCTGAACAACTGCGACATTTACCAAAGCACCGCTGCTGGAAACAAATTAAAGTATGTTTTGATTAAGATCAACCGCAATTGCATTATGTGACTCTCTTGAATCTTATTCATTATTCAGAGAAATGCTTGCCCTTGGATCGTCGAAACCGTGGCCAGACGCGATGGAAATCCTCACTGGTGAGCGGAAAATGAGTGCGGACGCTCTGTTGGAATATTACGATCCATTGTATAAATGGTTGTTGGAGGAGAATAAACGTTTGGGAGTTCACGTTGGCTGGACCGATTCCGAGAGTAAGTTTTAGGTTTATCGTAGAAACTTTACAGTTATTAATTACTAAAATTTTCGTTTGTAGAGTGTGTTGCTAATACTGCAGAAGGATGATCGAACTCAGGAGATTCTTGGGATGACATTTAAACATTCTGGATTGAAATCCTACGCAAATAAATCGATCGTAAATTTGAACATGGTAAACATTTTGTGCATTGCGTAAATTTTGAAGAAATGTCCGAAAACCTTGCGTGAAATTGAAGTATATGTTATTATTATAAATGATTTAAAGTGAAGTAGTAGTGCCCTTGGGGCTTAGTGTTGGATGGGAGTAAGATTATGAAAAACGATCTACCATACTGAATATGGTGCGTTTTGAACATTAACTTTTGCTCATGGTTTTCTTTATAGAATGTAAATAAATCAACATGGACCCCGAGGAGGTTGTGTAAAAGTGTGCCCATGACGTTAAAGTGGATTAATAAACTGAATTCTGCAAAAATAATTCATATGATTTGAAGACTAAACAACCGCTTCGTAAAAACTATTCGAGACAAACATACCGTAATCGCTGTCTGGAACAACATATTCGGCCCGGTTACCCGATGACTCTTCGCAGCAAGATCTTCTGGGCACTGCGTGAGTCGATCATTTTCGCGGACATACCGAACAACCCAGCGGATGTAGGATAGACACAACATGAGCCGTGGCACCACAGGCGCAAATGGAGGGTGCAACTGGAGGGCGTAATTAGATGTGTAATCCGAGACGCACCAGAGAAACTCACGACACCGATTGTCCTCACGTTCCGGGTCGACCTGACGGACGCAGCGTAGATACAACATGAGTCGCGACAATACATCACATTCGCAACTCGAACATATCTAATCCACCGAATGAAGGAAGTCACAACATCTTGCCGGTGGTCTGATTCCTGAAAATACCAACTGCGTCTAGAGGCGGAAGCAGACCAAGGTCGTTCCCATAAGCGGGACGGTAGCTAGAATGCTTATATATACAGTTACCCGTCAGGGAACAGTCAGTCGAGTTCAGTGAGTCGCTAGCAGCTAAAGTCTAGAACGGACAGTGTTTCCTAAGGTTGCAGAAACAGTATTGTTTAGCTCGAGAAAAGCTGAAAGAAAGGCACATTTAAACATACCGAATATGTCAAAGTCTCTGTAATGAAAAAAAAAATTAACGGTCACTTTGAAAATTGAAATGTGGTATAAAACAGAACTGTCAGATCACAACTAGATTACTAGTCACAGATGTGATCTAGATCAGGTTACTAGTGACAGATCACAACTGAACTAGAACGTTACATTACAGTTTCGTGCAAACCTTCGATTCATGCAAATTGTGTGAATTGTGAATTAACGTAACCAATTTCAAATCCACACGTTTTCACCAACCAAACGCAATCAGCACCGAAGTCACACAACCAACACACGGTTAATTAAGGCTAGGAGAAGTAAAACAAACCGATCAAACATAATCCAAAACTCAACCATATCAACAAGCAGTTGCACTCCATCAAGTTACGCCAGCGTGCCCCGTTTGAGACCCGGTAATTTTCTTTTGATGCTTGGTTACTCCAGTATTTCGAATAATTCAATCCTTTTTATCCCTGTTTGATTGGCCATCGATAGCTGGATTTAATCACCTGGGAAAGATGAGTAAATCTAGTTCCCGGTGCAATATTCCATCCGAGGATGAGCGTGAGGATCCAAATCATCTCATCCCGTCGTCGTCAGGATCCTTAGGATCGTTGTCAGGATTCTTCCCTCGAGGAGTGAAGAAGAAATATCCTATTGTAGTAGAATCCGCTCTCGTCTTGCGAGAACGTACACGGAAGAAGTTGGAAGAGCGCGAAAAGCGACGTCAGCTTCGAGAGGAGGAGAATTCGTTTATGGAGCGTGAACGTCGTGAGCGGGACTTTATACGCCGCAAGGAACATGACCATCGAATCAAACGAAACCAATCAAACAGGCAACGCGGCAACGACTTCGGTGGACTGGATCAACTGGAATCGCTTATACGTTCGTACGATCGGAGTTTTTACAAGTGGTACGATTCGTCCCATGATGAAGAAATGGAAGTAGAAAGGGCTTACCATCGCCAGTCAACACCCTTTCCGAGTGAAACGGTTCCCATAAATTCGCCAAATCCCCATGGGCAAATGACTCCACTTAGTTCCGGAAAAAAGGGCGATTCGTCCATAAATGAAAAAACGGCCATTAACTACTACGCCGATCGTGACGACAGAGCTTATGTTGGTACCGTTGGCAGAAGTCAACGCAATGTACCGGGAAGCGAAAGTGCCTCTCTATGTCAGTCATCACCAATGTCGGGTGAACCGTCAGTCCCCATATCTTCACCAACTTCCCGTGGGCCAAAGACCCCACCAATCTCGACGACGTTGCATCAGTTCCTACTGAGTGATGATATGAGCATGAACGAAGAGGTGAGTGTCGCAATTTCGAACACCATGCCTGTCCGCCACCTCCTGGCCATTAACACCATCCCTTTTATATTTGTTGTCTAGTGTTTGCCAATCCATCTTTACAAAGTTTTCTTTTGGCGATAAAGTGGTTTCTTATATTCAAGTAGGGAATCCATCGTTATCAGCATTGCCTTGTTACGTTAAATTTGTCTCATCCCATGGTTGGCTTCTTATAGTATCTTGTATGTGAACTTTATCAAACCATAATATTATCTTGTAAGATATAATTCTTTGAACTTACATATATCCTGTAAAGACCCAAGACAGACAGCCTACCGGTTTAGTTTCATCCAAGGTATTTACTTCTCTATTATAGATTTTAGCTTTATTTGTTTGGAGGTTTGTTTACACTAAAAACTCGACCAATACTGAACCGTCGATTCTGAAACTTTCCACCCATTAAGTTTAAGCACTCTACATATGTTGTTGAAGATTTGTTTGATCATTTATTTTTTAAATCATCATAAATTTTACAAAACTCAGTTTTACCAACACAAACAAAGCAATCATGTACACATATGTCAAGGTGCATGAAATATGAAATATGCTATTATTGTAACTATTAAATTTAAACAAATCTCCCAAGGAAACAGTTAAAACCATAATTCTTCTTTCAATCCCTTCTTTACCGAGCATTGCTCGGGGTACAAGTTAGTTTCTCATATTCAGAAATTCACGCTTTTATTCTGCTACCATGGCGTTTCTCATACAAGAAATATACAGCCGCTACCGGCCAGCTCTGTCGTACGCTCCTCGAACTTTGTCTTGTAAGCCCGATCGTTGGCTTCTGTGCCAATACGTTCAGCTTTCGCTCCGATTCGCTCGTCTTGTTCGTTGCTGAACAAGGTGACTAAACCAAGCTAAACAACTCGCGAAGGTTTATAGAGCATCAAAGTCAAGGTGTATAGTTTTAGTGTCAAAAAAATAAAAAAATCAAAGACCGTCGTAATGGCAGTAGAATTGACCAAATTGTGTATTTGTAAAAGATTTTTTCAAGTGATTAATGATGCGTATGAAAATTATTACTTCCATCAATTCTACTGCCATTACGACGGCCATTATTTTTTTATTTTTTTGACACCAAAACTATACACCTTGACTTTGATGCTCTATAAACCTTCGCGAGTTGTTTAGCTTGGTTTAGTCACCTTGTTCAGCAACGAACAAGACGAGCGAATCGGAGCGAAAGCTGAACGTATTGGCACAGAAGCCAACGATCGGGCTTACAAGACAAAGTTCGAGGAGCGTACGACAGAGCTGGCCGGTAGCGGCTGTATGAAATATATGATATCCTGTTGCATTTCATATCCCTCATTCAGTAATCAATTATCATATCACAGTTATCCTGTGCAACCGCATTCGAACACAATTTCGGTTCGCAAAACTGATTCACTTTCCGTTTTCTTTATTCTGATTCCTTTTTATTTCTTTAGCACGCCTGTAAAGTTAAGATAGACGTTCCACTGGATGTGAACTGCAACAGTCTGCCGCAGGAGTCACATAACATTTCGAAACCCCTAGACCAGCACATTCGGCAGGATCATCAGCTGTTCCCGGTGTCGGCTCACCTGGCGGGTTCCAGTTATGAACGCGTTCCCATCGAGTCAACGTTCATTCCCACTCTGGCGGAACGTGCCAGTGCACTGTCCTCGGCTTGTTCATCCGACAAATCCGTGGATTGCGGCCAAAACCGTGCTTCAGGGCAGCCCACCACTTACGAACAGAGTACTCACGCGGTGTGCGATCCATCGGGCGATGGCGGAGTGTACAAGGAATATTGCGCCGAATGTGATGAGTTCGTTTTTACTCCGGTTTGTACGGACGAACCATGCCCATTTCGTTCAGGGAAGAATATCAATCCCCAGGCGCACCCTTGAATGGAGTTTAGTAAAATTATGACTGGTCAGCTGACATTGGATGCTGTTATGTAGGTCATAAACCTCACGGTAAATACATTAATCAAATATTCACTTCGCTCGCCTGGGATTTAGGTTGCGGAACTGTTTTCGTATTGTTTGGTTAAAGCTCAACACTTTCTTCTTGGTGTTGATTTGCTTCAATGATTTGGAAAGGATTAAACATAAAACGTGTTTCTAGATATGGTTTTGGCAGCATCGGGACTATTATTCAAGAACGGGTTTTTTGCGGCTCTATTTTGCCTATGCGTTACGTTTTCTTCTTACTACGTTTACATCGTTCAATAATAATACCTTTTTTAGGCAGGGTTAATCTGCACTAACAAGTACTAACCATATTTTGGAACTATCAAACTAAGCCTAATACCCATCACATCTCACACAACATGGCTCAGGGTAATTGTTTATCAAATAAATCTGGAATTGAGACACTTTTCAATAAATCATAATTGCCAATCTCATCTGCTTATGTATGTTTTAAAATTGGCATGTCTCAAACTGGTTGTCCTACTCAACATCTTAATAACGCACCAACGATACAATCGTCGGGTTTTTTTTTCGGGTATGAATCTTTCTCATGTTTGCTATTTTAACTTACGAAACAACCGATTAGCAAGCTATGCTTTCCGTGTGCATATAAACGGAACCTCGCGCTAGCTGATTTCAGTTCAGTCTTCTTCCGGACTTCGTCCACTGGCTAAGAGCAAAATGTCTCCATTAATATAAGTTTTATCGTGTGGTACTCATAGTGGTTATGCTGATTGTAATGGTGGTCGCCAGCGATACCGTGGTGGAACGAACTGAGCAGGCTGCCCAGCGCCCGGAAGGCCAACGAAGCCGAACTTCCTTCCGATTAATTTTTTAGGCAATCTCGAATGGACGAAAATTTTTGCCGATCAATAAAAGATGAGTGCCGACGCTTTTGTTGAATACTTCCGGCCGTTGGTTGGTGAAGGAGAACAAAGTCCTCGGGGTCAATGTTGGATGGGAGGCAAATCTCAGTAAGTTCGAGCTAATTTTCCAACAACACAATGATACTCACAGAAAATGTATTTTTGATTTCGTTTCAGTATGTAAATTCGCTTGAAAAGCTTTAATGTTTTTCAATATAATTTGAATCTGAAATAGAAGCTTCGATGACGCAAACCTATTGTACATAATGGAGGCACCTAGTAAGTGATTAGTTATACATAAAGCAATCATCGAAAACTTTTTTGTATGCTCTGTTTTGCAGCACCACGAGAAAGCAAAATAAATAAAGGTGAGAGGTTTAAATTTTAAAAGCACAAAACTGTGACTTATGTCTAAAGGTTAATTGTATTCAATTGATAACTATCGAATGTAACATTGAAAAAGTTTACAAAAACCTGCTGCATTAAATTTCATCCGAAATTTGTTTTACGTCCTTGACATAGAATCTACTTTCAACCAGACTAACGCGTTTGGATCATAGCACTTTGCAAGTTGACAGTGACAATCAGCGAATTCAATGTATTTAGGTCAACTATCCCTTCCCCAATCTGCTCCACAACCCTCCCACTCTCCAAGTGTCACCTTCTAGTTATCAGCTACTTTATTGTTTGGGGTGCGTTTTTTGTTGAATCTAATGCTTTCCTCCCACAAGACTCGATTGTAATGCTGTGGTGGTCATTAGTGAATTGAGACGTGGTGGAACTGGTTGCGTTCTGTTAAGTTGGTGTCCAGCTATCGGCATCAAATGACTGATCTTTTCCCTCTTAACAAACATTTTCAAACCAACATTTAATAGTACAAAGTTTCTCTTTTGATAAAATAAGCTAAATAATTTATCACCCGAAAGCTTAAAAAAAAGGTCATTGTTTTTTTTTATCTGGTCTATTCATAAAAGATTTTGGGAAAAAATTACAAAAATAGGTGATTGGTATAGGCCCAGGAAAAATATAAAACCCAGAAAAACAGCTGATCGAGCACCTTTCTTCACAAGGGAATTTATTTCTACGCCGATTCAGCTCTTTTATCATTCAAACATTCATTGTCAAGGTAAATTAATAGTAGATTTTTTTCCTTCCAGCAGTAGCTAGTACATTTGCTTACAAATACGGCATCCAGATAAGTTGAGCTGAAGAAATCGTTCCAAGTTCAATAACATGAGTTCATTGGCCGGCCGAAATAAGCGGTGTTTGTCTTTGCTATGTTTCCCATTTAATTCTTTAAACTAGATTAACTTGTTTTTTTTATTGTTTGCAATGCGAGAAGGTTGGCTAACATCGGTAAATTGATCTTCCGCTATCCTCTAACGGGTGGTGGAAGTAAACTTGATCCTTTCTACGATTCGGGAACCTGTTTACGTGTGCAGACAACTGTGTGTCTTGGGCATGTCTTTCGTTTACCTCCTTTTTCTTCCTTCTGCTTTCTCTCCTATTTCTTTTTTAAAGCTGATGGGTGATTGAAACGAGATGAATGATCTGTCTCTGCTTGCTTCAGTGATCCTAGTGCCCTAATATAGCGTACCAAATATAGCGGAAGGTGGAGTCAAAACCACCCTTAAAATTCTAAAACTCATTTTGCAATCAAAAACAAAGCTCAATGCTTTTAGAGTTTTTGAATCAGCCATACCGTATACGGTATTTCAAGTCTCCATTTTCCAACATTCACCGGAAATTGTTGGAAAAATTGTCTTGATGATGCATTTCATCGTATTACTCATCAATGACGAAAAATTAATGCTTTCGAAGATTTCTAAAACATTATAACATTTAACATTCAACTCGTTTTATCTTATTATGTCTTTCAGATATACGCTTAGGCCTATATTACCCCATTTTCTCTTCGTAGAACCTTTGTAGAAAAAATCTCTAAAATGTTTTATCCAAATAGGTGAGGATATGCAGAAAAGGGGGACAACGATTAACCACTTCGTCACCGTTATGATCGGTCATGCGGTAGAATTTAGTTCCTTTAGGAATAATAGCTGAGTATTCTTCTTTATACGGTTAGTTTTATTTCATTTTCGCACGCATTTCAAGTTATGATTCTTCAATATTCGATTACAACGATTTCGTGACCGTTTGCGTATAAAAGCGTGCTTCCACCGGTTGGGTTCAGTTCAGTCGACATTCGGCTGTCGTCCGTGTCGGAATAGTGAAATGGCTCTGGTCATAGTTAAAGCTTTTTGTGTCATAGTGGCGGTGTCGTCCGTGTCTGCGGCACCAAGCGAACCCGAGGTAGAACGTACCGAGCAAGCTGCCCAACGTTACTTGGCTAATCTGGAACCGGAGATATTGGCCCACAAGTCCAAGGAAGCTGATCTTGCGTGGGATTATCTTTCGAACAGCAACGATGAAACACTGAAGCGGCGTCAAGAGGGGAACACCCAAATTGCACAGTTTTTCAAGGTATGTGTATGCTTCGCTCATCAAACAGGAAGTAGAAAAAAAAAGTCAAATAAGTCTAGTTTAAACATACAGTCAAAGAAGAAATCAGAAGGTCAAAGGCAATATTTTACGGTTGAAGATAAAAAATAATGTTTTACGGTTTCGTTGCTCGGTCGGAAAATTTTACCATTTGGTGGATTACACAAATTGTGTATACCATAAGTATCATAAAAGTTTTTATATGGTAATTTTTGAAATCATTCAAGAAACCATTGCTAACATTAGCGTAAATTTTAGGCTTATGAAATATGTGTTGTTAAGATAGGAAAATGAAAACTAAGTACCTCTTTCTTACCTATAATTTTCCAGAAAATAGCTCAAGAACTGCGGCAGTACGACTACAACAGCTTCACAGATCCCGACCTGAAACGTCGAATCAAGAAGCTGAGTTATCTGGGTTATTCGGTCTTGGATGAGGACAAATTCAAGCAGCACTTCGATGCGGTTGCTCGCATGGAAAAGAACTTCGACACGGCAAAAGTATGCGAATATCAGAACATGTTGAATTGTAACTTCACCCTAGAACAGGAGGTACAAGAAAGGCTGGCAAACAGCCGAGATCCGGAGGAGCTCAAGCATTACTGGGTGCAATGGTACGATGTTGCTGGTAAACCGGTGCGCAAAGATTTCGATAAATACATCACACTCATTGCCGAAGCAGCACGGTTAAATAGTGGGTATCTTTTGAGTGAACGTTTCAACAGCAGGAATAACTTTTTTACATTATCATCTTGTATAGATTTCACATCTGGTGCCGAACTCTGGCTGCACCCCTACGAAGACGATTCATTTGAGGCTCAGGTCGATGCTGCCTTCGAACAAATCAGACCTCTATACGAACAGCTTCATGCCTATGTTCGCTACAAGCTTCGGGAGCAGTATGGCAGCGAGATTGTTTCGGAGAAGGGTCCAATTCCAATCCATCTGCTGGGATACAGTCACGGTCAAAAATGGGACAACATTATGGACATCTCAGCACCGTATTCCGGTAAGGCGCTGTTCAATATCACCGAGGAAATGGTTCGGCAAGGATACACCGTGAGGAAAATGTTTGAGCTTGGGGACGAGTTCTACCAATCGCTGAATATGACAAAACTGCCACCGTAAGTAAAACCGGTTGACATGCTGAGGTAAAGAACATTCTGTTTTTTCACATCATATTATTTTTTTTCTTGCATCTAGAACCTTCTGGGAAAAGAGTATCATCGAGAAACGGGAAGATGCCAATTACTTTTGTCATACTAGCATGTGGGATTTCTACAGAAAGGACGACGTTCGCATCAGCAAGTGTACGCGTATAACCAAGCAGGACTTGTACCTTGTCCACCATGAATTGGGATTCATTCAGTATTACCTCCAGTACCAGAATCAACCCAGTGTTTATCGAGACGAAGCAATGCCCGGATTCTTTGAGACCTTTGCCCGGGGCTCCTCGCTATCAGTATCAAGCCCCAAATATTTGCAAAAGATAGGTCTACTAAAGAATTTATTTAACGAAGAATCAAAGCTGAACCAGCTTTATCAAACGGCGGTAGAAAGATTAGTAGTCTTACCGTACCTATACTCAATGGAGAAGTATCGTTGGGGAATTTTCCGTGGCGAAATTAAGCCTGAGGAGTACAATTGCAAGTACTGGGAGATGCGCTCCAAGTACGCTGGAGTTGAGCCGCCGGTGATGCGCAGTGAGAGTGATTTCGATTTCGGCTCTATTAGATACATTTCAGCGGACTTCGTCCAATACTTGGCGTCATTTGTCATGCAGTTCCAGCTCCATCGGGCTGCTTGCGAGAAGGCGGGCGAGTACGTCAAGGGAGATCCGGAGAAGACGCTGAACAACTGTGACATCTCACAGAGCACCGTAGCGGGTAACGCGCTGAAGGAAATCCTGGCGATGGGATCATCGAAACCATGGCCTGATGTGCTGGAGATGCTTACCGGCCAACGAAAGATGAGTACTGATGCGCTGCTTGAATACTTCCAGCCGTTACAAGATTGGTTGGTGAAAGAAAACAAAGCCCTCGGGGTCAACGTTGGATGGGAGGCAAATCTCAGTAAGTTTAAAACATATTTTCATGGTACTTTAAAGTTGAACCGACATTGAACGTTTTCTTTCAGAATGTGAAGCTGCTTAAGCGCCAGAATCATGTCTTTACCTACAAACCATTCTTTAATCGTTTTCAGAACAGATTTCTTTATAACTTAGAAGAAATTCCATCAACAAGATGTTAATATTATTCTGTTATGAGGTCGTTCATTGAGATTGGTCAATAAAATATAATATTCCATATTTTTAGCTTACGATTGAGAAGCACATACAATAACATACACCTTAGCATCAGTTGCATCAGAACAGATTTGGTTTTTTTACAACGTTGAAGTCGGTTCATGCACGAAAGCATGTTTTATTTCAAATGTAATACCGCTTCTAATAAGGTAAAAATGTAGTCCAAACGCAGTCAAAACTAGTTGTTTGATGTATAAAAACAAGATGTGACAGGAAAAAATTGCGAAAATATCTGAATTGTGATATTTTGTGGTATCATGTTGCTGTATAGATGAACATTTTGAATAAAAAATATAAAACTATCAGTTTGGACGCATTGAAGTTGTTATTGGAACAGAATCTGATGGTAAGATGGGCTTGAATTTTACTCGTAGTTCAGCCATGATTTGCGGAGTTTTTCAATTGACGGGGATCTGCAGATGAGGATGCTGATGAGCATACTACTGATATGCCTTATCAATCATGATGAGTTATTGCTAGGTCGAGACTGTGTTTCTGGTTTATGAGTTCAGAATTTACAATTTTAAGTTGATTTCAGTATTGTTGCCAGTATTCAGTCTTGTTGTTAGAAAAAAAGAGGTTTGGAGCAGCGAAGTACAAACTGAGTTATAGTGAATGAGTGAATTTCTTCTTGGCAATCAGTGAGTTAATTCAATTCATGAGGATGCTTCATTTCGCCTCATTTCTGATCGCATTCAATTTTTTATAAGTTACAAATAATTCTGAATGATGCTCGTTTAACGGCAACAACAAACATAGATAAGATACTGCACATCGTAGCCTTTCGATTTGCATTGAGGTATCAACATATACATGTTTAGTTATCTCTTGATTTTGTGTGCGTCTATTGTTAACTGTAATATTAAACTAAGTAGTTTCAGTATCAGTGCCATCATCTGCATCCATAAAGAAGGCCTTTCTTAGAATGAGTCGATAGTGGAACCACTTGAATGTCTAATTCTGATTGTAAAACTAAACAATGATCGGATAATTAATCTATACAATGTTATTAAACAAGGGAATGAAACAAAATTGGAAAGGTCATCAACCCGCCACACTGACAACATCGTTATTTGTCCTTTTCAATAAACATATGTATTTTAGCTGGATATTGCTCCAGACTTCAGTCTATCTACTCTGATATGTCTAAAATCAATAGGAGCTAAATTAGACCAAGCTGCTACAAAATTGCTGATAACATTCAAATTGATTTGGCATCAAGGCAAACAAGTTTAATACCTCCCATGAACAGTTGTGCCAATCGTTTGCGCTGTAGACCCTATTTATCGCAGAGATAAGACGGGACGGGTATAAAACCAGATGCAAATGACCATTTTCAGACCAGTTTTAAACGCGATATTGAACTCATCCTACGATGATGAGACCCTGTTTGTTGGTGTTTCTTGCGCTCGGTCTGGTGTGCTGCGCCTTTGCCGGTAAAATACCCGTCGTGGACGTGAGCGAGGAAGAGTTGGAAGCACGCCAATATGTGGAACATATTGATGCCGAAATCCTAGCTCGCCGTAACGTGGGTGTCGAAGCGGAGTGGGCTTACGAATCGGATATCAATGACGTTAACTTGCTTGTGAAAAACGAGGTGGCGGCGGTGAATGCTGTGTTCACCAAGGTAAAAGATAGGGCCGTGTGACTTGCCACGTGATCATAACGTTTTGAATGTATTATTTTGTTTTATCTCGTCGTACCATTGAAAGGAAGTGGCAGACGCGTTGAACAAGTACGACTACGAGAGCTTCCAGGATGAGGACTTAAAGCGTAAGATCCGAAAGTTAACCAAGCTGGGATACTCGGTGTTGCCGGAGGACTCGTTCGCCGAGCTGCTGGATGCGATCAACGCAATGCAGGGAAACTATGCCAAAGTGAAGGTGTGCGACTATCACGACAGCAGTAAGTGTGATCTTGCCTTGGAGCCGGAGCTGACGGAGATCCTGGCAAACAGTCGTGACCCCGAGGAACTGAAGTACTACTGGCAGCAGTGGTACGATGCCGCCGGAGCACCGACGAGAGACGACTTCCAGAAATATGTCGATCTAAACGGAGAAGCGGCCAGGCTAAACAGTTGAGTCGATTGAAATGATACCTTCAACACTTATCAACCGTGTGATTGATCGATGGCATTGAATTTCGTTTTAGATTATCCATCCGGGGCCGAGTACTGGTTGAGTGCGTACGAAGATGACACCTTTGAGGAGCAGGTAGATGCTGTGATTGAAGAGCTGCGCCCGCTGTACGAGCAGATTCATGCCAACGTTCGCTATCAGCTGCGAAAGTACTACGGTGATAAGGTTGTCTCGGAGAAGGGCCCGATTCCGATGCACTTGCTGGGCAACATGTGGGCGCAAGATTGGGCCGGAGTGGCTGACATCACCAGCCCGTTTCCCGATCGCCAACTGTTGGACGTGACGGATGAAATGGTCCGCCAAGGGTACACTCCAATTCAAATGTTCGAAATGGGAGATGAGTTTTTCCAGTCGATGAACATGACAAAGCTACCAGCGTATGTTAAATTTTTGGTAAAGAAACAAGCGTTTAGAGGTTGATACCCTTTATATGCCATCAATTTTCAGCTCATTCTGGGAGAAAAGTATCCTTGAAAAGCCAGACGACGGACGGGATTTGGTGTGCCACGCCAGTGCGTGGGAGTTTTCGATAACGGACGACGTGCGCATCAAGCAGTGCACCCGTGTGACGATGGATCAGTTCTTCACCGCCCACCATGAGCTTGGACATGTGCAGTATTTCCTGCAGTACCAGCACCTGCCCAGTATGTACCGGGATGGAGCCAACCCCGGATTCCATGAGGCCGTCGGTGATGTGCTTTCGCTTTCGGTGTCCACTCCGAAGCATTTGGAGAAGATTGGTTTGCTGAAGGACTTCGTGCTGGATGAGGAGTCCAAACTGAACCAGTTTTACAGTGCGGCACTGAACAAGCTCGTGTTTTTGCCATTCGCTTACACCATCGATAAGTACCGCTGGGGAATTTTCCGCGGCGAAATCAAACCCGAGGAGTACAACTGCAAGTTCTGGGAGATGCGCTCGAAGTACTCTGGCATTGAACCGCCAGTGGAGCGCTCGGAGGCCGATCTAGACGGACCGGCCAAGTACCACGTGTCGGCTGATGTGGAGTACCTTCGTTACTTCGTTTCGTTCATCATTCAGTTCCAGTTCCACCGTGCCGCTTGCGAGAAGGCGGGCGAGTACGTCAAGGGTGATCCGATAAAAACGCTGAACGATTGCGACATCTACCAGAGTGTTGAGGCGGGCAACGCTATCAAGGCGATGCTGGAGCTGGGCTCGTCGAAGCCTTGGCCGGATGCGATGGAGGTCCTGACGGGAGAGCGGCGCATGAGTGCCGATGCGTTGATTGAATACTTCCAGCCGCTGTACGATTGGCTGGTGGTTGAGAATGAACGACTGGGCGCTTATGTAGGATGGGAAGAATCGACAAGTATGTATCAATGTAAAATAGGTTTATTTTACTTACTTTCTAATTCAAACCCGCTTAAAACCTGACTTTTGTTTCAGAATGCGTACCGTTTTGAAGCTGCATTGGAAGTTTATGCTTATTGCATACGAGCAGGCGTTTCTTTCTAAAAAGCTTCATTTTAAGATGCACCTGAAAGTAGGTTTCACGAAATACACGAACTTGAAATGAAAATCCAAAAGCTTCATTCAATGAGTTTTCCAATTTCCACCTACTACATGGACCCAATCGCGAGTACTTTTTCGATTGAACATAGGTGAAAATTGGGCAATGTGCTTTAATTTTATTCCCCTATTTTCTTTAGCGTGATGTGAAAAGAGTGACCTTACATTTCTACGGTTTGTTGAAACCTGAATGGTTTAAGATATTTTGTATATTTTACCATAAGGCAAGGTGATAAAAAACAGATAATTATGATCATTTATGATGGATTTTGAAAGAGGTGTTTAAATCAAATATTTGTCGTTTATGGGTGCATATGCCATCGTATTCCGTTAGTCGTCTAATAGATTTACTAACAAATCAATTCATCTCTTACTTCCGTTGGCAGCACATAATAATTACTGGAGCCTCAGGGAACCACGACACTTTGTGGCAAATGATGTAGAGTAACCGTTCCGTTTGTAGGTTCTAGATGCTAACAAACGTTTAACATTCACTTGCCATTGAAAGCTCATTCCGGTTCGAAACTTCCTTTTTACCCTTGTAACGAGTTCTCTCGGGATGAGAAATTCATCTGTTTTGTTGTTGGCGATTGCGCAAGAGCAATCGTTTAGCAGAAGACCAACACATGGCCTACAGTTCCTTAGCTCATTTCGAAAACATGAAAAAATCTGCATTCCGTGGAAATGGTTATTGTACCGAGGAGGACAACTTTTCAATTGTACTTTTTGAAGTTTCTAGTGCTTATGATTGTGATGTGTATTACGTCGCTATTTTCAGAAACATCATGTCCCATTGTAGGAACAATGGACTGCTTTACTGCCAAATCAAACACTGTCCTCCAATGTCAGGCCGTTCAAATTTACCTAACCTATAAATCCTGTGACTCATTGACAGCCTCAACCCGGTCCGATGTTACGTGACTTCTATCGCGCATCTTTGTTTACTGTGGCGGAGGCAAAACTGTTTCCGTTGGCAGATCCTCAGTATTGAGGTTGTAAATTTTGTCAAAGCATTTCACTCCATTCCCGCGCCGCTTTTAACCGTGGCACGCGCTGGCCATTTCACGGCCGCGGTGGTCGGTCGCTATGTCCGGCCGAGCGTTCCCGGCCGAGAGAAGTATGTCCCTGCGGTCACATAACAACTCTGTGGCCAGTTGCAGCGGGTCATAAAGTTGGTTGACAGTGTTGTGTCCCCCGAGTTTCGTCGATTGTCGCGTTAGTCCTCCACCCCGTGGCCGGGTGTGCGACTTAGCATGGAAAACCGCAGAAAGAATCTTATTGTTCCGAGGCACCGGTAACCGGGTTTGCGGTGTGCTATCACGTATCGCACATGCTGGCCGGCTTCCCAGCGTTTTCCCACGCCGTTTGGCCCGGCCCGAACGACCTGCATACTGGGAGGGGTACATTTATTTGGACTCGCACGAAGGACGGGGGGGAGTAGGTTGCCCGTTTTGCACTTTGAGTCATGCGCGCGGGGTTTAGTTTAATTTTCATTAACATGCGCTCACCACATGAATGCTTCTATTCTTATCTCATCTGACATACGCGCCTCTACGAAAGGGAGGAGATGGCGATGGGAGCCCTTTGGGAGGGTTTAAGTGTCCGCTTTGGCACGCATAAGCACTACACCTTCCTGTGTGGTTGTGACTCGTGTACGTGTGCACGAAGACGTTGAGCACAACAACAGCCAAACAATTCCCCTTCCCGAAACTAAGATAAAAAAAAAAACCGCCAAGAACGATGCCTTTGAGCTGCCATCTCTCCCGTCGTCGTATCAGCGGTCTATCAGCTGGATGTGTGCTGGTTCGTGGGGTGTAATTGTTTTCCAAGTGCAAGCGAGAAAACCCCCCGCAGTGACCGTGGGCTAGCCGGGGTAATGCTTTTTCACTTTGACACTTAATTTGAATACTATTAGAAGTACGGTTGTCCCGCCGGAGGGCCGGTGGAAACGGAAATTTCCCTACACACAAACACTACAATTGACTAACAGGGGGTTGCTGGAAGTGCTTCCAACTGATCGGTGGAAGTCCCGTGCGGGTACGGAAGCGATAGGATTGCACACCCGGGAGCTTTCAGTTTCGTTCGGTTGCTCGTCGCGGATGGACAATTTCGTAAGAACTTCTCCCTAGAGCGGAAGTGCAAGTGAAGGGGACTAAGAAAAGTGAAGCAAAATTGTCCTCAAGGATTGCCAATTGGCTATTAACGTATTATAAGGGAGGATTTCAAGTAGAATAATTTGTTAAGCTGAGAAGTGTACAAGCTTCAATCAATTATACAAACTATGTGTGAAAGAATTTGATTAAACTTGGAAGAAAAGTGAAAGTGAATAATTAAAAAAAGACCATGTGAAACATTTTTTTTATTTATTATCAACGAATCTCTCGATACGATTGTTTTTAAGTGATAAACCGTAGTGAAAAATACAACAAATGTTGAAAGTTTGAAAAAAAAATGCTAAGGTGAATTATTATAGACTTTGTGTTGCTTTTGGAGTAATTACATGTTGAAAACTTAAACCTGTGGTGAAAAATAAGAGTTTTTGTGTATGTTTACTCGTGTGAATTACTTTTTTAAAACTCAAACCGTAGTTTTGCCTACCGTGTGGCAATGGTTAAATGTTCAATGCACTGAGGTACAACTCATAAAAATTTGAATATATTAAATTTGGGTGAAAGTGAAAACCCCTCATCTGATTAACATAATCCACCTGAAAAACCTCCATTGCGTCATCGAACATAAGGGAAAAGTGAAACTGGTGTCATTTGTCAACTTTTTACTCGTACGGTTTTCTGTACAATGTTCGTGCTAGTGATAAAGTGCACCATATTTGGGTTGCTGCTCGTACAGTCGGTTCATTGTGAAGCGGATCCTCAGCTAAACTTGCCACCGTTGGCGCCACCGGGAGGTCGTCCCGGGGCGTTTCCCAACGATGGTACATCGCCGACGCGGGTTCCACTTGGCATCAACAGTGCTGATGGCGTTAGTCCGTTCGATCGAAACCGAAGCGAACGCTTTGGTCCACCGTACGAGGATGATGATGATGATGAGCAGGACGAAAAACCAAACTATCCCCAGCTCGAGGGTCGGGCACAGAACAGTGATTACGATCGTCGAGATCGACCCGATTCGGTGAGTGACAGTCTACTTCGAGATAGTTTCCATCAATGATGGGTTCAATTGATTTCATTTGTACTCCCGCAGCCGTATTCCTACAACGATCGCAATCGGTACAACGGCGATCGAGGGTTCGATCCGGGCTCCCGGACTCCGAACGGACGCTACCCTGGCGACCGGAGTCCCAATCCGTATGTGTCCGACGTGGACAACCCATCGCTCTACCGTGAGGGCGGCAATCGGAACCCTAACGGGTACGTCTCGGATGTGGACAACCCTCTGCTCTATCGCGATCGCACTCCGTACACGCCGAACCGTGACGACGAGCGCAACCGATACAATCCCAACGCCCGGCCGTACAATCCGAACGACCCAACGTTCGGTGGTCGCAATCCGGATCCCAACTATCGCGAGCCGGGATTCCGCGATCCAAACAATCGGGATCCCAACTACCGCGAGCCGGGCTTCAGGGATCCAAACTATCGTGACCCGGGGTTCCGTGATCCGAATCAGCGCTTTCCGGGCGATGACCCCAACCCGTACCGGGACCCGAGCTACCGGGACCCGTATCGAAGCCAGGAAGAGGAACGGATACGGGCCGAAAACGAGCGCCGCTTTCGGGCGGAAACGGAAAAGTTGCGAACGTTTTTGGCTGATATCGATCGGAAAAGCTCGCTGGAGTGTTCGCTGAACGTCGCTGCCCAGTGGAACTTCGAGACGAACATCAACGATGCGACGCAGGTTGAGGCGGTAAGTGAGTTGGCGTAGTTCCAAAAAACGGTACCTGAACGCCGTTCATAAATCTTGTGGTCAAAACTCATAGTCGATGCCCATTTGCTGTAGTTGTGCAGTACCGTTTGGAAGGAAAATTAGTTGTGGGAAAATGATCTTTACGAGTGAGAAAGACAGAAGATAGTGTGCCTGGGACTTGGTTGGAGGTTGACATTGACATACACCGATCATTAGCGGCTTCTGGTGAGGGCGTACGTATGGCAGCGCCGGAGTTAGTCATCGTGGCGCATGCGTTCTTCGGGTTTTGTTTAATGCATGACTCGGAGAGGCTGAGAGATCGCGAGATGCGGGTATTAGCATTGTTTAGCAGCTTTGGTGCATGGGACTGAAATGACGAAGAAAAAACAAATAGACTTGGAACGAAACGAACGGTACCCACAAACTTTGAAATGATACCACGTAAATCGGTTGAACGGTAGCCCTTGGAACTGACCTTTAAGACACCTTCATGAGAAATAAAAGATACTTTTTATACTGCCTTTAATGAATTGAGATGTAAATTAATATTTTTCTTGTAACCGCGTGGCAAATAAAAGTTTCGACCAGTCGTTGGAACTCCTAAATAATTAAGATGTTTAAATGCAATCAAACAATGAGTCAAAACATTCCACGTTAACCAACAGCTCGCTGCCCAGCAACGATACAACGACTTTCAGCGCCTGCTGTGGGATCAAATGCGTCGCATAGACCAGACGAAGATTTTCGACGACAAACTGTACCGTCAGGTGCGGCTTATGTCTATAATTGGGCCGAGTGCGCTGCCACCGGATCAGCTCGACAGGGTAAGATGGCCATCATGGCATACTGAAGATCGAGATATTAACGAGTCGCTCGAAACTTTGTTCCCACGCACTGACAGTACAATAGAATCGTCAACGACATGCTTGCCATCTTCAATGGGGCCTCCATCTGCGCGTACGAGCAGCCGTTCGAGTGTGGTCTGCGTCTACAGCCGCACCTGAAAGACGTAAGGCGAACGAATGCAGAACTAATAAACTTTGGCTACACATTTTATTCACACGCTCGTGTCATTTTCTATCTGCAGATTATGGCCAAAAGTCGTGACTGGAACGAGCTGCAGTACACCTGGCTCGAGTGGCGCCGGAAGTCGGGCCGGAACATGCGAGATCTGTTCGAGCAGTTGGTCGACCTAACCAACGACGCAGCCCGTGTCAACAGTAAGTATCCGTCGTCTAAATACCCCTTTAATTAGCATACTTATCGGTGTTGTTCGTCAGACTTTACCGACGCTTCCGCCTACTGGACGTTCCCGTACGAGTCGCGGGCCAACTTCCGCGAGGAAATGGAGCAAGTGTGGCGCGAGATACTGCCCCTGTACGAGATGATTCACGCGTACGTACGGCGCAAGTTGCGCGAGTTTTACGGACCGGACAAGATCAACCGGAACGCTCCTCTGCCGGATCATATACTGGGTGACATGTACGGTCAGAGCTGGCAGAACATACTGGACATTGTGATACCGTACCCGGGGCGCAGTTTCCTCGAGGTGACCCCGGAGATGCAGAAGCAGGGGTACAACCCTCTGGTGATGTTCCAGATCGCGGAGGAGTTCTTCGTGTCGATGAACATGTCCGCGATGGCACCGGAGTTCTGGGCGTCGTCCATACTTACGCAACCACCGGATCGTCCGATCCTGTGTCAGCCATCGTCGTGGGACTTTTGCACCGGCAAGGACTACCGCGTGAAGATGTGCACGCAGGTGACGCACAAGGACTTCATCACGGTGCACCACGAGCTGGCGCACATACAGTACTTCCTGAACTACCGCAACAATCCGAAGGTGTTCCGGGACGGTGCTAATCCAGGTGGGAGCGCTTAAACCGGGCGATAGCTGGGATTCGATCGAACGCTTTCTATAATATCTTTTTCGTGTTTTCGAACCTCCTGCGTAGGTTTCCACGAGGCGATCGGTGACGCAATCTCGCTCTCGGTCGCATCGCCCAAGCACCTGCAAAACCTCGGCCTCGTCCAGAAGTCCGTCGACGATACGGCGCACGATATCAATTTCCTGTTTTCGCTGGCGATGGAGAAGGTAGTCTTTCTGCCGTTCGCACTCGCCCTTGAAGCCTGGCGGTACGACGTCTTCAGCAAGCGCATTCGCAAGGAGCAATACAACTGCCACTGGTGGCTGCTGAGGTAGGTGGGCACGCCATAGCGGTACCCGACGACCATAAATGCGTCGCACGTGGTGGAAGTGGTCTGGCTGTCTTTCCGGTCATCAGCTCGTGACTATAAGTGCTCCGTTTTTCTTTCTGTTTTTGCTTCGTTCCATTTCGCAGGGAAGAGTACGGTGGCGTGAAACCGCCCGTGCTGAGGTCCGAACTTGACTTTGACCCTGGCGCAAAGTATCACGTCGCCGCTAATATCCCCTACATCAAGTGAGTACTGTCTGTGTTTAAAACACTATATTTCCTGTTTTCCAAATGCCATATCTGCTCTCTTCAAAGTATAAGATTTAGCATAGGGTAAGTGATTCCATGGTGGTGCTAATACCAATAATGGTTGTAGTAGAATCCTAGTTCTACAAAATATAATGGTTTTTGATCCTCTACGGAGTGATCAAAAGTTAAACCTTCCTACTCCGTGATATAAAGGCTACAAAATTCTTATTTTCCAAACAGGTTGGACTGATGCTGGATTCCTTAAGAATTTATAAAGGATGTCATGATTTCCTTAAGACTATAAATTACTGCAATATGCACTGGTCTATGAGAACGAAAACCTCAACTATAGGAACCATATCATCTATTCTGAAGAATAGAGGTTACAATGGAAACCATAATTGGTATCAACATGTAAAATATTGTGTTCTACTACACCATGTTGTTAGTTACATGACTAAATGCTCTATTATTGGTACCATTACCCTAAATTCACAATATAACCATATAAATACACTTGATTTGGAATTTCTTTGGTATGAGAAACATTTTTTAAGCCAATATGCACATTTACGTCACACTTTCAAAGCATTATGGTTTGAATCGTAAAATCTTATTAGCCTCAATAAATGGTAATCCGAGCGGCTGCAAAACCTTTACGCCAGATTTCAGACCATTGCACAAACAAACAAATCGTTTGTGTGGATTAACCTTCGACTTAATACGTTACCAAACCGATCGAGCGTCTAGCTGGCGTCCAGTCAATGCCACTACGCCACTGGAAACGAATGCCACCGTCAAAAGGGATCTGCTCAGCCGCCTGGACTGACTCCGACGCGGACCTGTCAACATCCCTCGACGCAATATCCCTTGCGAAAGCTTTTCACGGTGGAAATCGACTCGGCACGTGCCTGGGCGAAGGATTTCCCTTGCACTTAACCGACCGGACTATTACCGTGTACGATGCGCATCGGGTTTGCCCTCGCTTCCCCCGTCGGCTCTCCCGCTGTGCCGAGGGTATGCTGTCGACTGCACTTTCACAGATTTGCACGACTAGCGTACACTCAGACGGCCAGACTGACCCGCGATGGCGGCGGGCTCATGTGATGTGATGTGTGGTTACAAAACCCCAACTCGCTACCGGCTCGAATTCGCGCAATCGGTTCCAACTGACATTGCTCATTATCTTGCGCAAATCGCCACGCAAACCGGGCGAACCCGTGCGTACGCGGTTTGGTTCGTGGCCCCAAAAATTTCCACAGTCGTACAAACGCCGCACCGTCGGGAGGAAATTTGAAACCGACACGACGAGTTGAAGCTCTCTTGATGCTTCGATCCACCAGCTCCCAGGAAGTCATGAGTGCGCCGGTTACTTCATGGACTTCGGATAAGCTGGAAGTTTCGCCAGTACAGCCGATACCGTTCCGGAATCCACATTAAAGCACCGTCCGCGAACGCATTTGCCCGAAGAAAATTGACCAACATCTTCGACGCCCCTTCGAGCGGGTGGCGTAATCATAATGCACATAAATTGGCGTCGGTGGGTGATTTTCTTCATATCGCGCATCAACGACGACGACGGCGACGTCGACGCAACAGCCGAGAGCTGCGTGTTCGACCTTGCGCAACCACCCGCGGCCGTTTGGAGTTGTAATTTCTTCACAACGCTGTTGGTTGGTTTATGGTTTTTCATGTTTTTTTTTCAATTTAGAAAACATGTGGAGATTTTATTGCATGGTTTTGTGGAAAGTAAACCAAAAAGAGATGTAAATGGAAATGGGAAAAATAAATTTTATCCTTCGGATGGATGCAGTTCTGTTCGCAAACAGGTTTATCAAAAACGTCTTAATGGTGTTTTTTTTACAATCACATTTTTTTTTATTTCTTTTTTTCCATTCTTTTTTACATCGTAAACAGAGCAAAAAAAAAGTATCATAAAAAACAAAAAATAAACAACAATCAATGCATACGGAGAGGAGCGCAAAAAACGAAAAAAAAGCTCAGAAAAACCATCAGATCGAGTTTCGGTTTGGCCTGGTCTGGCCTTGGTCTTGGCGACCCGCGGGGGGTGGTGTTTGGTGCGTTTTTCTTCCGCCATTTTCCTTTGCCTGTTCGTTCAATTTAAGTTTCCTTTCTCTAGTACCTTTTTCCTCTCTCTCATGTTTTTTTTCTCTCTCTCTCTCTCCTTGACGCGGGTAAGCGGTTTGAAATGTGTAAAACAAAAATCTTGAAATGTTCGGTTTCGATATTTACAGCACTTTGCGCGAATGTTTTATGCGTTTTCATCTTCGGTTCTTTTTGTCGTTTCCGATTATCGCCTGGTACATTTGGTATTGCCTGTTCGCCTGGTGTGTGTATGTGTTGACTGTTACACGTTGGTACACGTTTTTAAAAATCTACATAACAAAAAAACAATTTCTTTAACGACTCGGACACGCGTGAGTGAGTCGGGTGCAACACCTGCGCCATATCGTAATCCTAGCTGCAGGGAGCAACCGACGGGTGGCCGACGAAGGTCGGGAAAATCCCAGCTTTCTACCTCGCGCGCGCACCACCGCGATGCGCACCGGACACGCCCGCCCCCCCCGGTGTGGTGTTTAGGAACGTGTGGGGGAGATCGCATCTTTTGATCTAGATCCGGGCGTGTTCGGAGTTCAGGAGGTGGTGTACGCCTCGGAGGGACTAAAGCGTTGGGATGCTCGCCTTTCGGCTGGAACTTTGGGTTTCGTTAAATTTGGGGCTGCGGTGAGATTGCTCGATGGAGGAGGACGAGCGCAACGTCGCCAGAGGCTTGCGACCCGGGCTGGACTGGACCGGAACCGCACCGAGTGGGACCGTGTCTGTTGCCGAGTTTCCCGTAATTCCTTCCCGTTTGGAGGAAAGGGAATTCCGCTGAAACTGGCCAATCTTCTTCGGTGCGCGGTCGCGTCCATCAGCCCGTGGTCCGTTGTGCGATCTCCTGTCGCGGGCAGCCTCACGCGCAGCCTCATTTACCTCTCCTGCCGTTCCCGTTTCGTAGATGTTCGTTGTTTTGATCAGTTTTTCGACATTACTTTACAGAGCGTTGCGATGTGAATCTTGAGCTAGGTTTGGTCAGTTGTAACAGAGTTGCCGCTGCGGACAGTGACGATGACGAAATGGGGCTGGAATGTGTGTAGTGTTCGCTATGGGGATGGGTGGACGATGGACAGGCGGCGTGGGAGGGGCATCCCCGCGCGCCTGCTCTAGCAACTAAGATCACAAGTTTTGCGATATAAATAATGAAATGATGGGGGCTCTTCTTCGCTTAGTGATGAGAACCAAAGTCGTGATGTTCGCTCAGACCCTCGGACTGGTGGACCTCCTCGTGGTGGTGGTGGTGCTCCTCCTCGTGGTGAACCGGAACATGGACCGGGACCTTGACTGGGTACGGCACTGGCTTCTCGACCTCATAAGGCACGTGCTTCTCAATCTCGACCGGAACCGGGCGCTCAACCGGAACCTTCACGGGGTACGGGACGTGCTTCTCGACCGGGACCGGGATGTGCTTCTCGACCGGGTAGGGCTGTGGGACTGGGACCTTCACCGGCACTGGCACTGGCTTCTCGACGTGCACCGGAACGGGACGATCGTACGGGACATGGACTGGGTACGGGACCTTCTTGATGACCTCATACGGCACTGGCTTCTCCACCGGCACTGGGACTGGCTTGTCAACATGGACCGGGACGGGGCGATCGACTGGTACATGGACTGGGTAGTGGACGATCTTCTCGACCGGGTACGGCTTCTCAACGTGCACGGCAACCTTCACCGGGTACGGGACCTTCTTCTCCACCGGGTACGGAGCGGGGACATGGACCTTCACCGGGACGTGGACCTTCTTCTCAACTGGGTAGGGAGCCGGGACGTACACCTTAACCGGGACGGGACGATCGTACGGCACATGGACTGGGACGGGGACCTTCTTCTCGACGGGGTACGGGGCCGGGACGTGCACGGGCACCTTCACGATCTCCTTGACCGGGTAGTGGACCGTCTTGTAGACCGGGTAGGGCTTGGGCACGCCAACTTTGACCGGAACCGGGACGTGCTTCTCCACCGCCACCGGGATGTGCTTCTCCACTGGGTACGGGACGGGGACCTTCTTCACGATGGTCAGCGTCTTCTCCTCGTGGGTCTCGAAGTGGGGCACCTCATGGTGGTCCTCGTAGCCACCGCCGAAGCTTCCGGTCCAGCCGTGCAGTCCGCGCTTGTCCTGTTTCTTCTCGTCGAGCGCCTGCGACTCGTCCGCCTTGCTGTCCTCTACTTTGGCCTCCGCCACTGGTTTCTTTTCATCTTCGGCCGATGCGAAAAGCACCAGGGCTAGTAGGCAGACAACGCCCTGGTGGGTGGGGAGAAGGGGAAGAGAGAGAAGACGAGCGCATGTTAATTAGTGCGAGGAAATGTTTAGCAAACCGCCAAACGGCTATTTATAGCCCCCGTCGAGAAATCTAAACCCGCAAGAGATGCTTCCAACTTCCTATACAGCTTCGAAGCTTGAACAGTTCATTGATTCCAGTACTTTCTCGACGCCACGAAGCTACAACCTACCGGAAGCCCAACGACCTTGCGGTGCAATTAACGGCCAGGGGGAGGGTTCAAATTCGAAAACAACAAAATCCCGCCCAGCGTAGCGTGCGATTTTTCTTGTATGGAAGCGGGATGGACCCACAAAGCAGAATCCAAAACCGAACCGAGGAGAAAGGAATGCGCCTTGCTTCCCGAAATGGGAACGAAAGCCCCGGGGCGGAAAACCGCGCACGGAAGGCATGAAAGGGAAACAGAAACCGAGCGCTTGCGTCTTTCGCGGCAAAGAATTTCACTTCTGGTGTGATTTGTGAGGGGAGAAAAACAGCAAACGTTGTGAAAGTAAAGGTAACCGAACGGCTGGAGGTAACTGGATTTCGTTTCGATGCCGAGAATGGGCAAGATCCGAAATGGTCTTAACCGGAGCAGAATGTTTTTAGGCAGGCCTATACAAAGTTGGAACAATTTTTAGTAATTTCTCCAACCACCACGCAATCCGCGAAAAAAGAGGTTCGTATTGATTATGGAGAGAAAGTGTTGAGGCCTCTTTCCGGAAAACTATCGATCACATTGAGTTTGAATATTTCACTTGGGAAAACCAAGTAGAATCCTATCCTGCCTATCGACACACTCTCTCTCTCTCTGCTCAATCACTGATCACAATTTCCCGATGGATGGATCCTCGATGGATGTCGGGAAAATCGACTCGAAAGTTCTTCACTGTTCACCACTTGAGCACGCAAGAGATCAACTGTCAACTGCACGTTAGTTAATCTATTCGCCGTTTGCTTCACTCCCTTAAGAAACTGATCTGATGAGAAACGGTTGCTTACCAACAATTTCATATTTAATCCGAATGAAATGTGTTCTGTAAAAGAAGCAAGTAGACAACTGATGGTGAGTTTGGCGCTGGCGCTGGTTTTTATACGGACAGGTTTTCTCCTCCGCCCTCCCCCGGCACCGCACCACCACACCTGGCACGGCCGATCTCGGTACGATTCGCTGCCTCTCCGAAAGCGAGCCTCCGCGCTCCGAGGCTTTCCGCCGAGTTGGAGGGTTTTTTTTTTGTTTTTGGTCGGATGGTTAGGATGAAGTGAAAGGAGGCGCGACTCACGGGGTGTGGAGGGATTATACGTACCCCCAATCCGGTAGAAAGAGAGTGAATAGCGCCATTTTCACGTCACCTCCCATTCCGCCCCACAGCCCGAGCGGGGCCTTTTCCAACCCAATAGCCATTTTCTCGGCTCTCCCCCGTTTCGGAGAGCCTTCTTCGGTGCCGTCTTTGGCCGCTGCACATCGCTCCATCCCTGTCTAACGAGAGCGTGGGGTTCACGGACGAGTCGTTTGGGCGAAAGAAATGCAGCCTCGCGTGGCACAAGGGAAGACCACTTGGAAGGGGCGGGAGGGGGGCTTGTGCGCATACAAACACAAACCCCACATTTTCGTCAGGAAACCTTTCGACGATGGTACAGGAATGGGCGGGTGGTGGGAAGGAGGGTGTCCGATTCTACCGACTGGCGAAGTAAGGGGACGATCTCTTCCAAGGAAATCGTGGGGGGGAGGGGGCAGGGGCGAGGTGGCTGAAAAGCCTTGGAGCCTTCGAGAAAGAAGAGAGAAACAGATGACCAACGGTTGGCCAGCGGTTGGACAGCCCGGTTGGGTGGCAAACGTCAGAAATTGAGAAGAAAAGAAAACGAGCCACCATAACAAAGCACAAAAAATACAACAGCAAAAAGGCACATATGGCCAACCGGACCGTCATCGTAACCCCCCCCCATAACCGTGGTAACGTTATGCATACGGAGTTTTCCGACCCACCGAAGCGTCAGCGTTTGGTTCGTCGCGTAAGGCGGCGTTTGCGGTTGTGTTGTGGTTGCATTTTACAGGTGTAACGCTAAAAAGGGGGACTGGGTGGTAATTTTTCCGCACTCCACCGGCGCGTGAATGGGCTTCCGACATGCGATCGTACACCCCCGTGCGCGGTTGGGTTGGGCGGTGGAAAATCGTTGTTGCATCGTTTTCTGGATGCATCGACATAATTTGATTGAGTTATGTGTGTGCGAGAGAGCGGGCATTGATAGCGGGTAATGAAAGAATTAGGTTACTTTGCCATCCAAAGGGTGTTAACGAGAGGATTTGATAGATAGATTTTCGATCATAATCAGATAACTTTAGTTTTATTCTATTAATATAAAAAAGTAATAATAGTAAAATGTTGGTGGAGGATAAAACTTGTATAGTATATAAGAATGTAAAAATGGTTGTAATAGAAGACATATGTATGTTCAACTTTCGCCATAATCATATCATAAAGTTCATGTTTAAATATGACAAGGAATTGTTTGTAGCTTTTGGAATATTCCAATCATATAAAATATTAGAATGATAATCACCGTGGTTTTATAAAATTTTGAAATGTAGTTTTGGTTTTTAAAGTTGTCCAAAAACTATCATTATTCAACATTTTCGTACTGTTTTTCAACTCTCGTCATTTATTTACCTCAACTCTATTTATCATGTATTTGTAAGAAAACTATCTTCAGTTAAATTTATTGAATTTAGTTTGGTTGTCGACTATTTTTAAATTCGTTAATTTTCCCAAACTCTGTTCATCATGTTTAGGTATCTTCCTCTTTGGATTCCTTCGTAAAGTTTCAGAATATTGGATGAAAACTATCATCAGTTATCATTTCCGTTTTTTATTTTATTTTTCAACTGTCGTTTTTGGCTAGTTTCTATTTTATTCATTCCCCTCAACTCTGTTCATCATGTTTAGCCATTTACTTCTTTGATTTCTTTCGCAAAGTTTCAGAAAATTGTAAGAAAATTATCATCAGATACATTTTTCAAATTTAGTTTGGTTTTTGGCTATTTTCCAATTCGTTTATTACCCTAAACTCTGTTCACCATGTTTAGCTATTTACGTCTTTGGATTCCTTCGTAAAGTTTCAGAAACTTATAAGAAAACTATCATCAGATGAATTTTTCGATTTTAGTTTTGTTCTTCACCTTTCGTTTTTGGCTAATATCTAATTCATTCATTTCCCCCCAACTCGGTTCATCATGTTTAGCTATCTTCTTCTTTACTTTCATTTGCAAAGTTTATGAAAATTGAAGGATAATAATTATCAGCTAAATTTTTCGAATTTAATTTTGTTCTTCAACTTTTCACTAGTTTCATTTATTTTCCAAAACTCTGTTCATCATGTTTAGCTATCTATCTCTTTGGATTCCTTCGTAAAATTTCTGAAAAATGAAGGAAAATAATCATCAGTTTCTTTCGAGTGCATGCATCTTCACATTGGAAGTGTTTTCCTGCCTCTCTGCCCGATATTAAACACACGGTTTTTTACGATGTTTTCCATGCTTCTTCCTGTTGTCTGCTATTGCCACTGATTAAATTAGTCTTCCAATTGCGTCAAAGGGTTTTCTTTTTTTTCCACCACCGCTTTGGACCACCGCGTCCGTTTTGGATTATAAATTCTATTGCTTTTCGGGCCTCGCAAGATTGGGCTCCACCCTGATTGCCGGGAAAGCCAACGGCCTTCGAAAATCCGATCCGGCACTCGGTGCCGCAAACCCCGTCGCTTAATGCAATCGTTTGCTTTCGATCGGCCGTCCGTCCGGACACGTAGTCGGCTCGATCGCATATAGGCTCCGTCCACCTCGTGTGCATGGGGATGATTTGCGCGGCCCGTACTGCTCGCCCGCTTACCAAACTCCTAGCCATCGGCAATTAGACGTGAACGGAACGGCAGAAAAATGAAGAACGAAGTAAGAGTAAATAGTAGCCGTTGTTAAAATATATAAATTAATGGAAAATGTGCCCGTATGGCAGGAAAACGAAACCCACGACGAAAGTAGCGGCAGGAAAAGCCATGCCGAAATAATAATAAAAAAAAAACCGTACAGCAAGGGCGATGGAAAAATCGATGCCCAGCAAAACGCACCCGATCCACACAGAAATGGGCGCGTGGTTCGGTGCCGGGTTTCGGGGCGTCGATGATGGTGGCCGCGGGTATGCAACCCACCGTTGGCACATAGGAGGAAAAACATGGTGTAAAAAGAGAAGGAAAAATTTCGCTAGTAAATAGGAAGCAGCTCGTGCGGGGAGAAGGTATGATGGCGCGTGGCTGGGAAGGATGGCGAAAAAAGGCGAAATTGGCAAACTTTAGCGAATCGGTTTCCTCCGGCTATTTTTTTTGTTTCGCCATTTGGTAATATTTGTTTTGTTGTGCTGTTGGTTTTTTTCTTCTGCACCACACTTCTTTTCCATTTACCAACCCAATCGTGTCAACGAACCGGACCTGCGCGAAATCCTTTCGGAAGTTTAGTAACGATTTAGCTGGCAAGCGGGCAACATACATCGCACTTGCGATAATTGATAGAATTAACGCAATTGATGACCGTTTGCTGTGTGTGAGTGTTTGTGTCTATCGAGCGCAACATTTCGTACAGCAAGTGCCGGTGATGGTGGCGGATTATGCTTGTTACGGCTCCGGCCCGGGGCATAAAAGACGTTTTCACGTAACCTTTATGCGCCCTTAAAATACGGACGATGATCGTGCTGAATCCACTCACCGGAGCCGATGGCGCTCCCGATGGAGGAAGTACGATCGCGAGAGATTAGAAAACGCCATACCAGTTACAGTTGGATGAAATTCATATTTTCGGCTTTCCACTTCGCCGACCACGCCGTCCGGACAGGGGTTACCCGAGGACAGAATCGTGGTTTAATTGATTCGATTATCTCACCCGCGGCCCGAGGCTGATCTCTACCCCTCTCGCTGGCTGCGAGGAGGATGTGTTACTGCAGCATGCATGATGCATTCATGTTCCGTCGAGGTGCACCGTCGCGGATCGATGCGATGTCATGCTGCGAGCTCATGTCAAAAATCATGCTCAAATGCAGACAGCGCGCCCGGCAAGTGACCCGGCAAGCCGAACCAGCCCGCCCAGCTGACCAGGTGAAGGTGTCAAATAAATCACCATAATTGTCATTGTGTCTTTTCGCTCGCGGCTACGGGTGCATTCCATACCGAGGGGTCCCTTATGTGATCGCATTGCAACTGCACCGGATTGCCATGTTTTGCCATGTCGAGCCACCCTCGAAGCGGAGGCTGCTTCTTACCGTCTCGCAACTGGACCGTGGTCCAACTGTTTGACACACAGATTTCAACAAACGAGTTGATTATGCATTGTTTTCCCGTGCAATGAAAGGGTGAGCCTGTGCGGGCTTTCCGTGACAGACACCTTCTCGACGAGCCCGTTCGCATTCACCCATCAAGAAACCATCAAGCAATTAAACTGTCCGACTGAGCTGCACCTGAATGCGAACGAAATTATTGGCCATCATCAGCCGTCGCGGCGCCGAACAATGGGTGCGCGAGGTGCGAAGAAAAACCCGCGCGATATCACCCGCGCGCTAATGCGGAGGAAAAGTTAGACAATTTCCAACGCCGAAGATCTTTGCCGAAGATGGCTTGCCATTTTTGTGTTACCCCCGGCCGTTTTCTGTGGGCATATTTGTGCGCGTACGTTAAATTTGCCAATTTACTCGATTGCACCCGGGAGGGTGCACTCTTCCCTCTGTTTTCCTCCGCGTGCCACCTTACGATGTGTCTCTAGCGCTTTCGCTTGTCCGCGTGCAGATTAATTAGCGAGATATAGGTTATACGGTCTTGAGGATAGATTTTTATTATGCAACAATGCCGTCGCGTTTTTACTTATGCTGGATGGGGGGAGATTTTTTTTTTTCGAGCAATGTTTCTGTTGGTTTTGTTTTTCCCTTTCTTCACCTGAACGCTACATCTTGACGCATGCCGGTACATCGAGCCTAATGGTGTAGGTATGTGTTTTTGCTACTTTTTGTTTCAACCATCCTACGGAGGGCACGCAACACGAGCCCAGGCCCTGTACCAACCTTTGCCACCGCCACCCTCTCCTACAGCTCATTCCGTTCTTTCCATTGGAGTTTCCTTTTCAAATCTCCGTGAAGATCATTTTTGTCGATCACAGCCGACGATGTCTCAAGAGGCGAGCAAATGGCACACATTATGCTACCGCGCCCGCAGGTCATCGTCCGGCTGCAGGAGGAGGGGGGGGGGAGAGGGAGGGGGACGTGATGGCGAAATGATGGTGGGGCGCTCCCCGCCATGCAGTCATAATGAACTCGCGACGCACGCGGCAGGGCACGCGCACGCCTTAGCCGGACACTAGGTAACTTGGCCAAAACGGCGTTGACCTGCTATGCTTTCACTTTTCATGCCGCGCGGCTTGCGTTTTATCGCGGAGCGCAAATAAAGTGAGCAAAACAGCACCTAAAAAAAAAGAAAAGGAAAACAAACAGCAGGTAACAACATACGAACACTCAACACATCGACATGCTACTCCACAACATAATGTTGGCTCGAGGGGGCTTTGGAAATGTTTGAACGTAAATAAATGTATTAGTTCTACTGTGCGGCATTTTTCTTCCCGCCGTTCTTCTCCTGTGTTTTTATTAATTTTTTTATCTCTATCGATATCCCGCCCAATTGCTTTTCCGAGCCCTCGTAGGCTCACCGGGTCGACGGGAAATTGGTCACCGGGATTGACTCGCCGGCGGATGGACCGCTTGCCTTGGACCGGAAGGCATATGGTGCGGCAGCAAGCGGGCAGGCAGTGGAAAAGAGATCGAAAGCTAGAGGAATATAATTCCCTTCCCTCTCGAAAACTCTGTCCCATCGGCATTGGCTTGGCTGAAGCATAAAATCGTCCCATTTGATTGATCTTGGAAGTGGTTCGCAAAGTTTACCCGCGAGAAGTGTGGGTCCGGCACCAAACACGCCCCGGGAGGAGACTCCCGCGAAAGGGGGCCGGTGACGGTGATGGGCTGGAACGTGAAAACTAGGTCGATCGGTATTTGGAGCAATGGCTTGAAATGGAGCCACGGAGCGGAAGGCTGTCGGTTGCCCGGGGAGAGGTTCGTCGCTGACGGGGGGGTTTGATTTCATTGAAGTCTTTCGTTGCTGTCCGACGACAGCCCGGCGCTTGTTTACTACTATTTGGGCTTACGTAAACCAGGGATTAAAGGTTGTAGCATCGATGATTGACGGTTGGACGATTGTTTCGTGATTGATATTGCTTTTGAAATAGCGAGACTCGGCTAAAAATAGTATCACATAGTTTTATTTACCTCTTAGGAAGAGGTAATAATAAGAATAATATCATTTCTTTGAATTAAATTAAAATTAAATTTAAACAGCTCTGGAGACTTACGAAAACACTAGCAAATATATTGAGTTTACCAAAGCCCAAACGTTTTGTTCTTCAAAAAACGGTTTCTCCCCACATCGTCCTTCACACATAGATTACAAGCCTTGAACGGACCATGGTGCGGTTGACGAGTGAAAAAGATCTCTTGCGGTGCACAATCATCAGCAGCAGAGGTTCGAAGTGCATTAGAGGCCAACGAAACCACACACGGGAATGTAACCACACACAGCTGCCCATGGTTGAGTAATGTGTTTTCCGCTCAACTTCATTTTCCGCTCGACGGTTGTTGGCCGGTTCGAATTTTCTTTGCGACCATTATATAAACTACTGGTATGCTGAAAAATGTGGCCTCAAAAGTTTATCTACAAAATAATTTGGATTGAAACGTTAATAAATTGTTGGTGAACTAAATATGGTGTGTTTAAATAAGAAAGCTTATTTTCCAACATATTTACAAACAAATAAACCAGTACAATTTCGGAAAACAAACTTTACCCCCTTTAATTTCGGCTGATGATGGTTTTCGCAACCCCAAAACTAAAAAAAAAGCCACGAAGATGTACCTTCGAGAGGATACCAGATAAATTAACGCTCAATCAAAGCGGCGTGTTCTACGCAGAGGTCAAACAGAAAATTTCACCCGTCATGGCTGAGTAATCGCCTTGCAGATGATTTTTGGTACTACGACCGAGGAAACAGCAGTGGTTACCCAAAAAAGAGAAGGACTTTCAATTGCTGGTTGTTCGTCCCTTTTTGACGCGTGCGCTTCGTTCGTAACCGAAGCGAAGAAAGACGAACTTTTCCTCTCGCGCATGACTTCTTACTTTCGTCCCTGGTAGGAGCGACGATGGTTTTTTATTTAAGTGTCTTCGCGATCGTATCGCACAAATTGTCGAAGAAGTTTGCTTCGACGCGATGCAAGCACCCATACGCAACGCAACACTATTAAATTTATTATTTTTCCTCCCCTTCTTGTGTGCTACTGTTCACTGGTTTTTCCTGCCTAGTGAAATCGGCAAACAGTAGGCTCGATAGGGCCGAAAACCAAACTTGTTTGGTTTTGCAGCACATTTCGTACGAATAGGATGAGAGTTTTGGTATGAATGATACTTTAGGATAAAATTAAATATTTTTTTGAAACATAATATGAGATGTACAATTTGAAGTTAAGGATACTAAGCAAAAACTATTGTATTGTATTAGTTTATACAAATAATTTGGCATTTGTGTGGAAGAAAAGGTGTTCTGAGAAAATGAGTAATAGTAAGGAGGCGCTCTAATGCCCTAATAAATAATATCAGTTTACATTTTTTTTGCGACGCCAATAAACTACAAGAAACTTTTTTACGTGTTCCAATCGTCAGACAATTCGTTTACTTTCAACAAAGCTATCAACGAAGAAATGTACCGAAACAAACAATTTTCTCTTCATTTTGCTTCAATTGTTCTACTTTGAAGCAACATTGTGTTTAACTAAACCAGATCACGCAAGGGAGTAACGAACTTGTACGCTCGGTGAGGGCACGAAACTTTCTCACGCATCGATTTTGCATCCTTTTTCGTGCAGAAGCGGTGCGCAACGCCATTTGCTCACCATCGACCACTGAACGGTGCGAAATATCCATTCGGGTCCGATGCAGCCGGCAATGCATTCGAATACGGGAGAGCAAAACGTTACGTAATGCAGTCGGACGCACACAGGCACAGAATTATCTAACATTTGTCGAACCGCGAACCCGTTCAGGAGACTCCGGGTAGATGGGGGTGAGGAAAACCGTTTTGCCAGCGGGGCCGCCAAACGATGCCAAACAAGATTCTTAACGGCAAAAGGAAATTTAACAACCCCCAAGCGATTCTCGATTCGTTCCAATTTCGCTGGAGTGGAGTCTTAACGCCGGGTGCAGCATGCGATTTTATTGCGACACAATGCACCGTGACGTGGGTTTGGTGATGGTCATTACTCCGTTTTCTCATAGAACAACAAGTGGTGCACGATGAATTATGGTTGCACACGGCTTACGATTCCCTTTGGTGGTCCCCCGAGTGCTCCGTAATCCTTTTTGGGGAGTTAACCTGTGCCGGCGCTCGAATCGTATCGATTAGGGACGCCCAATCTTGCCGCAAAAGCTCCGGCATCGAGCGAGCGACAATTATGTGCTCTTCTAAATGCCCCGATTATATCATCCAGCAGACCACTCCGGCCCGCGTCACCGGACCCCGGCTGGCCCAGGGAGGGTGAGTTTTCGGGAGAGGTGTATGGAAAATGAAGGTAAGAGTTTGCAAACCTGATGGCGAATGCAACTATTATTACAAACGCGGCCAACATATGTTCCACCAATGTGGCATCGGCATGTACCGGCAGTGATAGCACACGGCTGTATGGGTGTTTGCGCGCGCGCGCGCGAATTGATGCTGTGATCTTTCTCTCACCTCATTCACTTTCATCCTGCCTTGGGTGGTAGTTTGCGTGCTGGTCGGTTGTGTTTGTTTTTTTGTTGCATCGATCCGTAATCGAAGAAGCTCGTAGCGAAAACAAAAGTGCAACCACTATTTTCCTACCGCTCGAAATCGAGTGGAAAAGTGGCCCCCACCGCGGGCAGCCCTTGAGAGCCCCTTCGTGAGCCCTTTTTGATCCAGAAGTTGAGCCCACTCGGTACAACAGCTGGAACGGTGCGGTTTGATTGGTCCCTATCGTAAGATCGCCGGTGGAAGGCGCAATGGATCGCAAACGATCACCTTGGACAGTTCGCTCCAGACAAGAAACTGTTTTCCTCCCCAACGGCATCGTAAGGGCTAACCGGGCCCTAATAATAATGACACCGGCAATCCAAATAACCAGCATCAATCACCCTCAGTCGCGCAGCTGAGCGCAGCACACATACGGCACACGAATGAATACAATCTTGCAGCGAGTGATCATAAATTATGCAATTACGGACCGACGCGGCAGCATAAGTAAATATGATCGAATGAAGCACCCGTGGGGAAACATGGCCTGGGGGCGATTTACGGGGTGTTTTCTTCAACGCTCGGTTTCTTTCTTTCTTTCTTTCACCTTGCTGTTTTTTTGCCGAGCACTGATTGCCTGGACAGCTTACGAAGATGTTTTAGAAGAAGAAGCAAAGCATAAAACAAACATCACACTGAAGCTAGTCAGTAGGTTAGGAAGACCAACGGAACTGGTTTATTGCAACAGGCGGTGCATGGGGGATCCTTTTTCGCAGTTAATGTGTTTATGGAATGTTTTGGCGTTGTTAAGAAATGTTTAATTTGTTGTGGAAGAAATGCGAGTCCAAGACAAACATTCCAAAAACCACGTCCAAACAATAAAATATCTGTTGCGAAATATTTGTGATGAACATTCCTTATTGGCTGGTTGTTTAGAAAGTTTAGATTCATAAGCTCATAGAAATTTTCAAACGTGCCGTTTTCACGTGCAATACCGGATTTATGTTTTAGTTTTAATCAAAAGATTTGAAAGCTTTTCGACCAGTTTCGGCTTCTGTTTTTGGATTTTTCGACAGTCGGCAGATGATCGAGCTTGCCTACTCGTTCAACTGGTCGAACTTACGGACACAGTATGTTTCGGGTTTGAATTTATGCAATGGAAACTACGAGTAGTCGCGAGTTCGATGTTATTTCCGTAACGGCTGGGTGGAGTAACGCTTGCCTACTTGCAGGAGGTCGTGAAATAAAAGCATACTTACAGGCGTAAAACGAGACGATCCTCGTTTGAAATAATTCAATCACACAACAGTATACTGATAAATTGCTATAAGCTAAAATCTCATATATTTGGAAACAAATACAAATTCTGCTGATGATTCTACCAATAACATTTATACTGAAGGTTTCACTTGCTATTCTTAACGATAGTTCATAAGCCAAGCTATATAGCAAGTCGCAATATTTGCCCACATCGTTCAGACTCTTCCTCCGATCGTTCAAGGAAAGATCCGTTGGCGTCGATACAGTCACGATGTCGCCTTTGCAGTGTCCGTAGTGCGGCTAGAGCGTGCACTTCTACAACACACAATATGGCTGCCGAAGAAACTAGCCCATTTGGCCGTTCTTCACGACCCTAGTGACCGACATTAGAATCGACATTGTTTTCCCTTTCGCTGGCAAAGGATCGCTTTGGGAGCACGCTGGTAGGAAACGATCTTTACACGTTCTGATGTCACGCCGCCGATGCAGTGCAGCCGTCGTAGCATTAGAAGTATGCTGCAGAGTCGTGAATTGCAACGGCTCGGACGGTAGCGTGATCGGTATCGGCGGGCAAAGAAGGAAGCCATATTTCAACAGCGTGATTCTGCTACACATGTCGGCCAGCTGACCCACCGCTGGCGCACCGGAGACCCATGCTCATGGCAGGCCATTGCGAAATGCACGATCCTCGAGCGATCGACAGCAAGCGTCGTATGTTCTACGGCTGCGCTCTTGAACGAAACGGAAAGGAAATGCTACAGCGCAACAGTCGCGCAGGGCCGCTTAATTGCGCTACGTTGGCGGAGATCGCCGAAGAAACTGGATCGTACGAGAACGAATGTGAAGTCGGCTGCTGAAGCCTTCCGCTCGTTTGCTCTGGTTGCAAGGTTGCGGCTTTCGGTTGCACAACTCCCCGAGCGGACTCACGTATGCAATCGTTCGATCACACTCGAGCGGGAAACTAAATGATGAAATTATTGGAAGCATAAATTTATCCGGCAATCCATCAAAATGCTCCGGCGAAGGTGGTTTGATCCAGTTTCAATGTAAGAAATATTGCGATGTTGTGCTTCTTTCCACGAGATTGGAGTTTTCGCGTCTCCCCAATCGATGGCATATGGTTAATGAAAAATAATAAATATTAATACTTCCCCCATGAAAGCGACTATAAGTGGACTCACGCGAAAAGTAGAAAGCATATAGCCTCCCAACGGGGCGCTGGGACTGATTCGGTAGTGATTTCGAGGTGGCATGTTTTAAAACCTACCGCAAGCTTTATCATCACAATAATAAAGAAAGGCTTTTGCAAACGCAACGATGGTACGATTTGGTTTCAACAATCAATTTTATTTAACTTTTTTTTTTCGTTCAGTTTTTCTGTTGTCTTTCTTCCACTTTCTTCGGGTTTTCATATTAGTAAAGTCTCGTTGACCATAGTTCAACACGCTCGCCGCTCGCCTCAAGCCGGAGGGGAGACGATCCTAACAACTCGGAGGAAAACCCCCGAGGGCATAAAAAAAAACAAAGCACATAAAATAGATTTAGTTTGATCAGCAAAACTGGGAGCCGGGTGGTTCCAAAATTGGGCCGTTTTTTGTGTTTTCTTTGCGGGTGAGTTGGCGTTTTCCTGCCTATCGTGCTACCATTTTTGGACTGGTTTTTCCTCGGTTTTGCGATCGTCGCTCCACTCGCGTGCAAGTTACAACCTTTTGTGAGGCTTTGAAATGAAATTCACCGTCAGCTTTCTCTACCGGCTTCCGATTGCGAGCTTCCCTATCATTATGCTTATCAATCGAGCTGAATTCGATTGTCGATGCCACTCGACGAATGAGTGAAAAATATGGGGCGATTATGCGTTATGAGCTCATAAGTGGCTCACTGGAGGCTTTGTGTTTTTCTCGTCTTGTGTTGGTTTTTCTTGGCATTTTTGTCGTTGTTGTTGATGTATCGAGTATTCACTTAGCTATTATGTCATGGGCCGTGAGTGTAAAGGCTACGGCCCCGCAGCAACATTGCGTTGGGCTTCTTACGGTTCCGGAAGGGTAAAGCGTTTGGGGAGTCGTTAGGAAAGTGGTCGTAGGAGGGTAAGGAAAGGGTATTCCTATGGTTATCACAATGCGTCAACCGGCTATCTCTAGTGGTGATGGTGGTGCAGGTCATGCTCGACATGCTCGTGGTGGTACTCCTCCTCGTGATGGTGGTGCACCGGAACGTGGACCGGGACCTTGACTGGGTACGGCACTGGCTTCTCGACCTCATAAGGCACGTGCTTCTCGATGGTGTACGGAATCGGACGGTCAACCGGAACCTTCACTGGGTACGGGACGTGCTTCTCGACCGGGACCGGGATGTGCTTGTACACGGGGTAGGGCTGTGGGACTGGGACCTTCACCGGCACTGGCACTGGCTTCTCAACGTGCACCGGAACGGGACGATCGTACGGGACATGGACTGGGTATGGGACCTTCTTGATGACCTCATACGGCACTGGCTTCTCCACTGGCACTGGGACTGGTTTCTCCACATGGACCGGGACCGGGCGATCGACTGGGACATGGACTGGGTAGTGGACGATCTTCTCGACCGGGTACGGCTTCTCAACGTGCACCGGGACCTTCACCGGGTACGGGACCTTCTTCTCCACCGGGTACGGAGCGGGGACATGGACCTTCACCGGGACGTGGACCTTCTTCTCAACTGGGTAGGGAGCCGGGACGTACACCTTAACCGGGACGGGACGATCGTACGGCACATGGACTGGGACATGGACCTTCTTTTCCACGGGGTACGGGGCCGGGACGTGCACGGGCACCTTCACGATCTCCTTGACCGGGTAGTGGACCGTCTTGTAGACCGGGTAGGGTTTCGGGACGCCAACCTTGACCGGAACTGGGACGTGCTTCTCCACCGCCACCGGGATGTGCTTCTCCACTGGGTACGGGACGGGGACCTTCTTCACGATGGTCAGCGTCTTCTCGTGGTGCGGATGGAAATCGTAGGCGTGTCCGTGTCCGTACGACTCGAACTGATGTCCGCCGAAGTCGTGGCCGCCAAAGTCATGCTCGAAGAGACCACGCTTGTCGTGACGCTTGTCACCCTGCTCGGCTGGTTTCGCTTCTTCGGCCGCCGCTTGCTGCTTCTGCTCGGCCGCTGAACTCAAGACCAGTAGGGTGGCTAAACCCAACAACACCTGGAAGGAAATGAAATGCACACACACAGACACGTTACACATGGAAGCTATCGGTCGATCGCGAAAAAGACGGAGGGTAAAGCGCGTTATGAAAATTGCTTCGCAACCGGGTGCTCCCTTGATCGTTCGGGAAATGTGCACCGACGTACGCATCCCGTCATCATTTTCCCATCAGCTTCCTATCGGCAGTCGACAGGAAGCTACCATCGGGCGAAATCACACCCTCGGAGGTCGGGGTGTCGCTATTTAACCACGACGCCTGCTCGGTTATGTGTTGCAAATAGTGCAAGTAAAAAAAAGGACCACTTCGACAACCAACTCCTTGAGGGACGGAGGGGCCTTTGGAGGGGTCTGCGGAGGACTGAAAGTGCCACCGAACCTCGTGTGGAAGGAGTCAAACACGTTTCGACGACCAGACTTGCGGAACCTGACGGTTCGTGTGCGTGCAGTTTGCATGCAAATGATTGCGCACTCCGATTTACTGCGATGCGTTGTTGGTCCGGAATTTGTCGCTTGGGAAGGGCGAATCCTTTGGGTGAATTTTAAGCACAGCCGCTTCATCACGCATTTTCAAATACATTTTCGATGCATGCCAATCGCATATCACCACTTTTTATCGTCAGTTTCACTTTAATGTTTTATATGTTTTTGTTTTCATGTTGAGTCCATCATTTGCCCGAAGGCTCACACAAAAACTGCACAATCACAAACGGTTGGTGGCGAAGAAGTGGCATAAATGTTAAGGCAACAGAACTGCTCTCTAATAGCTTGGTATACTTTCAATCAAATGTGAACTTTTCAATGCAACAACACTTTTCTTAGACGAACTTAAAACCAAAAGGCACGTACCAGAGACTTCATTGTGATACGCTTACAAACTGTACTACACTGTCCTAACAGCGGTGGATACTGGAATACCAGAGTCCGAAGAGATACTGGATGGTGTCGGTAGGTCGCCAACGTCTTTTATACAAAAGCCACTTTATGGTTCACGTTTCGGCTCCCCTCCCAAACCTAGCGCCATGTGGGGAACGGTTTTCCAAGCCGCTTCGCTCGACCGGGCGTCCCCTCCTTGCGTGCCCTAGGGGGTGGCCACACTATGCCCCCCAGCGAGTGAGTGAGCGAGCGAGTGAGTGGCTCCTGTACAGCCCTCCACGTGCTGAGTGACTCCAGTGTACTAAAAGTGCGCCGCTCGCGAAGTGTGAGTGTCGTTGCATGATCCTCATCGCGGCTTTAGTGCACGCCGATCGGCTGGGTGTTGCACATATCCCTGCTGGGGATTGCAGGGGGCCGCTTGTTTGTTCACCCTTTGCTGCCTCAACGTGCCCGGAACTTCCCTTGGCACGGACGTACGTTGAACCGTTCGGTGATGCACTTTTTCGAACAACTATCTCAAGGCTAGCGCTAATTATGCGAGAAGAAGATGGTTCTCATTCTTGCGCCTAACTGAGGTTTTGTTTTGGTTGGCTTCATCTTGTTGCCAATTTCTTTGTGCTTGTGTTTCAAGCATTTACATTTCGGAGGGGGTGGGGCGGAAGTTCTGATCTACAGCGGAAGCGCACGGCACGAAATGCGGTGAAATATGGATGAAATGTAAAAAAGAAATCGCCTTGGTTTCTACGTTGTAAGAGATGTTGAGAAAGGCTAAATACAATTAAACAACAACATGCCTTGATATATGAGTGTCGTAAGCAATTATAGGAACAATGAGCTCAAAACATCTGAGTTAATGGAGGTTCTTGACATTACCTTCAATTTGTCTTAGTTGATCCTCAAATCGCTCTGAGTTACTCTCAATGTCGTCGGCGTCGTGTCAACAGTAGCAAGATATGTACAATTTCTGAACATCGGTTGACCAATCAACCCCCTAAAACCCGTATCGTGCGGCTCAATCGGGGACATTTGATAAACGGTCATCACGTACGGTGCAACCGTCGGTGCGTAATCGGTGTGACAATTTTTGCACTTATGCGCCGACCAACGCGTTCAAACGGTTTTCTTGATGCAACGCGGCATCACGATAATATCTGCTGCTCATTAGCAAACCGTACAGATGGTCGACGGTGTTTTTCGAGATAGTGCGTCTACCAATCTCATTGCAAACGGGCATTACTTTCGTCCGGCCACAATTTGATCGCCGCCAAAGCGAAAAATACGGCAAACGCAAACGGCGCATTGCGAACCTTGCCCGCCTCGCTGCGTGGAAGTGATGAGAAATTAGAAATCACCTCCGGCCCGGGTAGACAGTTTTCGTGTCACACCGTGTCTGGCCTCCGCATCGTTTGCTGGTGGTTGTTTGGTTTTCATTTGTTTTTTATTTTTCATTCATTTTTCATTTTCCACCGCCATGAGAGGATGAAGGAAAAGCCATCAGTGCGCGTCGCCATCGCGATCGTGCCCAAAAAACATGAGATCCGCAAGGTCATAGGCGCGTGTGTGCGCACCTCATCCGACGGCGATCGCTTTTCGCCCGGCGCAAAGCGAACCTAATCCTGCCATCGGAGGTGGCGGCACGGAGCAGAGAGAAAAAAAGAAATCGCCAACATGGAGCCCCTCTCCGGGATCTGGAATGGAAATGGGCCGCTAGGCATAGGATAGTTGCAACATCCTGTCACAGTTGGCACATTAATGCTCGCGTCGGTATGCGTTGGAAGCGTGAAGGGTAGCGGTGTCCGCTGAAGAAAACATCACTAACCTTCGGACGTCTCGGCTACCTTTTTGCTTTGGAAAATCCTTCGAAAATAGAAACTAACGAGTGGCATATTATTTCTGATCGTCCGGATCGAGCGCGACGACCAATTGCGGGATTGCGTCGATGAGAGTGAGTTTTCGGACGGATGAAATGGCGATTGATTGACAACCGTTTACCACTTGGTTGGCAATTGATCCGAAGTGGTTTAAATCCGCAAACACTTTATCTATCATACAGGTGGAAAGTATCAATTCTTGCATGGCACAAGAGCATTTCTTACAGCTTAGTAATGGTGTGTGTATTAAACAAACGAAAATTCTTTCAACATCTTCCAACACAACAACATCCCATCCAACCGAAAACCTCTCCACGGAGAGTTTAATTGTGAGAAAACTCAGATTTCTATGGACGGAACATAAAACAATAAGCATAATGAACTCCTATTCTCTACTATTGTGGTATAGGCCACCAATTTTGAACCTGAGGAGTAAACGCTCGGTGGATAGTGCACAGTACGTTAATTAATTCCGCCCTCGTGTTGCTTTTGATTCGCCAGGAAGTGTCTCCGAATTTCCGGAAGTAGGAAGTGGATCTTTTGTACAATCGTTCTAGGGACCGTCCGGCGTTCTTGGATGGGTTTGTTTAGCTAGTCTGAACTTGTGAGATCAAGCAAGCTCAGGTTCAAAATTAATTCTGCCAAAAGGAAACAACCAGTGTCAACAACGAATCGTGTTGATTTGCATAAACCATTCCGTTCCATTGGTTAAGTTTTGTAGTGGTTTCTTTTCCCTTACCGATGGTTCCTTGGAACCGGAAAATCTCCTAGGGAAGCGCTACTAGGCACAACCCACACCAAGTGGTTCGTAATTGGTTGTTTCGCATATTTCTGGACATCCTTTAGTGTATTAGTTTTTTTGTTTTGTTTCATTCTGTCTCCTTCCCCGATTGTAATAACCGGGTTACGTTCGACGCACATATTCACCCGATGGTCAGCGCAGTTATTATCACCACCAGCGAACGGGGTGCGGTGTCGCTTCGCGGGGTGGGAAAATTTTAAACCGGGAAGGAAAAACTCGTTCACGAAAGAAGCCGTAATACCGAAAGCAAAAAAAAAGCAAAACCATAACAAAGCACGCATCTATCAATCGGTGCAGTGGACCAGCAGGTGGTCTCTTACATCGCGTGCCCGCGGTGCCATATGGTTGGGACCGCGCGGCCACATAACCAAGATGTGCCACTCGAACTCCGCATTGTATGCGAGCGAGCGCGCGCACCCGATAGCTTGCAGGTTGCCCCTTTGGAAGGTGGAAAAACAGTCCCAACCTAAACAACAACACCGACCGACGAAAAACAGGGGCACCACGCTCGTAATGAAACCTGTGTGCGTGTAATTTCCTCAAGCCAAACCGTCACTAGCGCACCGCCGAGGATGCGAAGCGATAAGGCAACGCGAGCGAGCGACGAACGGGCGTGTTCGGTTCACTAGACATCAACGGCCGGTACAGCGACGAACCCTCGGTGTTGGTTTTCTTCCGACTTGGCATGAAAGTACCGTCCAGCTGGGGTGAGCCTTAAAGTGCTGTGGTTTTGAACCGGTCCGGAGGCAGCTTTCACAGCACCTTCATTTCGATAAACTTCGATTCAATTAGCAAGCGTCGAAAACGTGCTGCGTTAACGGAGTGACTAAAAGTATCTTCAAGAATAGGAATAAAATGGGGTATTGGAGATCCAAGGCCGTTGGTAAAGACATTTCGAGTCTCTTTTCGTCCAGTTTGCCTCATCGGACGCTTTTTAAGGATTCCTTTTTTTTTTACCACCGACCGTACTTTCACCGGTTCGCTCGTCTGCTTCAAGTTGATGCGATTTATAGTAATGGAACCAGCGGTCCGACTCGCACTTCACGTCATCGATCGGCTCGCAGATGCCATCCTAATGAACACGGTGGCCGTTCTCGTTTCTGCATGTATTTTTTTTTCTCTCTACCGACTCCCGGCTTACCTTCCGATCCATTTACTTCAATTGCCGATCGTGACGATCGCATCATGGCGTAGGGGCTTTGGACGAGGATGCAATAGTACGACCGAGCACGACAGCGCGCCGAACTGGGTCACTGTGGTTAAGATTGTTTCAGTTTAAAATGTAAAAAAAGGCCATATGTCAAGGCAACCGGCGATGTCGATTGTCGTCCAATAACGCAACGGCAAGGACTTTTGGAGCATATTTTAGCCACTCATTACGACTCCGGGGGCACTTTTCTCTGCACGCTTAAACGCGGTAAAAACATCACCCGCGGTACTAAACGGATGATTCGTCGTTTGCCTTTTTTTTTTCTTCCCCCGTTTTTGCCGAACATCGAATGACCCGAAAATGTGAAACCAAACGGTCGGTGATAGTTTGCACGCTTTAAAAACGAAAAATAATTGTGAAAAATGGAAAGGAAATTGTCCAATGCGCACCATTCGGCACGCACCGATGGGTGTTGCATAAATTAAGCAAACTAATTCCTCCCCACATTGGAAATTAAATTTCCCCCGATGCTCGGTTTCCCCACCGACCCCGCCGTCTGCCCTCGAATGGTGCGTTTAAATGGAAGCTAGCTAAAACGTTGGCATCGGCTCGCAAGACAAAGAAAGAGGCAATCGATGGAATTAAAACAAAATAATCAACGTTTTCCAGCCCCGGTCCATCCATCATCCTGCAGCGTCGCGGCCGTCATCGCACCTATTGGGATTTACTTTTCGAAAACCATTTCGCGAGGCCTGTTCAGCGCTTCAGGTGTGTTGATTTCATTGATTTCCCTGCATTCGCCAATCCTGGCCATCGGTGGCATGTCTTCCGCGCGGCGACCATTCTGCGGTCCATCGCGCACGATGACATAACGAGACGGGGTGTCGATCGTCGTCATCGTTTGGTGCATCAGGTGAAATATTTTACTATTTAGCAAGGAGCTCCTCGACAATGACGGTCACGGCGCTAACGTCAAACTAATTACGGGCAACTTCTGGTTGGCAACGTTAGCACAACACAGGCTGCATTTAACGACGCTCGATGCAACGCATTTGCATCACTGCAGTTGGGGTTCGAACGTGCGGTCCTAAACCGTGGACTATTTATCGGTGTTCCTGCAACGAGGCAATCTTCGGGGAAACCACCACCGCGCTTTCGACCGAGCCGCTTAAGTTAATCCACGCAGAGAGGGTGGAATCCGCACCGGTTGCTTTCAAATCATACAGATCGAGGTTCCCGCAACATGTGGCCTCATGCTGCTTTGTTGGTGGCACGTTAGTTTGGGGGGGGGCGTTGAGCAGGGGCTCGCAATGATGTGAACACAAATTGTGCCATGATTGCCAATTGCAACGCTCTGTTCATCAGACAATTGACAGCCGTCGTTGGTAGTGCAAACCGGGAAAATCATTGTGGGTTTTTAACGTGCATTGGTTCATTTGTATGAATTAAATTTATACCATCAGTGTTTCATTTGTGCAAGGAATTTATTTCATCTATTCAACAGGAAAAATTTACCAAGTGTGGCTATTATTTAAATATCAGCATAGCTCCACTACTTTATTTCCAACACTGTGACCGTTAATGGAGTCTACAAAAATGTAAAATAAAGGGCCAGCAAAACTACCCTTACCAAAGTAACAGATGAGCCTCAGTACTGCTGAAGCTTAAATTTCAGAATAAACTAACCCGATCTCACGCTGCCGTAACGCTGTTCACGGTTCGCTGAGAAGCTCCTTCATGGCCATCGTCACATTCCGATCGTAAAATCCGCCTTAACCGCGTCTCGAATCTCGGCGCACTATCTGTCCATTGAAAGCTTCCGGTAGCGAAGTGAACAAAACATCTTAGTCGATCGTGTGGGCCCGTCTCGTGAAAACACAAGGAAGTGTTTTGGCGCGACACGATGCATTAATTCTCGACAAGAGTTTTGGGCGCCCCGGGGGCAAGACCTACGAGTAATTCTAAACCGGAGATGTTCGGTGCCGATGGTTGAACAATATGAAATTCAGATACGACAGCAAATATCTGTGACGGATGTGGTTGTACGATATGATGAAAGTTTCTCTAGTCTGCTGAGAAACCGATCGCCATGAAGGTTATGCGTGTTGTGTTGGGTGTTGGGTGTATTTTTCATTATGTTATTTTTGTCTTAACGTCGTCTATTGTGTTGAGAATTAATTGATCTTTTTATTACTTGGAACTACAATAAACTTTATTTATCGGAAGAAAGCTAAATTTGTGTTCCCAGGAAAGATATAATTTCCTTCGATCATTTTTAAAGTACCTTTCCTTACCTTACATTATTCCAATCCACATCGCAAAACGGTTCGCTTTATGGCTTATTTAGTATTTCTTTCCCACCTGCAGCGACCGAGCAAACGTATTTATTAGAGCCGACCGAGCTGTCCATAGCTCGCCGCCCACCTTACAACCCGATACCGACGGCTATTCTTCGGACGGTTCGAAATGACTCAAACCAACCTCCTGGACCATGTCTTACTCCGGGTGGGCTACTCTGACAGCGAGCTCTGGTTGTCATTACATAAATCGAATTGCATTCTCCTTTCATTATGCGAGACCACGAGCGCTCCAGGGAAGCGTCTTTGTGTTCGAGGAGATTTACCGGAGGGAGTGGAGGGAAAAAAATAATGCAGTAGCTCGGTTGAAAGAGAATTCAAATCTTCTGACCTTCTTGAATCGTGCTGGTAGCAATAGAAGTCATTCGAAGCCCAGAAACAGGATAACATTTTTCAAATCAGATCACTTTTTCGCAATCGAGCGGAAAAGAATGGTTCAGCAGGGGAATCGGTAGATGATCGGTGTACTGATCGTGCTCGAGAGTGCATCCAGCTCCTCGATAGTAGCAACGAAAGCAAAATGGCTTCATTTGTCTTTCTTTTCCGTGTCGTGGGAGCGCCGAGGTACGGGTGGTGAAGGATGTTTGATGTTTGGCGGTAGGAAGCCGCGGTGGACGATCGGGTGCATACAATCTGCATTTTCAATTACCTAACGCTCACCGCGTGCGTAGCCGGGCCGCCGCTGTCAAGTGCAGCTGGGCGAATGGGGGTGTTGGAATGCAAACAGCGAAAGACGGAGCTGTGTGGCGGTGAGCTGATTTCGAGGAGGTCGACGTGACATCGTTTAAATGGAGAGGAAAAACAAGGCAACGATTTCGTTTTAATTGCCGCACTGCACTTGACTGACGAGTGAGGTTAGACGGTTTAGTGAGGAACTTGCTCGGTCCCAGGAGGTCGCGGATTGCAGAAACATGTTTGTCTTTTATTTTAAAGTAAGGCTTTGCGGTTTAAAAACAGCACGCTCAGTTTTTTATTAAGATTTTGAATGTTGTTATTTTGCATCTGTGGGTTGGAAGGCGAAAGAAAAGTTGGATTAATAATTAAAGTAAACAAAGTTGTAAGATGTAGATGTATAAATCCAAAAAAATTGAGTGAGTTATATACAGAGAAATGGAAAATAAGACTCCCGAAATCTTGGATAAATCTGAAACTTTTCTGAATTTCTGAAAAATTAAGATGTTTAGTATTTATATTTTCCACCTAGGTTCTAATTAAGCAATAATATTATTGAGGTAGTCTAGTGCGGCTCGGTTGAAAGAAAGCCAAAAACCAACTAAACGAAAGCACCTGACATTCGATCCAACGTGACACATTTGTTGCGCCCAATTGGTTCGCCAGTCCAAAGCCGTCCGGTAACCTTGGCTCTCGGCGCTCAATTAGGCAACAAAACCGCGTCCACGGCGCGTTCGATGGCGATTCCGCTAGCTCTGCTGCCCCGCACCACGAACACCGCCGTCGTAACGAAACATAACTTTCGCTCTCGTTTGCCAGCCACCATTCCAGTTTTTCTCCCCCGTCCCGTCTCGCCTCATTTGAGGGATCCCTCTGGTACACCATTTTGCGCTCCTATTACTTCATTTTTGTTTTTCAGAGTGGATGTGTGTATGTTGTTGTTTTTTTTTATTTATTATAACCCACCTTCCACCGCCAGAAGGGGGTGGTGCGGTTGTTCATCAGCAATGCTACAAAATCGTAACATCTCGTAAGTGTCCATGTTATAGCCATTTTTCAATCTTCTTTCCCTTTCGCAGGGAAAGGGAGAAAGGGGGGGTGGTGGGAGGGACTTGATGCAGCATCAGAGCCGGCACTGTGTTCCATTTTTCAGCTCGCTTCCCGGCCTGTGAACGACAGTTGCAAACCGCGTGTCGGAATGCATTCTGCAGAACCAACCGACTGGCAGAGGATGATAAAACGCATACCACGCGGTGGAAGACAATCGAACCAGGGCAGGGAGAAATCCTGAGGTGCGAGATGTTCGCCGACATAAGCGGGACATAAAGTGCACCTTCCTTCGTATGGCAAACCGGAGTGTGGTGAGTGTTTTACAAGCCGGCTGAAGGTTTTATGCAAACCGACTCCCGAGCCGTCCGACAAAGAAGACGCGTGCGTTTTGGACGCGATGTACGGGCAGAAAAAGGAAAAGATTTAATGGGAGCACTTGTCTGTCGGCTCGGGCTCGGAAAACATCACAAAACCAGCCTCCGCCAGCCAGCCAGCCACATAAAAGTGGACCGTTTGTTTTTTTGCTCAAAGAAGCCCACGATTGCCGCAATCCCCCGGGCCAGCGCGTCATTAGGGAAGCTGATTGGGCTCCGTGAATTCATCGCCTCATGCACTCCGTTGTGCCATCCGATGCCACTCGGAGTGCGTACCAATTTCACGCGCATTTTACACGCAATGTCTGTTAATCCAATTAAAGGTTATCCTTCTCGCCGATGGGCACATACATCTGTCGGTTGGATTGGCCGATTTCGGTCGTCGTTTTTCCCTTTCCTTACGGTGTCTGAGAGCTTTCGGTTTTATGTGTTTTTGGATGACTTTTAAGATCGGACAAATAAATCGAATCGATGCAGCGGCGTTAATCCTCCATTTTTTTTAAAGGCCGCAAGGTGGAGATGCGCAAGACGGGTTTTCTTTTCAACTCCACCGCTCAAGGCCATCTGGCTTTCGGAAAACGGAAGCGATTAAAATTGTTTTCGCTAGTTTCTCAATCACAAGTGAAGGAAAAACTATGGATCCGCGACTTCCAAAGGAAATTGGAAACATTTCATGGCGAATTCTAGGCGTCTTGGTTTCGTCCGGTTGAAAATGAGTTGTGGTTGTTGGTCGCTAAAATGTGAACTTATGGTATGAAGAAAACAAATCCAAACAGTTGTGCGAGTTCCTTTAAACCGTTGCTCTTCAAAAGGGTTAAGTTTTAGAGTACTTTGAAGATAATTATTATGCTTTGTGGAATTTGTTTTAAAACAAAAGTAATAGCCAATAAGCAACACTTTTCGATCGCATTGCAATCCTCTCAACAATTTGGAAGATCTTGTGTGTGTGTGTGCTCGCAAAACACCCTTGACGTGAAGCTTGTTAGCTAATAATGAGCAAACCTATGGTTTCACGCCACATCTCCGGCCATCCGTGACCGACCGTCGTCGCTCGGAAGTGCTCCAAGAGTTGGGTGAATTAATTTATTAGCCTTTTATGACCGTCGACGTTTGGGGGTGGAATCATATTTCTCCCCCTCCGCTCCCCCTTCTGTGGCTTTTAAACTCTTCAACCACAACCAGCACTCCACCAACGTTGGCCACCGGTTGTTTTTCTTTCGGTTACGAACGTTGGTCTCTTCAGCTTGCAACTGACGTTGCGTGTGGAGGAAATAAGTAGCACATGACGGTATCCTGATGGATCGAAGGCTGATGGTTGGCGTGCATGCAGGAATTGAAACGTTTTTGAAATAAACCGCGTTCAACTACTGCTTAGTCCAAATAAAATTACGAAATTTGTCTCAAATCACGTAAGAAAATATGCAGCATTAGAAAACCCTTTGAAATGTGTTAATTAATAGTTTGTTAACTGCAATTTGTATCCAACCGATGAATGGTTTTTGAAGAAATTTTCTTAACGAACTGAACAAAAAGCAAGTTATAGGAAAACGAACGTACACTAATTTGCACTCGCAATAAAAAAGCAGAGAGTGTAAAAAAGATGATGAAAGGGAAGTTATGTTTCATTCCGACCACGCACGCACTTTACATTCGTCGTGACCTTGGTGGCCGAGTTTCCTAAAGTACCAACGAAAGGTATGCAGGAAAGTGAGGTACAAAACTTGAAGTCGCTAGCGTGCGCTCGATAAAAATAAATTCCTCACCACGACCACGCAACGATCGGCCAGTAAATCGCCATAATCGGTCGGAGCAGGAAAATCCTCGCCACGTAATACCCGGGTCGGGTGGAGCACGCGTCGTTTCGTGTGGCAAAACGCACGACGGGTTTCTATCTTGCTTGCAAGATCGATAAGATCTTCGAGAGCGGTGGCAAAAGAACTGTTGGACGATGGACGATGATGGGTTGTTTATCATCTCACGTTGCAGAAGGTAGCATCCAATGGCGGTAAAACAACCTGTTTTTCACCTACTCCTATCGTATCCTGCAAGTGTAGTTCAAAACGAAACTCTGTTTCACGCTGTGCTCTGGACGGCTTGGCGAAAGTGAAAATACACCTGGCGCTAGGGAGAGCAGTAGGCTGGAAAAAGGGAACAGAACGGGAAAAGGAAAAGTATCTATGTTAGTAGTGCTTGCGGCCAGCGGCTCTAGCTTATGTAAGCGTATGTGTGTCCGATGATCGATGACCGCACAGCTTCAATCTTCGAACGCAGCCGGCAAAACAACAAGCAGGCGACCGTACCCCGCAGCTGATTCGAGCCGTACTGAAGACTGGGGTGGTTGGGTGCACGGAAAAAATACCCCCACGCACTCTCCAAAGCAGAAGGGGGGGCTGGTGGTCACTCATGGAAAACTTTTTACATGCTTGTAAAGGGTGGGGACACCGAATCCTGAGCGACTTTTCCGCGATAAGCAACGCCTCTCATAGTTTCTCTTTGTTTCTCCCTTATGATCTCTCTCTGTCTCTCTCTCTCTCTCTCTCTCTCTCTGTATCGTGAGTGTCGGTTTGTTTTGATTTTGGGGGTTGTTTTCGCAGCGCGCGTGGGAAAGTTTGCCCTTGCGGGTATGCAACGGTTTGCGGTTGGTGAAATGTTTCAAACGATCTTTCTATTGGTGAAATATTTCATATACACTTTTTCGATTTAAGCTACAATGTTGCTGTAGGTTTTTGGTGATGCTCATGCCGCGGCAAAAGGTTGTGGGCTTCAAATATAAGCTGTAAAGTTATGGCTACATCGAATGGTTTTTAAATTGTCCTTAAAAGTCCCGCAAAAGAAAACTCACCGGATTTGTTTGGGTGCAATCGAAAGACCAGTTTCCAAGAATGCAGTCCATCAATCAGCTCACTCGTCAGTCGGGTCTCGAGCGACGGGTCAGTAAGTCAGTGCCGCGGTTCGACCGGACCGGCTTCTATATCATCTCACTTACGGTCGGCACTTACCCGCCGCCACGGATGAGATGTTGCAATAGATTAATTTGCTTTCGTTTAATGTGACTGTTATTATACATAATGTCTTTTGCCCATTCCATCCATCCATCTATCCGTCCATGCGCGGCGACCGAGTTATGATTAACGAACGCGACCGAGCCAACCTCAAAGCTCGAGACCCGGGTCGAAGATGGCGAAGATTACATTCGGTGCAAACCCCGACGGATTGTGCCACTCCTGGAGACCTTCAGCGTTATGTACGTAGCCAAATGGAGCTACCATACACACACACACTCATACACACGCATCCCTTCGACGTAGAACGTTTTGCAGAAATCAATCTTCGTAATTAACGTTTGCTTCCATGTGCAGCATACGCAACTTTGCTGAGTGCAAGCGTGCTAGGGCAACGCTATGTTTAATTATGTACTCTGTGATTTTGCTCCGCACGATGGCGAGAGGTGAGATTAGAAAATGCAACCCAGAGTCACGGGGAATGCGTTGCGTTTCAATGACGGATGCAATTTAATCGAAATGTTAATTAGCAATCACCTCTACGGGGTATTAGTATTGTGAAGCGCCGAACGATTTGTTGCAAACGGAACGGTAAAATGAATCGTAATCAAATTATATGTGTTCAAAATATATGAAAAAGTTTGAAAATCATGTAAAAAAGAGAAAGCCTTGGGTGAAAATTAATTTTCAAATATCCTCAACTAACCTTACTATTCTTCTTCGGTTCTTCAAATTATGATAAAGTGAAGCATAAACTGGTTGAAAGTTTTAAGTTGACACTTTGTTTTTCGTGTTGCAAACCATGTATCGCAATCATTTAGCATATGCCTCCTGTCGGGCTTCATTCGTTAAAAAAAAACGAGAAAGAAAAATATAAAATAAAGTAACCCATCATCGGCCACCCATTCGTTGGTATTTGCTTCGCAAAACACCATTTCGCACACCTGTGTCCGTGCAGCGCGCTCAATCTACCGATAATTGGTTTGATCTTTCAGATCAGCACTGCTCAATTATGTAACGTACTTTTTATCATCAAGAGCCGATCATCGTGAAAGAGATGTATGAAAACAGGCGATGATGGTAAAGAAAATTGTTGTCAAAGAAATGGAAAAATCAGAGTTGATGACTGATTTAAAATTGGGTTTTTTTATTTTATACACATAGTTTACATGCTGTTAAAGAAGTCTTTGTATATTTTTACGATGTCTCATTAATCGTGAATCGTGTGTTTTATCCTATTCTGGCTGACATATGTATAGGAATATTGTTCTTTATTTTTGTTGTACTTACATGTAAATCGTAAAATAGGGCGACCCAGCCAGGAACTGTTTCTCAGTCTTTTCCGCGCAGACCGATTTTACTTCAGTCCTTTTTCCCGAACGTTGCGCAATCTGGTTTCTTCTCGCGCTGATTTCAATCACTTACGCACCGTTTCAGAGCCTCGAACTCCTTGTTACATGTCTGAAGCATGCGCGGTACGGAAACCGTTTTTCGTTCGGTGAGCTACCGGTGAGACGGGGAGAAAACGTCCAACGTCCAGTTGGTAAAAGTACTCCAAATAGCTCAACGATTGTGGGGCAAGGCCTTTCTGTCCCGGTGCCGTATTTTGTTTTCGAGACAAACGGCACCAGCTGGAGCCGCCGGGAAACTGTTACCAGCAGGGAACCTTAACGTATGCTGGGTGGAGAACAAGGAAGCGTTTGAGAGAAAAATCAATAGAAAAAAATGTTTCTTTCAACAAAGTCCCATGCGCGAAGCTCTGGTTACCAATAAACGTTCGGCGTGAGGTTTGGGAGGAAATTTAACGAGTTTTGCATCATGACCTAACTCTTCACTTGCTCGGACGCGGGGACGTGGGTAAGTAGCCGTGCAAACGGTGCGCAAAAAGTGTTAGGGAATACGTACTCGATGCGATCTGACCGGCACTCGACTTGTAGCACTAAACTTGTTCTGTTGCATATTAGGTAATTCCACGGGTGTGGGTATTAAGTTTTACCCGCACGATCCTTACAGCCCGTACGTTTTGTGCTGCGTCCCGTCCGGGATTAGGCACGGGAGTAACATTTCAACTTCAATCAAAGGTTCACAGGATTGAGCGGCCATACGTCGATTGCATTGCAAACCGCCATTTGACGCACCGTTTTGCGCACTACCGCCACTCCGCGAATCGACGCCCCTTCTGACCGTATTCAAATCAGGCTGGCCCTCACCGTCGAACGTGATATGCATGCACCTGGACCGCGGCGTAAAAAGAATTTATGTAATCACACGCGCGCGCGCGCGCAAAAGTGAAAAAACGGAGCGCAACGCCCCACATTCAGCCAGAAACCGGGAGCCGAAGACCCCGTCGACCTAATAACGGGTTCCTGTGCTGATGGTTCGCGCAAGTCTCTTCAGTTTCGCCGCCCGATCAAGCGCGCTGCAAACAAAACGTTTACGCGTTCCGGCGTGTCGAAGTGTGTGATGGGCGCACGTAGCATACGCCCACCCTCCACTTTCCCCCCCGTGGTCGTGGGAAGTGACGGATTGGGTTCGATGGATTCGGGTTCAATCTGACAGAGCAAATATTGGTTAGCTGGTTAGATAAACCCGTAGCCGGTCACGCGTTAATCACTCCGGGTTGTGTGCTTTGGGGCGGATGGTGTCGATCGATATTATTTGATTGACATACTGGAATGTGTCGATCTCTGGACCCTTTTCCCACACTTTTCTCGTTGATGGATTTCATAATTATGGTAATAGACCTGGGGAGAAAAAGGATCACGCAAACAAAAGAAAGTAAGACATTTCGAATGCTTCGTTAAATCAAGAGATTGGTTTAGTTTTGTTGTGGGGAACAAAGAGAAATATGATTAATCTAAAACAATAGTCTTAATTAGTTTGGTGCCCTCCTGAGCGACGAACGCCCTTTGAAAATTAAGTGAAATTAAAAATTATTTGAAATGTATTTCATTGTTTTAAATCTTATTTGTCCGAAGAATGGGTTTTTAGAAAATATTTCGAAAGATCAAATTTCGTCGATTGATCAATGCCCCATACCGAAGTTGAGCAGTTGCACTGCTCATGCGAACCCAACGGATGCATATTCCCTTCCATCAACGTGCACGCGTTGCGAAACGGTGTGAATGGATCAAACATACCTATAAATAAGGCTAATCAACAATCAGCGCCACTGATGGGGCCGACCATCCGATCTTGGACCAGTTTGCGAAGTGGTGGTGTTAAATTATTATTTGCCGTCCTCCCGCCGCCCGCTGGCAATCGGGTAGCTGGGGCACGCAGCTGAAGCAATGTCACCACAAAGGCCTAATAGCGTTAGTAATCAAGCTGCTAATGGCGAGCGAATGGCGGGCAGAGACGGGTTGGTGATCCGATCCGACGGGAACGATCAATCGATCTGGCAACTGATTGAATCACATAGGCCGTCAATGCGCGACTGTTGTATTTTTCCCTCGCCACCCTTTTTTTTATCTCCATCTCCGTTGACGCACGATTGGGTGGAGTGTGTGTAGGATTAATGAAGACATAAGCATAGGAGTAAAAAACCCAAATGTGTGCCTGCTGCTAAAATTGAAGGCCAAAGTCGTTTGGGCTAATTTATCGGTCGCGAGCTCCATAAAAGTGGCATAAAGATGCTGATTCATGGCATGTTTGTGCACTGTGAAGAGGGAAATAAAATTGCTTAACCGAGAGAAAAAAGTAAAAGCATTCCGGGGAGAGAGGAAAATATTACCTTCGCCTAGCTTTCTTCTTTCCGTCTGTTTCTTTGAAAAGTTCGGGACTTCAACACCTGACATAAGTTACCGATACAGTTTTTCTTCTGCGCAGCTCAGTTCGGTCAAAGTCAACAGATGCAATCAACAGTGACAAGTGCAGACTGTTTTAGAAAAACTCCACCGGTACACACGGAAGGTCGAACCGTGGCGAACGCTGAGGAAGAAAATTGTGTGACCAATGCGAACCGAACCGGGGCGGGCGAGAGGCATGAAAATGGAACTAAATGGAGCTAATTTTCCATCGCAGTTAAATTGGTTCCTGCAGTTTTCTTTGCCTTCCGTTGTTGGTGTTTTATTTTTGTTCGTGAAGGTATGATGTCTCATTTTCCTCCCAGCCAACCGCGCAAAGGAAATCCACCGCTTGCCGCCACGCAGTTGGCCTTCCAATTATGAAGTGGCCGGTAAATTTTCTCATGCTCGTTTGCATCAACAAGCGGCGAACGCGTTCGGAGCTCGTTACCGGCGGAAGGGAAGGTACACATTACAACATCCTTCCGCTGGCGGGACCGGGACTGGAGCGTCGTTAAGTGGCGCTGGACGATTCGGCCTTGACCAAGGCAGTTGAATAAATATTCTAAACCTCGATCGACCCTTCAAACGCTCGACACTGGAATTAGCTGCGCATGAAATCGACCCTAGATGGCCCAGATATGTAATAATTGATCGCAATGCGGATCCGTCGTTCGTGCGCCGGGTGGGTAATTAAAACAGGATGCTGGTCCGAGGTTCTAGGTGGGAGGCACTGGGCCGGGTAATGCACGTTCTTAGACGTACGCTCGTGCTCGTGGCGGTCCGGTTTCTGGAGGCCTCGAGTCTAAACGGAGCCGTGCGGCCGCTGAAGGCCAGACCCGGATGGATGAAAGTAAAAGTTGACCTAGCAAATGTTTTCCTGGTGCGGAGTGTAACACTTGTGTAACAGGGTGAGAGGAGGCGATGGAGCGAAGTGGATGCTACGAGTGTGGACCAGACCCGGTTAGATTTAGATGCCGATAGTCCCGATGGGAGGTGCTGGCGTCGTGCATTAATATTAATGAGGCACAATAAAACAATGACCGATCGGTTAAAGTATCCGTTGAGTGAAGATCGAAGTCTCATTGCAGGTGAATAAAATCACGAACAGCTCATGAAACAATGTTGTGGACGAATGTTTAAAAAACATGAGTGCAGCATTACAAGTAATACTATTTCATCACACAATAACAAGGACTATCGATTTTCAGCATCTAAAAATAATTTTAAGAAAATTAAAAGGATTTAAAACAGATCTACTTCTTCTCTGAAGTTTGGAGTTTTAAATATTTTAATTTAGTTTTCAGTTTCTTTCGTGACTTCACTCCCAATGTTAGTATTTCAAATCAACGAAATGGAATCAAAATAATGGCTAACAGATACACTTTCTTCAATACACATAGATTTTACATTATAATTTATCAATGAATAATAAAAGGATAAATTTGTGCCGTAAAATGTCGGTGTATTGCTGAATTAATGGTATAAAGTTTTTGCCAACTGTAAAATATGGACAAATTCTAAAATGATGATTGTCTACATTGTCAAACAAATTGTTTTCATTATTTGTATCTGAATTCTAAAGTTATGCAGCAATTAAATAATTTAATTGTAAAAAATTGTGTTTCATTTTTACCAGCTGTAAAGTATAGTTAAATTGTAAAATGATAGTTGTCTTCATAGCCAATCAAATATTAGATCTGTATTCTAAAGTTAAGAGGCAATAAAATAAATTTTAGTTCTTATAATTTTTTGTACAAATATCATGCTTCGATGCGTAATACAAACAATCTTACCAAAAACAACCTGTTTATCAGCCATTTAGCCGATTAACGATCACTTTCATCGCTAATTATACCCATTTTTACCATCTCCGAAAGTGATCGAATATGGCTTCTCTCTCACGCTGGATTGTGCGCTCGCAAACCATCTACCAAAAAAAAACGCTCCAGCAAACCAATAAAGATTATGCCATGTAATTTACCATTGAGAAACCCTCTCATTTCGGCTCCAACTGCCAAAACAACAATGAACACCTCGCGCCGGTGGGAAAACGGGGCGGAAAATGATGGTTGCTGCAGCGAAGAAGAAAGAAGGCAAGTAATGGCAAGTAGCCCACCACAGGCTCCCAAATCTACCACTTGACCTTTAAGTGTTGGGCTGTTTTACACCGCCAGCATTAGCGCCGCCGGAGTCAGCGTGAAGAACGATGCCAGGTGTGAGGTGCCGGGGGGCAACCATTACCGCATCTTCGCACGTGCCGCAAGCAAAACGATCGTACAATTGCTCTCGATCGGCCCGTCGGCCGAGATCGGCGGCCACAAACGGTTACGATGGGTGAGATCTTTTCCCGGGTTTTCTTCTTCTGCCCGTCCCGGCGTTGCACGGGAAAAGTCAGTGCACCCCGGCGGACCGCGACGAGATCTTTGTTTGACTGGTGGAATGCGCATACCGATGGAGCCGATCTTACGCGAGCCTTACGAAGGCTCTGCTGGCCGGGTGCCAGCATAGTTCTGCTTCGTGCAGACGCTGGGAAGATGCGCACCGTTCTGGCGCGTGAGGCAAACATTCCACAACGCTGCAACGGGATGGGAACGAGCCGCGCACGATCGCGCAGACGTAAATATCAGTCAGTCGGTCGATCGGTCGGTCGGTGTGTCGGTTATGCATGTGTGCGATGCACAATGGTTATGCAAGACTCGCTGGGGCTTCTCAAACAACTTGAGTGGAAAGCAAAATCAGCATAAGCCCGTCAGCGGCGGGCAGGCAATTTTCAGAACGACCGCATGTGTCACTGAGCCCCACGGAGACTGCAACAAGCGGGAAGCGACGAACCCACCCTGCAGGCCGTATTTGGAGAGGAGGCTTGTAACGAATGTACCTGCCGAGCCCATATTTTCCAAGCTTCCTTTCTGTCTTTTTTTTTTTGGTGATGGTTTTCTTTCGCTTTTTTCCGGCTCCATTCACCATGTACGTTCTTTACCGTGCGGTGCATGATTTACGGCGAAGTTTACGACCGTTTCATCTGTCATTCTAGCCCTTGAACGGTCAGTTTGCGCCGCCGGCCAGCTTGACGGTTGACCTGGGGATGGTTAGAAAATTATTCTGGGAAAATCCTTGAACACCGTGACCCTTTGAAGAGAGAGGTAAGAACAATGGGTTTGGCTTTCGGTGACGGTTTTTGCCCCCACGCTTGAACCATCTGCCATTTCCTATTGCCCCAGCGTGTGCTCACAAATGTTCTAGAACGGGTTGGTTTGTTTTTTTGTACAACATCTTTGATTCGTTTATTTTTCGTCTTATTTACAATAAAATATAAAATAATAAAAAAAAAGTACATCGTGCCCGTTCACGAGACCGGAGAAGTCCAATTGCTGACACGGCACGGCACACTTTTCGGTTTGTCCGCAAACAGTAACCTTTTTCACTGGCCCTTGTTGGAAGCCTGAGGATCGAGATGTGCATTCGTCTAAAACATTATTTTTAGGTTATGTTTTTTGGCTATTTTTTCACAAAAATGTCAAAAAATCATCCTCTTCTTTGCTTGTTGCTCCTATGAGCTACGAAAATGGTTCAAATCGATTTTCGTCACCGTACCTCGTCTAATCCTCAGCGCGTTTCGAGGGAAAGAGATTGGCTTGCGGACAAAACAGGAAGCGTTCCGTGCCGCCCAAAAGGAGAAGCGGAACCGGACGGTCGTGAAGGAGGTTTGTTTTTTAGTTTCCGGTGCGTCGAAGCGTTTACGTACAGCACGAGTGTAAGGTAAACAAATGACATTGATTAAAGGATAGGGCAGTGCTTGCACGTTAACATTATCACATCGGTGCACAATGGTCGACCGTAGAGTACGATTTTAGAGTGTATGTTGGTTCGTGTGTGTGTGTGTAGGTGAGATAGGATAGACATCCTTTTGCGATGAGTATGAGTAGTTGAGATTAGCTTTTCGAAGTGTGTGGGTTTCAACGTGATAAGTTGATGTGTCGATGGTGATAATAGCTATTACGACGAGCGATCAACCAGAGACGGTCGTTGCTCGGTGCTCCTTAAAACCTGTACTGGTGCAATCGAGACGTCGGGAGACTTCTCCCGCTACAAATCCTTCACCTTCATTCTCCGCTTAGTGGTGGTAACTGTAGTCGTGTCCGTAGCCGCTGAAGCTAGTGTAGCTCACATCGTGATGATGGTGGTGCGGCTCGTGCAGATGCTCCAAATGGTGGTGGTGATGGTCGTGGTGCACTGGCACTGGCACGGCAACCGGAACCTTTACCGGCACCGGGACGGGCTTCTCGACCGGGATGTGCTTCTCCACCGTGACCGGATAGGGACGATCGATCGGGACCTTCACGGGGTACGGGACTGGCTTCTCGACGGTGTACGGGATGTGCTTCTCGACGTAGTATGGCTTCGGGACGGGCACCTTGACCGGGTACGGGACGGGCTTCTCCACCGGAACCGGGTAGGGACGGTCGACCGGGACCTTCACCTCATACGGGACTGGCTTCTCGACGGTGTACGGGACGGGTTTCTCCACCTCGACGGGATACGGAGCGGGGACGTGCACGGGGTAGGGCCGATCGACTGGGACCTTCACCGGGACGGGCACCTTCCGCTCGACGGTGTACGGCACCGGGACGGGGACCTCCACCTTCACCGGGACCGGCACATGCTTGGTCACTTCGTAGGGCTGCGGGACGGGCACCTTGACGGGGTACGGCACATGCTTGGTCACCTCGTACGGCTGCGGCACGAACACCTTCACCGGGTAGGGTCGATCGACCGGAACGTGCACCGGGTACGGGACCTTCTTCTCCACCGGGTACGGAGCGGGCACATGGACCGGCACCTTCACGTACTCCTTGACGTGCACCGGGACGTGCTTGACGACCTCGTAGGGCTGCGGAACCGGCACCTTCACCGGGTATGGCACATGCTTCTCGACGGTGTACGGGACGTGCTTCTCCACCGTGTACGGCACCGGGACTCCCTTGACCAGCGTCACCGTCTTGGTGACGTCGGTGTGCCCACCGAGGTAGTAGCTGTGATGGCCGTAGTGATGGTCGTGCGCCGCATGGTACGCACCACCGACGTGCCCACCGCCCCCGATGTAGCCCACGTCGAGCCCGTTAATGCCGTACCCGTAGCCCAGGCTCAGCAGGCCGCGTTTGTCCAGCTTCTTCTCCAGCGGGACGGCCGCCTTGTCGGTGGCCTCGGACTTCTTCTGCTCTGATTCGGCATTGGCCGAAACCAGCAAAAGTGCCGACAGACAGATCTGCACGGAGGGAAAAGAGAGAGAGAGAGAGAGTGTGCGGAAAACCAGCATGCCGGAAATGAGTGGAACGGTTGTACGCGGAAATGGCGCTGGAGGTCCTTCAAACGCTGCGTGCGAGAAAGTTCTGAGCAGTCGAGGGCATAGTGTTCGAACAGAAGAGTAGACGATCATGTTTGCAGAAAGGAAACTATTACTGTAAACGACTTCTTTAAAGCCTTAAAAGTTTCGCCTCAAACAAGCGTTGGAGCGTTCTTGGATTTTGAAACCAATTTGAAATTCAAAATTATTCGTCGTACTACTCTTCGAATAGTATTTTTCTAAAGTTGTGTATTGAAATTAAAAACCGAAACACTTTTTAGCTTATTTAGGAATCGATGAACTCCTAGTCTTAATAGACGAAATATCGTTCGCTTGACAACTGTCTATTCCTTCAATCAAATTTTCCACTGTATAAAGCAAAGGATGGCCGAAAACTTTTACTATTTCTTGGAACCAGAACTACTAAAGTATCTCTGCACATTAGTCCAGTCACCGCAAGGATCTTTTCACTGCCACTAAACAACTGCTCAGGACTCCGTATCACACCCAACACCTGCCAACGAAACACACACACACACACACACACACACACGCAAATGACTACTGTACTCACAAAAAACTTCATTGCGACTCAGCGACGACTGGCTAGCGAAACCACGGTGCGCAACTGTGCGGTTCCAGACACTGAACTGGATGCTGATTTGTGCTAAGTTGGCGCTTTTATACTACTTAAAAGTACGAAATTCACCATCGATCCCATTCTGCGGCGGCCACGGTCCTCCCCGCCGCCGTCGTGGCGAACGAGAGTGAGTTTGGTTTGTGTTTCCATCTCGCTCCGGCGCGCGCTCTCGAGGACCGTGTTGTACGCACGTCGTCTCCCGCCATCGCCGAGATCGCGGGATCGCGCATTCGCCCCGCCATTCGAAATCGAAAGGGAGTGAAACCGACTCGCTGCAGAAAACCAGCCCGCCACGGTGAGTGTCGCGCCACTAAGAAGGGATGCGATCGTGCTTGGGGTAGGTCACTCTTGCATGCCGGGCACTCAGGGGGTTGAATTCACCCAACCCCAACGGGCGATCTTCGGTATTCCGAAGTGGTTTGGTCTGCGGAAGGCTCGATCGGTCCCTGAAAAAGATCACCCCAAGAAGTCGAGGGAAATGAGGGTGAGGTGGAAAACAGTTCCCGTCCCCCCCCTTTTTCAACCCAGTTGTCTACTAAGTGAAGTTGTAGTACATCTATTTTGAGTGACATTGTCTAGCGTTGCATCTAGAGCTCACCTTCAGCAAAGGGAGACGACACGACAAAATGGTCCGGTCGAGACCCTTTCCGGTGGAAAAGTGCTGTTTGGGGGTTTGAAGTTTTATTTTTCTTCCATACTAATCACTCAATCTCCCTTCGGTTTGGGTTCCTTTCCTGGCGCTGGTGGAATTGTTAATGGATAAAAACATGACAGTCTGCGTGTGCAGAACATAAATAGGATTGATTTTCCTTACCTTTTTCCCCCTGGTGGTGTCATTGTTTCATACTTTTGCCTGCCACCCACCGAAAAGCCTTGAATTAAAAGTCTACAAACCATACCGCACGACCGGCTTCGTGGGTAAACTACAAGCGGTGACTTAGTTAATTGAACTCGCCCTGTTGCACTCCGGAAGGCGACCTCCAGACCACGAAGGCGTTGGTTTAAGTTTTTCCCTCCGCGTTTTCTCATCGCGATCGCGCTCGAGCACGCTCGTGGGAATTTTGACAGAACGGTTCGGCGATTGCAAGAACGGATCAGATTTATTCTGTCTTTCGGATGCAATTTTCATTTCATTTTTCATTGCGTGAGAGGAAGTTGTACTTCCGCTAGAAAAGAAACACAATCTGGGCCAAGCCTTTGTAAGAGCAACACGTTTGAATCCGTGCGAGTTTATTTTCCTTCGAGTGGTAACTTTAATTGGAAGAGTGTTTGTTTGGCACACAAAAAGCCAGCCCTTAAGTTGCACCCTTTTCCGAAACCTTGGCCTAAAGGTCGCACGCCGATCGATGAAGAAATTGACTTTACAGTAAGTGCGTACCAATTTCACGCGTCATTTCCTTCCGCGCCCGCTTGAGGGGTTTAGTTTCGCGATTTTCGGCGACAAAGTGTACCTTGCGCGGTGAAGGATGTTGACGCGTTGGCTCACAATTAGGCTTGCTGACAGGCGACAATTAGCTCCAAAATGCGCGCGAGCGAGCGAGCGAAACATGAAGGTCTTGTTTTGACGGTTGATTAAAATCTCCAGCGCGTTTTACAAAATGGCCCCCTGCAAGGCCGGTGCAGTGAGAAGATTCGTGGTGGTGATCTTTGTGTTCGATCAATTTGTGACAAGTTCTGGGTAAATCATCTCTTAAAATACCACACTTATTGTGACGAACTTTTATGCTCCTTAAAACCGTGGACGTATTTGATCTTTTTCTCATGTTGTTTCAAACTGAGACCATATTTTCTCGAAAACTGGAACCATTTCACACTGCCTCAGCGAAACAGAAAACAATAGATAAATAAAACGGCGTGTACTTTCCCAGCCTTCTTCCTGAGATGATTTGATAACTATCTTTGTCACCTTTGCTCATAAATTCACAGCACTAAATGGGGCTGCTGTCATTTTCTCCTGCTCGCCCTCAGTTAATCATCATTCAATAAGCTCCACATTCCATTCCATATCCCGAGCGACCATCCAAGGTCGCGTGTGAAGAAAAGGTGCCCTTGAAGTTGTGCGTTGCATTTTTCCGAAGAGCCTCTCTGTCTGACTGAGCGTCGGTCACTCTTGGTCTGAACGTGAACGTGAAGCTCATCACCGGCCAGCATAAATCATGCATCACGTTCTTCTGCAGCTCCGGTCCATTTCTCAGCCTTGAACGCACCGAACGGGCTCACGGTGCTGGCTTGACAGGCTTCGAAACACCAGGAGCTTCGGAACACTCTGAGCCGCATTGCGTCGTGACAATGTAACACCTCCTCCTCCACCTCCCACCCGATCGTACATAATTAGTTCAAGATTACCCCCGACCGACGAGACCCGATTGCGATATGCCCCCGGTTTCAGAGTGGAGATACAACCGACGGGCAGTGAGCACGCCGTCTTCATTCGAACCGGAGCCCAAGCATAATCTTAAACATCGCCAAATGACCATCCATAAATTAATTAACCACGTGCCGTGTGGATTATCCGCGCAACCAGATCGCGCAATTCGATCCCAAGGCGGTAAGTGCGCGCGTGTGTGTGGGGGTTTTATTTGTGTGTACCGAATTACCACTCGAGATCATGCTAGCGTTTGTTTGTTTTTTGTTTCCCTCCCCGCTCGTAAGTACCTTCGGCACTTTGATTCAACATGTAAACCTTTTTTTTCCTTCCCGTTGATCGATCCTTTGCAACATAAGCGCCAGATGTATGCTGGGAAACATCGTACCCTACCGTTTGCGGCGACCTTTCAAGTGCAGGAGGAGAAAAAAAAACAGTGAGCTAATGCAACAACAAACGGATCAACCAATCTCGGGTTCGAAACCATTACTCAATTCTTGGCGATCGTGGCCCACTTGAGGAAACGCGGCGGTTGATAATAGTAGGCAAATCATGTCATTCACATGCTCCGGTGACTAACGGCGTGACCCAAACACACACACACACATACATAATAGGCGACCCAGAAGAACACATGCGGAAACTCGCGCTCCGTTCTTGGTCACGCTTTGGCGTGAAGTCGTCGACGGTCCGCGAATGTTGAGAACGTACGAGGTGGAAAACGAGTGTACAGGGTCGCCCTGTAATGTTATCTCCGCTCCGGAATCGGATCACGGCTCCGCGAAGTGGTCGCGGTACGTGTCGGGGCGGATCGTTTTGGCAAACGCGCTATCTCCCCAGCCTCCCGTACCGAAGCTGTCGGTATAAATTAAATGGTGAGATAATTGTCGTCGGTTTGCACAAGACTCCCGGGTGACTTCTGGGTCTTTCGTGGGTGCCGTTGTTTGCAAACAGCGTGAGGTCGATGGCGCATATCTCGAGCACGGGAACATATGGTAAAGTTCACATGCTTGCGGGTGTGGTCCGGAAAAGTACGCTCGATTTCAACACTATGTTGTTTGTTGTTTGACATTTGCGAATTTGTCTGCGAGTTTGTAGAGCACGTTAAAGGTTCTTAGGGAGCCGTTTTTTTTTCGATTACCGTCTCACCCCCGCATTGTCTCATTCAAAACGATGCAATCATGAATAAGCAGGAAAAATATACTTATCCCGAATGTGTAATGATTTGAATTCGGAAATCATCTCCTTCACCCATCTCGAGCTGCACGTCATCCATCATTCAACTTGTCCCAAGGGAAGTCATCACCGACTGATTTGGGTAAAATTATCTCACTCTCGCCAGACACAAGTGTTCCACCTAAATTGATACTTTCCTGCAACCTACGGGTGCGATGATGTCAACTGAAACCCCCTTCGGACCATTTCCCCTGTTTTTGTGTGCTTCCATCAAAATCCATCAAAAACTCCAGACACCCGTAATCACACGCGGCCATCGTGACGGCGCAGCATAATCGAAGTGCAACAGTGCTTCCCTTTCGGGCAAACCCTTCCGCGCCATTTTCGGGGCTGCCCTCAAACCTTCCGATTACCTCACAGGTGGAGGAGGGTGGTTCCTCAAACCATCGGCATCGGGGTCTTTGGCGGCATCGGGCGTTATGCGTCATCAGCCCGGAGCACGCGCCTCGAGTGATCTTCACATCGATTCGACTCACGCACGCCACGAAAGCCAAACAAAATATGTAGGTGAGCATGCGAGCTGCAAGTGGTTTTGGAGCGATGGTCGCGTGTCGCTTTGTTGGTAGCGCCAATTGTACAACTGGAGCATCCGTCGGGTGATGCTATCGCCCGGAGATCAAGCGCGAACGTTGACTCATTCGGGGTTCGGAAAATCCTCAAGCATACATTAACATGTCATTAACATTTCTCTTAAGAAGTTGTACAGATAGTTTTTAGGTTAATTTGTAACAAAAAGAAAATATTATTTGCACGAATCGATGACTTATTGCTTTTAGTCCATAATCAAATTCCTTTACACTATCTATCTTGCAATGAAACAAAATTTAAACACATCTCCTCGCTGTTTACATCGATGTTCAGTAGTGAAATATATGAATGATAAGTTCATTCATCATACTCGAACGAGATCATTGCTACAACGAGATAATGAGCATGCGGTGGGGTACGTATGTTGATTTACGATGCTCTCGTGTGGAACCACACGCCACCCTGCGCTCCAACTGGAAAAAGCAAGAAAGTCCGCAACAGAAGATGATTTAATCTTCTCTCCACATCCACCAGTGCGTCTGACGCGAATGTAGATGGCGGGCGTTTTGTATAAGCGAATGTAAAGCAGTGTACCATCCTGAGAACCTCGCACAGTCACACGGGAGAAGCTTCCAAAATGCGGGGAACCCCAGAAAAACACTCACACACACACATACCAATTCATTTCTTTCATCGGCCCCAAAAGTCGGAGGGCACAACGTTCCGGATCGCAGATGAAAACCGCTTTTGCACATAATAATATGCTTCGCGAACGATTGTGACAGGGCAAACAAAATAACAGAAAACGTAAATGCAAATGTGGCGATCGCGGGTTAGAAGAGCTGCTAGTTTGTAGCTAATTGTGTGTTGCCTAATGTCGGACGGTACCATAGACCACCGCAATCCGGTCAAGCTTTGGAAGTATGTGTTTTGTTTAGCTAGGCACAACAATTTTCCCAAGGGAAATTCAGATGCTGGAGGCAATCTCTGAATATCAATGTTCGATCAAAGAAGAGTAACATCGAAATGGGTAATTATTTAAAATTGAAACATTTATGGTATAATGTACCTTAGCGGATCAATATTATGTTTTAGTGTTTATTTATTTATTATTTCTTATGGTTTCTAGCTGCAATATGGAAAATAAGATCAAATAAAAACGAGGTTGGAATTTGATGTTAGCTAACGGTCATGTTCTTTACCCTCTGCGCATTATGTTGCATTTATGTAGTGCACATGCACACCCACACGCTCATTCGAGTTCCCTCGAACAGCAACGGTAGGTTCGCCTGGTGATGAAATAAATTGTAGCCCACCGAAGTGATCCACGCGATCCAGAGCGAGCTGCATTTAGATGATGCACTCAATCGAACCGAGCAGAAGCTTTTCCCCCGGCGTCTTCTCGTGCGGTGCTCGTCTTACGTTCTCCCTGGTCCTGTTTCCGAACCCCGGAGGACACCTCTTCTTCTGACGATGTTTTGCCAGACCACTCGAGCGTCATCATACATGCGTCAACGTGCAATACACACGTATGTGTCCCGTCAGTCCGTTCAAGCGACATTCAAGGGGCATACTATTATTGTGAGTGCTGCAACTGTCTTCACCGTTGCCGACGCGATGCCCATTGCATCACCCGCGATGGGGATGACAGTTCGAACGAGCAATTCGGTTCGGTTTTCGCGGTAAGTAAATTATCATCAAGTTTCAAACCGAAAGATTGCAACAGCCGTTCGCCAAGCGACGAACCTTCGCTGTATGTTTCACGACTTAGCTAAATATTCTTCGCTAGTAGAAATGAAAAGTTTGTTTTACACATTTATTAAAGAAATGTTTTTTAAAACCTGAGAAAATAATGTTACATGCTTTTTGTCCCTTTTACCTTTTACCTCGGGGATCACGTAGATGGCTGCTTCATCGGGTCCGCAAGTAAAAAGACGGGTTCCGAAATAAAATCCGAAATAAACTTTCTTGCGCGGCACAGATAATTATATTCGTCAACTTATTAATATTCCCCCGTGGTCGCTTACATGATTGATTATTTATGTATCTTTAACCGGCTGGCTTTCCGATTCCGAAGTTCCCCCGAAACCGCAGCAATACCAATAACGGCACTACTGTCCTGGTTTATTCTGCCCAACGGCCACTATCCGGCCCCATAACCGACCGTTTTGGTAGTTTGTCAACGCAAAACTCCGATCACCGACCAGGCATGTGGGTAAATATTGTGTGATGGACGAAAATAAAATAAAAAAAACCTACAAGCAAATGTGCGCAAATCTTCGGGTGAAAAACAAAATTTTGCCAATATGTATCGCGCCATCTGCACCCCCACAACCAGTCCTACCGGGTGCGCGATAAAACATCCACGGAAGTGCAATAAATCTCACACAATATCTATTTACGACGTGGGCAAGACTCGCGGATCGCACACGTTTATCGGCGCTGGCCGCCCCGACGTGCATTGCATAACCCGGAATGACACAGTTTTCATTCACCCGAGCGATCGACGACGGATGGGTTCGCTTCGGGTTTCTCCCCTTTGACGAAAAAAAAACAAGTGGAAAACCCCCACCATATTGCTCGTACGATCATTTTTTTAATGTGCACTCTGGGTCGATTATTTATTTGTTGATATTGCGCCAGATTTTCGGATACGGCGTGCCACGGTAGGACACGAGCACATTTGCGGTTATCCGATTCTACAAAAGGGCAGCTAAGGGACCAATGGTCGATTGGGTGAATGAAAATATTAATGCATGTCCACTAGGAGCACACAATGGAGGTGCATTTCTCAACACCACAAATCAAACATCTGCGCGCACGCTTTTGTCCTGCGACACCGAAGTCCTTGAGAGCATGCTTAACACAAAGCATGCGATTTGCAGATTTTGTAGTTTTCGAAATGACTGTTTTAATGCAACAAAATCGATTCCTTCGACCATGTTTGCTTAGCCTATGGGCCAATCATTTTGTTACAAAGAAGTAATACCCCGATCGCACATGGCAAAACAATGAGACAGCCCCGAAACGGCTCCGATCCGATAGTGTTCGATACGTTTTCTCTATTCCTGGATCAATTTTTTTCAACCCACCCGCAGCTGGAAAAACCCAGCAAACCATGGGCGTTTGTTTAATAATGAACCGCGTGGTTTTTAGTACCAGAAATGGACCCGAGCGTCTCATCGATCGTTCGCCGGAGCTAGAGCCGTTACGTAATCTTCGGGAGAGTTTGTACTACCCGTCGGTCGAGAGCCGGCCCAGACGAGTGTTCTCGGTGGACACGGAGACCTCCACCTCCCGGATTGGTGGTGGATTGAAAAAATAGGTTATGATGTCTTACGCGTTTGAACGGGTTTACTTCGCTACGAGGAGCCCCGGTAAAAGTGTGCAAACGAGTCGAGGTAGGAAAATCAGACGCTCTCGATGAAGGATCGCACCGGTAAGGGAGGGAGGAATGCAGAGGGGGGGGAAATTGTACTGTGAATGTTGTGTGGTACATTTTCCTCCAGCCTCCCACGCTTCTGCCTGTCGACACAAAGCCCGGACCAGAACCAGAAACAAGCTAAACGAAAGGCAAACGGTCAGTCACGATGATGAGGGTTTTTGGATGGGGGATGGATGAAAGGGAAAAGAAATAGCGAAACGATGCTACCGGTTACTTGTTCTCCGGGAGCCGGCCAGCTTTCCAGCAACCGGCCGCCGCATTTCGATCTGACGAACGATGCACAACGGTGCACCGCGGTTGCAAGGTTGCCCGCCGGCAACGAGTATGATGAAAACTCAGCGGATGGGAGGGGGGGAAATGTTTAGGTCAACAACAAGATAGCGTAATATTTATGCGAAGGCGGGAAGCTTAGGCCACGGATGGATTTCAATTATGATGTCTTTAGCTGTCGTGGCTGTTCGTGACAGCCTTGAGGACTGATTTCGTCAACAAGTCGGCCGAAAAAGTTTGATTAGATTTTCACGGCACTCTTACAGAACTCCAAAAAAATAAAGGATTTCTTGAATCAAATTATGTTAGGTATAAAATTTATTAATTTTACGTTTAACTTTGAAATACTCGCTTGCTCTCCATAATTGTTCAGACATGTTGCATAACCATCTTCGCTTTGAACGTAGCTAGTTCAAATAATTACCTAGCGCTCAGACGACATAAAATATGATTGATACCAATTCACGGTGGGTGAGCGTAAATGCACAGCAAACACCCGCCTTCGAAATGCGGTCCGCTTCGATCGCTTCTGATCGATGGTCTAGCCAGTTCTTCTGCCGACGCAAGCCGGGTGACATGTCTTAGGAAACGTGTGTTCTTTGCAATCGAAATCCGACCGGTATCCGTTTCGTGTCACATTCTTTGCCGGTCCTACGCATCGAACGATCATGCCTCCCTCGAGAGCGTGTGAGATGTCACCATCAGGTCGGTTCTTGTGGTGGTTTGCTGTTTGCACACACGATGCAATACGGATGCGTTTTTTTTCTCGTTTTTCTTGGCGCAATATGTCGATCATTGGCCGCACTTGAACCCGACCGAAGGAAGTGGGAGGTTTGCAAGCTGAAGAAAAGCACTCCCGAGGCCGGCCAGCTGGTGGCGAAGAAATTTAATGACATTGTCAACCCTACCCTATGCGGAACCCTACCGTTTTTGGCCGTCCGGCAAGGATTAGACGATTAATGTGACGCTTGTTTTGGAATGCAAGCCGGTACCAGCGTCCCCAGGGTTGAACCGCACGCTCAAGCTCTTCTTGGCGGGGGGGAAAGGAAAAACAAGCGAACCATTTCATGCGCGGTGGCGAACGCTCGGAAAAAAAATCCATAAATAACCATCGCTGTGGTCTTATGCGCTCGCCGTAGCCGTCGATCGCGAGATGAGAGATTTAATTACCCTTGCTTGTACCCTCCGGATCGTGCGCGCGATGTACGCAAGGAGACGTATTTGCGCAGCACTGTCAGAATCCATTTAGGACACGCAGGTAAGAGCCTCGGCAAAAGCGAGGTTGCTGTTCGCTAGTTTTCTTACGCTCGGTGCCAACCTTTTTTCCTGCCCCGCCGCGCCGTTCTACCACGTCCTACGATAGGGTCATTTCCTTGAGCGGGTCGGCCGCGGCAGCTACCATTTAAAACCCGCTCATTGAAGTGTTCAAGTTTACGGCACTAATGACACTGACTGCGCGAAAGAGGCCCACTTGGAGTGTGCGTATGCGCGATCGGGCCACTTTTACGCCGCGGAGGAGGACGTTGCAAAGATCGCGCGATTTCAATGGTGGCAATAATAGATGGGAGCGTTTTCGCAAGCCCGACCACGGAATCGGCACCGCCGGTACAGCTCAGCCGAGCACTTTATGGGTGCTCCTTAGCATAAGTCTTGCGCGCCCTGATTATATGGTGATGGAAATTCTGCGAGCCATGTCTCTCTCCCGTTTGATCCCGCTGTGAAACGTCTTCGTTTGGCAGCCTCTGGCAGCTACCCATTGATCAGCGTATCGATCGACTGAAGCACCCTGTTGAAAGGCGCCGTGCAAATAAATAATAAATCAAACGATTTCGTGAAACAAAACTCTGGCATCAAGCGACGAACCTGCACAATCAGTGTAGCGAGGTTTGGTGGAAAACTTCATGCCACACTGCGCTCGCGCGAGCGGAATGCACGAATCGTCAATTATGTTGTTGGTATACTCACCACCACGATAGCATGGCGCCAGGGAGCAATAAATCGATCGAAATCATCCCTTTTCCCGTGCACGAACGAGCCCCCCGGTGCGCAAAGAAGCGATCGATAACGATTGTCGATAGGAAAATTGGCGAAGGTGTGATGTGATTAAAGATAGAACTGTAATTTTTCGAACATAAATCACTTCTGTAAAATGAGGGACAAAACGATTTCCTCATCGCGGTGCATTCGGAGAAGCGCAACGGAGAGTTTAAGTAACAAAGCGTGAAGTGGCTAGAGATTGAACATTTTTTACATTTTAATTTGGTGAGAACTGTTTATTTTATTAAGTTAAGCTTGTCTTTTTGATAGTGAAATTGAAGGAAAATAATGTAAATTTATCAAAAATATTAATGATCTTCAATCAAATTCCATTGAAAAAATCTATCGTGTATGGTACATGCAAAATATATAAATAACGGTAATTTGGTAAACTGCGAAATTTTTGTAAACATTTAAAATATGCTCTATGAATAAAATCAATAAAACTAGCAATAAAACAAGATAATAAAATTTTTCATTTTTCTTTACAATGAAATTCATTTCAATACCATTTTCACTACGGACATATGTACAATTTAAAAATTCTGGGTTTGATGAAGGAGTTTCAGTGAACTTTTTAAAAAGCAACAAGAAATATACAAACTTCTCTCGTTCTAGAGTAATAAGGTAAATATTTTAATAATAGTTGGGCTTATGTTTAACATCGATTGAATAGAACTGATAGATTGTCTCAACATCGTAAATGTTCGTTCGCTTTAATTTGGTTGAAGATTAATGACAAACCCAATTTTTATGCTGGTCAGCGATGATGATGATGATGATGCTCTGAGCAAACTATCGATCGGTAAACCCGATGTAACATTGCACAACCCTTTTCGTTTTAACAACGATGGTCACGGAATCACGATTTAGCCCCCGAAGAGAAGAAGAAAATGAAATCCAGAATCGATCGTGATGGGACACGTGCAAGATCTACCGGATCCGACTAGACATCTTGGAGGATGAACCAATCACCGAAGTTCCTACCGTCCGGATCCGGGCCGGACATAATTCCGTCAACCGATCGGATGAGGTGAGCGGCGCAGCACGAGCCACTCGGCGCAAAGTGAAAGCCATTTACGGCGGAACGGAAAGAAGCGGCCGAAGGGAACGAGCAAAATCAGGTCACCGGTTAAAAAGGGGAAACGGCAAACAGGGACACGGCCTTGAACTGATCAAAACACCGTCGGGGAGGGTGATGCACGGAAAAGGAATGTTTTCCAAAAATTGGAGAGCACCTCGCGCGGACAAATTGTGTCCCCGCAAAACCCGCGCAGGTGGCGCGCAGTGAATAAATGAAGGGCAATCGGATATCGCGACGTCGCGACACCAAATGTGGGTCAACCAGAAGCGTCGGCAAAAACACGTACGGGGTGGAAAAAAAAGTGCAACCACAGCCGAAGGAATTCAATTCAAATCGCCCAGTAGGTACATAACGAACGCAGACGCTCGCGCGACCGGCACCGGACACCGCTCGTTACGTAAATCTGGCCAGTTTGGCGAACTGTGCAGACTTTGCGAACCGGCTAATTAAGCATCAAACGATGATGATGAAGCGACCGCTACGCATGTCGCGTTATTTGCGCAAACCACCACCGTTTGGATTGGGTTTGAGCCACTGCAGAAGCTGAACCGTCCATGCTCAAGCGCACGTACCAATGTGACAAAATTCTTCATGACGGGTCGTCAATCAAGTGGCACGGGGTAATCTTGCAAAAAGAAATGCAGAAAAAATTACCCATAAGCCGTACTATGTGCTGAACGTTATGCTTCAGGTGCTCTTCTTTATGTTTTATAGTCCAGCTCGGAATGCAACCGTATCCGGTTCAGTGGGCGCAACTGTAACAAATGTCACTGGCCACAGAGTTGTGGTAATGTTATTTTGCAACTATTTGTCCAGCAATGGTTTCAACCAAATAGCCCCATTTTTTCTATATCGCATCGCATAAAGAGCATTGCTTCATCACTCTAAAGAAGGAAACGAATTGTTCTTTTCGACATTCTCAAAGCAGATGAACCGATTTGATAAGACTGTGTCAAAGCCTTTTGTTGAAGTCGTGATTCGACTTCAATTGAGCTGTGTTCGGTGCCCTTGATATTTGAAGCAGCAACTGAGGCAAGTTAATCGGGACTGTCACTACCAAAAACAAGCGTAAAGTTGAATTTGCTCGAAATGTATATTAATTTAAACAAACATACTGCTGAAACGATCAATCAACGATCAATTGAACTACAAACAAAAACAAAATTGTTCCAATATTTTTTACCAAATACATGTTACTCACAAAGGATAGAGGTGACGAAAAGGAATCTCTTTCGTTCTGTCAACGTGCAAATGAAGCGGTGGCAGCGAATACATAATCCAGTGAACTACAAATCACGCGCGCGATGATGTCGTGCATCGTGCCATTTATGACATTTCTTTCGATCACATTTGCCAACCGAAATCTCAAGGTCTTTTGGCAGCGGCAAAGTCCCGAATGCAAAAAAGGGACCGATCCCGCCGATCGGCTTCATTTTTCAGGCTTGCCCAATTGGTTGACCTTTTCCGCGCGGTTTGAGGATCGGTTAAGATTAGGAGCAAATTAGGCGGCTCAAATGAGTCGATTTAAGAATGGCTTGCATCATATGCTTGCTTGTTGATGAGCGCATCGTAAAGAGAGAAGCAAACAACGAGAAGCCGTTTAGATCTACTTTCGTTTTCATATTGAAACAACGTACTGATCGTATCGGGGGTAAAGAAATTTTTAAATCGTTTAATATTTATCCGACGTCGAGATAAGCTGCCCCCGTTGGCTTTCCCATCCAAAACAGCATTGGAGGGAAATTACATTTTCTCCTCCGCTTCCTACACAAAACTGCATCTCGATCGCTGTGTACGCAAACGTACCGGCCTCGGTAATGGTGGGTATTTATTATGTAAAAGTGAACTGTCCGCAATGTCTGTTATTATTTCACCGCGTTTCTTCGCTGCTTGGCGTTGGCTTTGAAGCTTTACCGTGCTCTTTAGCAAAATTGTGGTAGGAAAATGTTCCACGAATCGCCAACGCGATTGATCCTGACAAGAAAACGATCCAAGAAAAGCGCCACCAGTCTCGAGCCACAGATTGTTATCAAATCGTTAGTCGAAAAAATGAAGGCCCAGGCAACGTCGGATTGTGGCGAGAGAGGCCGCTACCGGGCTTGCGTCTACCGGCAGCTATCAATCAAGGCTATCGCTCCCCTTGAGGTAGCTCGGTGGCAGAATTGATTGATCAAAATTATCAATCAGCAAAACGTCCGGCGATGAAAGCACTTTGCTCCGAGGGTTGGCACTGCCCTTTGCCCACGGGTAACCGATCCGCTAATTTGCGGGTCCGTTGAGCCGATTGGGGTTTAATCAATCAGCGCTAATCGATCGAATAGGGATGACGGAACCGACGGTTCAGGCGTGAAATAGTTCTTGCTTGAGCCGGGGCTTCGAATCGAATGAGCTTCGACGAGCGTGAAACGACGAACCGGCTTAATTTAATTAATGAACTCGTTCAAGAAACAACGGGTTCCATTACCTGAAACCGGGCCCCCCCCCCCCCCCCCCCCGCTGCTGCAGGGTGAGTTAATGATTGTCATTATCACTTATTTCTTTGCGGCAGTAATAATATTTACTTAACACCACCACCCCCGTCAGCCTTTCGGGTGAACAAAAATTAATTTGGAGTAGTGTCTAATGTGAACCAGCGTGGAGAACAGTTAGACCGCCTGAAAAGGGCCGTTTTATTTAACCGTGAGTCGCAGCATACACGAGGCATGGAAGAAACACAATCTCCCCCAAATACAATGCACGTATGCGCTCGCCGTGGTATGCAACATTGTGCAACGCTCGATCTCGCTCGAAACGGTGAACGTGCACCATTTTTCCGCCAGCGCTCGTTTTGTTTCTGCTGCCATATTTACTTTTCCCGCGCACACCTTTTCATCCCTGGGCCAATGGGGTGGGAGACCGAAATTGGTAACGATTTCTGGCGATATGAAACGGCGACGCCATGTAGGGCGGCCCGTGCCGTTTGTCGTGTTGAAAACATTAGACAAGGCATTAAAAACACCTTCCATCGCGTTCGTTATCAGCTGGCCGGAATCTTAAGGCACCTACACGGCGCCGTATCCTTTCGGTTGATGAGCCCTTGTCCAGCTTAATACGTCTAATCATTCTTCAACCGTTCGTTTCTGTCCTCTTCCGCAGGTATTTCTTCTCCAACGTGCTGCAGTTCCAGATCTACCGCTCCCTCTGCACCGCGTCCGGCCAGTACGACCCGCAGGATCCCGCCAAACCGTTGCATAAGTGTGACATCTATCGCCAACCGGCTGCCGGCAACATTCTCAAGTGAGTACACGCTTCCCGCATCCCCTTCACCGCCATCCCAGTTGGGAGGGAATTATGTTTCAAACCGCCCCGAAACGGGACGTGCGTTGTAACACACGAACACGCATTCACCCTTCCCCCCGAGATATCGTTGATAATGGATAACGATGGTGTCGGTATGTTTGGCCGTGTTTTGGTTGGTATCGAAAAATGAGTTACCGCATGGGAAAAGTAGCCGGAGTGACCTGGTTTGCGACGCAGACCCAGTCCAGCTCGGTACCCACCCGTTACATCAATCTGGCTTCGGTTTCGGGGAAACTAAATCATCGTGTTTTAGTTTTTGTTTTCTCTACTGACGCCTTACATCAACGCGGATTTTGAGCTGGTCAGTGACATTTGACAAGGGTGATCAGTTGATTGTGGTCGCGATCAAATTAACTTGTGATCCACTCCATCCGTCGATTGCGTTGGAACAAGGTGATTGTTTTTAAATGCGGAAAGCCGGGCTAATCCCATCAGGCTAGTGAATGTAGGTCTTTGTCGTAGTTTGGCCGAAGATGGGAAAGTAGTTTGAAGATAGGAAAGTTTGAACGAAGCTTAATAGAGCTACATCTGATGCAGGAGTTACAAACTTTGATACCGATGTGTTACAGTTTCCATCGTAACGTTGGCATTAAAAAAATAAACAAATTTTAAAGACTTCATGCAAAAACGGAAAACGTTTAAAAAAAACGTAAAAAAAGAAGCATATCTTTTAAATTCCAGTTTGACAGTTTTATCATTTCACTAGAATCCGTGACCAAAACATTAAACCAACTGCGTTTGAATATTTGTTGGAACTTCCAGTTACTCAAACAGACAGGCTCGAAGCTCCTGTCAAACATGTTTTCGGAAAATCGCAGCAACGTGACCAGCATGGATGTTGCAGCTTATTTCAAGCTAGACAGCGGCGAATGGTAAAAAAACCCTGATACTTTATGTTCCTTTTGAAGCATCTTACAGTATATTTCAAATGTTTTGGGTACCTCCAACTCATATTTCGTGGCTGAAAATCAGCGGGAAGGCTATGCACAAAGTCGCTCTACTTTCTGTCAAGACTTTCGTCGTATGGAGAAGTGTATAATGTGCAGTGCCTTCCGGAGTTAAGCAACTTTATCAGAAAACATCACAAAGAGTACAATCCAGTGGTTTGGACATGCTTGTCCACAGTAAATCATGCGCAAAGCGCATCGAAGCTGCTAACCCTCCATATGCCTCTCAGCTACAACCAATCGAAAAAACATTTGCAACACTTAAAGGAAGGACCTAATCCAACATTTTATAGTCCAAACAGAGTAGCACTGGGTCATGAATGCCTAACAACAACTAAAAAACATCCTTACATGAATGGATTTTTCGGCTATGGCTAAAGTTTCGGTCAAGGAGCGTAAGGACCGAATGTTTTTTATACATTGAAGTGATATAACTTAACAATAAAATTTACTTCATTCAATTAGCTAGGTTAACTTTTTTCTTATCGCCTACGAAAATTTGTCTAGTTTTTTTTAATGCAAAAGTTAGTACTATTACGAGTTAAATGATAAAAATATGTTATCCTTTAAATTCATGACAGTTTTACATCGTTTTATCTCGACTACATGAATGTCTTAATTTGTGCTGAGTATATTGTTATTGGTTCTTTTATGATGAAAAGCACCTTTTATCTTGATTTTTTGTGTTTAATTTCATTTGACTTCATTAAATAAAATATAGTTCACGAAGGATTTAGCTAATTTTGCTTTTGAAATGAACATTTACACTAATAATTCGTTACGTAGAAACCCTCGCCCGCATTTTCCCATTGCTTTGAAAACTAGGCGAGGAAAAAAAACGCTTGAATGATAGTTAGCAAAACATAGAATGGATCTATCAGCACCATCTTGCGTCCACTCGATCAGTTGGCCCATAATTCTTCATGTCAAACGACCCGCCACGAGAGGGAAAAAACAAAGTCGCTAGGATCGTTCGGCCCAAAAGCGCCCGCATTTTACGCTCCCCCGCTTGGCTCGATGATACATTCGACGGGATAATTGTGGATCTTGACGTTTGATTTGCACCCGCCGGGACCGGCTTACGTAATGCATCGCAGCGAACCGTCACTCGGCCGAGCCTCCCGTGGCGTGCAAGTGGATGCAAGCCATTGCAAGTGCACTTTGCGTCGTGACGATCGGATGCGAAGGTGTTTCGCTTGAAGAATGGAAGCCACAGAGTGGACTGACTTGCAAAAAAGGAATGGAACCTGAAAGAATGGTGTGTGTTTGATTTCGTTTAATGGACCGTTGCGGACGCTTTATCTTTCTTTATCCTTGCATTAGGGAGCTGCTGCCTTTTAACATACTTTCTGCCAATTACATACACGCTTCTCGTCGCACGTGAGGCAAATTAAATTTACTACCGTCACTAGGGCAATACATCTTTCTCTTCCCCCGCAGTTTCGTTCAGCGCCATTTAACGGGAGTGATCCCTTTCTCTCTCTCTCTCTCCTTTCTTTCCGTTTTTCTCAACCCACCCCGTGCGTCGGCTCAGAAAACTCATGGAGCGCGGTGCCTCGCAACCGTGGCAGCAGGTCCTGCAGGAGGTGATCGGCGAGGGCCGGCTGGACGGGTCGGCGTTGCGTGAGTTTTTCCGGCCCCTCGAGGAATGGCTGCGGAATGAAAACCTGCGCAACAACGAGTACGTCGGCTGGATCTACGACGGTGACTACTGCAAGCACAGCATCGAGACGGCCAATCTGCAGGTGTTTGGCGGGTTCTACAATGTTGCCGTCGAGGTGCAGCTCACCAGCTGGTTGGTGCTCGCGATTTCCTCCCTGGTCGTTGCGCTGGCAAAGCATCACCAGCTCCGATGAGATGAGTACAGATGAAACGTAAAAATCCGAGTAGTTTAAACCGATAGGGAGGTTCATAACCTCACATCACCCGTAGAGTAGCGTACCGTTATGAAATAAACATAAATAATCGTCCATAAAAACACACATATCGAGGAGGGAACACACACCCGCGGTGGATGACTCGTCAAGTTCATTGTCGCGCGCGGATCTCCATCCCCGGAAATCGGAACTCATCGGGCCAGTCAACCGTCGCGCCAAGGAACGGCCAAGCCACGGCAAACAATTTGCCTCAATTGAGCGAGCGAGTGGTTTTTCGTGCGTGTGTTGTTTTCTCATTTGATTTGTCTCGTTTGCGGCCCCTTTGGGTAGGTCCCGCTTCCTTAAGTGTCACCGTCAGGCTTCGCGGACGGCGAAAAAGGCGTGGAAACGAGCGTGGCGGAGAGGCTAAACCGCTTCCAGCGGCAAACCAAAGTTGATTCGGTTCAGGCCACTTCAGACGACGACGACGACGACAGGGACGAGCTGGGGCGGTGGATACACTTCAGGAAATGAGTGCTCATGCACCAACGGTAGCGTGTTTTTGTGGATTGATTGTGCGAGCGTGTTTTATGAGTCAACTCAAATAAATAAATTAGTTCAATGTAATTCAAACGATGTGTGGTCCATGAAAGAAAACGCAACAAAGAGCCCAATTCAAATGGTGGTAGGTATTGAAAACCTGTTTATACTTACATCTAAATACAATTAACACTCTCAATCATATCAACCGCTACGCCAATTAAGCCCTTTTTGCTAAGAGTGCTTTCTTGTCAGGCTGTATCAGGATCCTTTTTGTCCACTGGCACATTGCAACCTTCAGGTAACGTTAACTCCTGTCTCTGATAGGCTAGAAAAAAAGAATAACAAACCCATTTGATAAATATAGACTTCCAAAGGCCAGCAATGGGTTGCCCTTACGCGCCCCGGTCAGCGTTTGGGTCGACTCACAAGCGCGCGCCACGAGAATGCAACGGCCAAGATCAAGTGCAGCCTGCCATATTTGTGACACAACATTGCACCGCGCGTCCAAAAGCGTCGCTCCAAGCCTCGACGGGGACCCTTGCTAAATTGAATTTGATCATTTTATCTCGTTTACGTTTCCGAGATCCAAAGATGAGCCAGTGGAGAAATCCGTCCCGAGATGGCGGCCAACGTTCGATGGTGTGCTCGGTTCGGTTCAGTGTTCGGTTGACTTCCGACTGATACGAAGCGCGGAAAGGATCACACAGCGGATCCTTCTTGGTGGTTAAAAACATAAATGTGTCTTTCTGATGTACTTTCGTAGATGAAATTGCGTTTGTAAACTTCTTGTGTCGTGTGCATTGTGTTAGAGTGCCAAAAAGAACGATAAGTTGATACAATCCAAGTCGTATAAATTGTGGTCAGAAAACAAAACTAACGAGTGCTAGAAATCATAATAAAATATAATTCAAAACAGAGTGTGAATCATTCAAAGCACGAAACATCAGAAGTTCATCGTGTCGTGTGCAATGACGATATTCAAATGGTGAAAGCATGATGAAGAATTACCTTAAACCTGGTTTGGCTCACTACTGGGAGCTTGCCTTTGTACTGAGTCTGCTAACAACATGCCAATCATATACGCTAGAAGGCGACAATGTTTGCTACCGATATGAGAGGTAAATTCACATTTGCTAAGAGATGGAAAAATAACTTAAAAGGTGAAAAGAGATGGAAAAATCAAATAAATGCATTGAAAATCAAGTGATCTAACCATGATAAAAAATATCTGTAAAATAATTTTGTAGGCAAAAGTAGTTAACTGACAAAGGTGTCAAAACTATTAACAGTTGACCATCTCGATTCGGTAATGTTTAAGTGGTAATTAATTCCAGCGAATCATAAATAATCTATTAATTTAAACATTACTGCCATCGTGTCCTTCAACGCGCTAAGGCCTCGAGGAAAAACTCTCCTCCTGCATCTCAGCTGCTCACAAAACAAACGGTTCACCGCCAATCGCCTTCGGGTGTCAATCGTTGCTTTATTAATTGGATAATGTAATGCTTGGTAATTCGCACCAGCCACCCAGCTCAAAGCACTCCCCACGGTGCGGGTAAAAGGTATCGCCCTGAAAGCAGCCCCACCCACCGGACAAGCCGTCCGAAAAGCCGTGCCAAACCGTCTGCCGAACCGGGGCACGTCATTTTGTGGCGCTACCCGCGCTACTTATCTCACCGAGTCTCGGGCGTTTGCCTCGTTCCCCATTCCGGGCGGACCGCCCTGACGAAGCAACATTTCCCACTGTCGGTGCAGGGCTGCTTATTTAACGCCCGGAGAAGCCGGGTCTGACCTGTCCAAGCTCCCGCCCCGCGGGTGAACAATTGCCATCCTTCAAGGCACGGGAAAATTGGTGGCAGCGGCTACAAACTAGAGACACCGATAGCCGTCAGCTGGGGAGCAGCACGATTGTTCGAATTGGCGAACCTCCGGACGTCATTTCGGAGCCGTCCGGATGGGTAAATGGTGCTAATGTCTCCCATCCCTGTAATCAGCCGCGCCGGGCAGCGTTATGTTGCAGTTTTTCACCGGGCCGCTGTGGGGTTCCTGTGGCAACAATGACGCCACTCAGTACTCCCCTTTTATTTTCAACTGAACCCAACCTGGTCACTGGAACGCTTCCGCATACTTTGCACACGCTTATCCTTTCCCTTTCCCGAGCTTTTTCTGTCACAGCCCCGGGAAAAAGGTTTGCGTGGCATGTGTTTTCCAACCCACAAACCTCCTGGACGATCACGGTAGGTATTGCGTAATGACCGCTGCACGTCGCTGGGACGCACCGTCCTGGGAATGGAACGAAACCGTTTTTCAACCACGACCACGCTCCTCCCGGGGGCCATCCCACCTGCACCAGGGGTGTCATTTTTTCCAATCACCGCTACGCAACCAACGATGATTGATGAGAAACGGGTGTGTGTGCGCGTGCGCGCTCTCGCCATGAAAAACCCACCGAAGCTCCAGGGTCTGCCGAACGTTGGCTTAACGAGCTTAGAAAGGACTCATCGATCGATTGGCAACCGGTGGGCTAAGCCGCAGGAAAAATGGTTTCATTTTATAATCGATCCATGAATGAACCGCGACGGCAGCCAGAAAGGGGGGAAAAGTGTAAGACAACCCATGTGAATTCGTTTATATTTCACCGAACAGGAAGATGGGCATTAGGAGCGCCAAGGCCCTGAGCGAGTGGAACCTTGAATCGGAACGTTGCAGAGTGCGTGCGTGCTACAGATTTGGGCTGGTGCAGCTCAAATTCATGCCCGGGAAGAGGCGTAAATAAGCTCCCTTGCATAACGTGCGTGTCAGAGGCCTTGCATTTCGAACGTTTCGGACATAAATTATGCTCCATTTCGCCAGTGACAACCGGTTCCAATAGAGTAGGGTGTTCTAAACGAATGCAACATCAAAAACAAGATAAACTAAGTGTTCAGATGTTTGTGTTGTGCAACATTTATTTAAAAATAAACTTAGAGAAGTGTTTAGAACGAATTTTGAATAAGTTTCGTCGATAACAATCATTAAATTAATTAACCATGTTTCAAGAATCAAATCAAACCGTTATACGATCGAAGTATTTTCTTCCTTTCTTGTTACATAACCCAAGCACATTTTCGTTTCTAATTCTACCATTCTTCGTGCTACCATTCATCCCCAATCTTCTCTCCCCAAAAATCTCTTTCTTCAGTCACCATTACGAACTTCTTCAGCACGCCGCCCAAACGCCAAATAAATCGGCGTTTTTAGGCTGGGCTGGCGAAAATGTTTCGACGTGCTGTAACAATCCAACCGTTTTCAACAGTTCTCAAGTGGTTTATACTGCAAAGACGGTCGGTTAATCCGGCTGGCATGGAACGCATGTTTATCTCTCGCGCAATTAAAAGGGAAAAGAAATCCAAATCGTCTAAATCTGCTACTGAGGAAAGAAAAGTAACAGTTGAAAACAACGTCTTTGATGCAATCCCGTGCGAGTGCGTGTTTGTCGGTGTGAACATTTATGATCATTCTTCTTGGCAGAAGATCGCGCTTGTTGCGGCATTGGGATTATTTCGTAAAGTGCAGTAAATTACCGAACGATGAACCGACGAACCCTTCAGAGGCACCCAAACAAGCATACTGGGTCTTTTTTATTTTTTGCTAGTTAATTTTAAATTGATCCGGTCAACGCTGCACATCAACCAATGTACACAAGGTTGGCAGCGATTCGATTGCTTCAACACGGTTTAATAATACGTCAAAAACGATTTATTAAATTGCCACATGATTGATGGTTCTGGAAGGCAGGAGAAAAGGGGCTTCGAATGGGCTGCTGCTGTCGTTCTTTTTGGAACACGTTGGCAGCAAACGTTGATCCATCGTTAGCTGTGATGAGTGGCCAGTTCGAAGCAAGCTGCTGCTGGATGTGTGTGGTTGATCGTCTCCTGAAGTTTATCGCATTTCTTTTGCCTCTCCATATTTTTTTCTAGCTTTACCGAAACTGAAACAATTCCACGAAATCAAACGGTACAGGTCCTGACGAGACAATGGTGTCTGGAAATCCCTCCAAGATGCACTTCCTACCGGACGGAGGTGAAAGAAGTGTTCGTTAAACAGGTATGATCTCAAAATAACTACTAAGTAAAAATTGACTCACAGCTCTATGTTCAGTTGTCAAAACATATTAAAGAAAAACACTAACATGAATTCAAATGAAGTAATTAATATAATACATCAGTACCTTGAAGGAAGTGAAGGAAGTTCGTTAAACAAGTATGATCTTAAAACAATCACAAAGTAATAAATAAAAACATAAATCCAAAGTTGTATGTTCAATTGTCAAAAACATTAAATAAAAACACTAACATGACATCACATGAAGTAATTAACATAATACATTAGTTCATTTTGTCCAAGGGAAGCGATAAATAGTAAAAGCAATCGTGTTGTCATGTAGCAAACAAATGAAGCCACAAATCGACCCGTTGCCCGTCAGTCCTCACAATCAGCTCCATAAATCACATGCAAATTCAGTCAAACCGCATTATGTTTGACCACACGAAAGCGCATTGCCGAAATGGCGATGCCGCCCAGAAAGGGTTGTGCGCCCCATAACAGATCGTAAACATCAATTACCGCTTGTGCGGTTTGACCGCGTCGACGTCGCAAGGCGCTGTAGAGTTCACGATCAACGACTTTCTTACGCATACACCGTCCACGCACCTATTACGGCAATAATAACGATTGTTAGCCATTATTTTATTTCGCGACTTCCGCTTCCCCGGTGAGCCGGTGGTGGTGGTTGGGTGCGATGCATTGGGATCCCGTACGGTGACGAGTCTAGGCTAAGCCCGTGACTTCACTCATCTTTCCACTGGATCGCCGGCATTAGGAGACATTCATCCGTCACACGAAATGCAAACAAATCCACATCGCAAACACCGAGGGCGGGCGATAAAATTCACAAAGCCATCGGCGGCTCGCGAACACGCGAGAACAGGAAGTACACAGAACGAACGAACGGACCTGGAAGAGAATGGAATTAAATAAGAAACAAAGACCCATCATAAGCGCACAGCACCGGGTATCTTGCTGGTTGCTATCTGTCCGCCGACATCGCGACCATTCTTGAGACGACGCTCGAAGATGCGATGGGAGAATCCCTTCCCAGCGCACTTAGTATTCGGCTTGGGATCGGGAAGTTTCGGCTACGTCCGCCTTTTGTTTCAGCACCGGATCAGGGCCCCACCCTGGCACCCTTGATGGATGGGGATTAATTTAATCAAGGAAACCGCCGGTTCGTAATCGTACAGGGAATTTTTGATTCCCCTGCGAGCTCACACAGTTTAACTGTCCAATAGTTCTGAAACCACTTCCAGGGTCATTGGTGACGTAGTGAATGAATAGTTACGCTCATGCTAGACGCACCTTTTGGCGGGTTTTTGGTGTGAATGAATGGTGACGGGTCTGTGGGAAATCTGTCATTTTTACCGATCGTTACCGGCCGGAACAGGAAGTTCACATTCTGGAATGGTAATAATATTTAAATGTACCTTTCCGTGCGTGAAGGAATTCATGTATGTTAATGGCTTGTTTGAGTTGCGATGATCATTTTTGCCTTAGGTTCATTTACTTCATACTGAATTTAGTTCTTGGGCTTTGAATAGAATAATTCCAGTGAAATTATGAACTATGAATTAATTACTTTAAATAGTAAATTGCGGTAGAGTTTTTATCAAAAACAATATAAATACTCTTTTGTGCTAGTAATGATTTATTATTTCACTTTTTCTGACTTGTTCTAACGTTCTCAAAAACTTTTGCATCCAACCTTGTTTGGACTTCGATGCATCCGCTCGTCATAAATATCGGCAAGCGCAAGGGACTGAATTCTTAATTCGATTCATTATGCTGCAATGGTTTGCGTATGTTGCATGCATTCATCAACTTCGCGCCAACTTGTCGTTGGGCGCATGAAGACATTCAAAGTGATCGTTAAAAATGTACCCTACGCAAGACCACCATCCCCGAAGGGCCAACCATTTGGCGTGTGTATGCTGTGGTGAATTTTGAACAACTCCTCGAAAACATAAATTGGCAACAACGGAGTGGACGTTTACGTAACACTGGAGTCTAAAAATAACCTAACTTCCGGTGGATATTTATAGTCTGTTTCATTGTGTTTTTCTTGTCTTTTTTCCCCACTGCAGAACGTTACCAAGACGCGAAGGGTGGAGTTTTGCTGCGAGGGCTATCAGGAGCAGCGTACCGATAACGGCACTACGGCGGAATGCCGCCCGATATGCCGCGGTGGATGCATCCATGGCGTGTGTCAGGCGCCGAACGTTTGCAGCTGCGAGGCTGGTTTCGCCGGAAAACATTGCCTGCAGCGTAAGTGTTAGGTTATGAGAAGTAATGTGTTTATAACCCCTTTCAGTTGTTTCTGCTTGTAGGATGTAGGAATGGTACCTGGGGCGTAAACTGCCGACATCGGTGTCACTGTCAGAACTATTCACATTGTGACACTAAAACCGGTCACTGCCGGTGCGCTGACGGATGGATGGGAAAATAGTTGAGTCTTGAACCGAATTTTTGTGCACCTCAAGCAGATGTAAACTCGCCTTTTGATTCTTTTATCACTCGTTCTAGCTGTGAGACCCCATGTCCGGAAGGAACGTATGGGACGATGTGTGTCAGTAAGTGTAGTTGTAGTGGCAGACTTTGCCACCCGCAGACGGGCCTTTGCCTGCCGGTCGATGAGGTCGTCATGTTTGATAACATTACCCGTACGGTGGAGAACAGTTTCTCCGCCGAAAGTACGGAGCGCATTTCGGCGGAGCAGTGGATCAAGGTCGATAATGATACCATTATGAGGGAAAGCAGTATAACCACTACCTCGACTACCGTTAGCAGTAGTAGCAGTAGTAGTAATAGTAGTAGTAGTAGTAGTAGCCCTTCTGAACCATATACCACACCCAGTACTACCAGTGGCACGTTATCGACAATCTTTGACGGGGAAAGCACAACCACTGATTTGTCAATAACCTCAACCACAGAAGCAAACGGTCAAATTCTTTCGAATGCAACATACGCCGAATCGTACCACGAATATCTTCCGAACAACACCGAGATGAGCATGGTCCTAACCAAGGGACATTCGCGATCGGCCAGCAATGAGAGTATGTACGAACTCGTTACAACCACTTCCCGGGTGGAAATCACCTTCATAGACACCGCAGTTAAAAAGATCGAAGATCCCACCATAGTGCAAGATAATGTTACGTACGAGGACGCAGCGACATCCATTACCGACAGCTCCAACGATACCGACACTCAGCTAGTCTACCTCGAATCCGGGAACCAACCCGTTCTGGTGGGAATATCCGACGATAGTGACGATCATACGCGTGGTCAGCAAAATGAAGCGAACGAGCGACAAGCGATCGTGACGATCTCCTTCCTGGTGATCACGCTCGGTCTGCTGATGTCGGTCGTCTTTTACATGAAGCGCCTCAACCGGAACACATTATCCAAACCGACGCCAACCGCACCACCGGTGAAGATCGTCGATGGAAGTGTCCAGACCGGGAACGACTCAAACCGATCGTCCGATCCGCTGCCAGAGTTGCCGCAAGTTACCTACACCAGGGTACAACCAAAACCTCTGCGAAATGGAAACATTGGTGAGTAGCATAGGGAGTTCATCTTTCCTATGCAAAACCGCTCATGTATTTAATTTTGTACTCCTTCCAGAACACTACGACGTGCCGGTGAACAACAGTTTTATACATCGCGCAAAGAAAGCCTCCCCTTACAACTACAACTTTTCCGCAAACAGTAAAACACCGCCGAGAAAATACAGTCTCGAACATATCTACGATGAAATTCAGTATCCTCCACTGTCGGAGGTGTCCAGCACAACTGATAAGACGGAGGAGACGGATGAGACTGATGCAAATTACTCCAAACCGATGGTGGCCAACTAGAACGTAGTTGTAGGATTGTTTTGTATGCAATAAGGATTTGTAGAAATATAATATATTTCCGCTTGAACTCTGTTCGTGCCAGTATATTTCATGATATTTTTTAGTGTGTTCTTTTGATGCCGTAAACTGTGTAGTTAAGCTTCCACAAACTGGATGGTAGGAAAAATATTTCGTTTCAATCTTCTAAATTGTTTCATCAAGTAAAATTTGATTTGCATCTACTTCATTTATGTGGTGTCAAACTTGTTTTTAGATCTACCTCACAGAAACCGACGAACACCACTTTAAACAACTAACACCGTCACATACAAATGAACTAATAGTTCATAAATCTGAAAAATGGTCTAGAAGCATGATAAGAAAGTAAGATAAATATTCCGTACAATTTCAACTGATGGTAAGTAATGCCGGTTTTCAACTGGTAAGTAATGCCAGAGTTACGTTTCACTTTCATCAGTCATTAGCCACTCGTTCGGAAGGTAGTTTATTGCTCGGTGCACCAGATTGATAACTACAGTTTGCGCAACGCTTATTTTCACCATAATCTTTAAGCATTTCGGTGAGGTGAACAATGGATGAGGCATTCGTAATATGCTTGGTGCTGGCGTCAATAGGATCGTTGTTCATAGCATTTCTGTGCATCGCGTATCTACTAGGGCAAAGAAATATATTATTTAAACAAACGCAAAACGCTTCCCCGGCCGTATCTCCGAACCCTGGGCAGGGCCATACAGTAGAAGGTAATGCAATAGGAAAAATTCAGTCCAGAAATATGATATGATAGTAAGATAGATATTTCAATTTCAATCGACCAATCATACGCAAATATTGACTACTCCATTGACTTTACCATAGTTCTCATGCTTCATTCCATGATCATTTCGATGAAGTGAACCATGATTTAGTTCATAGTATTTCTATGCATGGCATACTTTCTAGGGTTCTCGTTAAAACGGTCGGCCAAACGGTCTTCCACCAACACTTCGCAGCAGAACTCAGATACTCTACAACGTTCGGCAGCATTTGTACCTCCAGATCTAAATTTCGCATTTCCGGCTGGTAAGAGTAATAACTTTTATTATTTATACAATCTTTTCTGACCAAACACCATTGTAATCAAAGCTCGGCCTATTAAGAAAAATTCTGTAGCAACATTTTACTTTGGTTTTTATTCCATTTCCAAGATCAGTATGATGTACCGTCTAACAACGCCAGAGTGGCAGTTGAAATCGACGATGTCTATGAAGAAATGCAAGCTACTGATAGCGGTGATATCTAAGAACACATACAACCTACGAAAAGCCCGGATACACTACAAAAATGCGAAACAGATTAAAGCATTCAGGGATAGTGAACACAAAGCTTAATGAAAGTAGTGTTCCATTGGGCACAGTAATACTCGATCGGTTTACTTTGAAACATAAATTCTATGATAATGAATCGTAGCAAACAAATAAAATTTGCACACTAATCGAAATTTTTATGACTCACTCATACGTTCGAAACTCATTTTGACACGTGTTTACTTCATACAAACACTTCTTTCTTTATCGAAACGATCACATAGGGAATATCACACAATGCTGGGATGAATCAAGAGTCATTTTTTTTTATTTTGAGGTATGATAAGAATGCTCATTTACTTAATAGTTTGCAAACAGCTCGAAAGTTATGAAATCCGAATTTTTTACACAAGGCGCATTTCTGTAAACGTTACGCTGTAAATCAAATAAAAGAATAACCGCCCGACAATATCACAATGCTGCAACCAGTTTGACGGAAGATACGGATGGGACTGTTGCAAATTACTCCAAATCGATGGTGGCCAATTAGAACGTAGTTGTAGAATGTTTTGGTATGCAATAAGGTTTTGTAAAAATAATATATATTGTCGCTTTTACTCTGTTCGTGCCAGTACATTTTATGATAAATTGTCGTGTGTTCTTTTGATGCCACAAAGTGTAGTCAAGCATGAAAATGTAAATGGAAAGAAACAAACTTCTGCTTCAATCTTCTAAAGCTGCGTTTCATAAAATAAGGTAAATTCGATTTGTTTTACTTTATTTATGCGGTATTGAATTTTTTTCTGGTCCTCCTCACAGAAACCGACGTACACCACACTAACCAACTAATACCGTCACATACCAATGAAAACAAAATTGGTCTCGAAGCATGATAAGAAAGTAAGATAGAAATGTTGTACAAATTCAACTAACCGATTGGAAGTCATGTCGAAGTTACGTTTCACTTTCATCAGTCATTAGCCACTCGTTCGGAAGGCAGTTTCTTGTTCGGTACACCACATTAATAACCACAGTTTGCTCAACGCTTATTTCCACCATAATCTTAAACCGTTTAATGACAGTGGACAATGGATGAGACAGTTTTCCTAATTTTCTTGTTGATGGCGTTAATAGGAGTGTTGTTCATAGCGTTTCTGTGCATCGCGTTTCTACTAGGGCAAAGAAATATATTACTCAAACAGACGCAAAACGCTTCTCCAGCCGTATCTCCAAACCCCAAGCTGGGCCATACAGTAGAAGGTAACGATTGTAGTAAAATTGTAGCAATATGAAAAATTCAGTCATGATAGGTTAAAAAGTTATTTCAATATCAATCGACCAATTATAGGGCCAACATTAGCCACTATTTACCATAGTGTCTTAAATGCTTCATTTTATCAACGAATCATGATTATTTAAATGAAGTGAACCATGATTTAGTTCATAGTATTTCTATGCATGTCATACTTTCTAGGGTTCTCATTAAAACGGTCGGGCAAGCCTTCCACCACCACTTCGCCGCAGAACTCAGATGCTTTACAACGTTCGACAACATTTGTGCCTCCAGTGTTAAATTTCGCATTTCGTGAGGGCAAAAGTAATAAACTTTATTATTTATACACTCTTTTCTGTGTAAACACCATTTGAATCAAAGCTTGGTCTATTACGAAAGTTAATGTAACAACATTTTACAATGGTTTTTTTTTCTATTTTCAAGATCAGTATGATGTACCGTCTAACAACGCCAGACTGTCAGTTGAAAGCGATGATGTCTATGAAGAAATACAAGCTACTGATAGCGGTGATACCTAAGTACACATACAACCTACGAAAAGCCCGGATACACTACAAAAATGTGAAACAGATTAAAGCATTCAGGGATAGTGAACACAAAGCTTAATGAAAGTAGTGTTCTATTGGGCACAGTAACACTAATCGGTTTACTTTGAAAAACAAGTTCTTTGGCTATAAATTGTAGCAAACAAATAAAATTTGTACACTAATCGAAATAGTTACAACTCATTCATACGTTCGAAATTCCTTTCGAAACGAGTTTATTTCATACAAACACTTCTTTCTTTATCGCAAAGTTCAAATAAGCAAACTTGTGATACAGTTTCCCACTGGGTAGTTTCAACACTGGGATGTATCAGGATTCAATTTTTGTTTTGTTTTTGAGGTATTATGAGAATGCTTATTCACTAAATAGTTTGCAAACAGCTCAAAGTTTCTGAAATCCGAATTATGATACAAGGCGCATTTCTGTAAAACGTTACTGAAAACACCACTGTAAATCAAATAAAAGAATAACCGCCCGACAATATCACAATGCTGCAACCAGTTTGACGGAAGATACGTATGGGATTGATGCAAATTACTCCAAACCGATGGTAGCCAATTAGAACGAAGTTGTACAATGTTTTGGTATGCAATAAGGTTTGCATGTAGAAATAGCATATATTTTCGCTTGAACTCTGTTCGTGCCAGTAAATTTTATGATAAATTGTCGTGTGTTCTTTTGATGCCATAAACTGTGTAGTCAAGCATGAAAATGTAAATGGAAAGAAACAAACTTCTGAAGCTACGTTTAATAAAATAAGGTAAATTCGAATCGGTTTACTTCATTTAAGTAATGTTGCAATTTTTTTCTGGTCCTCCTCACAGAAACCAACGTACACCACACTAACTAACTAAATCCATCACATACCAATGAAAACAAAATTGGTCTCGAAGCATGATAAGAAAGTAAGATAGAAATGTTGTACAAATTCAACTAACCGATTGGAAGTCATGTCGAAGTTACGTTTCACTTTCATCAGTCACTAGCCACTCGTTCGGAAGGCAGTTTCTTGTTCGGTACACTAGATTAATAGCCACAGTTTGCTCAACGCTTATTTCCACCATAATCTTTAAACATTTAGATAAAGTGAACAATGGTTTGGAGAGTGTTCATATTATACTTGTTGTCAGCGTCAATAGGATCGTTGTTCATAGTGTTTCTGTGCATCGCGTATCTACTAGGGCAAAGAAATATATTACTCAAACAGACGCAAAACGCTTCCCCAGCTGCACCTCCGAACCCTAGGCAGGGTCACAATGTAGAAGGTAACGATTGTAGTAAAATTGTAGCAATGTGAAAAATACAGTCCAGAAACGTGATATGAAAGTAAGATAGATAGTTATTTCAGTTTCAATCGACGAATCATACGGCAAACATTAGCCCCTATTCACTATAGTTTTCTGATTGATTGATAATTCATTTTCATCAACGATACATAAACATTAAGATTAAATGAACCACGATTTAATTTATCGTGTTTCTGTAAACGGCTTTTTTTTAGCGTCCTCATTAAAACGGTCGGGCCTGCCTTCAACACACACTTCGCTGCAGAACTCCGATGCTTTGCAACATTGGACAGCATTTATGCCTCTAGAGCTAAATTTCGCATTTCGTGACGGTAAGAGCAATAAATTTTATTATTTATAGAATAAAATCCGCGTCAGCCATGCGGTAGCGCCGGTTAGAAAATCGGTCTATGAGCGCTGAGGCTCACCACCTCGACGACGTGGGTTCAAATCCCAACCGTGACCAGACCCTCCCCTCTGCGAGAGGACTGAGTATCCACGTACATATAGGGAATACAAGGTTGCTACAATTTTACAATGTCTTTTATTCAATTTTCAATACCGTCGGACAACCAGAATGACGATGTCTATGATGAAATACAACCTATTGATAGCAGTGATATCTACGAAAACATACAACCTATGAAAAGCCCGGATACGCTACAAAAATGTGAAAAGCAGAATTAAAGTAGTATACTATTTTGCACAGTAATACTGATTGATTTACTTTGAAAAATAAGTTCTTTGCCTATGAATTGTAGTAAAGAAATAAAATGTGTACACTATCAAAGATTTTTAAACTCATTCTTTTCAGCACGTGTTTACTTCATACAAACACTTCTTTCTTTATCAAAACGATCAAATAAGAAAACAATATCACAAAGCTGTGGGATGAATCAGGGATCAATTTTTTTTAGTTTTTTAGGTATTATGAGAATGCTTAGTCACTTAATAGTTTCTAAGCAGCTCGAAGTATCTGTATTGCGAATTTTGTTGCTAGGAGCATTTCCGTAAAACGTTTTCAAATACACCGCTGTAAATCAAATAAAAGAGGAACTGCCTGACTATATCACAATGCTGCAACCAGTTTGACGGAAGAGACGGATGGGATTGATGCAAATTACTCCAAACCGATGGTGGCCAATTAGAACTTAGTTGTAGGATTGTTTTTTTTTTATGAAATAAGATTTTGTAGAAATATAATATATTTTCGCTTGATCTCTGTTCGTGCCAGTACATTTTATGATAAATTGTCGTGTGTTCTTTTGATGCCGTAAACTGTGTAGTCCAGCACGAAAATGTAAATGAAAGGAAACAAACTTCTGCTTCAATCTTCTAATGGTAAAAACAATAAGGTAAATTCGATTTGTTTTACTTCATTTCAGGAATGTTGCATTTTTTTCTGATCCTCCTCACAGAATCCGACGAACACCACACTAACCAACTAATACCGTCACATACCAATGAAAACAACATTGGTCTCGAAGCATGATAAGAAAGTAAGATAGATATGTTGTACAAATTCAACTTACCAATGGTAAATCATGCCGGAGTTACGTTTCACTTTCATCAGTCACTAGCCAATCGTTCGGATGCCAGTTTCTTGTTCGGTACACCAGATTCAACGTTCGGTATTCAACGCTTATTTCCTCCTCAGTCTTTAAGCATTTAAGTGTAGTGAGCAATGGATGAAGGAGTGTTAATTTTATACTTGGTGCTGGCGTTAACAGGATCGTTAGTCATAGCGCTTCTGTACATCGCGTATCTACTAGGACAAAGAAATATATTATTTAAACATATGCAAAACGCTACCCCAGCCGTACCTCCAAACCCTGGGCAGGGTCACACAGTAGAAGGTAACGATTGTAGTAATATTGTAGCATTATGAAAAATACAGTCCAGAAATGTAATATAAAAATAGCATAGATAGTATCGGCCAATATTTACGATAGTTTCTTAAATGCTTCATTTCCATCTACGATTCATGAGCATTTAGATGAAGTGAACCATAATTTCGTTCATAATGCTTCTATACATGGCATACTTTCTAGAGTACTCATTAAAACAACCGTCTTCCACCAATACTCCGCTACAGTCTTCCACCAATACTCCGCTACAGAATCCAGATGCTTTGCAACGTTCGACAACATTTGTCCCTCCAATAATAAATTTCACATTTTGTGACGGTAAGAGAATTTTTAATATTTATACAATCTTTTCTGAGCAAAAACCATTTGAATCAAAGCTTGGTCTGTTACGAGAATTAAAGTAACAGAATTTTACAAAGTTTTTATTCAATTTTCCAGATCAGTATGATGTACCGTCTAACAATACCACACTGATAGTTCAACGCGACGATGTCTATGATGAAATACAACCTACTAATTGCGGTGATATCTCAGAACACATGCAACCTATGTAAAGGTCGGATACACTACAAAAATGTGAAACAGTGAACACAAAGCATAATTGAAGTAGTGTACAGAGCACAGTTATACTGATCGATTAGTTTGAAAAATAAAATCTATGGCTATGATGTTAGCATTCAAATTGAGTGTGTACACCAATCAAAATTGTTTCACTCATACCATAATTCTTTCTTTATCAAAACGACAACAAGTGAAACTATATCATACAGCAGTGGGATGATTGTAGGATCTTTTTTTTAGTTTTTGAAGTATTATGAGAATGCAAATTAAAATTTAAAATTGTAAACAGCTCGAAGGATCAGAAATGCTTCCTTTTGTACTTGCTAGTGGTTTTAATGATAGCTTTATTTATAGTGATTGTGCACATAGCGTGCTTATTAGGACAAATAAATATCTTACTTGTGCAGATGGAAAATGCCTCTCAAACCGTACCTTCGAAACATCAACAGGATGCAGTTTAGAATGCGGTACCTTATAGCAACACCAGAGTCACCGTTAATATTTAACTTGTGCTATGGTTCCTAGACATGACTACGGCTTCGCTCTTGGTGAACCCGTGTTCAAGAGCCCGTTTCCACTTAGAGTTATTTAAAAAAAAGCATATTTACGTGAACTTTAAAAAAGTAGGTCACCGTTAATAGCTAACTTGTGCTATGGTTCCTAGACATGACTACGGCTTCGCTCTTGGTGAACCCGTGTTCAAGTGCCCGTTGCCACTTAGAGTAATTTAAAAAAAAGCATATTTACGTGAACTTTAAAAAAGTAGGGTTTATTGCCTCATTTCATCCCGGGACTTCGAAACTAAGAATTCTTAAAATAGAAATAAAAGAATGTGCGCATTAAATTGTGCTGCAGTTAGTGGGCAACTAGTGATGGAATTTCGGCTCAGAACATGCTTAATGGCGTGCTAGAAACGGTGAGCAGTGTCACAGCCCTTGCAATCGGTGTGACTAATATTCAATCGATGTGTAACAACCTGACTGGCTTTCAGTGGGATATATTTTTAACTTGATTATGCAGCAGTAAAAATAAATAATTTTGGAGAATGATAAGAAAACCAATAAATTTCTTCTAGTTGAGAAGTCACTAGCTAGCCCACCACGCAGTTTATTAGCCACATTTCACGAAACACGACTCATTCAAGACTCTCAACGATATTTCGATCGATCAACGAGACGAGGTGAACAATGGCTGAGAGAGAATTCTTTGCGTACTTTCTGCTGTCTTTAATAGTGTTGTTGTTGATCGTCATTGCGTATATGGCGTACTTGCTAGGAAAAGGAAGAGTTTTATTAGAATCTGCGCTTAATGGTTCTCCCACCATATCTGCCAAGCGCATGCGAAATTTGCCAGTGCCTCCGGAACAATGTATCACATTTAGCAAAGGTGAGTTTCACAAACCCTTTTTTTAAACAAACCACAAACTTATCTTTATCAGAAAAAGTTTACTAGTTTATCACTGTCTACTACTTTATCAGAAAGGTCGTGTGTACAAGATGAATCGATTGATCCAGTGCTAGGCACATCAGCACTTCCGAAGGAAATTGTTTATGCTGAACCAAGTAAGCGCTCCAGGCATTTAGCTTTTGTATAAAACCTTACAAGGATATGTTTTCAAAGTCGTTATTAAAACTTGAGGAATTTTGATGTCCAATATTCAGAAATTTATCAAAACTTATTTTCTGTTTTATAAATGCGCTCGTTTGTTACATGAAACGCCTCAATCGGAATACATTATCCAAAGCTACTGCAACCGCTCCTCTGGTGAAGATCGTCGATGGAAGTGTCCAGCCCGGGAACGACTCAAACCGATCGTCCGATCCGCTGAATGAGGTGCCGCAAGTTACCTACACCAGGGTGCAACCAAAGCATCTGCGAAATGGAAACATTGGTGAGTAGGATAGGGAGTTCATCTTTCCTATGCAAAACCGATCAACATGTTTTGAACTCCTGCCAGAGCACTACGACGTGTCGGTGAACAACAGTTTTATACATCGTGGAAAGAAAACCTTCCCTTAAAGCCCTTGCAGACATGAGCAATGTTGGCGCCAACTTTCACTGCCAATATGCAAATTCTAAATCTTGTTCAACCTAAAAATGTTGGTTGCAACTTCGCCAATATTTGACATTCAATATTACATAGTAAAGAAAAGGTAAACAAACAAGTCTACCAAGCGTAAACAACCATTCGCATTCAAACACAACTGGTGCTGTTCATTTTTAATGAAAAAATGAGTATAGAATAAAATTTAAAACTATGTTATCGTCAACAACTTATCAACAATTTAAGGTGATACTTCATACATGAGCAATGCCAAGGCAAGCTATTTTGGCAGAAAAACTGAGGTTGTCAAGCTGGTATTACCTTGGCAGGCTTTGCTCATGTCTGCAAGAGCTTTTGCAACTACAACTTTACCTCAAACAGTAAAACTCCACCGAGAAAATACTGTGTGGAGCACATCTACGATGAAACTCAGTACCATCTGTATCGGAGGTGTCCAGCACAACGGATAAGACGGAAGATACGGATGAGACTGATGCAAATTACTCCAAACCGATGGTGGCCTAATAAACCGTAGTTGTAGGATTTTTTGGTATGCAATCATATGTTGTAGAAATGTAATATAATTCCGCTTGAACTCTGTTCGTGCCAGTATATTGTACGATAATTTTTCGTGTTTTCTTTTGATACCATAAACTGAGTAGTTAAGCTGGAACAAGACAGGATGGAAGAAAACAAATTGCGTTTCAATCTTCTAAAGATACGTTTCATGAAATCAGTTGAATTTTTTCTGATCTACTTCACTGAAACCGAAGTACACCACACTAACGAAGCATGATAAGAAAGTAACATAGAATTTGGTACAAATTCAACTGATTGTAAGTCAGTTCGGAATTACGTTTCACTTTCATCAGTCGTTAGCCACTCTTTCGGAAGGCAGTTTCTTGTTCGGTACTCCAGATTAATAATTCAACCCTTTGCTCAGCGCTTTTTCCACCACAGTATTTAAGCATTTATTATACTTGTTGATGGCGTTACTAGGCTTGCTTCTGTACTTCGCGTATCTACTAAGACAAAGAAATACATTTTTTAAACAGATGCAAAACGCTTCCCCAGCCGTTCCTCCGAGCCCTGGGCAGGGCCATACAGTAGAAGGTAATGATTTTATTAAGATTGTAGCAATATGAAAAATACAGTCCAGAAATGTAATATAAAAATAGGATAGATAGTATCGGCCAATATTTACGATAGTTTCTTAAATGCTTCATTTCCATCTACGATTCATGAGCATTTAGATGAAGTGAACCATAATTTCGTTCATAATGCTTCTATACATGGCATACTTTCTAGAGTACTCATTAAAACAACCGGGCAAGTCTTCCACCAATACTCCGTTACAGAATCCAGATGCTTTGCAACGTTTGACAGCATTTGTCCCTCCAGTAATAAATTTCGCATTTTGTGACGGTAAGAGAATTTTTAATATTTATACAATCTTTTCTGAGCAAAAACCATTTGAATCAAAGCTTGGTCTGTTACGAGAATTAAAGTAACAGAATTTTACAATGTTTTTATTTAATTTTCCAGATCAGTATGATGTACCGTCTAACAATACCACACTGATAGTTCAAAGCGACGATGTCTATGATGAAATACAACCTACTAATTGCGGTGATATCTCAGAACACATGCAACCTATGTAAAGGTCGGATACACTACAAAAATGTGAAACAGTGAACACAAAGCATAATTGAAGTAGTGTACAGAGCACAGTTATACTGATCGATTAGTTTGAAAAATAAAATCTATGGCTATGATGTTAGCATTCAAATTGAGTGTGTACACTAATCAAAATTGTTTCACTCATACCATAATTCTTTCTTTATCAAAACGACAACAAGTGAAACTATATCATACAGCAGTGGGATGATTGTAGGATCTTTTTTTTAGTTTTTGAAGTATTATGAGAATGCAAATTAAAATTTAAAATTGTAAACAGCTCGAAGGATCAGAAATGCTTCCTTTTGTACTTGCTAGTGGTTTTAATGATAGCTTTATTTATAGTGATTGTGCACATAGCGTGCTTATTAGGACAAAAAAATATCTTACTTGTGCAGATGGAAAATGCCTCTCAAACCGTACCTTCGAAACATCAACAGGATGCAGTTTAGAATGCGGTACCTTATAGCAACACCAGAGTCACCGTTAATATTTAACTTGTGCTATGGTTCCTAGACATGACTACGGCTTCGCTCTTGGTGAACCCGTGTTCAAGAGCCCGTTTCCACTTAGAGTTATTTAAAAAAAAGCATATTTACGTGAACTTTAAAAAAGTAGGTCACCGTTAATAGCTAACTTGTGCTATGGTTCCTAGACATGACTACGGCTTCGCTCTTGGTGAACCCGTGTTCAAGTGCCCGTTGCCACTTAGAGTAATTTAAAAAAAAGCATATTTACGTGAACTTTAAAAAAGTAGGGTTTATTGCCTCATTTCATCCCGGGACTTCGAAACTAAGAATTCTTAAAATAGAAATAAAAGAATGTGCGCATTAAATTGTGCTGCAGTTAGTGGGCAACTAGTGATGGAATTTCGGCTCAGAACATGCTTAATGGCGTGCTAGAAACGGTGAGCAGTGTCACAGCCCTTGCAATCGGTGTGACTAATATTCAATCGATGTGTAACAACCTGACTGGCTTTCAGTGGGATATATTTTTAACTTGATTATGCAGCAGTAAAAATAAATAATTTTGGAGAATGATAAGAAAACCAATAAATTTCTTCTAGTTGAGAAGTCACTAGCTAGCCCACCACGCAGTTTATTAGCCACATTTCACGAAACACGACTCATTCAAGACTCTCAACGATATTTCGATCGATCAACGAGACGAGGTGAACAATGGCTGAGAGAGAATTCTTTGCGTACTTTCTGCTGTCTTTAATAGTGTTGTTGTTGATCGTCATTGCGTATATGGCGTACTTGCTAGGAAAAGGAAGAGTTTTATTAGAATCTGCGCTTAATGGTTCTCCCACCATATCTGCCAAGCGCATGCGAAATTTGCCAGTGCCTCCGGAACAATGTATCACATTTAGCAAAGGTGAGTTTCACAAACCCTTTTTTTAAACAAACCACAAACTTATCTTTATCAGAAAAAGTTTACTAGTTTATCACTGTCTACTACTTTATCAGAAAGGTCGTGTGTACAAGATGAATCGATTGATCCAGTGCTAGGCACATCAGCACTTCCGAAGGAAATTGTTTATGCTGAACCAAGTAAGCGCTCCAGGCATTTAGCTTTTGTATAAAACCTTACAAGGATATGTTTTCAAAGTCGTTATTAAAACTTGAGGAATTTTGATGTCCAATATTCAGAAATTTATCAAAACTTATTTTCTGTTTTATAAATGCGCTCGTTTGTTACATGAAACGCCTCAATCGGAATACATTATCCAAAGCTACTGCAACCGCTCCTCTGGTGAAGATCGTCGATGGAAGTGTCCAGCCCGGGAACGACTCAAACCGATCGTCCGATCCGCTGAATGAGGTGCCGCAAGTTACCTACACCAGGGTGCAACCAAAGCATCTGCGAAATGGAAACATTGGTGAGTAGGATAGGGAGTTCATCTTTCCTATGCAAAACCGATCAACATGTTTTGAACTCCTGCCAGAGCACTACGACGTGTCGGTGAACAACAGTTTTATACATCGTGGAAAGAAAACCTTCCCTTAAAGCCCTTGCAGACATGAGCAATGTTGGCGCCAACTTTCACTGCCAATATGCAAATTCTAAATCTTGTTCAACCTAAAAATGTTGGTTGCAACTTCGCCAATATTTGACATTCAATATTACATAGTAAAGAAAAGGTAAACAAACAAGTCTACCAAGCGTAAACAACCATTCGCATTCAAACACAACTGGTGCTGTTCATTTTTAATGAAAAAATGAGTATAGAATAAAATTTAAAACTATGTTATCGTCAACAACTTATCAACAATTTAAGGTGATACTTCACACATGAGCAATGCCAAGGCAAGCTATTTTGGCAGAAAAACTGAGGTTGTCAAGCTGGTATTACCTTGGCAGGCTTTGCTCATGTCTGCAAGAGCTTTTGCAACTACAACTTTACCTCAAACAGTAAAACTCCACCGAGAAAATACTGTGTGGAGCACATCTACGATGAAACTCAGTACCATCTGTATCGGAGGTGTCCAGCACAACGGATAAGACGGAAGATACGGATGAGACTTATGCAAATTACTCCAAACCGATGGTGGCCAAATAGACCGTAGTTGTAGGATTTTTTGGTATGCAATCATATGTTGTAGAAATGTAATATAATTCCGCTTGAACTCTGTTCGTGCCAGTATATTGTACGATAATTTTTCGTGTTTTCTTTTGATACCATAAACTGAGTAGTTAAGCTGGAACAAGACAGGATGGAAGAAAGCAAATTGCGTTTCAATCTTCTAAAGATACGTTTCATGAAATCAGTTGAATTTTTTCTGATCTACTTCACTGAAACCGAAGTACACCACACTAACGAAGCATGATAAGAAAGTAACATAGAATTTGGTACAAATTCAACTGATTGTAAGTCAGTTCGGAATTACGTTTCACTTTCATCAGTCGTTAGCCACTCTTTCGGAAGGCAGTTTCTTGTTCGGTACTCCAGATTAATAATTCAACCCTTTGCTCAGCGCTTTTTCCACCACAGTATTTAAGCATTTATTATACTTGTTGATGGCGTTACTAGGCTTGCTTCTGTACTTCGCGTATCTACTAAGACAAAGAAATACATTTTTTAAACAGATGCAAAACGCTTCCCCAGCCGTACCTCCGAGCCCTGGGCAGGGCCATACAGTAGAAGGTAATGATTTTATTAAGATTGTAGCAATATGAAAAATACAGTCCAGAAATGTGATATGAAAGTAAGTTAGATAGTTAGCTCGATTTCAATCGACCAACCATAGGCCAATCATTTGCCATTATTTATCATAGACCCTTTAGATGAAGCGAACTATGATTTAGTTCCAAAGTATTTCTATACATGCCAGACATTCTAGGTTTCTCGTTAAAACGGTCGGGCAAGCCTTCCACCAACAATCCGGCGCGGAACTCAGATACTTTGCAACGTTCGGCAGCATTTGTACCTCCAGATCTAAATTTTGCATTTCCGGCTGGTAAGAGAAATACCTTTTATTATTTTTACAATATTTTCTGAGCAAAAGCCATTGCAATCAAAGCTTGGCCTGTTATGAGAATTAATATTATAAAATTTTACTTTGGTTTTTACTCTATTTTCAAGATCAGTATGATGTACTGTCTAACAACACCAAACTGACAGTTGAAAGCGACGATGTCTATGAAGAAATACAACAAACTGATAGCGATGATATCTACGAAGAGATACACCCTACAAAAAGTACGAATACACAAAAATGAGAAACTGATGAAAACATTCATGAATAGTGAACACAAAGCTTAACTAAAGTAGTGTACATTTTTGCACTTTAATACTGATCGATTTACTTTGAAAGATCAACAAAGAAAGCTACATAAGCTATGATTTTTAGGGAAAAAAATTATGATTTGTACTTAAATTAATAGACATTTTTTGAACTCACTCATTCGATGAAAATTGTCGGAATGTCGGAATTTACTTCACAATTACTTCTTTTATTATCAAAACGATCACGTGGGGAAACACTATCACACAACAGTGGAATGAATCATAGATCTTATGTTTTGATTTTTGAAGTATTATGACAATGCTTATTCAAATAATAGTTTCACAATGCAAGTGCTATACATGTTCGACAGTTTTCCAAATCTTATGATGATGATTGATATTATGTTCTCCTTTTTTCTATATAAGGATGCGGTACCTTCTAGCAACACCAGAATGACCGTTAACAGCGATGATGTCTTCGAAATTCAACCACTTATGTGAAATGAAGTTCTGTAACCAGAAGCGGATCAATCCGTTCGGAGCCCCAAGCGGTTGGTTAAACGGGGCCCTCCAGACATTTCCGTTGCTCTAAATTTTTCTATACCTATGGCCAAAATTGGACTTATTTTTTACCACAGCTTGCAATCCTTTATACATATTTTCAGCACAGATGTTCATACAGATGTTTTTTATGTGTGCTAAATCGCAATAGGGTTTTTTAAATCGGTCTCAAATTATCAATTTTTTTTTATCAATTTTAACAGCGAAGATGCAAACAATTTAAACGGGTAACAATGCAGACTTTTGCTGGTGGACCGTAAATTGAGAGCATTTTAATTCAAACGGACATTATTTGATGAGAAAGAAGATTCATGAAAACTTAATCTGACCGGCTTTTAGGTGAAAATTATTTAATTAACAATGCAATATCAAAATACATGTGTAGTTACTTTGATCAAAGTATGTATACCACTTCGAGAATAAATAAAATCGGTAGTTACTTTTCCGATCTGGGGTTTTCATCATGGGGCCCCCTTAAGCTCGGGGCGAGATGAATTATGAAATTCATCAAACAATTAGTTAATTCTGAGCTTTTATACAAAACGGAAGTAATACTTTTTCCGCCCTTAACGGTAGTTTGGTGAAATTATAACAAAAGTTATAGTAACATGATTAGCACTAGTTCATTTAATTCGTGTCTTGGCAGGTTGAATATGGCAACACTCTGCACTTCACAAATTGTCTTCCAAATTACAGATAAAGTGTTTCGGTCAAGCAATATTCTTTTACGGCTCCCGAATTAGAACTTACGAAAACAGTTGGGAATTAAAGTTAAGCCAAAACTGAAAATATTTTTTGTAAAAACACTTAATCTGAAGTATGAAATTGTGACAAATGCCATATTGTGGGTGATTTACGCTCGTGTACATTTCCGGAATAGTCGCTCAGCTGCTACTCACAGCGCCCTCTGTTTGTGAATGAACTAAGCGTTATCAGACCTTTTCCAGAAACAAGTTTCTATATTTATTATAAGTTCGCGCGACAGGTTTTTTTTTTAAATTATGCTGCTGTTAGTGGGCAACTAGTGATGGAATTCCGGATCTGTACGTACTTAATGACATGCTAAAAACGATGAAAAGTGTCACAGCCCTTGCAATCGGTGCGACTAATACTCAATCGATGTGTAACAACCTGACTGGCTTGCAGTAGCATACATTGTTTACTTGATTATGTATGAGTGTGGAGAATGATAAGAAAGCCAGTAAATTTCTACTAGTTGAGTCCAACACGCATTTTATTAGCCACAGTTCAATAAACACTATTCATCCAAGACTCTCAACGATATTTTGATCGATCAACGAGACGAAGTGAACAATGGCTGAGACAGATTTCTTTGTGTATTTTCTGCTGGGTTTAATACTGTTGTTGTTGATCGTCGTTGCGTATATGACGTACTTGCTAGGAAAAGGAAGGGTTTTATTAGAATCTGCGCTTAAAGGTTCTTCCACCATACCTGCTCAGTGCAGGCGGAATCTTCCAGTGTCCCCGGAACAAGGTTTCGAATTTAGCAAAGGTGAGTTTCACAAACCCTTTTTTTAAACAAACCAAAAACGTGTTCACTATTTTATTAGAAAACAGGTCGTGTGAGCAAGAAGAATCGATTGAATCAGTGCCAGGCGCATCAGCACCACCGAAGGAAATTGTTTATGCTGAACCAAGTAAGCGCTCCAGACATCTAGTTTTGGTATACAAGCTTAAGAGGATCTGTTTCATATTAATCATTGAAATCATCATAATGACTGATGTGCTCATTAAATTTGCCGGAATTTATCAAAAGTATGTTTTATTATTTTCCAGATGTTAATGCGGTACCTTCTACTAACGCCACCGAGACTGTTCAAAGAGATGAATTCCTCTATGAAGAAATCGAACCAGATAACAGTACTTTCAGAATGTACAAATTGTAACAAAATTTGCGCATAAGTGTATACAACAATATCAAACGATTAGTGCTGACGGACTAGGTGACAATGATTCAATGTAAACTCTATAACCAAATAAATTTAATTATCATTATAAATTCATGCATTCGTCCAGAAAACATTCAAATACTTTCACGGTGATTCATTGCACAAAAAGTCTTATGGTCCAATATCACTTCGAAGTTACCGAAGCGATAAGAAACTCCGTACTGAAGTCAAAGGTTCTTACTAGTTCCCCCCAATGAAACGAAATAGTCAAAAGTGTTCTAGCAAACTGAAACAAAGGGTTTGTTTATCCCCCGGGCCTTTTAAAACATACAAACTCAGACGGTGGAAAAGAGTGATTCAAGCAGTTCTAATATACTCAATCAAAAGCCTCGATAGTTGTTAAGAAAGTATTGTTGTTTGAAGGTGCTGTACTTTTCGGATTTCTTGAAGATGCTTGATAAGCTGACTTTAATTATTATCTGCTGCATGGGAGTCGTAATAGCACTGCTGCTTTTAGTGATTTTATGTATGTTCTACTGGAATTGGAAACGAAGTGCATCTGTTCAACCGATAAACATGAATGCTCCCACCGAGCCAGCGACATCTACGTCCATCGAAATCCCAAGACCAGTTTCGTTCGCCCGACGAAAATCACTAGACCTATTGGCTGGCCCTTCAGCAATTAAAGAGGAACACTATGAAGTTGTTGAGAGTATGTACTGCATGGTTTTGTTCTGATCAATAGCTTACAATAATCTCTCTACTGTGTTTTAAGGACACACGTTAGCTGTGGAACGCAAATCATTTGACCCATTACCAGTCCCTCCAACGAATCCAGTGCTATACGGTGAACTTTTTGAGAGTAAGTACTACATATCTCGATTTCTTTCACAAACTTTCTAGGATTTCTATCCATGTTCACAGGCCCATACGATGTCCCATCAAATAACAATAGAGTGAGCAATTACAGCGCAGATGATATCTATGAAGAACTTCACCCGATTTATAAACGCTAGGACGATCTACGGACAACAAACAGATATTTTTCTAACATTCTCAGCGATGAAGTGTATTTTAGTAATAAGTTATTTAGGTTTGCGAGTACATGTGAATAACCAGAAATGATATGCAGTTACAAATCAGTACCCGTCATACGAAGTTAGTCATTTGGTTGAAAATTGTTTACTGGGCCAGTTCGTGCGTAGCTTGTTTTTATAGCATACTTTTGACTTCTGAAAATTTAAAATAAATGAAGTTAAAATATATTTCAAACAAATGTTTTCACCCAATCCTCATTGTCGTAGGAATAACCCTCCACAACCACGGTACAACTGCAGGTTTCATTAGATTGGCAAGTTTTTTTATACAATATATTTATCCATCAATCAACTGGTTTTGCCTGCGTATGGAATTTCCCTCTTGATGATCTACTGATGTTTCTTCTACGTGGAAGTAACCTGCTGATCCGTTCATGTACGTGTGACCATTTGTGTCGTTCTTAGGCGTACTTTTTAATCTGTACAGAATGTGGCCACAGAGTTCCGAAGCGACAATTACATCATTGCCTGAATACTTCGCCTACGGCACAAAAGCGACAACTACCACACATAGCCAACATTGGTAGCACGATCGCAGCTCGTCGGATAGCGTCATCTTGTTGTAAACACTTGACCGTCGGACAGCTGCCGGCCAAGCACTCCCTCTATCTGCGTTCTAAGCAAAGTTGATAAAGCGTCGGACAGGGGCAGTGAATTAATCCTCCCGGAACCGTCTTAGCGCGCGGTCGAAGTTCTTTTGCATAGTACGGCCGTTCTGCTTTTTCGAATGGAAAGTTTCAAGTGGTGTCTGCTGGTGGCGGTAGCCCTGACGTGCCAGTTTGGGCTCGCCCTCGGCCAGGAAGGTGTGAAAACGTGGCGCAAAGGTGGCGGTAGTGTCGGTGGTGTTAAAGGTTCCCACGGTCCAAGCGATCCGGCACTCAATGGAAGTGTTGTACCGATGGAAGTGAGGCCCGGCCAGAACCAGACTTCGATGAGCCTGCACCGCTCGAATGATTCCGTCAGCGCATTCGATCGGTTCATGAATAAAACAAAGGGTGAAATTCCGAGCGGAGTGTGCTTCGAGGAGATACCGACGGTCTCACTACTGAAGGATAATCATCGTGGGGACGTCCCACTTGGGAATGGCGTAAGTCCCTTTGCGGTGGAGAGCCAGAACAGAACGTTATTTGATGAATTAAATGACTTTCACTCCATTGCTCCTTTCCCAGTCCAATCCATCGCTGAGCCGCGTGCAGGTGTGTTGTCCCGGATACGAGCGTAATGTGCACAACTTCCGCAAGTGCGAACCGGTGTGCGTGGAACCCTGCCAGAACGGGCTCTGCGTTGGGCCGGAAACTTGCCAGTGTTACCCGGACTTTGTGGTGAACCAGCGAGGCCAATGTGTACCGACATGTCCGATCGGATGCGATCATGGAGTATGCGAACCGGGAACGGGAGTATGCCGTTGCAACGAGGGATACGAGCTGGAGCAACCTGGCGGGAAGCTGTGCGTACCGAAGTGCACCGGAGGCTGCGGAGAGGGTCGCTGCGTCGACGTGGAGCGTTGTGAGTGTAATCATGGATACGGTTTTGATCCACAGCTTAAATGCGCTCCAAAGTGCGAGCGAGGTTGCCTGGGTGGAACATGCGTAGCGCCTAATGTCTGCACGTGCAACGCTGGATACGAGCAGACAGACACAGGCTGTGAACCCGTTTGTTCTAAGTAAGTAAGATAACAAATAACCCATCTGCTGTTTACATTATCCCACCAACTGAAAGCATTCTTCATGTAATCTCTCTTCCAGTGGTTGTTTCCATGGTGTATGCACCGCACCGGAAACGTGCACCTGTAAGCCGGGCTACAAGATGTCCACCGATGGCCAATGTACGGCGTCCTGCGATCAGCCGTGCCTAAATGGGGAGTGCACTGGACCGAACGTTTGCAGCTGCAAACGGGGATACACCCTGGACGAAGTAAACCCTTTCCAGTGAGTGTATTCGAGTGTGCAGAATATGTGGATGAGCCAATCACTGACACTTTCTTATCATCTTCTTTTATCTCCATCCAGCTGCATCCCACACTGTGCCAACGGATGTCCCAACGGAGTTTGCTCCGGTCCGAACATGTGCCTCTGTAACGCAGGATACGTGAAGGACCGTTCGCTAAAAGGAAGTCAGGCCTGTGTGAAGCGCTACGATACCGCAACGAAGTCGTAGGCAGGGAATCCCGATAACAGCACGACCATAACGCAACCATCTACCGTGCTTAAATTCGTCGAGTATGATACACTCCTTGCGAAACTTTGCGGTCCAGAACGACTTTGTTTGATAACGATTATCGCCATGTGAAATGCACTTTGTCGCCGAACAGCGAAACAACTGAGTTGAAATAATCTTTTGACACACGAAAACGAATCAAAGTATAAAAATACATATAATAAATATTGTTCTACATTGTACTCTTCCGAATTAAAATATCCATAAATATGCATTCCACTCCAGTATTTTATCTTCATGTTCAAACGTAAATTTTTATACCGTTTTACCCTCGTTATCTATTCCGATTTTTCAGGAATCAGTTTTTGTTGTTTAGTAGAATTGTGTTCTATTTCTTAGTGTAAATATAGCAAACGTTCCGTAGCGTCATGCATTACAACGGAAACTTGTTATTCTTTTTCGTATATTTTTAACATCAAGTTTCATTTTTAAAACATTTTCAACTGCGTTTCCCTTAGTTCCCATGTTAGTGGAAAAAAAATTTACGCACTTATAGTTTTGTGGAAACGAGTGGAGCAGCCCATAATTTAATTGAAGAAAACAGTTTAGATTTGAAACAAAGTCCACTGTTTGTTTAGAAAACTAACGTGTGTTTTCTTTTTGATATATTTGCAAAATACAATGAAAACCTAGCAATTTAGCTGCTTTAATGTTGAAGACGATATCAATCGACTCTTTGATTGATCTTTTCAGTGATTGATTTATGTATTCATTTGAAATTTTCGGAATAGACAGCAGATTAAAACAAAGAATTTTCTAGCTGCACACCACAACTATTTTGCAAAAGAATATCTCTATGGTTTCAGTATCTTGTTCAACAAGTGTTCCTAAAGCGCAACGTGTTTCTTTAGCAGAACATTTTGGAAACCACAATCATCTGAAGAACCCCAAATCTGCGCGTATGACACATTTTCTGAGAAGTTTGCGTTTCTGCGTATTGCCATGACTTCTCTGATAATATTTATCATAAGCTACATAAATAGTTTGGACGGACTAAACTTTAATAAAAACTTGTTTTCGTTACCATTTCTTATCATATTTTTGCAACGCATGTCTTGCAGTTGTTTCGTTTTGTTTGTTCAATATCGTTTTTTTGTTTGTTCAATATGTTGAATGCGAAACGGATGAAAATATTTGCACAATAATTACTTTAGTCACCCTCCGGTATTCAAAACGGCTCACCACCGATTTGCAATATACCATCTTACGCTCATAGCAACTCTCTTCGGAGAGAGACCTTGTGACCTTCGCAAGGAGAGAACATCGCCTAGTGGGTGTTTTCCCACATAAAACAAATTAGTTAATTAGTTAATTAGCTTTGTTAGTTAATTTACGCTTTAAAAAAATAAAATTGTTTATTTGTTTATGAGTTTATATATCACTTACGATTTTGCTACTTTGAAGAGCTCTTCATATTTGAAATTATGTAATGAATATAGAAAAATGATAAAACAATCGTACATAGATTTAACAATTTTCTAAATTTTTCAAAGGATCTTCCTAGGAAAATAAACTAATCTTGCTCTGTTGTTTCGAATCGTATTACGGGGTTAATCAAGTCACCAAGTCTGAGGTAGAATACTCTGTTATATTCTGTGGAAAATTTACATGTTTCATTGAAAAATTCTGTATGTGAACATGAACCATATGTAGCCTTCATGTTTTTTGCTGAAAACATTTGCTATGTATTCCAGATGCCCGACTTAAGGCCTGCCGTCCGGTTCTTGATTATGTTGCAATCACAGTCCATTTGTTTGTACACTGTTTATTTTTTCTCATTTTTCATTCCCCAACAATCAATAATCAAAGACCGACATATGCTCCTTGGGGTGGATTAATTATTCATAAAGCCAAGTGTTTAATTGAAACAAATAAATTAGCCCTCGGGAAGTGGATGGTTTCTTATCGGTGTCGACAGGGGCAAAACACCAAGCCACAACCACAAGCATGCGGTGTGACACAAATAGCTGCTGCTGATGAATCGCGCCCTTAACCCTTCACAAACCGTTGCTTGCTTTGCCACATGAACTTCCCATAGGCGCCCTATACTCGTTCGTTACGGGATTTCTGATGCGTTTGGTTTTGGTCTACCCATTTTCCATATCCAGAAACCCATTCGGCGGCCCATTAGAACACCCATTAAGTCCAGCCAGCTCACATCGGCCCAGAAGCGTTCGATTGTTGTCCCTTTGATGGTAGTGGCGCTGCCTGACTCGCCAAGTGGGGAGAAAAAGGGAGCGCATGTTCTGCTGCCTAGCGCGTGTGATGCATTTCAATTGCAGCGAAGGGAAGTCTGTATTTCATTCTTCGTTTGTTGTGTTTTTTTGTTATGCAAAACGCACTTATAAACCATACGGCGGACGTTAATGCCGTAGGGATGTAAACTCGACGGTGAAGTGTGCGAAGGAAGGAGATTTTTTGTGTGTAATATTGTGTGTGTAAGAGGTTAGAAGACGTAACGCAGCCCAGTACAAGTCAGCGAAGGCGCGGAAACGCCATCAGCATTCTGATAAGTCTTGTGCGATCGCTCCGACGTCCGAGCCGCTTTTCTCGCACATTCTCCGCAGAGAACCTTTGCGGAGGAACGGAATAAATCATTCGGCAACGACCATTTCCCTTCGATAGACTGAGGCAATCTCGTCACAGCGAGGCCACCGGAATTTCGATCAAGTGTGTGGTATCGATCGACGGCGTTAAGAATTCCTACGACAAAGGAAGCGTCACCAAGCGGCGGGCGGAAGAAAGCCAGAACTGCACAAGAAGCCAGGCACGGGCACGATATTGATCGTGCGGGTCGCTGTTGAGCGTCAGTACGCTTCCGAGCAGGGACAACGCTGGACGTCTCTTCAGCCTGCTTCGAATCAAAGTCGAGAGTGAGAGTGTCAAGAGTGATTGACGTGAGGATCGTCTAAGTGATAGAAGAAGTCGTAGTGTACGATCCTCCGTACAGGAGCTGCTACCATGATCGGATTAAGGTTTACAGTGACGGGTTTCCTGTTGGTGATGGCACTCTCCACCACAGTGTTTGCTGCTACGTGCTCCAACACGACTGCGTAAGTGTTAACATAGTGCAAAACTATCTGGTATTTTTTTAACTAGTGCAAAATCTTCTTGAAATAAACGCATTTCTCTCCACCTATAGCACAATACGAATAGAAATGAAGAATGGTAAACGAAAACCGATCATAGAAACGCCATGCTGCAGTGGTTACAAACGACAGCGGGATAGAAAATGCATACCCATATGCTCTCAAGCGTGTGAGAACGCCATCTGTACAGCACCGGAATATTGCACCTGTAAACCTGGTTTTACGAAACTATCGGACTACAGGTAAGAAGGATGATGTCTCACACTAAATTAGAGGGACGAGAAAAATATAAAGATTCTGATTAGTTTAAGAACACAATTAATTGAAGTGATACCAGCACCAGACTATTTTTTTGGATCAATAATTTGTTACTATTATTGTTTAAAAACAAATCATCCCAAGAAACTTGTGTTCACGCACGTGGGAGATGATTTATTTTTAAATCAATTGGTAAGGAGCTTCTGTACGAGTTATATTTCTTGGAATGATAATCCCTTGACCTTACAGACATGCTTTATGCAATAAAATTAGTGCTGCACTCTTTAATCGTTTTTCATAGCGGAAATGGAATCGTCAGTACGGTTGAAGTGAAGGTATTGATAACAGTTCTCACTTCGAGGATGCGTTTTACGCAATGTTTCTTCCGATTTTCTCGTTGTTCGTTGTGTCATTCTTATCACATTTTGCTCATTCTTTTGCCCCGGTTCAGATGTATTCCGCACTGCGAAGACTGCGATAACGGTATCTGCACAAGACCGGGCTTCTGCCAGTGTCACTACGGGTACACCAAGGCCGAGAACGGGGCATGCGTGCCCGAGTGCAACAACTGCGCCAACGGATTCTGTTCCGACCCTAACGTATGCCAATGCCACGATGGGTACGAGTTCCAGGGATTCGGTGAGGCACGATCCTGCCGGCCCGTCTGCAAGGGAGGCTGCCTCAACGGCCAGTGTATTGCTCCGGACGAGTGTCTGTGTGCGGAAGGCTTCACCAACGACGGTTCGACGGATGAGTGTGTTCCGGTGACCTCACCGAAACCGCCGCCTCCTCGCTGCCAGGAAGGATACGAGGAACGAGATAGCGAGGATGCGGGCAACGTGACCTGTGTTCCGATCTGTTCCGAGCCGTGTCGAAATGGAACCTGCGTTGCACCCGACCGTTGCGAGTGTTTGGCTGGGTTTTCGACGGAAAATTCAACCTCCCCGTTCGTCTGTCAACCGGTGTGCTCCGGAGGGTGCGTGCACGGAGATTGTGTTGCACCGGGAAAGTGCATTTGCCACGCGCAGTACGGGAAAATCGGCGACGAGTGTATACCGCTGTGTGAGAAGTGTTCGCTCGGGCAGTGCGTCGCTCCGAACGTTTGTGAGTGTGATCGTGGATACCGGCTGATCGAGGGAGACTGCGAGCCGATCTGTGAAACGGAGTGCAAGAATGCCGTTTGCACCGGACCGAACGCATGCACTTGCCTGCCCGGGTACAACTACACCGACATCAACGCGCTGTTCGACTGTCTGCCGGTTTGCGATGAGGAGTGCATCAATGGAAAGTGTGTCGCTCCACAGACGTGCCAGTGCAACGAAGGTGAGGATATGAATCGTTCCTTAAGGATGTGAGGAGTGCATTGAGAACTGTTTTATCAAAAAACAAACAGTACACTGTTGAAGCAAAGTACCGAAAAAGTACCAAAATAGAAATGAATCATCTTTCGCCGAAAATTGTGTCAAAGTGCAGTCAGTAGGAAGAAACTGAGATAAAATACTTCGTCACAACATTTTTATCGCTTGCAGTTAGCAATTTTTGTGACTTCCTATTAATTACTAATGATTCATTTTGCTTCTACGTATCAAACGTGGTTTTGTTTTGCTTTGCAATTTTTGGGTAGATGTGTTTGATACCGTTTCAATAACGGAAGTTTTTATCTTTACATTTTATTTTTAGCATATGGCATGAATAATAATTTGCAATACTCATTTTTTCCGTATTTGATGTAGTTGAGTTTTGCGATTGAGTTTCAAGTTTTATGAATCACTTTTATAACGTAATGTTAAACTCTCTAAGCGAACCAATATTCGTCCGTGGAACTAAGATCATATCTGAAATATAATTCTAATATGTTTTCCGGTACTTCGTCCCCTTGTAGGGTACGTGCAAGATGAAGACGTGCGTTCGAAATGCCTCCACCCGGTGGAAGTGTGTCGTAAACGATGCAGCAATGGTCAGTGCCATGGTGCGGAATGCTACTGCGATTCGGGCTACGTGAAAAGTCCCACCGACGGCCATTGCGAGAAAACGTGCCAGTTCGGTTGCACCAACGGTGACTGCAACGCGGGCGAATGCCTGTGCCACGATGGATACCGCCTGTCCTCCGACAACAGCTCGCTCTGCGAGCCGATTTGCGGTGAGGACTACGACTATGCCGGTACCGGCTGCGTCAATGGTCGGTGCGTGCGCCCCAACGTGTGCCAGTGTGACGATGGGTACGAGTTTGTCGACGCCAACCAGACTCGCTGCGAGTCGTCGGAAGAGATCGCCCGGAAACGCCAGCTAAAGGAGCGTGTGGCGAAGTGCAAGCAGAACTGTATGAACGGGATGTGTAGCGGAGGACAGTGCGTGTGTTTCACGGGTTACGGCCAGCCGGAAGGCAACCCGTGTACCTGCGTTGCGAGCTGCAAGGAACCGTGTCAGAACGGGACCTGTGTCAAACCCGATCGCTGCGAGTGCCTCACAGGGTTCGAGTTCGTCGAAGGAAGCAACAGTGTGTGCCGATCGAAGGAGGACCTCGCAAGGGAAGCGAACGAGTTGTGCGAGTCGCGCTGTCAGAATGGAGCCTGCGGTGATGGCATCTGTCACTGTATGATCGGCTATCGCGCTTCACCGGAGGATCCTTTCGTGTGCCTCGCGGTCTGCAATAGGCCATGCGTGAACGGAACTTGTGCCGGAAACGATCGTTGTCACTGCGCGGAAGGCTACAGTCTCAGCGTGACGGACGACCATCTTTGCGAACCGATTTGTTACCCGCCGTGTAGCAACGGAGCGTGCGTTGGACCGGACCAGTGTGCCTGCCATCCTGGCCACATTCCCGGGGAGGACAAAAACTCCTGCAAGAGAGAAGAAACTCCGGAGGAAAAGGCTGCCCGAGTGAGACAGGCTGAGTGTTTGCGAGAATGCCGCAACGGTGTGTGCGCGGAGGGTGTCTGCAAGTGTGTGGAGGGTTTCTACCACGAACAAGGCAATGTGCTTCGATGCGAGCCATTCTGTGAGAAGCCTTGCGAGGCTGGTCGCTGCATTGGAAACAATACTTGTGAGTGTTTCAAGCAATACGTGCTGACGGAGAAGTTTGTCTGTAGTCCTGTTTGCACAGTCGATTGCGGGAATGGCGTATGTGTGGAACCGAATGTGTGCCGCTGTAACGAGGGCTACGAGATGTCCCTGGACAACCAATGCAAACCGGTCTGCGGGCCTACGGGATGCACCAAAGGAGAATGCGTGGGTCCGAATGAGTGCGTTTGTCTGAATGGATATGTTCCAGATGAGGAGGATCCTACTGTTTGCCACCTAGAACCCAAAGTGATCGTCCAGTCTTATGAACAAAGGTATGTAGAAACGGCACCAACCAACGCTCGAGCCGTTAAAGAACGTCGTCGGACGGATCTCTTTCTCTCTCTCCCCAGCGCGAACAACGATTACTTCAAAATATCCTACATCCACTACTTCATACCGGTGATTGCGGCTGCCGCGCTGATCGCGGCCATCCTCATCGGGAAACTGATCGTGCGCAACCGCCAGAAGAACTACCACGTAGGCAAGCTCGGTAACGTAGCGCGGCGACGGACGGCGGACCGGAAACGCGCCGGCGGCAAAGCATTCGGCAAACGTGCCCCCGATGACCGTACCACCGATTATAACGATTACAATCTGGTCGTTCTCTTCCCTACAGAGAGCAAGGAAAACTGTGTCTACTTCATGCCGAACCCGCACTCCCAAACCGACGAGCTGACCAAATTGAATCTCGAAATTGAAACCATTTGAAGCGAGCGGGCCAACGCAACGGAACGAAACACGCTTTTCATTCGGAACGAAATGTAACACGTGACAACAGCACCGAACCCAAACTCATTCACCTCATTCGCTCTCCATATTCGGCTCGTCCGTTGTTGGTGGTTTGCTTGATTTTTGCCACACCTGGAAATGGAAGAAGGAAAAACGGCAAACGGTCTACATGAGTGTGACACAGTCCAGTTTTTCCTTGATGGCTCTCTGTAAATAGATTTGAACGCTGTTGCTTCCTAGGGAGCGACGACAGACCAGCTCCGACGCCTACAACCAACGAGCCGTAACGATTAGCCCTTAGAAACGAAATGTGCTTGTTCCAGAAGCAGAAAAAACGATGATACTCATATTGAAAGCATTGTAACGAATCTAAAAGCTCAATAAAAACTAGTTTCTGGAATTTAAAGGAACATGTATCTAGGCATGTCTTATTGATCATAGAAGAATAAAAATGGCTCCTTCCTGCACAAATCCCAATCATTCCCTTGTTCTTAGTTTTGTTTTGTTCTTCACCTAACATCTTGCTTTCCAGGAAAACAACGAAGTGATAAAACTTTCCTTTTAATCTTTATTGTTCCGATCTCAAGAAATTCTTATTCAGTACAATATTTAACAAATCAACAACAACCAAAACTCAACGGTTAAAATTCATCTTAAAGAACTCGGAAAATTGATAACTTTTTAAAATTCGTTATTGAAGGTTACCAGAAAACAGGTCAACACAAAACTAAAACAATTTGAAGTAGGTTTGTTTAACCATTGATCTAATCGTTAATTTATTTTAAGAGATGAATGCCCCAGAAAATGAGGATGAGGTAAACAAAATAAAAAACAACTTATTTAACATTAGACCCGAATTCGTAGATATATTCACTCATAGCAAACCAGTTCAGGATGTCGCTATTAACAGAAACTCCCGAATCTTACACGTATGGCTCACATCCTATCAATATTTCGTTTCTAAGAATAGCAAAGACTTGTTTTGATATCCGTTATCTCAAAAGGAAAGTAGTGCAGAATATAATTTACCCAAATTTTTAAAATATTCTCATGAACCGTTCTTATCGTATTTTGGGGATACTTCTGACCAACGTCCAAATGCGACATCTATGATATTTTTACTAAACAGCTTGCTACTTAGGTGAGGTTCATTTTATCTGCGCCCATCTTAAGTTGATAGTGCCATATCTATTAGAATGTTTCCATTCAAATAAATGGCGTTGATTCCTCTGGAGATACGATAAAAACACAAAATAATTGCATGCAGTAAATGTTATTGTAATGATACATCAGTTAACTAAAAAAATTGAACGATCTATCAAGCGATCTTAAGCCATAACCGACAAATTTTTTTTTTTTGGCATGATATTCAGTTTATGTGTGCCTACACGGTCGATTGCTGATACCTTATCTTCATTGGGTGGACACGAACTGTCTAACAATATTACACCTTTCAAATTTGTACTGAGCACAAAGGAAATGCGTACAATATGGACTGCACTGCAACATAGAAATGTAAAAAAAGGAAATGCAACTCTTGATGATGTTATGAACGAAATAACATTAGATTTTACAATGTTTTGCATGAAAACACGTAAAGCAACAACAAGAACTATGTGTTCTACGGGAACATAAATATTGTGGGAAAAAACAACCGCACGATACTAATTTACATTATCACACGGAATTTCCGAGGATGTGAGCCATTGAGATGAATTTGTTTTTTTTTTATTTTTTGAGTAATGTGTAAAACCCAACACTAGTCAGCGCAGAAACAGTCCACGGCCCAGATAGGCCTTGCGCAACCGTTATAAAATCCCAAAATTATTTTCAAGCGTCAGTTTGCTTCCGAGCAGGGACAACTTTAGACATGCATGTTGCGCTAGCGAGGTTCTAACGATTCTTCAACTACAAACGGGTGCTTCAGGTCGAAGTCGAAAGTGAGAGTGCCAAGCGTGATTGCCGGGAGGAAAGGATCGTCTAAGTGATTGAGAAAGTCGTAGTGTACGCTCCTCCGATCTTAAGCCAGGTACCTCTGACATGCTCAATCTAAGATGGACAACGACGGGTTTCCTGTTGGTGATGGCTCTCTCCTCCACAGTGTTTGCTGCCACTTGCTCCAATACGACCGTGTAAGTGTCAGCATAGTGAAAACTAGTTATACGTGGCAGAATCAATACGTTTCTCTCCACCTATAGCACAGTACGAATGGAAATGAAGGATGGTAGACGAAGAGCTATTATACATGTGCCATGCTGCAAAGGATACAAACGGCAGCGTACAAAATGCATTCCGATATGCTCTCAAGCGTGTGAGAACGCCATCTGTACAGCACCGGAATATTGCACCTGTAAAGCTGGTTTTACGAAACTATCGGACTACAGGTAAGAAAGGAAATTATATAGTAATATAATTAAATTTGATTTGGTTTACAAGATTTTTTTCACGTGAGAGTAAAATTCGACCAAGCTAGGAATGTTTAGGGGAATCCATGCGAGTTATATTTGTAGAATCGATAATACCGTGACCTTTCAGGCACGCTTTATGTGAGGATGCGTGTTACGCAATGTTTCACCCGATTTCCTAGTTGTTCGTATACAGTTCTTATTATATTTTGCTCACTCTTCCGTCCCGGTTCAGATGTATTCCGCACTGCGAAGACTGCGATAACGGTATCTGCACAAGACCGGGATTCTGCATGTGCCACTCCGGGTACACCAAGGCCAACAACGGAGTATGTATGCCCGAGTGTTACAACTGTACCAACGGATTCTGTTCCGACCCCAACGTGTGCCAATGCAACGATGGTTACGAGTTTGTTGACGTCAACCGGACACGCTGCGAGCGGTTAGAAGTGATCGTGAAACGTGAGGAAAAATAACGCGTGGCCATGTTCAAGCAGAACTGCATCAACGAGGTGTGTGACGATGGACAGATCCCTTTAACCTGTGCCGTTCGCTGCGAAGAACCATGTCAAACCAGAACCCGTGGTGATATTCGTCGAAGGAAGCAACAGCATTTGCCGGTCGAAGGAGAATCTTGCGAAGGAAGCAAACTACTAGAATACATCACGCTGAAAAACATGGAGGCTTGTCTTAGCTAAATAAGTTAATTTGTACCATGCAGCAGTTGAAAGGGAGGCAATAAGTTAAATTAAAAATAAATAAATGAATTTGATTCATGATGTGTGTTTTAGTAATTTTGTTCATAAACCGGGGTCGGAAATTCAAAGTTCAGAATGTTCAGTGTACGTTACTCTGCTATTGAAAGATCACATAATATCAATTCGAAATATTCTACATGTAAAGCCTGTCTCATAGTAAATTGAGCCAAAGAAAGCGCGCTACTGTGGCGCCTCTAGTAGCGTTAGCCGGAAACTAATATTTTTAGTAGTATTAGTGAATAGTAACAATGAAGTTGTGAAAGTTTCAGACCTGTACTATTGTTTTTCGCTAAATGCCGTATAATGGAAATTGAACGACCAAAAATAAATCCGCACAAAATACTATAGCACCAAGGCAAATGAGCAAATTGAATATACTGCGAACCCACTAAAATAAAAAACAAAAAAATGACAAGTATTTTTCTTTCGTACAGTTTTATATGAGGTTTGTTAAAAAAATATGTTTTTACTTTTTGCGTGTTCCCTGTTCTTTTAAATTCACGTATTTTGTTTTTGTTTCCTGCATTAACGCCCATGTCATGGATCGGGACACCGTTTTCGCAACCTCCGTTAACTTCCTCTTGCAAAGAACATCTGTAACTGTTTCACCACTTTGTCTAAGACGAAGTTTTGTGATTGCCCAGATTTTTTCGATGGGGTGAAACTCTGGGAAAATTGGTTTTGGTACCAAGTGATCTTATTGGCCCAGTACCACTCCAAGACAACCGTAGAATAATGGCAGGTCGAAAAATCGGCAAAAAAAGTATGTGAATTTATACGAACAGGGATCACGCAAAAAGTAAAAACCTATTTTTATAACAAACCTTATGTATAACTGTACAAAAGAAAAATACTTTTAATTTTTCTTTGCTTTTATTATGGATTCCAGGCCTTGCCAATCTGTCCACCGGCGCTCCAGTTATTTGTGCGGATTTATTTTGGGTCGTTCAATTTCCATTATACGGCATTTAGCGAAAAACAATAGTACAGGTCTGAAACTTGCACAACTTCATTGTTACTATTCACTAATACTACTAAAAATATTAGTTTCCGGCTAACGCTACTAGAGGCGCCACAGTAGCGCGCTTTCTTTGGCTCAATTTACTATGAGACAGGCTTTAATAAATCATCCGACAAAAATCTTTCCTTATGCTATCTTTTATTTTGTCCTTCGTATTAAAAGTTACAGGAGAATGTAGGAAATTTTAAAATTCCATGTTGTGTATTGCTACTATGGGGGTCCACAACCGCCGAACGGTATCACCGGTTAGAAAATCGACCCACGAGCGCCGAGTGCCTCGACAGCGTGATTTCGAATCCCAACCGAAACCGGACCCTCTCTTGCACGAGAGGATCTACTGTAATATAATACAACACATTGTCATACGAAATTTAACACAGTGAATACATTATTCAGAATGAAATTTGTTTATCCTGTGAAATCATTCTATTGTTTGGTCATATAATACACCCCTCAAAAGAAAGAAACGCTTCCCTCACTGTTGCATTTGCTTACGTGGGTAAGAGTTCCTTGTGTCAATTAGGAATCCTATATAATAATTTATGCTTTCAAATGTATAAATGTATGGTTTCATGAATTTTTGTTTTCTGCAGAACCTGTTTATTCCAAATTATTCCTATTTATTGCAAAATAATTATTAGTTTATTAGTTTTGCTGAATATTTTTCACTTAACGACGATTTCTTTGATTTTCAATCATTTCTTTTTTATTGAAGTTCATCGTACTAAAAATAAATAATCCTGGAAACGTATGTAGCTAAGCACACAACATCCTCGGGGTGAAGCAAATGAATACTGCAAACAAAGGACTCAAATCAATCATTTGCTCGTTTCGTACCGTTTTTCTTTTTCTCTTTTTTTTTCTCTCTCTCTCTCTCTCTCTCTCTCTCTCTCTCTCTCTCTCTCTCTCTCTCTATCTATCTCTCGCTCTCTAAACCCACCGGATCGTATCGGTCAGCAGCTAATGGATGGACGTTTCCACGGGGTTACTCTTTTTAAGACACTTGTACAGCAGTACGGAACCGATCACTAGCACGGCCAAGGCGAGCACAGCCACGGCAACAATGATCCAATGGTTGGACTCGACCGACTCCAGCACACCGGCCATCTGAATCTGTTCTGGTTGTGCGGTGCTTTCATTCCCTTTGCTCATCTCCGGAGTTGACGGCATGGATGATGCCAACACCTGTACTCGCTGTTTCGTATCCAGCGCAATGCAAGTGCCATTGGAACTGATCACACCGGATTCGCAGATGCATTCTCTCTTGGACGGTATGGCAAGGAAACCTTCCGGGCAGTTGAAGTCAACCGGGGCACTGTTCTGATCCTCGGACTCTTCATCCTCGTCTGCATCATAATCGTCGCTGACGGAGAACCGACTCCGGAAGGGATTTCCATCTTCGTCCCTATCGGCGGATGTCTCGCAAATGTGTCCATCCCGTAGGTTGGCCCCCTCATCACAGAAGCACCACCCATCGACACATTCGCCTCGTATGCACGGCGGGTCGCATAGACGGCGACATTCCCCATCGGACTCCAGGACGAATCCTCGCTCACAAAGGCACACGTTCGGTTCAGCACAGTACGCTCCTCGACCGCACGGCTCCTCGCAGTACGGTTCACACCGACCGTCGTGTGTTTCAGCGTAGCCGGGCAGGCAGAGGCACACGTTGGGTTGCGTGCAGATACCATTGACACATCCATCACTGCAAACCGGCCGGCAGTGGACGATCGAGTCTGGGTCGCTGATCGCAAGCTGATAGCCATCGTGACACGAGCACACATTGTTCTCGATGCAATCCCCGTGCATGCAGTTCACGAAGCGTTCGTCACACTCAATCGGCGGAGGCAGGGAAGGAGGAGTTGTGGGGCACACTAGAGGTGGTTCGGTCGGGCAAACGGTCTCCGGGCACGGCGTAACCGGAGGGCAAGTGATCGGTACGGTTGGAGGTGCTTTGGTGGTGGGTTTGGTGGGTGGAACCGTAGGACATACCACCTTAGGACAGGGCGTTGGAGGAGGAGGTGGTGGCGGGCATGTGACATTGCATGAGGCGACATCCTCTCGCGGTAGTACCTCGGGGCAGGTGAGCTTAGGACAAATTTCCTGCGATGGTTCCTTGCAAACACACTCGCTCGTGGTGTTGGCTACCTCATAGATGATGACATCGTCATCACACACGACCGGTTCCGGAATGAGTTCACATGTCTGAATCCCTCGCTCGTCGTTGGTGGAGTAGTAGTCGTCGAAGCACCGGCACGAGTTTGGACCTCCGCATATCCCGAACGTACAGTTGACCACGTTAGGATCACAGAACGGAGAGCACTCGCTTGTCGATTGTTCCAGCGTTTCGTCCTCCGTTGGTACAAATCCTTCCAGACACTGGCACACATTCGGTGCCACACACCGCCCGTTGATGCATTCGGGAACACACACCGGCTCACAGCGATCCGTTGCCTCCCTATACACGTACCCATCGTCGCAAAGACACTCGTCGGGCGCGAGACACCGTCCATTGGAGCATCCGTTGGTGCACAGTGGCACACATCTCGCCGTATCGCCATTGTCCGGAACTCGCAGATAGTATCCCTCCGCACACTGACATCGGTTCCCTCCAAGACACACCCCATCGTAGCAGTCGACCACAGCCGGATCACAGCTTGGCTCACACCGATCGCTTCCCGGAAGTCGCGCGAAGCCCTCATTGCAGATGCACGTGTCGGGCGCAATACAAGCCCCGTTTGCGCAACCACCTTCACAGCTTGGCTCGCAGATCGAAGGGAACTGCTCCGAACGGGCGTACCCCGGGTGACACTCGCACCGGCCCTCCTCCACGCAGTATCCGTTGACGCACTGCGACCGGCAAGTCACAGGTTCGCACAACATTCGGCCATTCCGAATGGCCAACGTGTAGCCCTCGTTGCACTCACACACGTTGGGTTGCGTACAGCGACCGTGGGTGCAGTCGACCAGGGACTCCTCGCAGACTGGCTCACATACGCTGGAGCTATTGCCGACGAAGCGGTGTCCGGCTAGGCATTGGCATACATCTGGCCGAATGCAGTATGCGTTGACGCACTTGTTTCTACAGTATGGCGTGCAGATGGACGACTTGGAGTTGATGGCTGCAAATGAGTGGTTTAAAACATTATTCACAAATTCACAATGGTATGCAAACATCCATTCATTATATTTCCTATGTGAACCAGGCATCAAACGGTAATGTTGTGCGGAAGGATAGATTATCAAATAAATATTTACTAGTAGAATATTAAAATTATAGGATAGGAAAGGAGTAGGATCGAAATTCAATCGAAACAACTATGAAATCATAACATATTTTTAATCGATGAAAAAGATCCTTCAAAAATAATATGCGTTGAGTTGAATGTATATGGTGGTCCATGTGTGAACCGCTTAAACATCATATTACATGGTGATCTTAATGTTGTATTAAATGATTTGATCTATCAGATTCAAACTAAAACATATGATAAAGACTTACAGCTGGAGGTGGCATAGTAACCCTTCAAGCATTGGCAGTGATCCGGCGCCACGCAGAGACCATTGGAACAACCGTTGGAACACTTCGGTTCACAAACATTCCTGCTCTTCTCACTCTTGACGTAACCTGAAGGGGTGAAAAAATTGGGAAAGTAAAATTAATGTGTGGTTTACAGATAGTTCTCGGCACAAAAAATTACTACCTTTTTTACAATCACAAACATCCGGTGCGACACAGATTCCGTGTACGCAAGGTTTCGTACAGAGCGGTACACATTTGCTACCCGTCGTCGGATCAAGCTGATAACCGTCGTGACACTGGCATCGGTCTCCCCCCACACATACACCATTCTCGCAAGTGTTCGCGCACCGTGGCTGGCACACTCCGATGGTTTCATTGTAGAGAAACCCTTCGGCGCACTCGCAAACTCCAGGACCAGTGCAAACGCCAGCCACGCAACCTTTCGGACAATCCGGAACGCAAACGTGAGGCGTTGCCTCATCACGGACGCGGTAGTTCCGGTGGCACACGCAAGTATTCGGTGCCACACAGTCTCCGTTGACGCACGGTTCAGAGCAGGCCGACACACACACGGATGTGTCATCTCCGGCGGGACTATAACCGTCGCCACAGCTGCACTTTCCCGGGGCAACACATCTACCTCCTTGGCATGGTTTTAGACACACCGGGACGCAGTGGTTGCTCTCGTCCAGCTCGTATCCTTCGTTGCAGACACATTCATTCGGACCGATGCAGTTTCCGTTAAGACATCCCTCGGAGCAGACAGGTTCACAGGAGAAGTTTGATTGCGTGGATATGGTATATCCTGATACAAATGAAATAGAGGTATGGAAGTATAAGAAATATTTCTAGACTTAATAATAAACTGAACGATGTTGTCTATCTAAAAACTAACCTGCCTCGCACTGGCATACATTCGGTAACACACAAACTCCATGTCGACACTCCTCATCACACTGCGGCACACAGGCATTTTCGTCCGCCGTATCGGGTCGATATCCTTCATCGCATTCACAAACATCCTCGACACATCGCCCAAATCGGCACGAACGATCGCACTTCCGGCGACACACACCACTTCCAGGATCTCTTTCAAACCCATCATCACAGAAGCACACGTTCGGCGCAACGCATTCCCCATTTTGACACGTTGGAATACAAACCGGTTCACAACTGGAAAAATGAGACGGATTAAAAAGGAAGCACTTGGCATGATTAGTACCTCAAATGGACTCTTCACCCGTGCACATCTTACCGGTAATTATGCACTTTCCGGTAGCCGGAATAGCAGTCACAAGTATCCGGTGCGACACACTTGCCAAAAACACAAGGTTCACGACATGTTGGCTCACACTCCGTTCCTACCACGTGATATCCTTCGCAACACGTGGGTTTCTTGCGCACGTCATACCCGAGCTGGAATAGAATTGAACCAACCATGTAATGGAGAACTGTGACACTTGAGTTTATAATATTGTACACTAATAAAAACTCACAGAACACGTCAAGGCTTCCACCATTACCGGGACGCGTATGGTGTTCTCTGAGAACATACAAAAGTACGTTCCATCACCAAATTTTATAATTTCGCTTTTATTTTCCACCAACTTTGGCACCCTGGAACAAGAACACAGGAAAAAGGAAGTGATCACCAGATTTGCAGAACAAAGAATACACACAGGCACCATACTTTTCCTCCTCAAAGCACAGCTTTTCCACCGCCAATCCTGACTGAACTAGCTGCAGCAGCAGCACCGACACTAGACACCATACGGCCATCGAGGACCGTACCAGGCGGGGTGAATTTCCCAACAGTTGCCCCATTCCAAAGAACCAGAACACCACTGGGAGCGCCGGAATCCACAAGTGCGTGAGCGTTCGGTGGCCACCGAATCGTAACTAAATTGTCCCCACAGCAGATTGCTAGCACGCAGGCTACGCAGCCTCCTATTTGCGGAACTACGGGAAGGTTCTAGGCAACGGGAAGATTCTAGGCAACGGGAAATGACCCGTGGTAATCAAAATCGAAATTGGGGATGAACAAAACAGCGAGAAAAAACGACAAATGCGATCTTTCTAGGGTCAGAACGAACAAAACAGCACGCCCCACTCGATCGCCGTCTAAAGATTTCGAACTCCGGGTTTAGTCATACCCTGCTCGAGTACGCTTATCACGCTTGATTATAAAGCACCGGTTACGAAATTCTTGAGAGGATCGCTGGGGAACATGCCCTCAACCCTATGGTTGGTTCGTAATCTTAATTGCTTTCGGTTGACGGTTTTTCCTTGGTTTCTTCTGCCCTTAGTCTACGCACACAGACAGATTATGAACGTCGGTTGGGTAATCTGACATAACTTTCAGTGATGGTGTCAATTTTTCTGCTCTAGGCCGGAAAGACCTTCCAATTTATTGGTTTGAGATCACAGGATTGTGATTGAAGCAGTTCGTCCAATGTCACCGTGTTTTTTATAACATAAAACAAAACAAACAAATTAGTGCCAGCACATAAATTTAACCGACCTCTTCCAACACGCTACATGTTTTCCTTCGCTTAACTTGCGTCATGGTTCAGATGAAAAGATTTTGCATCCTTGGTGTCTACAATGCGACATTAAATTAAAGTCAAAAATGAAATATAAAATTCCATCGATAGCAAGCCATTTCCGCTTGATAACAAGATGTCACCGAAAACAAAACGAGCGTTCTTGTTTCGGGTTGAAGTTCTTTTCGCACGAGGCACTTCCAATCCAGCGTCACAACAAAAATACTCGCTGTTGCATGATGTACGCTATCAATTTGAGATTTACATTTTTCCACCAATCGATTCCAAAATAGCATCGATAGTACGGATGGATGAAGTGTGGCTGGGAGCGAGACCATCCGGCGTTTTCATAGCATTGCTAGGAACGCGCGGGATTGCTTTGTGGTTCAAGTCATCTCTCGCTTGCTCCGTCGTCTTATCAAACAACCCCACGAAATGTTTATGTGGGTCAATCGGATGAGCACCGGGGCTCTAATCGTTTGGATGATGAGCTTGATTTATTTATTTATTTGGAATGCAGCTACCATATGTTTTGTCTTTCTTTGCTACCTTACATTATCACGCTAGTTAACGCGGCATTTTGTGCGAACTGATTAATCCAAATTCATGATCACCAAATCCAAATTCATGGTTCCACTATCCATGATGATGGTTCGATGAACTCTTCTATTCTTCACTTAATAAGATTTTTGGTAAAATTGATTTTATTAGATTTTTGTTTACAAGCTTGACATATTGCGGCAGAAGTAGTTTTTTATTATCATTTCTTATCAAGCACACGCAGTATTAAAAATTCAATCAATCCACTCAAATTTGTCCAGGTTCGTCAAAGGTTAAATGCTTCGTAAAATCGGTGCGCGCCACATCCATAAACAGGAGCCTACAAGCAGAACAACACCACTTACAATACTTGCGCATGGAAAACGAACATTTAAAAACTTACTTAGAAATAGCTGTCGAAAGGTTAAATACACATAGAGTTTTGCTGGCTTCAGAAGAATTAATTCTTTTAGGCAATTGCTTCAAAAATAACATTTCTAATCAAAGCCTTCTCCGTTGGTAAATGTGAAAGTGTAGCGCCCATATAAACTGTAATATTCGATCTCGTGATTTTCTGTTCAGCGGACGTCCATCCGGTTGACTCCAGCTGGTCAAAAACGTTTTCCTTTCCGCGCGACTCATCAGATTCCACAATTCAATGTGCGGCTCAACGGTTCTGGGTTTGAACTTCGCTTTCCGTTTCATGCTGTAAGTTGTTTTGTTTGAAATGCGGCTTTCCGTTGACAGTTTCGTAACGTGACTGCTTTTCTTGAATAATTGTCGTTTTATACAAAACAATTAAAAAACCGATTATCCCACACAGAGTTGTTTGTATGATAAGTAACATTCATCTGAAAGGTTATTTGTCCAAATCAGTGCCCGAGTTAAAAAGTTATTATCAAAACTGCTTTACTTCACTTCACTACCAAGGTTATTTTGACTCTATACCGCCTTGTTATTTTTCCATGTTTGAGAAAATGATGGAACTTCTTTTCTTCTTCTTTCTATTCTTCATATCTTTTAATTGAGGGCTAAATTATACATCTCGATTCATATTTTACAAAGATATTACCAAAAACGTTTTTCCGACCATCATTTCGCACCGCGACACATGTTGTGAAGCTTTGTTACAAGAACCTTGGTAAATTGGTAAATATTTTGATCGACATGTCAATCTGACGTCGTGGCACTTCTCGATGCGTTGGTAAAGTGAATTTGTGGCGAAAAAAGTTAAATTTTGTGGTTGTCGAGCTTATAACATTCGTCGGGAATTACGTGGTGGTCCATTTTTTTAAGAAACCGGCCGCGGAAAGTGCTCCACTCAGGATGGGAATGAATGTGAGTCGGCAGGTTGATTTGGCGGAGAACGAATACTTGCAGCGATTTGTCGGCAAATCGCACGTCCCAGCATATGATGACGATTTTTGGAACAACTTCCTTCAATACCACATCAACCTACCGACGAACAGGTAAGTGCCAGCTAAGCCCCTTCAGCATGTTGGAAGAATAATAATTTATTGTGATTTTTCTTACCCTTCAGCCAGGAACAGCTGAGTCTCGATTCGCGACTGGAATCACTCTGCCAGAGCTTCATTAGTCACAACCTCCATACAGGAAATTTCGGATCATTAATAAACGTATTCCTGCTCAAAGTTTCCGAACTGCTGACGCTGTCCGACACCGAAAGGTAAGTATAGGCTGGTGAAGTAAAAACTATAAGTAGGTCACTTCAGATGGAGTCTCTTATCAACAAAACCGACGAAAACTGATGCAATGGACGTTGTCTTATTTTGTGTTTGTTTGATTTTTCTAGCAACGTACACATTTGGCATGCTTTCAACGCACTCTTTATAATACGTTGCCTGGTGAAGTACATGATCGAGACGGGTTCGGAGTACCAGCTGTTACAGCATTTTGAAGCGTTGCCGGCACAAGCGTCCGACGGAGATGTACCGCCGGTGGAACCTACCGCTGGCAGCAGCACGGCCATTTCCATCGATAACCATGCTGTAGAAGAAACCCGAGCAGCCGTTGCAAAGTTGGTCGATGGAACAAAGTTTGAAACGTTTCTTGAGGCGCTCGTCAACATCATCGTCGTCATACCGGTGAAGTACGTTAGCGGAAATGCCATGCTATGAAAGTTCCCATATTATGAGTTTCACACACTTTATTCGCAGGGAATTTACATATCATTTGCACCTGGAAGCGGTCAACTGTATGATTATCCTGCTTTCGGTGAGCCTCTTCTCGCAGCAGGCGATGGAAAAGTCCACAATCTATCGGACGATCTACCGTTGCCAGCATGCGAACACGCTGATGAGCGCGCTGCTACATTTCCTGAGCCGCATGAGCCAAGCGCCGCAGACAATGTTCGGGTTCGGAACGGGTGGATCGTTCGTGTTCGGCATCGCCGAGTCGCTCTGGTCGATTCTGACGTTCGCGCGCAAGCAACCGGACATATTGACCGCACACGATCTTCCGAGCGCTTTCCGGGAGCATTACCCGTTGGCCAACCAGAGCCTGCTGTTGATACTGATCCTTACCAACCATCACGCGACGAAGGATAATCCTTACCGGATAAGTTTGTTCGGTTGCTCCGACTCGCAGGGTAGGAATAGATTTTTTTTCGAGCTACTTTGTGGGATGCATCAAACGTGTTTATTTATCTCTCTCTTATTTAGACTCTCCTAAGGAGGAGCCGGCCACATTCAAGATTGATTTTTCGTCCCTGTACAACACACTGTGCCGAATAGTGACCATCGATCAGGCCACCCTTCTGTTGTATCTACTGCTCTATCGAAACCAAAGATTCCACAAGTACGTGATGGCGCAGCAAAACCTTCAGCAACTAGTAAGTAGAGACGAGAAAATATGTTTCTTTCAAACAGTGTCGGAACATTACATTTTATTTTTCTCTTTGCACAGGTTATCCCCATCCTCCAAACCCTGTACAATGCTCCAGATAGTACGTCACATCACATCTATATGTCGCTGATAGTATTGCTTATTCTCAGCGAGGACGATAACTTCAACAAGAGCGTCCATCAGATTGTAAGTACCGCCGGTGGGAGTGGTTTCTTTTCAGTTTGTCGTTAATAAACAAACCCAATACTTGGTTATCTTGTTTTTTCTCCTTGTTAGATGTTGAAAAATGTTACCTGGTACACGGAGCGTTCGATCAGCGAAATTTCGCTTGGTGGCTTACTGATACTGGTCGTTATCAGGACGATTCAGTACAACATGTTGAAGATGCGCGATAAGTATCTGCACACGAACTGCCTCGCCGCGCTGGCAAACATGTCCGGCCAGTTTCAGTCGCTCCATCCCTACGTGGCGCAGCGTTTAGTCAGCCTGTTTGAAACGCTCGCCAAAAAGCACGCCCGGTTGGACCAACAGCTGAAGCAACCGAATGGAGTGACTATCGAGCCCGACGTTTCGATTCCGATCGGTGGTGGACCGCTCACACCGGAGGACATGGTAGGAAAGAGAGAGAGAGAGATAAAAATATCGCACATGAATGGGCGTTATCATACAGCTTGCAATCTTTCATTCACAGTTGCAGGATCTTTCGGTATTGGAGGAGGTACTACGGATGGTGCTGGAGATTCTTAACTCCTGCTTGTCCCATCAGTTGGTCTACTGTCCTAATCTGGTGTACACCCTGCTGTACAAACGCAACGTCTTCGAGGCCTTCCGAAGTCATTCGGCATTTCAGGATATTATACAAAACATTGACATGGTGAGATATATTTAATTTATTTTAACTTACAAAGAAAAAACATTCATAAACAAAACATTACTTTCTCGCTAGGTGGTAGGATTCTTTTCCTCGCGCCTGCAACGGGTACAGGATCAGCGCGGGGAACTGGGCGTCAGCGAAGTGCTGGAGGTGATATCGAAAGGTGCTAGCCAGTGGTCAAGCGATCGATTGCGGGTACGTTGGCTTGTAATCACGCTGCTGTCATTTTTCCAACTACAGCGATGGTTTTTGGGATTTCTTTTTCTTTCGCAGAAATTCCCCGACCTAAAGTTTAAGTACGTCGAGGAGGACGCACCGGAGGAATTCTTTATCCCGTACGTTTGGACGCTCGTTTGCAAAGCTGGCTGTGTGCACTTCAGTTCCGAAACGATCAAAGGTGTCTCCACCGAAATCGTTTGTTAACGATGCCAACCAAAGGCACCCCGAACCCTGCAGAACATTGTGCTGTACTTCAAAGTTCGTTTCTTCCTATCTAATGCGTATAACCTATAACGGATGCGTACGATTTTTAAATCAGGTACGCATGTTTAAATCACGAAACAACTTATATTTTATCTTACGTTTAGCTCCATTCCACCAGATGATGCTATATATATTTTTTTTATTAACGAATTGCAATAATGTCTTTACCTTCCGTTATTGTTTAATTGTTTGTTTAACTGTGCGCTTCTCTTTGATTGTAATTTATCACGTTATTTTATTTCGTTTCCGGCAAACCTGTAGAACGTTGCCATTTAGTCAGAACCGGTGTGCAAATATTTAACTAGTAGCTCGATTTTTCCCTCTGCGCTGGCCAGCTCCAGCCCGTTTCTTTCCGGATCGATATCGCTAAGACTGTACCGGCGAAAGGCTACGATAACACAGGCAATAATAAACTTAAAGTTACGGTACGATAACAAATGCTACTAACAGTTCTCTTAAGACACTCTACGGATAGGGACGAATGTGTACGCAGACAACCATTGGCACACAGGCCTAGTTGAATGATTTTACTTGTAAGATTCGCGTAGATATTGTTTGCAATATGCGAGTAGGGCAGGAGTAAGCAAAACAGCATTAATTTCCATTGACCGAACTGGAAAGGCGTATATTTAAATGCACAACACACCCATGGAGGTCGAGAGTGGAGAAGACAGGAAGAGTGAAAGAGAGAGAATGAAAGGCGTGCAAGGATCTTCATCGGAATATAAAGAAGTGGGAATAGTTAAAACATTATTAACCAATAGCAATGTGCGTTATACGTTTTTACTACCTTTCCGAAACTAGCCGGGTCATGAGAAATGGAAGTTGGGCAAGTTATCATTTGTTCTTTGTTGAAAAACACATACACACAGCTTCATTAAAAAAAAGTTCGACATTTTATTACCACAATGTAACGCTTTCGAACAGTTTATCGAATAAATAGCATTAAAAGGAAGGAGCGTTTAGCGAGAGAAAGTACTTAGCTTAGATCTACCTTTCCCGGCTCGCGTCGGAAAAGGGATACTCCGCCGACGCACGGGAGATGGTTCTTAAACGCTATATATCACTTGGTGGGGACGACTGGACGACTCGGGTAGACGTCGCCAGTCGAGTGTCCATCGCATCTGGGACGGTTTCGCGGGTTGCGGTGAAGCATGCTTCCGCTCAGACTCCCTGGCAGGCTTCCATGCACTGCTTGTACGACATGAAGTTGTTCGCGTTTCCGTCGCATCCGCCGAACTTGAATTCGATGCATTCTTTCTGGTCGGGATCATATCTGTGGAAAGGAGGTAGGTTTAGAGAAGAATTTTCCATGAAAACATATGAATTTGGAGTTGAAATTCCAAGAGACGCACTTGCACATATCAATGAAAAAGGGTCTCAAACGTTCAAGACCAACTAAATAATTCGAAATACTTTACAAGCGTGTTATGGTGAAGGGAAAATATTGGAAAATATTTTAATACACATTATTCTGTTAGCGACGTAGCGATAATTGATCGACTTAGCGAAGCTTCTCTGCTCTCGGCGTGATCGTGCAGCGGGCAATTGATAATTTAATCGTCACAGTGCAGTGACTATAGTCATCCTGTCGCTGTTAAGTAATAAGCTGTCGTTCGCATCATCTTCGAGCGCCCGGGTCGATGTCACGATCGAACAAATCAAATTATTAGCTAGCTGACGATCCAGCGCCACGTAATCGATCGCGGGCTGAACAACAACTGCTCGCTGATAATTTGCACAACCAACACCAACAATCGGTTCGCACAAAACACGGTGGGATGGATACGCTATTCAGCACAACTTTCACTGCACGGCACGCCGTAGCCGATAAATAAACATTTGTCCTCATCGGTGCCGAGGAGGTAACCCGTTTCCGTTCGGTTGGGAAGGACCGGGTGGTCCGGTCGGGTGTTAGTGTGCAACTTCTCGTTGCCCTCCTTCGCCATTGGTGCGCTAGGTTTAAGTACCTTGCCTTCCGTATTCCGTCCCGGCTCTTACCTGTAGCGGGGTAGTAGGGCCCGGCACACTCCACGCCTCGGGGGCAACTTGCACTGCTCGTCCCGTCCGGCCGCCTCCAGCCGATTGCTCGTCTGCAGAGGCACTGCTCCGACCTTCTCCTCGCGCTCCTGCCGCCCGTCGTCCTCCAGCTCGTCGTAGTCGCCCAGATATTCGAGCATTTTGTAGAACATTCGGCGCCCTTCCGATCCGATCTGGTCGAGCATATCGATCGGTTGGGCCGTGGTGGATTCCAGCAGGCAGCACACGATCAGCACACCACCGAGGGCTAGGAGGCTGGCCACGGCTAGGTTCGCCGTCGGAACGGTCTGGTGGCGGTTTCGTTTGCTGGACACCATTTTCTTTGTTGGTTGAATGTTCAGTTCTTCTGCACAAATGTTTCTCTTTCAAAAACAGATCGTTTTAGGCACCAATTTCTTTTCCACGATTCAAACCAGTCACACTGGATATCACTTCAAATTTAATTTCAAGTTCCGAAGACGTTCGATCCACTCGTTAGCAACTCACATTGGCAACTGGCTGAGCGATCGGGTGTGTGGCGCGATCTTATATTTACTTTGGCACGTCACGGACCCCGCGATCGGGTGGGTAACGGTAAAACAGGAACAGAAAAAGGGTGGAAATAAATAAAACACCACACCGCGCCACAACGATGACGACAGCGGCGACAACAGTCTCGGTGGAACCGGTTGGGGAGGACACAAGACACAAAAAGGGAGAAAAAGAAACTCCTGCCTTAAGCGAAGGCGAAACGAAAGATCACAACGCCGCATCAAGCGACGAGCGGCGTGTCACGTCATTTCGGTTTGTTTTTCTCCCCCGCGGGTTTCGGTGGTCCCGCGTGCGTAGTGGCCTGCTGGTATGCTGGTGTGCCTGCACGGTCACTGGCCCGGCGCGCTAACCGCATAAAACCGCATCACGACACCCAACCCTCTCTGTCAGTTGCATCCAAAATCAAACGTACAATACGCTTTCCGAAAAACAAAAAAAATGTTGACACATTAGAAACAACAATCGAACTCTGCGTTTCCATCTCGCCGATTGCTTCACGCTGGCGTTGGACGACGTTGGAAAATCAGTTCCGATCTGCCCGCGTCGAACGGGTTAGACGGACCACCCAGTTGGCGGTGGCACGGTGGTTGCGGAAATGGAAAATAGAAAGCGTGCACAACGCCAAACCAATCACCGAATCCCAACGATCTTTCGCATGCAGTTTTCTCCCAGTCTTGCTTGCACTTATTTTAGCGCACACGATCAGCTGCGAAGCGGATTCCGTTTGTGGACGGGAAATTCCGTCCCCGTGCAGGAACTCGACGCATGGCACAGTTATGCTTCGGTATCGCCCGGATGGTGGCTGCTGCAGAAAGATCTGGAGACCGGTTTGCGGCCCGGTGGATCGAACGCTGGGACGCTGGGTTTACTCGTTCGTGAGTAAACATATTGAGTAACTGTTTCCCAATGCTGCTCACAAACGGGGCCGGCACGAACGAGTACGCGTGTCACTACGTGACATCGGCGCCCGTGATGTGAGGCACATTCACCACTGCGAGGCGGGGCAATGAATAAACATTGCACATCGTCGGAATCCCCAGGCGAAGATCTTAGGCGGTCGTGCCTATTTTGTCCATTGACGTCATAGTTGGAAGACTGTAGGGGATTTGTTGTCCTTCGGAACCAACGCTCAAACGAATCATGAAGACCATCGTGGGAGTCGGAGTATTCTAATTGGTTTACGGAGCCCTTTGTTCTACTCTACTAGGTATTTTTAATTAGCGAATCATAAGAAAGATAATAGATCCTCAAGTTATGCTTTAATTCTTCTACGGTGTAACAGTTAGTTAGAGAATTTGGGGAACAATATTTTAAATTAATTGATCACCGTTTTCTGATAGATGGTTTACACCTCGAGACATTTTATTTTGAATCCATAGTCGAATAGCATATTTTTGTAGAAGAAGTAGGATAGCATAATATGTTTTATCATAATAAAAAATGAACGGTTTGAAAATTGATTGGAAATCTTGAGAAAAATATCATAATCTTGTTGAATCTGGCTCCTAAACATTATCAAAGGTGTGAGTAAATAACAATTTTATCAATTTGTTTTTGGCTTACCTCTTTTATAATGATTTTACATGCACGGAATGAAAACTTGAAATCTGTTTAAATCCTGAAAGCTGAACGTTGTTTCAGTTATTTAGAGCGAACTAATACAGACGGTACAGTATGCAATTGAACTTGAACTATGAATTAAATCGAATATGGAAGGATTGATTAATATCGAGGAAGGTTGTGAGAAGCTAACAACTTCAAGCTTATGGTTTATATCAGAGTTATCGATTATTCTATCATACAAAAATCATTGGTTCGTTTCGCCTCAGAACAAAATTTAGATTTGTAAATATTCCGTTTGAGTGCGTTATCACATGCTTAGAATACACTTTTGTCTTGCGGATACATCTAATATAGGCAATAAATTGTGTATTAGGTATAAATTTATTTATTGCTTAAACGATACTAATGTGCTGAAGAACTTTATTGGACATTTAAAAAATTCCCCTTTTACAAATGACAAAATACCCGTACCAAACGTGCCGATGCAAACCGATTATTGTTTGCTCGCTGGCGGCGCAGAAAACAATTGCCAAAGAGTGGCGGATCGCGGCTTAACGCCACCGATTCGACGCCTACACGCACTCGCTCGACAGCAATGGCTCGTAAACAACTTCAAGGATACGTTGGGAGCCAAATTTTCCCACCGTCCTTTCTTCGCAACAGCACCGAGCGTGACGAATTCCGTACCCTGGCTGTGGTGCGAACACTTTCTTGGAATTCTGCACGCGAACCGGCGTTACCCGAACAATGTTGACATCATCGTGCATATTTCACCTTTTTTCTTCGCTTCTGTTACCGGTCGTTGTTTGACATTGTGTTTTTTAAGCTACACTGTGGTTTGCTCAGTTTGTCGATGAGGGGTGTGGCACGACTGAAAAATAAATAAAATAAATGAATGCACTGTGCCATGGAGGGTGAGTGAGTGGTAAAATAAATGTACTATTATGCAATCGGTCTCGAAGTGTCGTGAAGGCCCACGTGGGAAGGGGGGGTGAGTCAAGCAATTTCTAGAATAGTTCGTGAAATTACAATTTGTATATAATAATCTTAAATTTTATTTTTCACAGAGTAATAGTTTTTGGTGTTGGAAATCATTACCATATCATCATATATCAAACTGTGTAACTATGACACAAGTGAAAGTAACAGGAAGCCTAGAAAAAATGGTTCAAAATTAGATTGACATGAAACAATCGATTCATCATACTTGAGTTCGATTACCATTTCTTCAGATGACAGTGATGGAAGCCATCTTCCAAGACAAATAGTGCTCTTTTCCCCCCAACGCCAGTAATACTCCGCGAGAGCAGTAAGTAAACCGGCGTTCCTCTCGAATGGCAACGGACGGTCGTCTTTGGTTTCATTGAAACACTCGAGCTGACGATCGCTGGGGACAACGAAATGACGAATCAATGGAGTGAGTGGAGAAACCCCAAGTTCAGTGCCCTCCCAGTGGCGCCACGAATCAAGTAATCAAAACAAAACGACCGAAGAAATCGACAGTTTTTTTTAGTGTGCTCAAGCATAAATTTGAAACGGCAGAAAATAGGGACATAGAGACCGGGAACGCTCCTTGTGGTGGAAGCGTTATGAACCGTTACGAGTGGTGGCTGCTTTGATATGTGGCGATATTTCGAACAAAATTCGTGCTCAAATGAATAGTTACTAAACGCATCAAATACTCTTTCAATATTGTCCAGAAACTTCTTACCGAAGATTTGTGTGAATATTTCTTCTGTATATTTACTTTTTATTTACCTTTAATCGCTAGAAATAAAAAATATATATATAATATTTTAAAAATACTACGAAACAATTATCAGAAGATTTACTTTTCTCACTCTCCTGAAACATACTGTCGCGTGTGGATTGCTACCGAACCCCAAATCCAAAACCAGCACGAGAAGAAAGCCAAATGGAGCGAACATATATATATATTTCCCAAACTGCAACAGGTGTTGAAGTAATGAAATAATTTACAATCTGTTCTCTCCAACAACTCTTCCGGCTGCCAGTTCGTCTTTCGCCGGGTTGGGTTTGTCTTGCGATACACCTTACGCCGCGTATTTCTCAGCTTCTCGGAGCAGGGGTTCGCCTTCCGGTGGTGTTGTTATCCTGTCGTAATCCTCGCTCGAAGTAACAATGGAAGGGGCGCGAACTGTTCGCCACCCAGTGCTTCCGTGTTTTCGGCAGTGCCTACACTTTGTTGCACTTTGCGAAGCAGCTTAATTTCACATTCGTCCTCCGTACGCGATGGCTCGTAGGGTGGAGCCCGGCGCTGGTCAGTTGTGAGTCTCCCCCCCTCCCCACCATTGTCTCTCGGCACTCTCGGAGGTTCGTTTCATCCCCCGGAGGAGTTTCTCGCTCCGGTACAATTTTCCGCTGTGATTTAGTGCTGCGTCGTAGCACCGGACCGCATGCTCCCTCCCGCTTCGTCTCGCGCTGCGGTAGCTTTTCCGAACCGTTCCGGATTTCGATTTTCAGCGGCATTTCCCAACGGAAGCTAAGCGCCCGGGCCCAGCTGCTGGCCTGAACCAGCAACCCTTATGTGTACGAATACGTGGCGAGCGCTACCTGAGCAGGATCGGTTGGTGAATCCGTTTCTGGATCCCATACGGGCTTGGGCTTGGGAAATATGGTTTGTACACGTGTGTATTTCCGTTTGTGTGTAGCAATCAATTGGCGGACGGTAATGAAATGGCTTTTTAAGGATGTTTGCGGACAATCGGGACAATCTGGTAAATGGTTAGCTTAGCAAGCGATTATGGAATTGTGAAATCGTCTTCAAAAGGGTTTGTGGCATTGAATTAGCACGGTGTAAGATATTAAAGCGTATAAAAGTTTTTTTTAACAGTTTACGATGCTAAATTGTAACAAACTTGCACCAAAAGGAATGCATTATTTGTTAGCAACGTTTTCATAAATCCATTTCTCTAAACTTTTGAAATAAATAATCTTCTATATCGCCCATGTGACTGACGTTTAATTGAAACAGTTTTGAAGAAAACGTTTGCTTTCATTTCTTCTGATTTGAAAACGTGCGTTATTGAAGAATTTAATGAAAACTACATCAAATGATCCTCACAAACGTTTCTTACACTCGTAGTAATATAGAGTCTTGGAAGTTTAATGTCCATTCTTGGTTGTCTAATGTCAAAGTGACATTTAAAACAAAAAAACTTTTGCGACAACCAGATCTTTAATTTTTGACAACATCTTCAAAAAAAAAGATAATAAATAGGAGTCAGTGACATTCCCTATCGACCATGATTATTTGGAACATAGAAATTCTTTGTAAATTTAAAACATACCTGAGATGCAAAGCTGGAGTTTAAAAATGTCAATGATAGATTTTTATTGACTTAACCTTTAGGTTCTAAAGAATTTTATGTTATTCCCATACATTACCAAGGTTTCACTTCGAATGACACAAATTTTTATAGTTTATACTTTTTTTACACTATCTTTTATAATTTAGATAGCGGTTAAATACGCACCAAAATGAAATGAAATAACTCTTTGTAGCAACCTTAAAGCAATCAAGAAGTATGCGTAAATCTAGGCAGAAATATTATTATATTGCCATTTGTATGGCTAAAATTCTCTCACGAATTTGTTTTGTTTGATGTTTGCTTAATTAGCATATTACATAAGTACACAAAGCAGATAAAAAACATGGTATAATTAACGCTTCCAAAGTCTTCTAGCCGGGCTTGTCACTGGAAAAACTTTCTCAAAACCCGCCTTTTGTTGTTGTCTTCCTTGAGCGACGCGTCGCATGCCCGCTTCTACCATGTAATATTTGATTATGGCTCGAAAGCTGTCCCTTGTTTCGACTGCGCTGAAGAAAAGACAATAGAAACCTCAGGCACGGCTAGGAGGTGCAATAGACACCACCCGGTTGTTCCGTAAGCCATCCTCATAAACTGAGATAAGCCGATAAGAGACTTTGCGCGAACGGGGCAAGCCACGGGGGAGTTCGAAGTTGAAATCCGTGTCTGAAACAAGGAAAAAAGAAGGATTCTACCGGAAGTTGCTGGGATCTCGTCGCCGGCGGGGCGAAAGGGAACCGAGGTAGCCGAGAACGTACAACACAATAATCAATTTGTTTTTCATTTGAATAACTTTCGACGAACTTTTGCCTCCAAAGTTGTGTCTTGTCTGCGCCATTGTACACGAAGCGACATGATACTCGTTCTCGAGGTGTTCTTGTGCTACCCAGCCTGCGCCTCCCCCAGGCTCCACTAAACGGTTCTATGCTGCATGAAAATGGTGTTAAAATCTTCAACTGGCACACGGACAACTTTTCGCCTTTCTGCGACAACTCGTGACTCTTTTCCGGCACTTCCGGCCGTCGCGCTTCCGAGTCGCTCGCTGGTTTATGGTATCATCTAATTTTTTTCCTTTCCCCCCACCTTTTTCTGCTTCCTATCCACCAACAACATTCAATTTGTAGCTGTTTTTGAGACGATTTTAGTGAAAACTTTCCCTCATCCACTCGGGTCGGGTAATGCGTTCCCCGCGCGCTCAAATGTACAGTGTTTTATTTAATCATGCTCCGCGCAGTTATTAAAACCACAATGCCATACGGCAGCCCTCGGGGCAATGCTGCATGCGGCAGCGGGTTGATTATGAGCCGAAATAAATTCAAATCCAATGAAGCTGTCAATTTTAAACGAAGATCATATTTCCCCGATAATGGGCGTGGAAATACGCCGGTGCTCGCTTTCGAGCAGCTGCTCTTAATCTTTCGAAAGAGTTGGCGTTAGTTTTCTGCCCGTGGAAATGAAGCTCAGTTGTGTGCGAGACGCTATTGTGGCGCTGCTTGTGGTACGAAATAATGCAGCCGGTTTGGTCGAGGATGTATCCAAGACTCTTGTGGCCAGAGTGATGGAAATTAAGTTTCCGATACGTTTCAAAAGCCACAGGAAATTAAGGTTTTGCTGCCGTTTTCTGGTTGCGAGCTGGTCGTGAGATAATTAAAGGGAGGGAGTGAGTTGGATAGCGTCCTTATGTTATAGAGGCTTTGTCGTTGAAATGCCTGATAAAGGAATGGAATACCTAGGGATCAAATGGTTGATTAAGTAGCGTTGAAGAAGTGTATATGAATGTCTTATTTCAAATTATTAACGAATTAAGACAATATGCCCAGATCAAAAAGTTAACTGAATTTTAATAAATAAAACTTATCTACCTGTTTATACGGTGGTGTTGATATATTTATATTAATAGGTGGTTTCAATTTGCTTCCACCGGTAAATCCACCAACAGATTAAATGCTTTATCGCACATCATAACCCGACTGATTAGTCCTCCGTCATGGCTTTTTAATTAAAGCGCCTGCTTTGTTCAGCCGAAACTCCACTCAAAATAAACCACACGCGCCGCGTTTCCATTGCTCGCACCTGCCTCGTGCCCCGCGACGTAAGAAAAGCGTTCGTTCACTTCGCGGTGTTCCATTTTTCAGCCTACAAATCCCTGTTTTCTTTGAGGTAAAACTTTCTTCCCATTCTCCGCACGCAAACGGACACGCGGCATCTCTTACGCGGAGCTCGCATCGGGGGAGGGTGAAAACTCAACCCCGAGTGGAGAAAGTCTTTCCCTAGCTTTTCCGGAGATTTTGCCGGAGTGATTTATTTTTATATCGGAATAAATCAGTGCACGGGAGGGTATAAATTTTCTCACCTGTGTCCCGGTGCGATCGAGGCAGCACCGCATAACGGCCACAGCAGCCGCCGGCGGCGCCGAGTGGCACGATGGTGGTTTGTGGTTTTCCCCATCGGCATTGTGGCGCTCGCTGGCAGAGAAAATCGTCCTGCGCTCGTGCCCATTCTCCACGTTTAGTTCGGTCGCTCGCGGAAAGTGTCGTTGGATTATTGCCACCATTAGTAGTTCTGTTATTATTATTATTTTATCCATCATTCATCTGCCGAAGAAGGTTGGCTTCCTTCTTCCGGAACTGCAAAAGGACAACGACAGTCGACAGTGAGGTAGGGGAGAAAATGGGAAAATCAATGGGAACGCATATTGCTGGTGTTGGAGTTAAGTTCAATTCATTTTTGCTAAACTATCCTGGGTACAGGGTGCTAAAGAGAACTGGGCAATTAGAGCGGAAAGGTGTAACGAGTGGCATCTGGATGCCAATGAGGAAAGTAATATAATTAATTTTATGAGGGCTAACAATCAGTGAAGCAGTGAAACTTCTCGTTTATTCCTTTGTCTTGTTTTGAAGTGCATGATATTAAATTTATATGACACTACCTTAAGTAGTTCTGATTCGATTTTCCAAAACAATTTTTCGATACATTTCTCCATTTTGAAATAGCTTAGTCGAGAGTTTACATTTTTTAATACGAATTCTTCTCAATTAAATTATTCAATTTTTTATGTAGTAAAATCGATAATTCTTTTGAGCAGCTTTTACCTCTTTTTCGATATGTTAGAGTTGGGCATATCTTTGTCTGAGAAATTATTCCGGAGAAAATATTTATTATAATTAAAATCATGTTTTGAGTGATTTTAAGTACGGATATGTTGAGAATAAAGACAATTCAGAAATTTATACTAAAAGATTACTAATTTTCTTTACGAGTGCAATTTAAATTAGAAAATGTTGTAAACTGATTTGATTTTATAAAACAACTCGTACTTTCTCAAGCAAAAACCGTGGATAAAAATATTCAGCACACACATAAGAATTCGGTAATTATAAAATAGAAAGGCATGGCAATAATACATAAAAAAAACTAGCTGCATGATAAAAAAACATTCACATAATGAGAAAATAATTGTGACTATAAATCAATGGATAATCAAATATAATTTGTCAAAATAACCATGCAGATTGAAATAATAACTTTTGCAGCGGCATACGCCAGAGAAAGTAAAATAGATTCCTTTACCGGTGCAGACATCTCGGACAGCATAGACAATCCTCTTTATTGAAAGTTTACTACTTGGAACACCATAAATAATTCAACCATCTCAGCTATGGATTATTGATGCCCCGGCAACTCTGTACCATTGTCACCGGGAAAACCAACCATTCCGTCGGTTGACTTTTCTCCTCCACCGGCCGATTATGGCTGCAGTTCACGTCCCCAGCGCGAGCCCGTGCGCTTTGGCGTGTACGTGAGGAAAACCGTACACTCATTTCGGCCGTCATTACACAACGAAATCAATACCGAACTATGACTACCAACCCGATGCCAACAAGAAACGCAAAATGGAAGTTCGCGGACCGCCACAAAAGATCAAACTCATTCCATTTGTGGTTCGCGTGGATCCTACCGACGCCCGGGGAAAACACTGACATGGCCACAAAATGACTGGAAAACAGAGGAAACTGCTGGTGCTCATGCTCGTAAATTTCGTTATTTTACGGCTACCTGACGAGTAAAACTTGACCGTAAAAATATTTTCTCGTCCCCGGTGGGAGGACGCCCGACCGCGCGCGACAAGCAAGTAGCAAGTTGTCCGTGTGTGCTCCGCAGCCGATGGTTTCGTTTTCGATTTCCGAATGCATTCGTCGTTGTGTGCACGAGTCCGGGGAGAACCGGTAGATACCGGTGACCAAAGGACACCGGAACGAGGCACAAAGTGGGGATCTCCCATACTCGGCCGGTCCTGTGTCGGGTCGATTGCAATTTTCCGATTTTACTTCATGTATCTTTTCCCCTGCCATCGCTATGTTGGTATATTTGTGTTGAAAAAAAACACGACCAAGAAAGGAGTGTCTAAAGAATCTTTCATTGTTTCATTGCTCCACCAGGATGTAACCCCGGGGAGGGAAAACAAGCCTGAACATAATTTCTACAGATACTACCATCCTCATCATCATCATCATCATCATCATCAGTGTCACAATCTTCATCCACGATCGTATATTTCACCCCTGCCCTCTTCAACGATCGTCCGAGGTCAATGCAGGTCGGAAGAGGTGTAAATAATTTTCGTCATCAATGCCATTAGGATCGGGTTTTGCTGTCAACGGTGGCGCCTTTTTCATACATTTTCTTGCGGCTGTCCCGGCGTAGCAACACACTTCGGAGTGGTCTCTCGTGGTTCGATGTGCCAGGGACAACCGTTTGGAAAGCATTTCCTCGTTCGCTCCGGTCGGGCTATCATTTTACACGCCGATCCTGCCCGGTAGACAATAAACATGGCATTTTAGAACTAACCGTTTGGGGAAGGCCGTCCAGCCCGTGTGCTCGGGTGACTGTGAGGTACATTAGACGACGAACAGGCTGTCCGATTCAGGAGAACGTTAATATGATAAAATGGTCGGAAATTGCACAAAAGTTGTCGATTGATAAAACCACCAATATTATCGATGTTTAGCAATAGGATAATTTAAGTTATTATCTGTGTGTGCAATCGTACTATAGGCAGTCCTGAAATTGTCGTTCTTAAATCTGGTGGGCCAATTTAAAAGCTTATAATTTTGTGATTACTTTTGAACTGACCACTTTTTGTGATTACTTTGGTGAAGTATACTTCACTACTATTTAAGTAATATTAAAAGAAAATAAATTCTTTTCCTTTCTTTCATAGAAATAGTTTATAATTGGCTGTGCGACAAAAGATTTCGTATTCCGAACACTTCTCAATCTCTGTTTGTGTTTCTTTCCCACCCGAAGGGATTTTTTTTGCCTTCTCTCAACCCGTCAAATTAATAATGAACCAATGCTACACATGTTTATTTCAGTACGTGCGCAACTAAATTTCTACCCACTATCCACACACCCCCCCTGCCCACTACTTCCATTGCATTTTTTGTTCCAAATTCGAAACTCTGGTGAATTTCTATTAAACTCATGCATGCGATAAGAAATGCACGACTGTTTGCTCCTCCTACTACCCAAAACTCTAAGCCACATCGTGCCTTCGACTGCCGCGCGCCGGTTAAGAAACCGGAAATATTCAAATTGTGTTCCGACTCCTATAGGAGAGTTTTCACTTTTCTTTGGCTGCACTCCCATCGCCTGCTCGGTGCCATCTATTAGCCTCCCACACCCACGGTACGTAAGTAGTCACGGCAGGCGTCGGTGCCAGATGCAGTTGTTGCATGCCGTTTTTTTTCGCCCGTCAAACGGTGGTTGCGATTTTTTTACGCAACTTTTTCGGAGAAAAACTTTGGCTCCAACTTTGTCTGTGTAATGTTCGAGGTTGGGAAGAATGTCTTTTTGAATGCCGCTCGGGTGCCGTGTTGGTTCTTTTGCCTGCAAAGTGGTGGAAATAATTGTTTTAGAGCAAAACTAGCTCTAAGCTGGCATCTCGTGTGTTCTGTCTTTTAAGCATTTGTTTTTGTGTTTTCTTTATACCAATTCTAGGCACGAAGCCTTCGGAGGAAAACTGTGGATGACTTTTAATCACGATCACGGTGCCATTTTTTCTCCTTCCGTTTTCTTTTTCCGTTCGACTCAAGCACGAGAAGTCCAAGAGTGTCCTTTTCTTCGTCCAGTTTGCGTAGTGCTGCCGGGAAGGCACTCGGCCTGGGGAGGCTTAATCACTCCTGAGAGCATATTATGGTCCGGCAGTTGTGGTGCACGAATGCACTCGACCGACGATGAGAACGACGGCCCAACGACGGGGACGACGACGATCATAAACATTTTTATTTGAAATTTACGTGGCTTTCTGACTTCACCCTTTGCTACCGTTCTCTTCATACTTACGGCCACCGGGTTAGGTTCTTCTTCGAAAAATACGCCGTTAGCAACGTTAGGTATAGTCACACGTTTGGTGATTATGGCAGCTGCAGGTTCGCCGGACATCTTTGTTCCATGGTCTGCAGCAGTAAACAGTATGGAATTCTTGAAAAGTATAGTTCAAAACAAAGCTTTTATTTAATTTTCAAACAATACACTGTTTACACGATACGAATGATTTGAAAATTATTTACTTTGATGTTTTCTAAACAATTTTCCGAAAGCTACTTCGAACGAATCGTAAAACCGTCGTAATACGAATTATAAAAAATCTAGCTGAAGCATGAAAAATCAAAATCGGCGAAAGATCGTGTAGTACAATCATTACAGTACGTTTGAATATCTGTGCAAGTTTAATATCAGTTTAACCAGTTTTCTTCAACTGAAACCTTACCAATCATAACTTTCCTTTTTATGATAAACAAATCATTTGATTATGTTTCATTCCATATAATAACTTTGAACCAATAAAGTAAACCAATTATGAAACACCAGTGGGTACAGCGGGTGCCACAGTTGGAAAGTTAATAAATTCCCACAACAAGAAACCTTTAAACTAGCCTCAGTTCGTGCAGGGAAAAGTGCTTAAAATGATTATTTATTACCTGTCGCTTAAGCTGCTCGACGAGCGCGACTAAATTGAGTGCCAGAATAATTGAACTACGGGGGTTCCAACGTCCTTCGTTTTAGAGGATTTACTGGCGCAAGTTGAGAGCATTGGTAGGGTTGAACTAGTTGGAAACGGGGGTATACGATAACGTGGTGGAAATTGGTTCATTCGCGTCATGGTAAAATTTGACATTTTGCCTCTCTCGTCGAAAAATTTCAAACAGTGCGGGGAAAATGGGAAAATCAATAAATTAAACATTACTTATAGCAAACTGCCATGTAAAAGAAATTTAATAACAAACACAACACAAAACCAAATGGATCAATAAAGAGAAAGAAATCAATAAACAATGTGGAAGAATAGTGAACAGACATACAGAAAAGTAAACACCAAACCGGGGGCTTCTTCGTAACCGAAGTAACATCAAGTGTTTTGTATTTTATAGTTTCCCGTATGGGAAGGTCATTTTCTTGCCATAAAAATTAGCTCCTTACTTCCCGTCCAACGAAACGACCGACAAGCTGCCTTAGTCCAATCGCTTCAAACACTACCTTAATGGTTCTATGCGCCATTGCACCATACGCCACCAACGTGAAGTGTATTAAACTGACTCCATTTAGCCAACCCCCTTGCAGCTCGAGAAGAGAAGAAGCGATGGACTCCCATTGCAGACGTGCAGACATCACACTAAACATCGTCCTTGCGGCGATAAAGATCGGACGTCTTACCGCCGGCCATCGCTGGCCGCGACCCCCGGGCTCTTTGCTGGTGTGGGATTGAGCTGAATTTAAAAATATTTTTAAATATTCAACGGGTGTTGTTTTCGTTGTTTTTTGTTTTGTTTCGTTCACTCTCTCTTGGAGCAATTTTATGGATGTACTGTCGTGCAGGAGAGGTGCAGCCATTGCCGACGTTCGAGACGCTGGGAAAAAAAAAAAGCCACCCTCAGACGGCAAGGAAGTAAATTTACTGTTGCCCAATTCCGTTCCGGGTGTTCGAGTGGAGTTTTACACTTGTTTTGCAGCTGCACGGTGTGTCCTTTCTTACCTTTCCGATCCAAATGGCAGGACAAATCCAAGTGGAACGAAACGAATGCACCGGGAATGCACCAGCAGCGGGCGGAAGCAAGGTGTATTTTATTTCCCTGCACAAACAGCCGCTGGAAGAGGCGTCGCACGCGAACCCTGGTATCTTGCCTTTTGCCGTGCGGTGGATTACTTGGTGGCTTCGACCGCACGGTGGGTGTGATTCGGGTCGATGAAGCCACCAGCGTCTCCGAAACCGAGAAAGGAAAGCATATCGAGTCCTTCGCCAGCGGATTCCTCGGTTAAGGTTGAGTTTCCTTGCTTTCCCCTTTTTCCCTGGGATCGGATGCTGTTTATAGATGAAGCTAGTAGTAGATGTCCATTTGTTGGGGGTTAGCACCGAAATGGGATGTGGTTGCTGGCCTTGCCGGTCCACACTGCCCCGGTCTGCCCGTATCGTTTCTTGGGGTGGTGAATTGTGGTAACGGATCGGTTGCCGTTGGCTTGTTAGCGGCCCGGTGAGCTTCGGTAAGCAACATCCCTATTGAATCCGTCCGCCGGTTCAATGTAAGGATGGTTTTCCTGTCCATACACACAAGGACACACATAATCTTTCACCTCTTTTCCTCCCCTCCTTTCCCACGGCCCCACCGAAGCAGTCGGAGCTGTGCACCAATGCCGTCCGAATATGTTGCGCCAGTGTATTTCGGTTATTGTTGAGACTTTCTGATGTGCTCTATAAAATGCAGCTCGTTTCGGCGTTTTATGCTCCGCTTCCAATTTTGTTTGCGACTCTGCCGGCGAGGGAAGCTGGTTTGCTTTTATGCGCCCGTGTTTTGTCTTCGGTCTCCGGAGCCGTACACAAAGCTGGAATTGAGAGGATTGTTTTTATTTTCACCTCCAGCGGCCGGCCGTATTGCGGCTGGCTATTGAAAAATACCCGGTTCTTTATGCTTTCTGTATTTGTAGCGCATAGCAAAACATGGTTGCGTTTATGAAAAGTTTTCTATGAATTTAAAAAAAAATGCAGCATATGTTTGACGAATATAATATTATTTATGCTTGACAACGGGTCGCGAGTGGAATACAAGAAAAATCCTTTGATTCACTTGAATTTTGCAAACCAATTAACTCAATCCTTTGCACAAAATATAACGTACTCCTAGGAGGATTTGTTCAAGATTTTCACCTGCGACCTTCGTCCGGTCGGAACTGGTCGGGCGTTCCTAGCCGTTCGACTCGGCTCTGATGGGTTTGTGAAATTTTTATTTCAAGCTTTCGCATGCACCTTGTTCGATCCGCAACGCTTCTTGGCGTGTCGCTATTGGTGTTGTTCTCTTTTTATCCGTATGCGCTGCAGCTTCCTGGAACATTTCATTGATTTCAATTTGCTCCACAGTCTCCTGTGGTTTAGCTGTTGTTTTATGCGTCCCGCTTCGACGTCGTGATCCTGCCGAACTCGTGCTGCAGCCAGGCGAAACATATTTACTGCATGATTAAATTTTAAGGTTACATTTTTATTGGAACAGACGATTCGAGCGAATGGTAAATGATTCACCGATCGGGGGTGCTGACGAGAGGGAACAGATGTAATCAATCGGAGGATCTTTTGTCCGCGCGCAGGCGAAATGATGCCTGTTGTGCTGGATGGCTTTTTCGGGGAAGTGTAATTAAATTCAAGCCAACAGTACAATTACGTCTCGAGGAGAGGAATGCATGACTGAAAAAATCCTTATTTCCATTCCGTTACTCATCGCAGAAATTTAAAGCAATAGCTCTATTTTAATGCTGACAACCCACTAAATTCGAGATTCAAAGAACTAGCTCCACTCGATAAAAATGTTGTGAAAGCATTATACTGGAAGGTGAGACAATGTTCGAGCAATCTAATCCGTATGAAATCTAATCCGTATGAAAACCAAAATAAACTTCGACAAAACTATGGATTTTTGGCTTTTAGATTTTAGATATACAAAATAAATTAATTTTTCATTTTTTATGATATTTGATCCTATTATTAAAAAAGTACGAAATTTATTTGTACAATAAATTTTAATAATAATTACCTGCCTTGTTTAAACAAGACAAGTATGTCTTTAAATCACCATTGAGTTGCTGCTGTGATCTCATAAGATTTATCTTATTTTACATGAACTTATTTTTACTGTTTTTATACTTTTAATCACAAAGTTCTACTGTAGTAAGCCTTTGATTTTTACCCCATCGATGCTTTTTTTCAAGTAGTTCTTTTTAGAATTTAAACAAAAATTACTACAACCTGCTGTTCTAACACAATCGTGTGCTTTTATAACTGTTTATGGTTATATTTTTGGATCCTGGCGCTTGGCCCTTTTTGTTCGTCCTCGTACTAAAAACTAACTCTTTGATCCAGGGACATTGTTCATGCGTTATTAAAACCATATCCCTTAGCCGGGAGTTAAACTAGGGTGTCATTGTTGGCAAAACGAGAAGAGAGAAATGTACTTTGTCTTATTGAATGTTTGTAGAACTTTCAGTTTGTTGAACATGCATCATAATGCCCTGTGGTAGATTAGTTGGCAGCATCATGATACATTAATTGAGCAACATTGTCATGAGCATGTTCTAAAAGACACTGTATTGAACCTCGTTTTTTTTTATTATGAATTAGATCAAATATGTTTCTTAAACGTTTTCTCATGTTTGAGAATGTTAAATTACTTTTACAATTGCTGCTCAGGTGACGCAACAGTTTTCTCCGGACCGGTTTTCCTTAGTGATAGAAATAAAACCTGAAGAAGCCCTGGCCAGGGGGAAACAAAAATCCACCCTACGACATTTATCTTTCTACTCTATTTTTCCGTGTGTTTGTTTGGCGTGTTTTTCCTTTGCACTTGCATCGGTTCCGGTTCGGTTTGAGCGTGCATACGAACGGTTCGTAATGCTGCCGGTAGCGATGCACTCGGGTGCATTATTTTCTTTCGCTCTGTTTATCCACCCGGCGCTGAACCCGGGAAAAGTTGTGTGTGACGGGAAAAGAAGAGTTTTGCTTGGATATGCTCTTGTTGTGTGTCTCTTTCCATCGTCCGCCATCCGTTTCTTGTTGTTCGGCGCTACTAAGGAAACCGCGGGCTGTGTGTGCTCTCCTCTTCGCTTATGCGCAAGATGAATGGCGGGTCTGGTTTGCACCATAGTCAACGAAACGGATCCAACCAAGCGCCGTGGATCATTGTATTAACAATAATAACAATAATAACGATCCCGTAATGCCACCCCTCCGAGCACCTACATTCCCGCCCCGGTGCAAGTTCATTTCATCCTTGATTTTGCTTCTGCTAGTCCTCGGCTAGCGAACACGGAACCGATCCGGCAACCACAAGCCCACTCCAAGGTTTCACTGCAGGATTAGGAGCCTGGCACGCCGGAAGAAGCCGCCGGCAGGAGGACACAGCTGGCGTAATGGGCGTTGGGTGGTTGTTTGTCCTGGTAAATCAAAACCCTCCCGAGGGGGATGGGAGAATGAGAAAATATTTCCATATCATGCTCTCTTATGCTCTTCGTCCAGGGCGCACCTCTAGTGAGAAAAAGAAATAACTCCCGTGTACGAAGGGGGAAAACCTCCGTCAATTGAATAGTAAGATCAATAACGATTCCTTACCGGGTGGGCGGATCAACAAGGGCTCGTATTACTCGCCCGCGGCGTACTTCAATCTAGCCGACGGGGCACAAATGTCAGCGGTCTTAAGTCGAGCAAACAAGCATCCGCACGAAAAATGTGCACAATTTCGAATCCTCCCGGAAAATACGACAATTTTTGGAGACGAAAGGCAGATGGTTTGTTATTTTCTCCGCTTCACCGAGCCCCGAACTACTCATCTTGAAAGAAACACGGAACGCAATATGCTCCGTTTCGAAGCGTTCGGCGGAGGAACAAGTTGTCGACAGCCGAAATCATACTTTCACGCTGCATTTTTCTTTTATTCGGCCGGAGCAAGGCAGCAACAAAAATACACACAAAAACTAAATACAATGAGTCGCACGGACCCGTCGAGTCTTCCATATCAATCATCTTAAAAGCATAACTTCCGGAAGGTGCTTCTTGCGTAATCGCAACAATGGCGTAATGCAAACGAAACCGGCGGGGTGGAAAAAACTTTCGACCGTGACAAACACCCGACCATTGCGTTGTTCAACGTTTCCGCTTTTGTACGGCTTCGCTGGCAGTAACGGAACTGGCTTGCAAACAGTCGAACTGACCGATGACGGGAATGAAAATTAGTAAATCGGTGAAAAATATTCAACATATCACGCCAAAGTTGCCCGGAAAAACGGAAACAAACTTCTTTCTGCTATCGTAGCATTATGGCAGCAAACTCGTCTGATCTTCGCTCTTGTTGGGTCGGTTTCACTTTACTTTTCTCTAGTTAAAACATTCCCCTGGCCATCAGCCGCAACTCATCAACCAGTTGCTTGTGGTGAAAAAAAAAACACACACACACACGCAAGTTGGCTGGCCAGTTTTTGTCCTTCACAGCTTACCCACGGTCTCCAGCGCCAACGAAACTCCGTGAAGATTTCCGCAAGCGTTCGGGGGAGCATTTCCTTCAACTGAAGTATTTAATCACTCACAAAACTGTCACGGACGCTATTAAACGGTACAGCAGTAGTAAACAACGGACAGCAACAGCAAAACAAAGCACCCGCGGCACCACAATGGCGCCCGTTGGTGGAAGGGATGGAGAAAATGGTTTTACAAAAAAAAAATACTCCTACCATTTACGGTTGGGACCAAATATGAAAGCAATTCATATTTTTCTCGGCCAGTTTTTATTCCGAAAAATCAAGGCGAAATGACCGAAGTGGGGTGGGATGAGGAAACGGTTGGGCCGGGTGGAAGACAATCATCTGCGACAGGGAGGAAATGAAGCAACGGGTACGGGTAGGACAAGCACCGGACACGGCAACAGCAAGCAACAGGCCGGAGCCGGGCGAAGCCAACTTCTAAAAACAACTCTTTCATTAACAGGATCCCTTTTTTCAACTGTCCATCATCGTGTGTCCCTGGCTGCGAGGGTTAGCCATAGGCCTGGATGGAGCGAGCGGGAAGCGATGGATATTCTTTGCAATCCTTAATTTCCCCTTCACCCTCCGCCCTGCACAGCTTGCTAAACCCTCCGGCGAGAGGAGGTGAAACAACAGAAACAATGCGCTTGCATTATCACGGTATTAGTGTCCTTTAGGGGTTGGATGAGCAGTGTTGTTAGCTCCTGTAGGTGGAAAGGAGCTTCCGTTTCGGTTGTGTCATCATTTGCTCACCCGTTTTTGTTGGGTGAGTTGTTCACTTTTTAGATATTTGAATGTTGCTTTAATCCTTATTTGCCGTCAAGGTGAAATATGCATGTAGAGTATTACATCAAGCGGCATTTTTCCACATGGCCGTTGTCAAAAATATAATACGTGAATGAGATTTAATATGACCAACTATGGTAGAGTTCAATGGGGAATTTGAGTCAAATTTCAAATTTGCAAATAAAAATTACATTAACCATAGACCGTATGATTGCGTTTTAAACATCCTAAATGAATTATGTAAATCTGTAAGTGGATTAACTGATAAAAGCGCTAAGTTTTATGTTTTGCAGCTACACGATTCAATTAGGTTGGATTTTATAATCTATCTGTATTAAAGGTTTGACGAATACTGAAAGTGATTAGTATGAAATTTGTTTTAATGCATCAGTTTATGATAGATCGAACATTTTTTTGTGTTTTCGCCTACCCCAAATATAATCATATGTATCGTTTATTTTATAAACATTACTGAAAAGAATTAAAAGATTTTTTCAATATTTCCTCGGAACAGTAACAATCGTGTATAATGAAATTGGTCAAATGGCAATGGCATATAGACATTTTAAAATCTATTATAATAAATCTTACTAAACTATATTATATCAAATCTTTATTGTTCGAAACAATACCATCATTCGCCTAAAACATCAGAATTTATCATTCATATTTGATGCTCAAAATACTCACATGCAAACCATCTGTATTCAAATGTAGCTGTTTCGTTGTAGTGGAATCCGCAAATATAAACCATCACCACGAAACTTACGCAGATTGCGTCGCAGAAGACACCTTTTCCCCCCTGTTAAATTCGAGATGATTTACTGTGCGCGACCCTCCGATTGAAGATAGTTATTGTTCACTTGCTTAGCGTTATGGAGTAAACATATTTCTTCAACAGCGTCCACTTTCCCTCGTCAACAAGCTGCCGCAAATGGTACTCCTGTTTACATGACTGCGAACCAATATTTTGTTGTTTACCGGAGAACTATGTCGCGTTTTATTGCGGGGAGGGAGTGATTCGGTTTTCTCCTTTACGCCTACAAGTGTTTAGAATTGAGCTATCATCCTCTTTTTTAGCTTGCCTTTTTCCTCTCACAAACAATCCGAAGGATCTATTGGATGAATCTAAATGCCGTTTGACTGCCAGAGATGGAAAAAGGAAAACAACAACAATCTAATCCCCAACAGCGTAGGCCTCAGCCTCAGAAACGGCGAAACCAGCAGCTTTCGACCAGAGACCACCAGCAATCCGGAGGCCCAAAGATTGATAATTGACTAACGCGAATATTTATCTTTCCAGTTTTTTTCGTCCCACCCCGGTATTCCATCATTGCCGAAGCCATCGAAACGATTCAAGGGTCGTGGCCTGTTTGGCTCGAAGCTACGCGAACAGTAATGGTGAGGAAAATCTCGTCCCTACCAATAATCTTCCCCGTCCCGTTTCTCGGTGGACCAAAACGGTTCGAGCGGTTCAGGACATTTCGTTTCCGCGTTCGGCAGAAACGCCACACTCAATGGTACAATGGGCAAGCTCGACCGAACGACCGAACCCGCAGACACAATCACCATCAATCATTGTTCCATTAGCGGGATTATTGAAAAATCGTCCGGCAGTTAATAAGGGTGGAAACGACGTTAAGGCAGCGAATAATCACTTGCCAATTCTTTGCCAAACCTTTGCCTAAGGTTGGGGTGCAAATTCAAATGTTTTCCAGGCGCCGTGTTCGAGTGCACCGAAAATGAGCGCAATGTGCAACAAAACGCCGACGGGTAAGAGCGACAAATAAATGTACAAAAAGAGAAGAAAAACAACATCAATTGTATGCAATTCTTTCACAGACTCCCGAACTCCATCAACTTCAGCAGGCAGTTGGTGCAAATCATTTGTCAGGAGGAAAATTAACATTTTCTAGGTTCGGTTTCGGGGCAAAACCGTTCACCAGAGTGTCGGCATAGGAAACAAATTCGCTGATGAAAAGTGGAAATGAATGGTGCGCCCGACTCCTGTTAATCCGTTGGGAAGGGGGGGAAAAATCAATCCGTAATTTGTTATTTTCCCCGCAGCGTGTTGCACGAGCTCGGGGACAATAATGGTTGCTTTTGGTGGTGCACCGGAAAATTAAATGCTGGAAACAGGATACAAACGACTCTCTGGGAAAAGATTTCACTTATTGGTAAAACAGGTAATTGGTCGTTAGCGTAATTGAGAGTATGTGGTTACCTCCGGAGATGCTTACCAGAGAAAATTTCGTCTCCATTTTTAATGATCCTCAATTATATTTACTAAAGCTATAGAAAAGATGTATAAAATCAGAAAAAGCATAGTAAAAAACGCAGCAGAAAACTGTCTTGTTGGAGTAATTTGTAATAAATGGGCGAACATTATTTGAAATGTTGAACTGAAAAACAGGAGAACCAATGCATCTACCAAACATTGTTGATATTAACATGAATCTATACTTACAATCTGTATTGGTTTTTATTTTTCCCGCTTTGTTATTTTACTTCTATTTTAATTTAACAATTATGTTTATACATTTTTGTTTATTTTTAACGAAGTTACAAAACTCCAAACCCATCGAAGTCTTCGCCGATGTAAAGACCTACATATAAAAAATCCCAATCATCTTTCAATCCCACAAAAAGTTTCACTTCGAAAGTTGCTCGTGAAACGGAAAACTCGTCCATGAAGCGAAATAAACAAGCATCAGGCAGATTATGATCTGGCCCCCAACCCGTTCGCCCATCCGAGGTGAGCGTGCGAGTGGTCGAGACGGTGGCCATAAAAAGATCTATTATTAACATAAATTGAAAACCGATAACGAATCCTTCCGGAACGTGGCCCTTCCTCCGCACCTGCGATGTTCCGCTGCCCCGTTAACGGATGGGAAAAGTTTCTCCCTCGCTCGCAAATGGGAAAACAGTCGAGTCCAGGTAATTTCCTCCCTTGTAGGGTTTATATAGGTGTGTGTGTGTATGTTTGGGACATTTGGGAGTGTTCAACGGAGCAAAGTAACAAGATGATAATGTGGTATAATAACAAGGATAACTATGATATGATAATGGCATATCGAAGCATTTCCCTTTGCGGGGGCAAGATTTCGATACACGAGAAACCGGTAGCGGCCGTTTTCTCCGGAGCCGGCTCCGGGTCGTGGGGGGTTAGGGGCAAAAATTACAGCCCAAACGGCAAATGAGGAAAGCAAATCTCAACCAATTGTAATCCGGGTCGCAAATTCCGCTCGCTTCGTTTCCGTTCACTTTCGATGTAAGGGGATTTTCATGTGTGCTGCTGGTTAGCGAAGGGCAAAACGAAACGGAACCAAAACCTGTGGCTTGGGAAAGAAAAAAGGAAAGCCAAGAAAATAACCAGGGGAAACTATGGACATAATTTTCTGTCATACTCAGATCCTCCGCTGCTCGGCTCCTAGTGCGAGCAAGGGTGGCCAGTTAGGCGCGCCCAAAAGCCGGTGGTAATAGCAAGGCAGCTCTCGAGTCGGCTACTCCATAAGCATCGCCGGACCAAATTGAATAAAAATCAGATCGTAATCGTATCTCCACGTTGTTCGCCGTTCGATTCCACGGTGACCACGCCGGTGGTGTCTCTGGAGCCTGACGCTGGCAGGAAGTTCATCTGCTTTAGTTTTATTTGTCGTTGTGTTGCCGGTTTTCTTTTTTCTTGCCACATTCCCCCACAGACTACTCTTCGTGTGAGGGTTAGCTTTTTGTAGTTATTTGTAAGAAAGAAAGAAAAAAAAATCCGTCGCACGCGCTGATGAGGTGAGCCACGAAGGCTCGGCTGTAGCCATTTAGCAACACGCTGTTCCATATTGATCGCACCGGGAATACAAGCGGAAGGTTAAAACGCATCCCTGAGCCTAGAGATAAGCCAGCCCAACAACAGGAAGATAATGATAATTCAAACGCCTGAGCCAAATCACGATGCTAACAAAAAGAAAACAATCTAAAGAAAAGAGAATCAAGCCCCCCAAAGGATGTCTTCTAGGGCACGGATAATAACAAAGGCGGGCAAAAGGAAGTGAACCCTTTTCTTCGCTCTCATTTCAAGCCCCGAGAGGATTGCCAGGAGGGGATTTTCCGGAAAAGGCAGTTTAAGAAGGTGTTATTTTAGGATTTCAAAAACCACAGTTAATACGGAGTAATGCTTAGTTTCAATTACGTGCCTTTTGGCATTATTAAATCAATTCAATTCACGACGGAACCTAGATTGTTTTGTCTCCAGTAAAACCATTTGCACTAACTATTGTAACAACTCTTTGTTGTAATTTAACATAGTGCAATCTTGTGTTTATAAAGCCAAGTTTTTCAAAAGGTATTTATGTGTTTTTTAAAAACACTTTCCCTACGACTTGATCTGTTTTTCTATGCACCAGACTGCCGTCGTAACACACATTCTTAGAGATATAATTTACACACTATTTAAATCAAAAATAAGTTTTAGATGATAAGATATGTCATATTTGGTTCGTAGGATGATTAGTGTAAGAAAATTATAAAAGTATGTAAAATGCAAAAGTAAACTGTTTTTGTACATCGAGCTTTTGCGAAGACAATACAAAAAAAAAATCCAAAATTTCATTAAATCGACGAAGTAGTTTTATAAGTAGTGCTAGTCGTCAAGTATGAAAACTTGGAGGTAAATAATTCTTTTCAGTTGGAACTCTGTTTTGATATTTTGTAATAAATGATTATTGTATTTTATTCAACCAACATCCAAGCAAATCTATAAATCCCATCCAAACATTGCAATTGCAACTCCCCAAAGGGATGCAGATCTTGGCAACGATGCAGCTGCTGCCATTACACTCGCCCGTAATTCGTTTCATATATCTTCATAATCCCCTCGTATCATATCTCGTATGTCTCGTGAAGGAAAAGCGTGCTATTTTTATCAATTTTTGCACCATTTCACCTCAAACGAACGAGTGTATATTGCACCGTTGGGACCGTCTGCATCTTACCTCCACGACACTTCGTGTGAGTTGCTTGAAAATATTATACACCTTTCGGTTTGTTTTTGTTTTGCCCAATGAGTTTCTCTTTCTTTTTCCGATCTGCGAGCTTCCTGTTTAAATGCTTGCCCGAACAAAAACAAAAAAAACACAACGATCAACGAAGAAAACCACCTTCACGTCGAACACGTCTGCGTGGTGCTATTACCGTATTACGCTAATCTTATAATTAAATGTTGTTTTTCGCTTCCGCCTACGCAGCTTCCGTAAGGCCTCGTTTTCTCACCGCTTGTCGGCGCGCACGGGAGGACACTCTTTCTCCAAAACCGTAACGACACTGAGCCCGAACATCGGAGGCAGGAAAGAAACGAAGGAAAAGAATACACTCCCGGGTCATTTGCCCAAAACCGGAAGGTTATTCAAACACGGAACGATCCCTCCACTTCTGGCCAATCTGGCGTTCCGAGTAGCGTTCCGAGCGGTGGGCGCAAGTGGAAGTAAATCTAATTTAATTTACTCCAACCTCGTACCAGCCATTTGAAGCCACCACCCACCGCCCAGCATCCTCCCTTTCTGCACCGATTCTGGTTGGTTTTCCCGGTTTTTACGATTCGCGATTTTCCACCGTTCCCTCTCGGATTTCGGATGGTCCGAGCCCCATTGCCCAAAAGCGATGGTCCGCGGTAAAATGGCTGTCAATGAGTGCGTGAGAGGCAATGATAAAACGGAAAGCCAAACACTACCTACCCTCACGCGCTTGGGGGAATCCGAAAACTTTTCCCCCTGGCGGCGCATTCGCAACCATCGTTCGGGTCGTTCTATGGGAAAACTTAATCGTCAAAGAATTATAATAAAAAATTATACCTTTCTCGCCCCGAACCTGCACGGACCGGGAGCAGATGGTCCAGGGAGAGGGGGACGCAAAGGAGCTCTACCCACTGCCACTTTGTGGAGGATTTCCGCACGTCCGAAGGATAACGCCTGAATCGTCCGCGATATGGCCTGCCAGGGGAATGTAAAATTAATAACGACAACATATTACATTATTTTTATTATTTTCTTCAACTACGTTTTAAACGGAGTGTACCGCGTGAGACACTGTCCCCGGCTCACCCACCCTTCATCCCCCCTATAAAGCTAAAAACTCCAGAGTTGGGCATGCCACTTTTCGCCGATGGTTCAATGGTGCGCGAGGTCGTGGGACAATGAGCAGAACGCTGCCACTTTCCGAAGAACATTCGGCAACGAGGTTGCTGCTGGGTTGCCGTGCCCTTTCCACTTGTGTGTGTGTGTGTGTTTGTATGAGAACTAGACTGCCTCGTGCGATTCCCTGCGGTCGGGCGGAAACACAAACCGGTCCGGACCGACGTGTTTCCCCTGCCAGCACCCGGCCGGAAGCTGGAAGAGATGGAAAAATTGATATCCAGCTTTGGGAAAGTGTATAAATGCTTCGTTTTCGGCCACCTGATGCTCGCGCCCCGGGGACCCGGTATGCTTTTCTTCGCCTTACTGATGGCACTGTCGATGAGAATGAAAACTACTGTAATTCATGGGAAACATTTTCGTAAACTGCTGGTCGTAAAGGATTCTTTAAAGGTAGAAATTAGATAAGTTTTTCAGTTTTCTTTGGTCATTATAGTTTGCTGTCATTAGAAAAAGAGTAACCTTCAAAACAGAAATCTAAAATGCACTTTAGAATTAGCTCTTGGGTGGTATGCACTTTCTTTATAATAATAATTTTCTGTACAAAATTAACCCGGACGGTGCGCAACATGAAACCCTTCAGAAGGCGTAAGACTGCAGCAGAAGCAACGCTGTTACAATTTCATCTAGCCCTCAGGAGACACAGCCTTAAAAGAAGTTATTTATCATATGCATTAGACGATCTACCGTTTGCCGCCAGGAGCAGCAATTTAAAAGAGCATTATTATTTAATGTGCTTTTGCAATTGAAAATGAAAGCAATAAAAAGAGAACGATTATGGTGAATAGTTGAATGGATGAAAAATGATTATGGTGAATGGTTTCTTTAAATTACAAACGAATATAAATATGTTAAAAAAAAGGAATCCATCGTCACAAATTTCCGTTAACTTTATCACTATTTCTTAAGCACATATGCCCGGCATTACTGTCAACAACGCATCAGAATTGTGTGCCACTTTACCTGATGTAGGGACAGCTTTCTGACATGCACCGAGCTGCATTCGTTTTTCCGCACGCTGGAGCTGCATTCAGGTGGACAGCTCCGTCGAGCGAGAAGAGGCGACTTTTCGGGTAACGCTTTTAAATGGTGCTTCACCAGGAATGCCGTGCTGTGGATATGCAAGCTTCTGCCTTCCTGTCGGTTTAATAGGAAGTGTCATTTGCACACTCATCTTCACGCCCCACGCGCTGGATCCACTTTTCCAAAGGTTTTCGACGGGAACAGCTGCCTCTGCGTCGCAGTGTTGCAGTGTTCGGTGCATTACCTTCCAGCGTAGGGCGGGTTTCCCGGACGCCTTTGGCTTTAACGCAAGCAGACAGGGGTTTTTAAAACGGTATGCTGCAGCATCGAAGAAGTAAATATAAATTACATTTTGGTTGCATTAACAGCGGTAAATATTTTAAGAGGTTCCTTCTACCGAACGTGAACACATTAAGAACCTCTTTGTATGTTGGTGCTCGGTTGAGGTTGGTTATGATAAAGTATTTTATTCTACTATTTATGTTGTGTCTAGAGTCCCGTTATTTGATAAGAAAAAGTACTGAATTTTAAAATGTTAAATTATACTGTAATAACTAAACTGCAATAATTGTCATCCAAGTCATCAAAACCATTTCCTCTAGTTTAAGACATAACTAAAATGCCATCACTCTAAATCACTGACACGATCCAATCTTCCGTCGTGATTCTCTCATGCTGTGGGTTGATTTTTCTTCGCAGCAAAGCACGGTTTGCATGATTCCAGCAAGATTTCCGAGCCAACTCAAACGGACGACAACTATTGCTGATTACTTCGGCATTGGTGCGGAAAATCTTCGGATGGCTTGACCTCAAGTTGTCCCCGGCGGTAGTTTCATCCATTTTCCGCGTCAACGATGAAGCAGACTGCGTCCACAACGCTGCAACCGTGGCTGGATAGGCCAAATCACTCCGAACACCGGACGTACCTGAACAAATTCAAAGGCTCCAACAATAGGCACGAAAGGATCCACTGGATGGAAATTACCACAAGACGCCACGACAACGACACGATGACGACGACGACGACGACGACGGCGATGGTGACTTCTGCTGGCGGAGACTGCAGAGTGGAAAAGGATTCTTTTTACTTTTGCCAGACTCAAAGGAGCGACGGAAAGAGCACGTGTAGACTTATAACAATGGTGATGACAGCGGGGTTGATAAGAAAATTGCAGACGAGTCCAAAACGGCAATGATCTGATAATGGGTCTGCAGGTGCAGAGAGCCGGTATCGGTGAAGGTTGCGCCCTGAACCCTTCCTCCCGCTGGAATTGAAATTCTAATTTAGCTCTCGCTGCAGCAGCGTCCAAACGGCTTAATAAGGAGTGTCTTAAAGTAGTCCTTATTGATGGCAGGCAAATGGTTCGGAACACTATGTCCGTTGCAGGCTCTATCTCTCTGGTTTTGTCTTCGTTGAAGAGTTGGTGTATACACATACTTTATAAAACTCTTCGGAAAAATATTTATATCGATAAAACCATTTTTTGCGGGAACCAATTTGTATTGATACTCAATCTAGATGCATAAACAAACCACTTTCTTCTAACATAAAATTTAAACGTAGTTAATTCCCATAAAAATTAGTATCTTAGCTTTTATTTGTCCCTCTTGAAGCCGTATAATCGCATTGTCGAGTACTTTGCGCAACCGGGTCATTGGGATCCTGTACATAACCATTCATCAACTTCCTTTATCGATCGAAGGAACGCCGCCCCACGAAGGAAGCAAATCCCACCCTCGTCTGTCACGTGCCGGGATTGTCGGGAGCGTCCGATTTCTCCGAAGGACCCGCACGCGACCAGCCATCAAATAAAATTAATCGACCCGTTGATCCGCTGCACCCTAACGAACTTGGACTGATTTTCGCGCCCGGAGCTTCAATTAGTGCTGGAGTGCATCATCAGCGTGCCTTGGCCCTGGCCACGGCTCGGTGACAAATTCAATAAGTCAACCGTTTACCGCTTGGTCGTGTGTTTGTTTATTTTTTTTTTCCTAGTGATGTTTCAGATTTGGACTAAGGTGCTTCCTTGTGCTCCATATTTTATCTCTCCAAGCGGATGTTGAATGTGTCCGATGTTTTCGCTTTAGATGTTCCTAGAATTAATGTCTTTTTCTTCCAGATATCCCAGAAAGGAAGAATGAAATAAAACTGGAAAGATCCTGGGGGCTTATTCAACACTCTCATCAGACTCATTCCTTCGCTACTTCGAAGGATTCGACACCATCCATCAATTAGTTGATGAAAATTGCTGCCTTCGTTGGGTGGAAAGAAAAAAACCCTCCAAGAAACAGACAAAAATGTGGCACACATCCTTAAAGTGCAAATGGAGGCAAATTCCCCGGTCGATATGTCCGTGTCGCTTTTGGGGCCATCCAGTCGAAAGATTAATGATCCTTCCGGTTTCCGGTCCCCGGGTCGGTCCCCGAGGAGTGAGTGAGCCGCTTCGACTGCCATTGCCGGCCGAATCGAATTAAGGTTAACTCCTGGGGGGAGGGAGGTTAGAGCTGGGGTGCGTGGGGTGCCCAGGCTCACCTTTGACGAGCTCGAAAAATGCTGGACGAAGGTAAATTGATTTTGTACCGGTGCCTATTGATTTATCCCGGTCATCGGTACCCGCGTGTGTATGTGTGCATGTTCTTCACGTGGAAATGTCCACTGGGAAAAGAGGCTGATGATGGTAATGCTGTGTTCCCAAGGAATGGAAATGTTGGGTTTTTAGAGAAGGAAGAAGAAAGAAAACTTGGTAAAGATTCACTTTACTTTTTATGGTATGCCATAATTAAACAAGTATTTAGTTGAGTCTCTAATAAACTACACTTTTTATCTAAACTGCCCCTCGAAAGAATTTGAAACTCTTCACCGAGGAATGGTTTTGCTGTGACTGAATTGTAACAGAAACAAATGAAATGAAAAAAACAATCCCTTTATACATTCGAACTACTTGATGGTCCTGGAAAAACCATACCCAAGGCTGATGGAAAACCGAACAAAAAAATATTAACCACCAATTGGGCAATCATGCGGTCAAGCAACTGGCAACACACCGCTTCCCATGCGGCCGCCCCTTTTCGATTCACCGTAATTGAGTTTCCAACCGTGTGGAAAGTCGAACCAGCAACCGCCGGTGACCACCGTGGGGGGTGAGGGGGAGAGTGATCCGCTCCGGAAAAGCACAACTGGGCCCCCCACCCCGGACTGGAAAAGCGGCACCCGATGCGAACCGATAATTCCGATATCGAAACCTCGCTCGAAACCACCATCCTTCGGGGAAGGTTTCTGTCTTCGGTTTTCCTTAGTTTTTTTTTTCGTTGCTGTTATTGTTCTTTTTTTATGAATGAAAAATTCCTTCCCAAGCAATCTTCATCCTGCGTGTGGCGTGGTGTGTGGGGCCCGGTGCCGGCGATTGTTTGCGGATGTCAGGAGCAGTGCGAGCGATAAATCATACCTCATGGAAAACCCCTCATGGCGATCCATTTTCCGTACGTGAATGCGTACGTTCTGCTCAGGTCGGTCATTTTGCCATGGTTCAATGGTACCGGGCCGTGAGGAGGGGGAAATAAACCGGATTGGATCGAATTTCCCCCTGGCGTCCTGTTGCTGTTTGAAGGTAGGAAAATGTGAGCCACGCAGAAAACGAGATTGAATTCCGTCCACACGCACTCGGTGGTGTCTCAATTAAATACTTCTTGAAATAATCTGATTAGACTGTTGCTGACATTTATGCAAAGCCAACCAAGTTCATTTCTCATTAGTTTGTTAGCAACAAAGTTTTCATGTAGATCACTTGACTTGAAAATATTTTCTTATCTCCCCACTCGAAGGTTCGCCCCTTGTAGCAGCGTTGCATTTCCTTTTTCTTGTAGTTTTGTTACTTTCCCTACGGCCAGTACCTGACCTCTCAGACATCCAGCCCTGGTTGTAATCAAAAACCAACCCAATGAGGCACAAAATTGATGAATTACTGGCTCTGCATTGGACGATACGGTGGCCATAAACGATCCCTCGGTTCGAAATATGAAAAACAAAACAAAACCAAGCGCATTCCATTGGTTTGACCATTCGTGGGGTTACCCGGCTTGATTGCTGCGTTTCCTTGCCCCAAGGAACGGCGTTTTTCGATGGTAAAAGGATTTTTGTGCGATACTGCATTTGACGTGAATGTCAATTTGTGCCGGACTGAAGATTGGTGCGTCGATTTAACCGTGAAGAAAGGAGTTTTTCTGAATCATGCCAGACGTGCTTTAAAAGAGTGCCGAAACTGGATTCCTTTACATAAGGTTAAGTTTTGTTTTAGTAGAACGTCTGGTCAATAAAAACGTTAAAGATGATTGAGATGTTATGGTTTTGATTCAAACTAAGCAAACAGGGTTCACCAATTAATTCTAGCTTTTATTTATATTTCAATTAAGAAAAACCCTATCCCTGCTCTGAAATACTGTGTTGAGTACACTTGCTTAGGGAAGGAAGGAAAAAGAAAAACGTCCTCAACACCCACCTTCATCATCATAATCATTTCTGAAAGCAGCCACGGCACTCGGGGAGGGATAAAAATTAAATTGCCTTTTTATTGCGAACACTTCAAATGATTGCTTCAAACGTCACCAAATACATATGGTACATCATGCTGCGTTTAATATCGTACTTATACTGGTTTAAATATATAAAAAAGAGCAATTCAACGAGGAAGAGTTCAGAATTAGGATAAAATAAAAGAAGCAGTCCGTGGGACGTCTTCATGGTAAGTTCGATGGAAGCTGCATCACACACTTTCATTGATACATTAAACCTCGCAATGATTGAAGAGGAAATATGATGCGGGTTTGACTTGAAGTTTACGCGTATAGTTTGTACAATTAGTTTATCTGCTAGGACCGTACGAATCATTTTTAATCAATCGTATCAATTATATCTATTTCAAGTAAACAATGTATTAATTTTTTTCTATTTGAAATAAACAGCTTCTTATTTGAAATTTTTATTGAAAATCATGATGGAAAAAACCAATTATTTCTTAGCTTTTCAACTATATAATTCTCTTCTTGAATCGATTTACGTTAATACCACAAAATGGAATGCTTTGTTTGATATATTCTCTAATGTTTCCTGTTCCATTCGGTCTCGTTTAAAGTGACCTACTCGTTCCGGTGCCAACGCTACATCCACCCGGGGAGCTATCCAACTCTACTTCTTCCGTGCGCCACCGTTGCCATTTTACTTTTCATCTAATCAACACGCCGTACATCAAAAAACCACGCACAACATTCATATCGGAATGCGTCAAACGAGATGTTCCTTCATCGATCTGACCCCGATCCCGGAGTTCCCCCCTCGCGTTTCTTTCGCACACACACACAAATACACGCCTTCACCTGATGGAGATAGTAGGCCCACCGAACGGACATGACCGGGGAGGGATTTGGTGGCCGAACCGAAGTGGCAATAATCTTGATGTACAACACCCAACATCAACCAGCATCACGAATGGTATCCCCCTCCCACCTTCCGCCTGTGCTCTCGCTGGCCCGCCCGTTCCTCCCACCCACCGGTGATGGCGGTTTCTCTCTCTCTGCTCGATGAAACCGGGCCACTACTGGGACGGCACTTCAATAAGTGAATGATATGTTGTACCCTTTTTCGTTCGGCTTCCCGTTGATGACTGGCCGAGGGGTGCGGTGGTGCTAAAAAAATGTGCTTCCGTTCCGGATGTGTGCGGTTGCTTCCCGCCCTCCCGCTTCCCCCTCCTTTTTCCATCCACCAAGCGCCCGCTTCATCGCTTTCATCGCAACACCCGGGACACGGACACGTTCCGTTCGGCAGCCTTTTGCTCGCTGTAAAAATGTTTATACACCATAAATTCAGCGGAGGGAAAATAAAATTTTATAAAATATTTTATTTCGGATTATTATTTATATGCACCCCTCCACTGGCGGGGCGCTCCCGTTTCGGGATTCAACCGTCCGGAGGTTTTCGCGAACGGTAGCCGCTTAACAGTGCGGACCTTTCGGAAATGGTAAAGATCGTCCCCAATCGGGGCGCTATTTTTCCTGGTGAAACAAATAAAAGAAAGAAAGAACGAAAGAAGTCAAGTAAAAGCCAACCAGCAAGTTCTCTCAAGCTATTTCGCCTTGACTTATGGCTCTGATCGAGTAGGAGAAGGAAACGAGTGGGCTCACTTCGAGCTGCTTAAGTGCAAGGAAATGTGAAAGGAACTCGACCCTTTGTCGGCCAACGTGAAGTTAGGCTCCAGCCGGAGGTGTTTTTCGAACGCAACATAAATAACGTTATTTGAAACTCGATCACGAGCAACTTTGTGTTTTCTATAAAGTAATCTTTTAATTGTTTTTTGATTGACTTCCTGCTTTTTAATTGAATCGTTAGGTTTTTTGAATTATTTACGAAAACATATCTGACATGCGACCAATGGGCTATTAATTCAGTTCTTTATGTAGTATAAGTAAGTGTTACTTTAAAAAACATTCAAGTTGCTTACATAAAGCTTTCTCTTACCACCTCCTAACTTATCAGCTTTCCCTTACCACTGAATGCTCTGTTTCGAATTCCCAACAAATAAACTTTCCCACGAGATGATTTTACGTCATAGGACGAGAAAATACGCGCCAACCGGAACCGTCTATTATCGGCTAATCGTAGCACCGCCATCTTGCGCCACTTACAACACACGAACGAGTGCGCCTCGCGCAAACCGGCGTTCGGTAAAAATGCAAATCGTCCACCCGGTTTACATCAAAAATCAATTTCATCTAATCTACATCACGCGTTGTTCGCATTGGGGACGGCCGTGTCCACGTGTGTCCCGGTTCCGATGGGGGGTGATAACCGCAGCGCTCGCAAGTCTTCCGGTTCCGGAACCAGGTCTCCCCCGGGTTCCCCTCAGGGCGAGCCGATCGATCGGCCGAACAACCGGTCCGGTTAGCTGCCAATTTCGCTTCCGGGCACTTGCGCTTCTGTCGATCGCGTCGCGCGATACGCCGTGTGGCTTTCCGTTTTCCGTTCCAGCCATTTCCGGCGTTTCGTTCGAACTAGCATAGCATTCACACGTCCCCCTCCCCGGTTCCGCTTCGGTTCCGGGTGACAGAATGTTTGAGAAAAGCGCTGATGAAGTGAGCAAAATGAAAAAAAAGATATACAAACACACCACCGGGACTCTAGACCAGGAAAGTGGTCCTGCTCACACGGGATAAAATATTTCATACATTCCACGGCGCAGCGACGACGACGACGGGTTGCGCCTTTTATCTCTCCCGCCAGCGAGCGCGTTGGCAACGTTCCACCGCTGGCGCACGGTAATGTGATTGGAATCGTGCCATACAGTGCCTATTTTCCACTCGGGTAATGTAGCATCGTGTGATTATTTCATTAATATTCATCGTAAATCAAGCACCCGCCCCCCCCACCGAGCGGTGCTGGCGGGATGGGGGCATTTCGATTGAAGACCTATCGAAGGATATCCTTCGGAACATATTCGCGTCCTGTTTGGGGAAAACTTTTTCTCTTCCTCACTCGCACTTATTTTGCCTCTCGGTTGAAGGCAATGGTTTCCGGAGGGTGAGAGAGAATTTTCTCACGAATTCTCATCACGTCCCATGTCACTCGCCCGCCTTTCCCTTCGTCCCTGTGCACGGAAAAGTGCAATTCGTGAAACTTCACCTCAGTGGCGAGCCACTTTCGGGGCTGCTTTTGCATATCCTTTTCGGTACTATTCGTCTTTATTCGCCCCGGCTACCGCGCGAAGGAAATGTAAACATGACAGTTTACTCATGACTTTCCGATTGAATGTGATAGATTTTTCATCACCATCACCTTTCGGAGGGGAGCCCTTTTCTTGGTGCATGTTGAAAAAAAAGATTGATCCCGAAAGCGGGAAGTAATGGGTGTTTTCAACTTTTCCAGCAATCGAACACAACGAGGATGTTGTTTCGGGTGCGATGGGTGGGTGAATGAAAAAAGAAAACCCTATTCAGCCCGTTTCCCAGACACTCCGGCTGCGATGGGAAACGGGAAGGAAACACAAATAATTAACGATGGATTACTCGTGCTCAGCAAACAGCACACTTTATACCCCGAGACTCCGACGCGATCGTGAGGCGAGGACGATGCGCGATTTGCGTTTGCGGCATTTTATTCATTTTTATGCCCGCGAAGCGACCGGAGCCGTCGCCTCCTTCGACTGATACATTCCACCGCCCGGTATCTGCCCATTTTGACGCTTGATTGGGATTGTCTTCTGCTGATTGTAGCAGAAAAAATTCAATAAACCCGAAGCACCGGCAGACTTGCGAGTGGGGCGGGCGAGCAGGGAGCCAAATGGAAATATAATGCAAGTTTTTTGTCTGCCCGTCAACTGCCCGGGATGCAGTTGTATTGTGTGTGTGTGGGATAAATAATCATCGGGATCGGAAAATAAGGAGTGCGGCAAAATGAAGCAGTTAAAATGAGGGGAAAAACTTTACAGCACAATTTGCTGCCGTCAGCTTTTAAATAGTTCTCGTTAGGACATTCAAGGATTATTACTTTTTATGACTTTTTTTTCTTTCTGTTTGGCTGTAGGCATTTGGTTTGAAGTGTTCTTGTTTGTTGCAGTACATCTCAGTTCTTAACTTCCCACTTACGTTACCTCTAAAATTATCATTGTAAAATGTTACATCGGCTTTAACATACAAATTTAATTTAGATTTTTTATGGATCTTCGTACAAATGAAACAAAATTTAACAAAACATCATACAATGTTTTATACTGTGAAAAAAAAAATTGTGTTCTATTCGTAGAGAAGTACTATAGTCCCAAATAAATACAAAAATACCGCCTCCCTTTGTCTAAAGTTAAAACCTGAATAGCTTTTCATCCCTTTCAGTGAGACATTTTCCGCACCGAACACACGTCAGCCCTGCGGGGACGGTTTTCTCAGAGTGTGTGTGTGTGTGTAGACGGGGGATGCGGGGATTCGGCATTCACGGCCGGGGATCGGAAATATCATGTCCAGGAAACAGTTTTGGCATTTATATTATCAGCACTCGGTGCTCGTCGCCCCACATAAGGCGTCACTCGGGGGCATTGTGCAGCGTGGCGACTGTACCTTTTACATACCTTCAGTTTGATCGGTGTTGCACCGCCAGCAAAAGGTAGCGTACTCTGGCAGTGTTCTGGTGTTCCGGGCTCCACCTACTCCGCACCTCACTTGACCATACCGTACTAGTCGGTGCATTCGCTCGGTGCAATGGCGGAATGGTTGGGACGGAAAATGAAATGCCAGCCTACGAGCAAAGCCCCTCGAGTGGTATTTCAGTGCAACTTCGGCGATGTGGGTGTGATGCCGGAAGAAGGTAATGCCACTGCGGCGGAAAGTGGACGGCTTTCAATGCAGCCAGAAGGAAAGTTAACGCTGAGATTCTACGCTCCATGGAGGGAAATAATGTTTCTGTTATTCTAATTTTTATTTGAAGTATGCTAGACGAGTCTGAAGATTTGGAAACACGAGGTTTGATTGGTAAGATTTAAATTTGGGAAATCTTCAACCATTATTTCACAGGATGGGAAAGGTGACCGAAAAACAATGTCTGCAAATTACATGCCTGAAATTTCATATTTGTAACGATCTATGTATGGGAATATATGAGAACTGCATATTTATTTCGTACCTTAGCTAATTTTTCAAAACGTCAAAACACACACCAACCCCAAATAGGTGTTCTATTTACAAAAAACCACCCGTCACAATACAAGGGCACCATTTTTTTTAATCACACCAACGAAACCAAACTATTCCAGAATGCCTCGCAGGAATTAGTCTTCTTGCGCTTCGAGGCAAACGTAGCCGGGACGGAAAATTAAAAAAAACTACCCCATTAAATCCCACACGGCACTGAAAATATTAATTACACATCAAGCCGTGCGTTCAATTAATGCTCGGGATATTAACCGGAAGATGTTCCGGTACGGGCGGATGGGAGGGGGAAGAACGAGAGAAGGCCCGGACCGGACTGTGCAGAGGACCGGACCATCTATCCAGCCAGTATCATCATCGTCAACGCGCTCGAGCGAAACGGCTTGATGAAATGGTCGACCATGATGACGCTACGATGACGACGGCGACGGCTACGAAGCAGTCCGAGGGGTCCGGACCAACGGGAGGGAAGGGGTTGGAATCGGATAGCGGTTGACGAGAAGCGGAAGTGTATGTAAATAGTGCATAAGTGCACAACCATCGGCGTCGTCGGGGAAAGGAATGCCGGGCAACGATGGAATGGTGGAACAATCAGCAGCTCTGATATGATTTCATTCATGTCCAACGTCCACGGCCCGAAACAGGCTGTGTGTGTGTGTGTGTGTGTGTTTCGGTGTAGCGTTATGTGTGAGCGGGTTGATAAAACCATCTGCAACGAAAAGAGGGAAACGCAACAGGCACGCAGTAGCAGAACTGGACACTGGAGGTGGGTGAGGGTTATGTTGTCGGATGGAAGCGACACTTCCCATACAGGACGGTTGAGGTCGGAAGGAGGATCATCATGAAGACTCGTAGCCGTAGCGGTCGGCACATTCGTCGATGCTAGAATTAGACCGGCGGGTTGACTGGCGGATCGATGGTGCGGTTTGCCGACCGAAGGCAGTTGACGCTGGCGACATAAATGCGCATGAAACAGCGAATTGTTTTTAATGAATGCTCTAGCGTACGAATCCAACGAGCAGCGGCCAACCGAAGTGACGATCGTATGCCGGGAACCGTGGTTTTGCGCGATTGTAAAACGTCCATCCAAATGGGTTTTCGCCACGGGATCAACGACGGAATGGCCACGCTGCAGGCTGCGGGCGTTGAAAGTGGCACATCGAATGGAGGATGATGCGCAACAGAAACCACCTGCAACTCGATGGCACCTCAATCGCGAAAGTGGCAAGAACAACTGCGTTCGCCCTGCATTCCTTGGGCGATTTGGTATCCAATGTGCATTAGGTCCAACAGCCATCACCCCCAGTCCGGCAGTTCACTGCGCCGTGAAGTTACGTGCCACTGACGGGCGAGAAATTATCGGCGATTTCTGATCGGAAATTCTAATTGAATCATGAAATTGCACAAATGCTTCCCGCCCAGTTTCCCTTTAGTTCTAGCAAAAATATATGAGAAAATCAGATACTAGTTCATTACCCCTCATCGCAGCAGTGTACCGGAGTGCTTCGAAAGGAAGGAAAAATGTGCAAACATCATTTTTCGAAGCAATAATTTGCTGTGGTGCTCGAAACACTGATTCAGTTATAATACACTTCAAAGTTTTTAACACTAAATCAAGTCACTCCATCTGAAGTTGCTTGTTAAAGTATCATTGCAGATGCGTGAAACAATTGAAACAGTTATCAAGAACTTTGAATACTTGCATCCAACTAAAATGTGCACTTGACGTCGATAACAAATTATTGTTTCCTATAATCCTTACGGCACGAAAGCACTTTTTGTTTAATGAATTGTATATCAAAACGCTTTCTCTTAGCTTTTCTTAGACAAACAAACTGAATGTGATGAGATTGTGTTTCAAGTAAAAGTTTAAAAAAAATACGTTTTTTGTATTTGTAATGCGAAGTTTTTAATGTGCTGAAATATATAGGAAAATGTAACTGTTGGAAACAGTTCGGACCCATAAGTTCGAACTCGCTCCAACAGCACCTGTCAGACGAAAAGAGAACGACATCAGCGTGAGAAAACCGATAAAAGAAGTGGAAAACCGGGAAAAAGCACTTACTCTTTTACAAGCACAACAAACGGGAATAAAGGCTAAATTTTTGGCTTTTCTTTGCCACATTAGAAATTCCTAAGAAATCTTTTAATTCCCGCGACGTAGAAAGTGTTTGCAACAGTAACATACCCTGTGTTAATTCCTTTCGGTTTCATTGTTTTCGTTTACGCTAATTCCGTGGAACAATTTACATTCTCGTCAATTTAAACTTTACATTTCATATGTCCACTTCCACAATATCATACCAGTTTGTTGATTTAGACACCAAATCTATCAATCCGATGACGCAGTGCGTATTTTGTTCTCTTATTGTCTGCTCTGTTTTTGGTGAAATATTTCAGTTCGTCGAACTCAAACTTATCAATAATACATAAAGTAAACGATATGCAATAAACTAATGTGACTCCATTGAAGCCTAGTGAGTCCCGGTGTTGGCACTGGCTCGGCCTTAGAGAAAATGGGTTGTTGAGTCTATAACCCCCTATGCAACCCTTTTTTTTGTCTTGCTTATAACAAATCCCCCCATGATACCGAAAAACAAAGTGCAAAATGCTATAAAGATAGTTGAATTTTCTAATCCCACAGACTATCGAAGAGAAAAATGATAAAGAAAACAAGAGAAAAGTGCGTAAAAATCATTTGCAGAGATGAAGGAGAATCTGGTCTAGGAATAACATTTGTCTCTTTTGTGCAATATTTCCCCCAAACATCGACTCATCATAAGTACCCATCTAATTCGGAGATTACAAAACTTATCCTCACACCGAAATCAATTGCACCTGGTAACAAAGGCTAATGCGGAAATAGAGATAAAATACAAAAAAAACATACCTGAAAAAAATCGCAAGCATATCTTGCGGCAAGAAACACACCCTCGCACAAAAACCGCGTTCAAGGTATGGTTAGGTTGGAGGGCGTTCAAATTTTCGCTAACTCTTGTTTATCCTCCTCGAGGGGCCTCCCGCACGACCCACAACGGATGTGATCTTCGCGATGGAGGCGCCTAGTCCTCCACGAGGGGGAGGCAAGATGGGGCGTCGGGTTGAACGTGAAATTTGAGAGAGAGAAAGTGAGAGAAGCGCTCAAACTCCCCCACGCCAGTGGCCGGAGATTGTGGTCAGGGCTTAGGGTTTTATGTTTATCCTCTTGTTGCGCGCCTCGAGCGTGAGTTATGGCGCGGTTTGTCACCCATCCTTGCGCGTGGTCCTTGCGACTTCAACGGAGGCGTGAAGCATGCCGGCTTGGTTATGGTTTCATTGGTTTTGAACGATTCTCTTACTTCATATAAGGTTCGGTGATCTTAGACTAGGAAAGTTCGTTTGTTCTGTAATTCGCGAAAATAAACAGTAAGCACATCTTTGATAAATGAAATAAAATATAACTAATGAGAAAAGAAAAGATATGAACCTCTTTCTAAAACTTTCACACAACAAAATTTATCACCTTATCATACCAAAGATTTGCTTGTTCTCAGCACTTAATAATGTGCCTGTAAACACATCAATTTTTTGACTGATTTCAAATCGGAAGGAACAAAATAAAAATCAAACATACGTTACCCGTAGGCGCACCATATGCCCTTGTCCACTGGAAGAAAGAGTGTATTTCCACAACCTTTTTTTCACTTGGTACCGCCATGTAAAACCATGACTTCAGAAACGGGGCTGAAAATCTTCTCCGAATGTCTGATTTTCGCCCCCAAGAAAGGATTGTCGTCGGTCGTTTCATTCCGGGCTCGCTGGATTTATTGTTGTGTAAAAGTTTTACTCCTCCCATCCTTGCTTCTCGTGGCCTATGAGGAAGGTTTCCGGGGACGCCTGTTGATGTTATCCTTATTGCTGATGATGCAAATCCATGATTCCTTTTTTTTCGGCTGCTTAGGGATTGTTCGAGATTAGTTTCGAGAACGAGACCCATTGCAAAGGAGGTAGCAAGGGGAAGAAAAGCATACCTTCTGTCCGTGGGAGATGTCGTACCGTCTTTATTGGACTTTTTTCTTCTTCCTCTTCCAACAATCCATTACATGTGAGATGATGTCGATTTTGTAATTTGGTAGACTTTACAATCTATTTAACAGCATGGGTCGCATAAAACTTTGCTACTGGAGTGGAAAGAGTTGACGACACGGGAACATATAAAAGCTATGTTTGAGGGGAGTAGGGCTTCACACGGCAGGAAAATGTCCCATCTTTTCCTGTACTTTCCGTTGTAACCGTTGCTGAAGATCGAACGAGTTAATGCTGAGCAAACATATTTCCGCCGGCATTTGAGTGATGAATTTGGAGAGTTGGTCGTTTGATAAATTAATATCAATAAATAAATTGGTGAACACTGCTACCTGTCTTATCCGGGCTGGAAAAACTATTGAAAAATTTGATTATATTTACTCTTCTTTACGTATTGTTTTTAATGCCGAAACTATAAAACTTCCATCGAGAAGGTGCACGGTTTCTTTGTTGATATTTTTAATGACAGTTCTACTTGAGAATGGAAATGTTTCAAAGATTGCATTTTATTACCAATCAACAGGTACTGTATAATTTTGCAAATAAAAAACTACCGAAATGTTGAACATCATTTGTTGTATCACCATTTTAGCTCTATAATTGCTTTAGTGAATCCTTCCAACCCACACTTTTCTAAATTACATTACATTCTTGAAGTACTTTTACCGAACCATTATAGTTGACTCCAGCAAGCCAATAACCACGAGACGAGATCTAGACGTGTCGGTCGGGGAAGGGAATACGTCCATTTTCCGACACTCGACCCTGTTGCCACGCATCCCATCCGGCTTTGCCGCAACATGCTAGGGAGATGAAAATAAGGCAATAATCATAATCTACTTGAAAAATGAACTTTAGCCACTTCAGCAACCCCCACTGTCCCGTTGAGGAATTCTCCAAGTGAAATGGGGGTCGAAACCACCTTCCCCGGTGCAGGTGGCAAAGCCGTACGCCATTTCGGCAGGCATCTTTTAGTGGCTGTTTAGCAACCATATCCATATCTTCTCGTTGAGGTGTGAGCGGCGGATGGTGTTCTTTGGCTCCCGAATGTGGCCTACTATCGGGACTTCCGGAGGATGCTGCAGTTTACAAAGTGCGAAGTCATCCCGCTGATCACGTTCGAGCTAAGCTTCGGCCGTTTTTTCTCGGGGTTTTCTTCGCCAAACCGGAAAGGTGGTAAGAAAAGGTGGATGTTATGTTCACACAATTCCACCCATAAAGTGCAACATTCTACGGCCTTTCCGGTGAATCGGATGGGCCGTTGAACAAGGAACAAGGATCCCCCTTTGCCCTGGGACGCCCAACATCTTCTGGTCATTTCGGTGTGTTAAACTCCTGATGGGGTTGGCAGAAGAACAGAAGGAAAAAAAAACCTTAACCTAACGCACGCATACACACACACACATTTACAGTGGAAAGCAATTGGTTGGTTGGTGATGGCATTCATTTCGACTAACCGCCCGTTATATGAGGGCTGGTGCATGCCGTCGAGCATAGAAATTGGCTGCTCATGGGTTTGTCCGAACTCCAGCGGTTGAGTTCAGGCCGCCAACTAAGGAGTTTCCCGCGAGGGACTTTTATATCACCTGCAGAACATAAAAGGCCCGCGTCCGTGCGTGCGTTACCGTTTGCGCCAAGTTGTTGCGCATCGCCCCCAACGGTCGGGCTCAAAGGGCCGAGTGGAGCCCGAGCGAGCGCGTCGTCCTTGCTGGTGGTCGGCGATTTTTCCGATGGTCGACGACATTTTCCGAGTGAGTTTTGAACGTTCGGCTGAGGGGAAAACAGTTTTCCTGCTGATGTTGCTGCGCATGAATAGTTTTTCCGAAACGAGCGATGAATAGGCATGAGCTGACTTGCAGTGAGCACAGGTGAGAGAAATCAAACTAAGGTGCAATGGAAGTGGATTGAGTGTACGTGGAACTACAAACAGGGTGATTGTGAAATTTTGTATTCAACAATCTTTTATTTAATACATTACTCAATTGCTAAAGGGTTCAACTTGCATACTTCTGCTGAAAACTATTGCTGAAAATGAATTGTTTGTACAAAGAACACATTTGAAAATTATTAAATTAGTTCAACAGTCTATGAAACCTTTTTTTTCAATATTATTCATCATGAACTACTGCATCGTTTTTCTCATTATTCCAATATTCAAACGTTTGAATAAATTTAACGGTCCCTAGCAAAGGGGAAAACTAAACTCAATGGGGACATTTTCCGCAGCATCCTTGTGAGTTGTTACACATACTACCTTAACCGAGGGCTCTCCGGGAAAACCTTTGTCTTTTCTCTCTCCTCAGCATATCTTCAAACCAATACCAAAAGAAAGTCGTGTTTCATCTCACGTTTCATCTTGCACACGCATACACGCGTATTTCGTCGGCCTTCGTAAGGATGTGCACCTTTCGGGTGGTTCGTGTTTTTTGCTGAAAAATCGCCGCCGGTCGCTGCCAGCGACACACGAGACGAACCGGAGTATACCACCCGGGAGGGGGTGGGTGGCGGTACAGAATTCATCCGGAATACCGCCGCCCGACACGAAGGAGGGGGTCCCGGGGTATAAAAGCGTCGGAAAAAATCTTCCGTCCGAAAGTCGTCCGTGTGACGTTCGTTCGAGAGGAGTTTAGTTTGGTTTGCTTGGCGCGTTCCCGTTCCGGAGAAGTCATCGACATCGATTGGAGAGTGTGTGGTTTTTTTTATCATTGTTAATGCATGCACATGCAGCCCGGTGCATCCGTTGGTAGGTGAACTGAATGCACTTGGTGCGGTTGGTAGCGTTTCATCTTGGGTGATTAAGTGCGTGCATCGATGCGTTCAAGGAGACAATTAAGAAATCACCGGTGCATAAGAACATTGCAACAGTGCATACAGCTGAAGGTGGTGCATTCTGCATAGCAACAATTAAGTGCAGTTTATACAGATTGTGGTCACTGTGGAGGAACTGTATTTGAAGTCTCGAATCGGTTTAAAAGAGAAGCTATTGTGAATCGGTAGTGAAGCAAAGTAAGTTTAAAACTTTTAACCCCTTTCTATCTTGATGACTATAATGAATTTAACTTAACACAATTAATGGTTCAAAAACGATTTCGAATGTTTAGTCGTTAATGGAATGCAAACTAAATGTTACAAAACAACATATCAATTTAAATTTAATCTCCCTTATATATAAGGCAGTGGTGAATCTTCTCCGATCATATTGTTTCCTATCCAAACCTTTTAAGTTAATTATACTTGCATAATAAATCTGAAACAAGTGAACATTCTTTGCGACTACAATTCGGTGACTTTCGCGATGAAGCAATAAGAAGCTAATGTGGCAGCTGATTGTCAAGTGGCATTTGGAGAAAAGGATCAATATTAAGCTACGAGCGAGAAAAGGGAGGCCTTTTTTCCCTTTCTTTTTACACATCTCAGCATCTGTGCTCAAAATGAGGTTAATTTTGCTCTCAACCGCATCCAACTTGACACTTGCTTTGGTATCGGGGCATCGGAGTGAGCGTTCCGTGTTCACACACAAACCGGCTTCGGCAAAGATTGCTCCCTTGAGAGGACACCAGGTCAGCCTGGAAGGAAATGAGAGCACGAATAAATTCAATCCAACGTGCCATCGAGGAGACAATAAATAGAGAGCAGACTGGAAAATCTCCTGCAACCAAGAGGGAGAGCCTGCTGGAGCATGGCATGAAACGTCAAAAGCCACACAGTCGTGCGAGTGTTAGTGTATGCGCCCTCCTTTTTTTTAGCTCCCCGTTAGTAGTCCCACTGGATGGACGAGTGGAGCCCGGGTAGTGGGATGGACAAGGGACAAACTTTTCCGAGTGTGAGAAATGCAAACAAAACCGAACCGAGCTTGGAGTTTCCCTCCGGAACGGTCCTTCAGTCGCTGGTTCTCTTATCTGCTCGGCATCCTGTTTCACCGGATGGCAGGCCTCACCGCTCTTTGTCAATGCGGACTCGAAAAAAAAGGTGATTATAGCGCGCGGGGTTGAGGAAAATTGAATGAAATGCTTTGGCACTATGGGTATGGAAATGGTGCCTATTTTGAAGCCGTGTTATATAATCGCACGGTTAGTGGCGAGAAACGCGGTCTGTTAGATATTAAACACCTTATTTTGTCTTGAAAATTAGTCAGTTAGATCATTAACCATAGTGTGGATGTTTCGTTTATTCTAAACGGGCATAAAAATTATATATTTTTCGTACATTGTCTAACAAAATTTGAAATCTTCGAATGCCTGCGAGAAGTATATTAAATTTATTTTATAGTTCCAAAACTATTATTTTTCCATCTTTCCTTTCCCAATTTTATGCGAATTTAAACAAATGTTATCTTTACAAAATGCAGATCTGGTGAAAAAATTTAGGAAAATTTAATATCTAACCTTGCAGGGTCAAGTAACTAAGCTCCAATTAGATTAATCTGCGCGACATATACTTCAAGTACATCTATGCTGTTACATTCAGGGAAAAAAGCAAGGAACTAATAAACCTTTTAGGGTTAAAAACATAGAGCAATTTATTACACAGAGACCTAAATTCGGGAAGCGAAGTAACGACTGGAAAAATAGGTTAACGAAGCCACTGAGCAGGCGGAAGTGGTTCTTTCTTATCGGCATCTTAAGCAATAATTGCACTCAGCACAACAACAATTAACACCCGATGGTAAATAGTTGCCAGAAGCCGACCGTACTCGGCTTCCACCCCGCTTCGGAACCGGAACGACACGAGAAAGCGTCATACTTTTTCCCTCCATTTATTTTCGTTTCTTTTGCGCCCGATTTTCCTTCCGCCATCCCGGTAACGGGGGCAGGGCTTGACGACACGGGAACTCGATCCTGGTGTTCACGCTTCTTCTCGGTGTTAATTAATTATCTTTCCAATTAGTCCGATATACACATCCGGTGAACCGTGGTGGACTCCGTCGAAACGAAAGGTCGTCCATATTGCAGGCTCGATCTGGGACATGCCTGGCTTGGTGACGCGGGTATCCTTTTTTTTATGCGGAAAAAGTGCTATCTCAAGCGTGGCTCCAATTACACGAAGATTGATTACGGAAGGCAGCTCGTGGGCTCAAGCAGGAGAGATTTTTCTCGATAACCTGGATAACGTTCCTCGATGGCCTAATTTGAAGGAAGTGTTTGGATTGTCCGATTTTTCCCCTTTCGTGTTTCGAAGCTGCTGTGAAGTTGTATGGAAGAGTTTTCATCCATGTCCTCTTCAAATTCGTTGCATAAAGTGATTACTTTGCAAAAGAAAATAACAGAAAACATCGCTTTAAATCTCATAATGAACGAATGCCTTTATGACACGATAAAAAAAAAGCGGAGAAAGCTTGGGAGAAGGAAAGGACCAAACAAACGCATTCTTAGGGGCAACAAATCACTCCCGTTCAACAGTTAAACACACAGCCCTAGCTCGCTTCCGCTTGGTGGTATAAAATCTCATCTCATCGCAGCAATAAAGCTGCCAACGCCATTGCCGGTAAATACCGTCCGGCTTAAGCGCGGTTGAGCCACTTTGCGGAGATGATGTTCGCCCACATTTAACTACCACTTTCCACCAGCCGCATCACGCTCGTTTCCCCTTGGGATCGAGGATGCTCTGCGTCGTAGCGGTCAGCCCGTTTCCCGGAGGTAGTTGAAGCTTTCTTTTTGCTGGAAAACCCATCCCGTGCAGCGAGCCAGCAACCAAAAGGCGGCAGCTTCCGGTCTTCTCTGGATCGTTCCCTCACCGGGTGCTGATATGGTGAGGCTGGGGAATCAGAGCGTTGCTCGATATCCTAAGCAACATCAATTATTTATTTTAATTAATTTCCACTTCCGTAGGCAGGTGAAAATAAATCACTTGCCAGTTCCGCCCGGCCAGAGAGAAAGAGGAAGAAGGGCCAGAGCAAGACGTTTTATCGCTCGCCGAGCCGCAATATGAAGTCCACCGGGATTCAACGTTTCCTCTAGCCTCGTCTCAAGGCACGTGCGTGTGGCAAGTATTCATACGGTCGATGAAAGGTCCTCCTAAAGCTGGACCACTAAACTATACGTATTGAAAACACTACTTATCCAGCGGGGAATGGAGGAAAAACTGTGCCCGGGCTCGAGATTCCTGACGTCGAAAAATTCCTCCCAACAACCGCACGCATCAATCCGGGTTTTGAGAAAAAAAAATAAAGAACCCAACCTCGCAGCCTTTGCTGCACCCGTTTTTCTGGACGTGAGAAAAAAGGTCCCTTTTTCCTTCTTTCTGGTTCCGCCCGCATCCTTTTCGAGGGTTGGCTCTGAGCAAGGAGTGATGTTAAATTTTTAAGCGATTTTTCCTGTTCCCCGGGCTTAACCATGTGTGAAAAATGTTGAAGTAGAAATACTTTTCCCCCTCGCACGAACGAGCCAGCGTCCCGGAAGGAATGATTTTCTAGGATGAAAGAAAACCTTCATATGTGCCATTTCATCGCTGAGCAACGACCAGAAAAATCCCCCGGACGCGTGTTGCGGGCGATGGTATTTTCCTGGAAAATCTTTCAGGCATAAAATGTTGTGTAATTTCACACCGACGATTTGCTCGATATGTTTGCGAAAGATTGTATTGCCACTAAACTTTTGATATGCTCTAACGATGCGAAACGGATACGAGAAGAGAAACAGTTTCAACTCATTACCGAAAATCATGTTAGGTGAAAATTTTCTGACAGTTTTCCGCTCGGAAACGGAATCCACCGGAAATAGTCCTCGAAACTTAGTCGATTAGTTTTGCCACAATCTTCATTGTCCGAGGTAACAGTCAACCGGGCCGAGCCCCAGGATCAGGACTTTGTTGAGCGTGCAGCTTCCCCTTCCCACGAGCGAGGGGAAACGTTACGGCCAGCATCCGCCACCAACGCTCCTCCCCACGAGCAGGGGAGCTCACCGAAACGTCCGTACCGAATTTTATGGCCAAGCTAATTTGGACTCATTTATAATTTTATTAGGAAACTGTCATTTGTTTCGGTGCTCAGAAAACTTCATCCAGCGTCGGGCAAAACAGCGGGAAAATGGGAATGGCAAAAAGGCACGGAAAACCCCACGGCTGGCGTCAACCGGTGGTACCGGGATTGATTGGAGCCTTTTGCGATGGGAAAAACACGCGCGGAACCACCGGAGCGGGGATTTTCTTAATTAGAAATAAAATTTTTATTGACCGTTCACCGTGTCGGGACGGGATTTAATTAGAAAATCTTCCCGTAAATCGATAATCATCATAAAGATCGTTGGTTGTTACGTTATGTTCGAAACCGAAACCGACGGTTGGGGTTTCGTTCGTAGGCGCCCACTCGCCGCTGGAAGGAGTAATTTAACAATATTCGTACAAAGTGTGCCGTCGAATAAAACTGATTCGAAATATTATTTCTAAAACAGATTCCCCCCGGGCACAGCTTGGTCTCAGCTTGCACTTAGATCTGGTTTAAAAATAAAAACAAGCATATCTGTGCTTGAAGTTTAATCCATTATAATTTTCACTCATGAGAACCGAGTTTACAATTTCAATGAACAAAATATCTTTAAAAAAACTTTTTAAATTGTAAACAATAACGCAAAATTTGTTAAAGCTTGTACTGAGTAACAAATTTGTTAAAGCTTGTACTGATTAGCTTGAAACATAGGTAGCTTTTGAAAATAAATGAAGGAAAATCTTCACACTGACTGCAAAAAAGCTGGCGAGGAAAATCGCTTCACGTTCGGCCACTCTACGCCCCGGGAATGATGCTGCCAGCTGTGTTTATGGTGCCAACGATGTCATAGCGAAACTATTTGCAACTCAACAAGATCGTAAAACATAGTACTTGCTGTCTTGTTGCTTCTTGCGTGCGTCGTTCTCCGCATCCCGGGACATGACTATTCCAGATACTTGGAGAACACATCTCCGGAGATGGAGCGGCCCGGGGCGTACGAAAGTTCGAAAAGCAGAACGCCTCCTCGCCTCCGACGCAACTAATCAAGGGCAACCGAGATTTGGCGAACGCTTCTTAAATTGCGAACACGCAGCCGACCTCGCTGGCAACGTTTTCCCCATTCCGACCGGATGGTTGCGAAGAAGTGACAGCATCGTGCTTCCTACGACGACGTTCCGGATGCGAATCGCTTCGTCCTGGCGTTCCGTCGAGTGGAAACCAGAAAACAAAATCACAAAGCTTTAGCGGAGAGTTCTCACATTTCAGCCGTGATCTTTTCGAGTCGGATGAAGATGGTTTTCGCTGTGTGGTAAACCTCAAGCCCGACGTTAACATTCGAGGGAGGAGGTGATCCCATTTTTCCGCCGTACCATGCCGTTGGATAAAAAAAACCAAAACAAACACCCAACAATGGAAGAAGACGGAACTGTGCGAGCCCATGTAACCACAATCCACAAGACTTAAATACCGCCCGTTCCTACCAGCCACCGCAAGTTCGTCCCAGCCAGGAAGCCCTTTCCGGGTGCGGCCTTCCACCAGAGCAAAGCACCAAGCAAAAGAACATGCCCAAGCCTTAACACAGAGTGGAACAAAAGAGACTCTTGACGCCGGAAAATGGGCCGGTAGGCTTGAAGGAAAAAAAGATATCTATTTTTTTACCTTCCAACCGCCATGCTCGGTCTTTTCTCATTTTCCACCACTTTACGCGCGTAACATTACGAGGCCTTCGCGTGAGCAGACGATTTGCGATTTCGGTGACACCGAAAATGAAAGAGAAAACTTTTCAACCGGATGTCATCGACAGAACGTCGCAATCGGTAGGAAAGATGGGTGGCAACTGACAGAGAAGCAAGAAGTGGGTTTCCATTGGGGTTACAGATTTTCCGGTCGATGGTTGAGTTTTTGCCGTAAAGCACTCCACACCGTTTTACTAAGAAACCATAAGTTTGAAGTAAGGTGTGATGAATGAACCTGTTTGTTGTTGTTAAGTTTTTAAAATATTTTGAATTAGCATCAAATATTGATGGTTGCAGTTGTAACCATAAAATATATTCAATTTTTTGAACATTATATTGAACAACTTTAGAGAAATCATCTTGACTTAAGAATCATCTCTACCTTTCACAGATATTTCACAAGTGCCAACAGCTGTATTTTTTCCAGAAAGAGGTAAGAGATGTATGTTTTTTTGTTGTAATTTATACACATTTAATATTTTCATCTAAATGCTTATTTTTTAACATGTTTTTATCAACTAAAACTTTGGTTCAGTCAACTCATATGTTCTTTCAATTTCACGCAAAAGCTTATGAAGGAAGTCGAGAGTTACAAGTTGGCAGATTTAGAAATAAATGCCATCAGAATCATTTTGAATAAGTGGAAGAACCTACGCCACAGCTGTTTATGATTAATTTAAAACGGATAATTTAGAAGGAGAGAAGAACTCGAGCGGGTCACATAAGCTACCGAGGAACTAAATTAAGCGCCAACTTAAATTCCGCTTTCACTAAGCATAATAATTTTTAATCAAACATCCAACTTAAGAAGGGTAAACTTTTTTAATTCCTTCGCCAGATCAGGGAGTTTATCGAATTGGCTTTAGGTTCAGGGGTGGTCGGCAAAGGGATGCAGCTGCAGCTGCTGCGGTGGTGAGTTTCACTTGCAGCCAAGCCATTGCTTGCTTGTTTATATGTGTGCGCGTACTCTCGGGCTCCTCCGCTTCCGATTTCCAACACTCACCATGGCAAGCAGTTTTGAACACCATTAGTGGTCTTCCTACAAGCCCCCATACAAGTAAATGCAATGGTAAACCCCGACCACTGGAAGCCCCAGCCGGGCAACCGAAGCCACGAAGCTTGCTTTGCTAGAGAAGTTTAACGGTGGCAAGCTCCGAGAAGGCACCGTCCAGAGCACGTACAGCCAGTCCGGTGCGAGTGTCGGTAGTCGTTACAGTAGCCTCCCCTCGAGGGGTGAAGAAGCTGGCTTAGTTCTGCCTCCACGTTGGAAAATCCACCAAACGTCCGACCTCACCCAAAGGGGAATCCGGGGTTTGTTGTGCGCTCAGTCTCCGAATCTAATTACCTGTGTGCAATCAAGTTATTTAAAGTTTGTCTTTGCCTGTTCCGGACGGAATGGGAACTTCTGGGCTCCGGTGAAGTCATCTTGGAAGTTGAAGGTTTCCCGTTTTTTGTCCTGGAGTCTACGGAAAATGCAAGCCCCCGGTGGACGATTCTTGGGGAGCTCGTGTGTGTGTGTGTTTTTCCCCTATTCCGTTATGCACTTCTGTTTTCCGGAGATTTTTACCATCGTCCACCGTCGGGGAACTCCAACTTCACACTAGGCAGGCTTCCCGAGTGCGCAGGAAGCGATGGAGCGTGGTTTTCTTTGGCAAAACTTTTGCCTCCGACTCTACCCTTCGATTCTTTTCCATTGCATTGTCACCCGGAAAATCTGGTTCAACAGAACAGCATGCTGTTACGTTCATTCCAACGGTGAAACAACATCACTGCTCCACTGTGACGAAAGTCTTGTGAGTAGGAATCGTGGCTCCATTTTTACCTCCATTCAAGGCATAAAGTTTAGCTCCCGAAGGAAACCCGCGCGAGTGAGGTAAGAAAAACAATAAAGAAAAAGCCAGATAGCCATCGATCGCAGCTTCCGCTGGGTGGTAAAGACATTTTTCTTGAACCGTCGAGTTTCCCTCCCGGTCGTAGGTGCCGATCGATTCGTGTGCCATTGTCAGTTGGCATGCCCGCACGGAACGAACACTCGCTTGTAAACGTTGCTACTGGATCAGGGCGTGCTTTGGCCTGGATTTAGGACGATCCATTTAAAGCATCCCTCTCCCAAGAAGCTGCCTTGTTACAGAGTGTGTTACTTCAACCGAATGCACTTCCGTTCTGGTTTTGTCTATCTTTTTGTCGAACTATTCCTTGCGTCGATGGAGAGATACCCGCTTGGGGAGCAGCTCTTACACGGTATCGTAAAGCAGTGGAAGTTTTTCCTTTTGCTCCAGTCGCGGTTCACGGACTAAGCGACTAAGATGTACACGAGAGTCTCGATATCGATTGTCGGGTGGTGCGAAACGATGAAGCAGCTGCGGTACGATAAACTACCGACAGACGAGCGAACAACAGACAAACGAAGATTCCTGCAATCCTTTTCTTGGCGAAGCGGTATTCAAGTCTTGCAACCCGCGGGACAACGAGGTCGAGAGGGAACGACATTTTATTGTTGCGAAACCCCACCCTACCAGAAACATGTTCATCGTTCGTCTCGGTACCGTTTGCGCTTCGTTTGAGGTTCGTTATTGTGGTCAAGCGAGAAATGTCTCCTTTCAAGTGCCGTTTCAAGTTTGAGTGCTAGAGATTTTGTGAATTCTACCGGGAAGCAGGTGTCGATTGTTGAGGTTTTTGCTACGATTGAGCTCGTGTTTTATTTTGTTCATGATTTACAAAGTATGAAATAAATTTACAGCAACATGAAAAGACTTTTACTCTACGTCATTATCAATGTATTTCATAGTTGCATCAAATAAATAAATAAGTCGAACAGTTTGTATACAAAACCTCTAACCATTTGTTTCTACATAAATGTGCTTTACTACTTAAGTGCTTTTCAAAAAAGCTAAAAAAACAACAAAGATTTTTAATTGCTCACGATGAATTTTGCATACTAAACGGGGTCTAATTGGTGTGCATTTTACCTTCGAAAATAATCGCCTCTCTGCGTTCCATGCAATTGCTTCATAAAAACCTATGCTCGATGAGAAGAGATTTATTCAAAACGATACCGAAAGCGTGGTGTGCAACAAAAAAAGGTCACAGACACACACACACACACAGAACACCGTCCTGTGGTGGTTAAATGAAATACAGGAAATCTTCTCGCTCGGTGTCTTTGCTGTTTTTGCTCGACACACGAATGACTCGGCGGACGTCACCGTAAACCCAAACGCCAACGCCACCATCCGCCGCTATGATGAAACGATGATGGGAAAAATCGGACACAAAAAGGAAACCCCACTAAAGGAGCCAGCCGAACGTGAAAGAAAAAAAAAGGAAAACAGTGTAAAACTCCGCCGGCCAAGTTTCACCGTAAGAGTAAATTATTTGCATGTTAACAGAATGTTATCTGACCACGTTTTTCCCAGGCGGCTCGGGGACGGTGGCACCCGAAAAACACGGGTGCTTCCACCGACGAGAAAGACAAATGGTTCCGGGTTAGTGAGTTTCGTCCACGCCGTGAGTTCGCTGGGCGGTGGCAAAAAGTTTTCGTGCTTCGTACTTCATCCAGCTCGGCTGCTCTGGGACGGAAAAATTGGTACCAATTGGGAGGGGCAACCGTCCAGCGTTTGCCAAGACCTCGCCGGGAAACTGGTTCCCCGATTTCTTTTTTTTTTCTATTGTTTTGTTTCTAGCCTGGCACGCCCGGATAAATCGTTTGGTTTGCCTGTGTTTCTTTTCGCTCGTCCGGGTCCAAAATCAACCGGCCGAAAGGTTGGCAATTTTTGCATTCCTTCAGAATCGGGTGCCCGGTTCGACCTCAAGGCAAACCTAGCGTAGGCATGTGGTGACCGAAATTAATTACCGGTGGAAAAGTTTCCCCATATAATTTTCTTTCGGCGAAGTTCCTTTTTCATCATCGTGTGTTTAAATAGTCCGAATCTTTTTTTCTGGTGTTTGAGATGTGGGTTATTTAAATTCAGCAAGCCCGGAAGTTTTGGGTTGCTTTTGAAGGAAACTTTGCACATTTAAAACCTTCAATTCTTAAAGAGCGCCAACAATGAAACTCCCTTTTCTTTACTCTACGACTGCCGATAAATAAAATCGCAAACAATGAAACCCTCAACTGGCGCCTTTCCGTCAACATCCGACGGCCGACAATGGCGTTATTAAATTCTACTCAACGGTACATTTTTCCTCGTTATGGATCAAAGCCGCGCACAAATTAGCGTTACGGGGCCGGCCTTTCGGGGCTACGGCTCCGTGTAATCAGCCCAAGGATTGTGCCCTGGTTCAATAATAGCTTCCTTTGCCCATCCCCCAACTATGGACGAATCAATTTCGCCCCTCGGTCATGAAAATGAACACGAGACATCGCGAGAAATTATTCTTTGAAAGGTTTTCCATCAGATGCCCCTCGAAAAGGATGCAGTGAGCGTTGGGTCAGGGAAGGGCAGTAAGGAGGGTACTATTGACGCAAGGGATTATCGAGATTAGCGGACAATGTAATTATTTGTACAACTTTTTGCCACCGCTTTGACAATCGCTTTGAAGTGCGGTTCGGAGTTCGTTCGTATCCTGTTGTAGATTTGCAATGCGATCGCTGGCAAGCCTTTTAGGGACAATTTAAATTTATTACGAACCATCCAATCACAACCTTAAATCTTAATTGTCCATCCATTAGTGAAAGTTGCTACTTACTTAGTTAACATTTATTCAAGTACCTTAAAGTTATTAAGGATATTTCTTGTAATGTAATGTAAAGAATTCCGTTCCGAAAAACTGTTATTTTTAATAATTTCAATTTGCAGTTTAAAATAAAATAAAATTTCCATTAACCATTCGGATGAACTGCTAACAAGTATTTCACTTGTATTCGTTGAAGATGATTTAAAACAAAAAGATTCTTAAATGCTTGCTAGTATTACCATTTGAATATGTTTCTACTTATTTTTCTGATAATTAATGTTACATTAAGATAAAACGGTTCGTTACGAATGCAACAGATAAGAAAACGGTCTGATGTGCATGCAAGCGCCCCATTTAATGGGGCTATTACAAATGAGCGATAGTAAAAGTTGTCCTAGTCCAACGAAACCGCTTTCTCCCGGAAGCTATCGTATCATTCCGCCGGAGTGAAAAACGCCAAGGAAACCGGTGGGAACTAGAAAATGATTGATAAAACTTTGACCATGTATCACTTGCGCTTCAAGAATGTGGCCATTTTTTACTTATTATTCGCATGCCAGTTCCCAGTTAGTTTCCCTTATGGAAATGCCATTGGTTTTTGTGTGCTCTTTTCCTTTCCTTTTGTGGTTTCCTTTCAACACATCATTTATTTCCCGTCTTTCGCACAAACGGCTAGCCCACGTACCGAACTTAGAACTTCCACACCCAACTGGCGCTGATAAATTGCGTGAAGAAAGTTGCCCACCGGAGGCTTTCCACCAGCGTTCCCATGTGTGTGGGTTTTCCACGTAGGTGTGTGTGTGTGTGTTTGTGTGATGGTTAAATTTTCCGCTTAACACCAACCCTAACGCCGGAAAGTGCGTCGGAATGCGGATCGAGCGGAAACTGTTGCAGAAGAAAAGAAAATAATATCAAAATCCTCCACTTTCCCATCCCGCGGCATCGCGTACGTGACAAGAGCGATTTTCATTACGCTGAAGTTATGTCATAAAGCATCCTCACCATAATGCCGAAGAAAAGCGCCTGTGTGTCGCGTGGTGCGCGTGTTTTTCTTTTCGTGACAACATGTTCCTTTTTGCTTTTGAAGGCGGCGGGAAGATTTTAGTCTCACTTTAATGTTTTCTTTTTTGTGTCCCTTCGAATCTGGCATATTTTCGTCGTCGTTACTCATTTCGTACATTAGAATGAGCTTACGATGGGGCTCTAGTGCGGTTTCGGGGTGAAAACGTGAAAAATATTTTGCCTCTTTAACTTCCTTTGCTGCTGCTCCCGGGAGGATAGTGATGTGGATAGGAGAGGCCATTAAAGGAAAACTTTACCTCCAAAAGAAGTCAGCAAAAGCACACCGGGGGGATGCGGTGGATGATTCGAAAATGGGGTGAATGTGGCACGAAACGAAAAAAGAATGTCGTTGGAGAAGATGTTCAAAAGGCGGTAGCTTTTCTTGAGCGTCGCTTTCGCGGAGCACCGCCAAGTACTTTTCTTTCGACGTACTTCGGGGCGCCCGTTATCACGCTGTACGCGAGTGCAAAATTATCAGTTTCAGTTGCAAAGTATCTTTCTCTCGAGTGTTACCCATCTCGGCTGAAATGGTAGTATATCGCAACAAAAAAAAAAATGGCACACGCTCCATCCGAACTCGTTCCACGAAGGATCGGCAAAGCGAGGGCGTCGTTGTAAATTTGTCGTCGTTTGAACGCCAGTTCCCTTTCCTAATGCCGAGATTTGCTGGTGCTGGTCCCCCATCCCCACGTACAATTTGTGACTACCGCTGTGTTCCGGCAGCTACCGACAACGGAGCGGCTATTACTCGCTTTTAGCAGACTAATGCTTCGATGAATCCTGAAGTACCGGGCGCCTCCATCCGAGGCGGTGTAACGAGAAAATGGGAGCTCGCAGGCGGACGGAGATCAGTCGTTTCCAACGGCAGACAACATACGCTCTGATCTTTGAGAGTTTGTTTCCTTTTTTTTCTCGGTTCGTATCCTTCGTTCGTTCCAAGCGGACCGTAAGGACCCTAGGATGGATCCACCGCTTCTCGCAAAACCATACACGCAAGAGTCGGACGAGTGTGCGTGTGAATCACCGGGCGGCTGGCCGGGCTTTGCCTTCAGTCTCCAAAGGATGTGCAATGGGACTGACGGCGTTGTGATGGTGTCGTAATGTAATAAAATTAAGTAAATTTATGCAAATTGTATTTTGTGTAGCATTTTCAAGCAACACCAGCCATTACTAGGGTCTTTCCGAGCGCCCCCCCCCCCCCCCCCCCCCATGCGAGGGCGGGCTGCGGGAAATTCCTGCACGTTTTTTTCTCCGCTCTCTTTCATCCCTGCATTTTAACAAATCCACGTCCGACGCGACCGACGGCGTTCTGTTGCCATAGATTTAAGGGATTCCGATACGAAGCTTATCGTTGATTGTGGCACGGCGTGAATGCGAGAATGGGCCGCCGACACTATCCACCCAACTCCGGCGCCCCGGACTATTGCGGTGTGGTTTTCGGCAGATAAATGGATTTCCCATATTACGGGGCACACGAATTGCGATAGTGATCTCGGGTACCGCTTTCGAGCGTGGCCGTGATTCCGGCTCATCCTTTAGTCACTCTTTTGTGAGTAAAAAGTAGGGAAATGTACAACATATTCGGAACACCGACGGCGGCACAAAAAGCCCACGAAAATAGCTACAAGTCCCTAGCAGATATGTGGGGGTGGCAGAGGTTCGTGCCAACGTGCCTTAAGTAGTAGTTATTTTGTAGTCTTTTGTGTGAAGAAAAATATGCATTCCATTTGACTCCGGTTTGGCTGATTGCTGGCATTTTATCGGTCAAGCTGCAAGGTGCATTCCTCTGGCTTGGACTTCTTCGAAAAGGAAGCTCTGTTCTCTCCCAGCCAGGGACGTTTTCGACATCTGAGATAATTATTTCGTCGGAGTCAATAAAGTTCGGTTGTAAGTTTCTGTAAGGCTTTGTTCAAAACAGCCTCCTAACGTTCCATTTGAGCCCTCTAAGATACGATAGAAAAATTGTCGAAAGCCTTTACATATTGTGCTGTTATTGACATTTTACAAGACAATGAGTTGAATATTTCAGATCACATTTCAAAATGTGTCAACATCAAAACTGCTTCGAACTACTCCACGCTTCAATGCATCCTTTCGCGAGGTGAAAAACTTTGAATTTTAAGCAACTCATTGCGTCAATATCAACGAAAGGTTGGAGATCCTGCGCACGCCTACCGACAGCGAGCCCCAAACGTTGAAAAACCAACCAATTAGCATAACCATCGTTTGTAAAATGGAATAGAATCCAACGAGTGACGTCGAAGCACACAAGCGTCATCATGACTTGGCGAAATTGGGATCCTCGAGGGGAGGGGTAAAGAATAACGAGGCTTTAGAGAAGGAGCAGACGACGGGGGGATGGAAATGTTCTGAAAATTGAATCGAAACTCGTGTCAAAGATGAAGCTAATCGGTTCATTCAGCTGAATCTGCAATCATTCCATTGATCAAAGAGTACCGACAGCGCTGAAAAACTATATCAGCGTGCCGTTCCGTACTTGCCCACTTCCCGTCCTTTGATTTCCACTCTCCATATCGCGCCATCGACCGAGCGAGCCGATTCCGTTCATTATGCGTTACTTCATCGTCGCAGCCATCATAATCGGGGGATGGCTACTGATTGGAAGCGCTTGCCTCGAATATCCGAGCGTATTCTTCCAAGCGCTTCGCCTGACGTAACGCCCGCTTCGATGCCGGTTAGTAGACGGTGGGTGGAAGTTTTCCAACCTTTATCCGTGGGGTAAGAAAATGCAACCTCACCAGCGCCACTTGGTGAAGGCCTTCCGAATCCCTGGGCGACCGACTACCATGTTTTCCCCGCTTATTCTCCCCCCTCCCCCCCTCCTTCCAACCGAGTCGATGGCGTGAAAAGTGAGAATTGCCAACCACTCAAAGCCACTCCGCATCCGGCCGTTTCGCACCGCAGCCGTCCCCGGCTGTCCGCAAAGTGCTGCCAGAGCCCGTGTACATAATAGACTGAAGGCGGCATTTTCCAAATCATAAATTATGAAAATATCACGACATTTTCATTTCACCCATAAAAAAGCGGTTCGAAGGGGGAAAAGCGCTGGCAAGAGGGAAATAGGCGGAACGCTGGTGAAAGATTGTGAAAGGCGAACGCAGTCGTCGAAGGAGAGTAGTTCACTTTTCCTTTGCCATTTTTCTATCCTGCAGCCAAAGGCCCCGTTGCGTTTCGTTTGTGTAAACTTTCGAGCAGAGATTCTCAAAAACCGATAATTCGTTTTAGTATTTCAAAGACTGTTTAGCGTTATGTCCTTATTTCATAATATTAATTCTTATGTCAAATTACTTAGAAATAGATCTAACCAAAACTTGTGTGCGTTTGCTCTAATCTCAAATTGATGATGTTTTAGATCAAAATTTTATAAAAATCAAATCAATTTGTATGATTTGGTTTTATTCCGGATTTAATCAATTTTGGATAGCTTTGGAAATTTATTTTCTCGTGTTTGGGTATCACTAAATTGAAGTTTTGTAGCTCAAAGTTTTCTCAAATAAAACAAACGAAATCCGAGTTATCGCGGTACCTACGTTGGGAAACACTGTTCAAAGGACTGCGAAACCGAAGATAGAAGGTAAAAACCACGGAGGATAGCGGCGGCTATCCCGGGCGGAGTGAGGTTGATAATGAAAGACCGCCACCGAACAAAGTGGCCACTTCTGGAGTAACTCGAACGGAAGCTGCTGGGTCGACGACGAAGAAAAAGAAGCAAGGCAAAATATAAAATTATGACTCCCTCACTCCATGCCCTGTTCATGGCCAGCGTTCCTTCAGCCAGCGCGAAGGGTAGAGCGGGGTGGCTTGAAAAGGGAAAGCGGAATAAAGTGAGTGAAAAATACCGTCGCAAAACGATGTAAAACGAATTTACACTGCCATCCCCCAAAGGTTCCTTGCCATCCGGATTGAAGAGGGAGGGGGGGGGGGGGAGAGGGGGTGAGAAAATAGGTCGTCAATAGCCACAGGCACCCTTGCCACCCGAAAACCACCCGGCCCCGCTCCCTTCGCTCGGCGTGGCGCCGAAATAATCGTGAACTTTAAATGACATTTCGGAAAATTTTCCACGATTCACAAAGATTGAATAAAAAAAGGCGAGAAAAGAGACCGCTTAAGGCGCGAGGACTAGTTCCAGCGTTGCCTTTTCGCTTCCCATTTCGATCGAATCCATTAGGCCTGGGAAGGTCGCGATCGGACATTTATTGGACACCGCAGCGAGCGTTGGTGGAGGCGAGCAAAGTACAACGATTTCCCCTTTCGCCCAGCTCCGTCCGGCTGACGAAGGCACAACACCCGACCGCTTCCCGCAGGAGAATGACAAATTCAATTGGAAAGTTTGAGTTTTGAGCAAATCAACCGGTCGGTTTTACGACCCTCCCATAATTTATCAACCCATTTTCCAACTCCCTCGAGTGGATAAACGGTACCAAGGGAATGTTGTTCCCCGGCACGAAACAATCATTCACCGATCGTCGTCGTCGTCGTCGTCGTCGTCGTTCAACGATGCGCGCGATGGTTAAGGTTCGTTACACGGTTTATTGCTCGCACAAAAGGACATCGTTCTTCAGCGTTAGGTGTTTTCGGTCTGGTTTCTTTCAAATCGACCGTTACAAAAAAAAATGGCCCTATATTAATTAATTAATGTTACAAAGAAACGTCGTTAAGCAGCCGTTTCACCACGGCTTGTTTGAGGAAATTTGAAAATTAACGAGCCTTGAAGTTGCTTTTTACGCCAGGAACAAAAACCATGCCCAGCCGTCTCGCTATGAGTAGGGATTATGTACACTCAGAAATATGGCAATCGAAAAGGTATGAGTAATATATTTTTGTCAGGTCTGTTACAAAAGAAAAATTCACAGTATGTATTTGATTTTTGTTTTAAATCTGCACTATTTTCCGATTATCTTTATAAAACATTTCATTAAACAATTCCCTAGTAAAAATAATTCTATTGATCTTTAACATTAGCCACTTATTCGTAAAACGTAGTCCCACGTGGAGTGATGAGAAAACCTCACAGTACCACAAAAATGCAAAAACAGACCGTAAAAGCAGGAAGAAAAGGTTTCCCAAAAGGACTACCTGCGTTTTCCGCCACCATGCCGAACCACTTTGCCACCGATCCTGTGTAAACAAATATTTCAACCATATTTTATGCGTACACTTTTTCGGAAAAGTTTCCAAATTCTTTTCTCCATTTCCTCTCCTTCCGGTTCCTTTAGAGGGTATGGGGTTGCAGGATGGAAAAATATTTACTGAATTGATTTTACTCGTGATTTCTGATATTTTCGTCGATCTAGAAGAAAGTCGGATCGTATTGGCCACCCATATATGATGCCCACAGAAGAAAAAAAACGAACGGACGGATTCCATCCGGATTCCATTCCGATAAAGTTTTCCACCCGCACTCGCCGGGTATTTTAGGCCAATTGTCTATTCGCAAGGACGCACCCACTGGCCACCGGGTTTGGTAGCTGGTGAAGCAGGGGAAAAGTTGAACCCAGAGCGTCCGACCGGCGTAAAAGTTTTCTTGGATCGCAGCAGATGCGAATTCCTGGAAGCAGCAGCAACTCACTCCCCACAGCAAAGTCCCGGAGCCGGCGACGAGGGTTTTCGGAAAAGCATCAATTTTTCATCATTTGGGACAACAATCACGTGCCCTGCTCGAGCGCGGCGCCCCGGTTCCCGGCCAAACAATCACTTCAAAGTGGGTCGCAAACGAATTATAGCCCATCGATCCGCCAATTTCGCCTAACAGCAGCACCCGGCTGGCCTACCGGCGGCAATTCGTGCAGAAAGTTCGAGGAAAATTTGAGGCAAACGAGGAAACGCGTTTGACGAGCCAGGGCTAGCACGGGCAAGCTTCGCCGGCTGGAGTGGATTTCAAAATTACGTAGGAAATCATAACGAAATGTAATAAACCGATGGGAAGATAAATTATCACGACATTCCACGAGCCACTCCAGCGACGGCCTGCCCGAGGAAAACTGTTGCTTTTCCTTTGTGCTCGTAGTGTTTTCTTTTCCGCGTGGTGCAAACCCGAAACTGGGACACACCTCCGAGCCGAGAAATGAAGATTTATGGTCGACTTTATTGCATCACGCTGGGCAGGTGGATCGCAAAGGTCCTGGCCGGTCTGCAGTGGCAGTTCAGTGGAGTGTCGCGATATCCCGGTTGATATGTGGATTCCTTCGGCTGCTTCATTGTGTCAGAGAAAATTTCGACAATCGTTCATTTAAAAATATCAGACTTCAGACTGTTGCATAAATCAATTTCAGCCTCCCCAAATGAGATGGAATGCACAGTGAAATGCAAGGTACACGTTTGTTACCCTAAGTTCTGCTATTGGAATGGTACTTGGCTTTCTCTCGTATTAATCCAATTGTCATACAAGACCACATTACAAATGGCATCAGGACACGTGACCGTATATGTTCCAAAATTGATGATTCAAGCGAGAGGTTTTCCCGTAGACTCTTGATGCTAATGGTGACTCGCATGAAAGTGGATAAGGGTTCACTCTGTCTGTCTATCCCGGTGTGCTTGTATGCGTGTATGATACTGTGTTCGGGCACAAATTAACGCCAAGTACCTTCATCATCGTCGACGGAAGTCGCGGCGAGCCGTCCCGCAAAGATGCGCTGCAAACTCATCGCCAATAAACGCATACCGACCAAATCGTCGGGGAAAACCAAGCATTCGGGTGGAAACGTCCGTGTTGATGCGATTTATTTCTGCTTGTTATTCGCCCCGCTCGGTTTGCACCCAGTCTCCCAGGGATTGCCGCGTGGTCTCCTCCGGTTGTTTCAATGCGTTTGAGGGACTGGAGGGTTTTCTTGTTTGAATCCTCCCCATCAAAGGGAACGCCTTGAAGTGTGCGGGCTGTAAGTGTCCTTCAGCCGCTTTGTCTGATGTTTGACAAAGGGGCGTGAGCATATATTTGCTTAAGGATGTGTGACTGTGTCTGTGTAAGTTGTTTTTTTCCATTTGCGTCTTGGAACAGATCCACCCTGATATCAAAGGGAAACAGATTCAATAAAAACGATAACACTTTTAGTTAAAGGGCGGAAAAGTGTTTGAGTTGCGTTTGTGAAGAGGTTCAGAAATCAACAGATTAAAACCTAGCATGTTATTTACCGATTTTATTGTTCTTTCCTTTGCTGCTTCTGTTTGGACGGAAATTGATGTCAAGGTTTCGCGGATCTCTATCAATACCAAAACAATTTAAATACGTCAAAATTGATTCCATTCAAATTCCCTCCGGAACCAGCCACACAATCTACTTAAAGGAGCTACCGTAATCCACTTCTCGACACCACGAACCGGTTATCGCTGATCGAAACCATTTTCATCTCCATCACGGTTCCATTATCACTAATAAACTATTTTCCTAATGGAATCGATCGGCCGTTCGGTACAAACACCCACGCCCAGCCCCCGCTATCCCAATCGGTTGGAGATCACCGATAAAGGGTGGGCTCTGGGTTCTCACCCGGACGACTCACCGGGACGACCTAATAAATTTCGCTCCAAAATAAATTACACTTTATGACGAGCCACGGCGGGTACCCGAAAGGCTTCAAGCTTCAATTCCGGCTCACTCTGGTGCTGCGGAACACATTTTCGTATGTATGAACTGGCGAGCCCATACCAATAGTCGGTCCGACCCGATCCGACTTCACGAACTTGCCGTCGACCGGAGGGCAAGTCTTCACGTCCGGAAGGCCGGCCGAACCAATAACTCTGGCACGTGTGAGTGTGTAGGCGAATAACGTGTGGTCGTTTCGTGTTTATGTTTTAGCAGCGCTCTGTCTCTCCAGTCTCGTCCCTAGAACGATGCGTCCGGGATCTCCTGCCACCGAGCCGGAGCGTGTGTTACTCGCGGCGAATGTACGCCAGCGCAAAAGTGTGAATATTTTATAAGCTCCGGCGATACACTCGGTCTTGCTGCGAACTGCCTGCCACCGCCTGCTTTTCGCCACACTGCACCGCATTCGATGGCTCGTATGTGAGTCGAGTCCAATTCCACTTTCGACAGGGAGCAACTTCTTGAGTTCGTACTACCTCCCGGTTCGTGCTACCTCCCGGAGGCACTGACAAGGAGCCCCGATGCATGCCGAACGAGCCATCAAAGATGTATACAATTTATGTATGAATATCCTTCACCCTTTCCCGTGTGCACGTTGTCGGGTGGCGCCTCACGTCACGTACGCTCCATCCTGCCATCTTCTACCGCTGCGTTGGGAGTTTGCCGACGACTCTCCATCACCTGACGAGCGATTAGCACTTCAGGGCTCCACGCAGCCTCCACATTCTCGCACGTACTGCGACCAAGGGAAACCGCTGTCGTGTGAGTGTCCCCGGAGCGGAGGAAGAAAAAGTATAACATTCTCCCCGCGGGATGGCGCTCGGGAGCTGGGGTCAAGTATGGTAAACGCTATAAATAGAATTAAAATTTTACAGCGCTCATAATTCAGCGGTCGGCCAAGGGCTCGATCTTGGTCCCAGCGCGGATCCACGTTTTAGAGAGGGGGCCCCCGTTGGGACCCTGATCGGAAAATGAAGTTCCAATCCTGAACGGCTCCATCGAGACTGAATCTTCTTCGGAGGTCGTTCCTCCGGTTTGCTATCTCCACTATCTCCGGTCGGAATGAGGTAAGCGAAAAAGGTGCTCCAACGACGGCGAGTGTATTTATGGGCGAGCGATATTTGTGACAGTTTAATACCACTTTTGGTTAGGTCCGGGGACGTTGGTGAGGTTCACTGGAGAGCGCGTTGCCTCACCGATGATAGATACCTGTGTCGAATAGTGGATGGAACCTGCAAAGGTGTCAATTTCCATTCCTCTCAACCACTTCTCTCTAGAAATCTCCCCCGTACGCCATACGGTTCGCTGTCCCGGTAAATCCCCATTCCACGCCCTAAAGTAGTTTACCATATGGGTCGCTGCAGATATGGAGTATGTCCTTTATGTCCGGTTAATAAATCGTACCCCCTTTAGCTTCGCTAACCCTCAAACCCGACTCGGAGCGATGGCCCTGCAGCGATGGCAGCGAGTGCAAATGTCCTGCACAGAGACAAACAGGAGATCCACCCTCGGCCCTCAACTCCAGTGTAGCCACCAGCTGCTCCAACAAGTAATGAAGGATTCTTGTTTGGTGCAAACACTACCCCCCCTGAAGTCTGGTCTGGCGATGATTCGACCGAGATTGCTGCGTTCGTTGTCGACGCCGATCCTGCAGCTAACGACCTCTGCATATTCCGAGAGCATCGCTAAAGGATGGCATCCGCTCACTCACTCGCCGACCTAAAGGGTCAATTGGTGCAGGATCTTTTCCGTAAAACCGGCCACTATCGTTCCACCAACCGGGGACGGATTTCGGGAGAAAGGGGGAAGGTGACGAGCAATTATTAAATAATGAAAACAGATTCCGACGTTCGCCACAGGACCTCTGGCGGCTAGATGTCGAAGCGCTAAACGTGCGTCACACCCGGGATGTTGGTCAGGTTGCTGCAAGGGCTAGAGTTGGAACTGGAAGCCTGGAAGGTCCGAGCGTTTGATGAATAAACAAAATTTCGTTTAATCCGAGAACCTAGCTCACCCGATCAGTGTGGCGTATTTGGTTTTTCAGCTCGGCGTCCCTTTCCCGTTTCGGAATTGAATCACGGCGGCCGAAACGACTCTACCGGTCGGTCAGTTTTTGTTGGTACGCGGAATCGCTTTAATCAATTCGATCCGGTGTTGCTTTTTGGGTGACGTCTTTTCCACTGAAAGTTCCTGTCCCGAGGCCTTGGTGTGATGATCTTTCCGAGGAGCTCGTGTGGATGGTTACCAACGATGAAAGGAGAAGGAAGGAAACATTCGCTCAAGTTAAAAGATATTATCGACGGCAGCGGGTGCGCCTTTTCCGGGCCCGATATCTAGCTGCTCGCATCTTGTGCCATCAGATGATCCGAACTGGGACACTTCTCCCCGAACCAGAAGTTGCGTTAATTAGTTCGTACTTCATTATGGAGTGGGTTGGAGCATGGCATTGGACCATCAGAGTTAAACGGCAGGGATCGGCCCCGATCGATCGGCCGAAGCGATGTGATTTAAAAGGGGTTTATTTTAATCTATAATTATGCGGGTTATCAAAGGCTCAAGTTGAGTCAAATTTTGAGACGAATTTACACTCACAGGTTCGCTGTATTTACGAAAATAGAAGCTTTTGGTGGACCTAAGACAAGCCAGAATTTAATATACGAAAATAGTAAATTAAAAATGTTTCAAATGTTTGTGTTCCCGTTGTTTCCTTTTAGCTCCGACTTAATTATTCACTCCCTCACCCTTACTCGTTCGTAAATTCGAGAATCTTAATGAAAACTGTCCCTACGTCTTTGGGAAGTTTTTCCGAACCGCACTAGACCATCCCCGGGGGAGAGATAAAATGGTACAGATGGAAAGTGGAAACAAAAAACCCAACGTTTCAAATCACATCTCTTCCAACTCGTGTTCTATTTTCTGCCTAGCCATCCATGTGACGGTGAAATTGGTGGAGCATTTTGCAGTTCACAGCTTCACGGTTCACAAAGCTTGCCCGTCATTCCTCATTTTACCTCCGAGCGAATAAGCGCTGCTTTCCAACACCATGGCGAGTGAAGAAAAAAGTACGTCACCCTCCGGCGCCAAACCGTGTGTCGCACCAACTCACCGGGTTTCCGTGCTTCATCATTTGCAAATCCTGGCGCCATCCTTGAGAGGAGTAGATAACGATTGCATGTTGCAAATAAAAATTGTCGCTTAATTAAAATTATCTTACCAGAAGGCAAACACCGGCACCGCTGCATTCATCGGTGTCCTTTTCCTTGTGCGGGGGTATTTTTCCTTCGCTCCTTCCTGCCTTGCGCCGCATTGCGCTGATGGCGCTTGCATGGTTCGGATGCCTTTTCGTTTGTGGAAAGCGGCCAACCCGCAGCGAACGAGCGAGCAAAAAACAAAACTCGAGGTGACGGCTCTCTAGATGCTGCTTGGAATGAAGAGATTTGGTCGCGTGCTAGTGCGAGTGCATTTATGTCACACCGTGGGCACACAATCACTCACACACTCCCGTAACCCGGGGGTAGCGGGAGGGAGGCTTCAGTTTTCCACCAACATTCCAACAGCACACGCTTCAATACCCAGCAACTGTGCGCGAGGGAAGAAGAAAGTGTGAAAAAAACGGTGGGACATTTAAATGGAAAACTGGAACGTCACGGAACTGAAACTGGAACAAGGGAAACTGCACTCAACCCCCCTGTCCCAAAGTCCGAAGCAGTTGGTAAAGGACTACGAGGGTTTGCAATAAGTGCATAATGGCCAGAAGGGGTATACGAAAAAAGAAAAAAGAAACGCTGAGCCCAGAAACGCCACGGTCCTTTGCTGTAACGATGGCCAAAGTGATGATGAGTGGAATGCAATTCGCAGAAAGATTATGTACACAAGCGTACACACAGGAGTAGATCCTGTGAGAGGGAGGGCTTGGGGCGCGTTAGTTAGGCTAGCTAGAACAAAGTGCACCAGCGCCTTCGGAGTGCAAACAAACCACCACTTCATCGGTAGCGGGGTTTTCTGCGCTGGATTATCCGCAACGGCTTTCATCCTCCTTCGCCTCCTCCTTCTCGGTGGTAAAGGCGTACATAAAAGAAATGTAAATATGGCCAGCATACGGCGCTAGGGTAGGGTATCGCTTTCGAAGAGCCCCGGGAACGGAACCAAGAGGAGAGCACGAAGGACGGATTTCCCGGGTGGAGTTTTCCTCCATACTTTTTTCCTCCCACCAAAGCATCGGGAAGGCAGAGGGTTGGAAGCTCGGTGAAATCTACTTAATAGCATTTCACTTCATGATATTTAATGAGGCAAATTTGCAATCCCCCCCGCGTCCAGAAGGAAGGCAAAGGGGTGTGGGTAACGGCGGTGGTAGAGGGGGGTTGCCACGAACCAGGTGCTAGCGTCAACCGGGAGCCTGCATGAATGAGGTTTATGCTTAAACCCGGTGATTGTGATGCGAGTTATTTAGTAATTATTTAGATTTTTAACAGCTTTCCGCGGTGCAGAGTGTGAAGTTATTTAAAATTAACGAAGCAATGGAAATACCTGCACCACGTGAGGCATACAATGTAGCATTGTTTTCGAATTATTACATGTGTGCACGAGCTATGAAGACTTGTAGGGAATATTTGTTATTGTTATGTACGACATTAATTAACAACTATGAAGTGTCACAATGGATTGGAATGCATTCTTTTTCAAATGTAATGAAGTTAATTCAAATCGTCAATTACTACAAATAAGACAATTGTGTTTTATAGAGCCAATGAAAATGATACATTGAACAAATATTTAAATTGGAATGAGATTGAAGCTTTATTGAAAAGTTGGATGCAACTGATTTGATAACTGAACTGAACTGCTAAAATGCTTTTACTCTTAAATTTATCGTTTAAGGTTATTCTGTTGAATAAATTCTATAAAAAGAAGGCTTGATATTCATATAGATTTATCAGAAATACAAAACGATACAGAAAGTAGAAGCCTTTCTACGCCACAATTAAATCCGGCTAAAGCTTCCTCTTGTTTTCCATGTTATATCCTTATGTGTTGTTTGCTAAATCGAAATGGAAGAATCAGTAATGTAAAGAAGTACCAGCTCAACATAATTAACAATCTTTTTAAGGTTCATTTATCGATTTTCAACCCTACGTATGGTTAGAAACACACGGAGCATACACATATTTAGAAGTCATAATTCATACATCAAACAGCAACTCTCTAGCAATTTATACTTCAAGCAAAACAGGTCCTTTTTTCAATAAAACTTTGAAAACTAATGAAATTAAAATCTACAGACAATTCTTAAAATGAAAATTCTTCGAAAAAACGAAATTGTATTACTCAGGATGGTAAACTAAATACAATTATGCAAAACTTTAAGATTAACGAAACTTATCAATCTCATACTAAAACGTCATCTCTGAAGAACATACGCCGTTCCAATTTCGCCGGCTGTATCCCCGATGTGGACTAGAAAGAAATTCCATCAGATGCATCGCGGCTTGAGCCAGTTGTCGGTCCGGCCTTTTGCTGACTCGTTGACAAACTACGACACGCATATTGGATTATCGGCCCTGGTACGCGGAACCTCCGTATCCGGATCCGACAACGTGAAAGAGCACCGCATCATGCGAGCTACGCTTCCTTTTTTGCGCTCGGTGTTTCTGCGTAACCGCCTGCCATCCGGGTTGACCGCGGTTTTGTTTATTTTGAGGCCGCCAGGTTCCGGGCCAAAACCATCGATTGCGGCCGTTACCACCGTTGCCGGGGTGCCGAGAGTTTTGCCTGCCGCTGCGGCAACTTTCTGCTCGTGCCTTCCATTCGTTTACGGCTCCATTCGGAAGCCCACAAAAACCCACACCAACCGCATGTTGTTTGTCAATCGATGGAATTAAGAATTTATAAGTGAACGTGATGGGAATCTAATTTCGGTGTTCCCGGGCGGCGAACGCTTTTGGGAAAACCCACGGCCCGTTTTCCGCCCCGTCAGCGCGAACGAGCGCGAGCAGGAGGTTTCCTGGAAACGGTCCAAACCGGGACCGCTCAACGCCATCGGACGGATGGATGGATGGATGGACGGATCCAAGGGATCGATGTTGACCATTTGCGACCAACGGTTGCCGGGAGCGGGAATGTTTGACCACCCCCTACTACTGGCCGCCCGCGGGAAAATGCCACTCTCGAAGGGAAATCGATTCGATTAATAAGCCTCCGCAGCAGCAGCAGCAGAAGCAGCAGGAAACGACGATGGTCCCGGCCCCGGGCCAAGGGAAATGATGGCGTAATAATTAAAATTGATTCCCAGCCAAACGTTCGTTCACCCGAGCCTTCTCGGGAATCCAATCTCCAATCACCCTTCCACATTTCCGTTATGTCACGAGGCACCGCTTTCGGATGACATGCCTTTGACAAGGCGTATGTTTGAACCGCCTTCGGTCGTGGTTGTTAGTTTTGCAACCGAAGCGTGTCACCGTGTTCTGCTGCCGTTTTTTTTTTTTTGCAGCACACAACGCTTGACAAACATGCCAATTTGGCACCGAAGTCGTGTGTTTTTAAATTCCGATTTTCCAAACCCGATGCAGTTGTTATTCTTGGCTGAAGGCTGGAATTTGTTAAACGCGCTCCTTCCACCGCTCTTTTGACGCCTTTTCACCGAGAAAAGAAAAAGGCAAATCGGTGTGACTCGTGAAAATGCATACCACCCACTGTGCCCCATTTAAACGGCCGATTTCCATCCGTTGCGTAACACACGCTGACAAAACACCGACAAACATTTCACCTCAATTTCGGTACCATGCCCTGACCCACGAGCAGGAAATCATTTCACTCGCAAGGGAGGGGGGAAAGGAAGGAGAAAGGACGCTGCATGCACCTTACAAAACTGGTGTTTCCTTCCCACCCCCCCGCGTACAGCATCGCACGGGGTTGGGTGATGGTCATTTTCACGCGGCAGTTGCGCAGCTGTGTTAAATGGTCATATATTTTCGTTTGCTGCCGCTGTCAAGCGCGCGGCCTTTGACAAGCGACCGAAGCACCGATAAACCATCGCACCCCCCGTACATCCCTCCCCCCATACACACACACACACCGGGGACGGTCATCAGTGCAAACCCTCCGCCCCCCCGCCAACCTCCCACGGCCGGTGCGTATGACGTGCAATTATGGACCGGATTCGGATTCCGATTCGAATGGTTTGCAGCGCGTTGGGAACACACAAAAGCAGGAACACCGCCCAACCCCCGCCCATCGTGGCGTGTACAACATCCGCGAGATCCACCACCTCCCCTCCCAACCCCTTCTCGCTTCCGGAGGAGGGATTGTGTGGTCCCGTCGATTCCCTCCGCGCCATTCGCAGCGCGCTGCCATAAATTCGTAATTCATTTAAGGATATCCCATTCACTCATTAACGCGATGCCAAATTAACGTCGACGAAATGAAATGTTGCCAGCAGGTCCTCCCCACCGTCAGCCACCGCCAGCCATCCCCCTCCCCCTGCCAAAGCGAGAAAATAAATTCGCGTAATTTCAACACCGCCAGGTTTTCCCGCCAGCAGGCCACCTTCCTGCCGGCCGCAGGGCGTCGTGTGTGTTACGAAAAACCGCGTCCCGCTAAGGAGTGCCGAGAGTTTTCGCTCATAACATACGGAAACGTACGAGCGGAAGATGACAATCTCCTTTTACGGTGGCAAAAACTTTTCTCCCCTCCGCCACCCCTCTCACCTTCATCCGTGCCAAAGAAAATTACCCACGGTGGGACTTTTCACGCAACCATTCCGTTCACTTTCCGAAGTCGGTAACTTTACCCGCGCAGGATATGCTACCAAACCGCGTGTGTGTGTGTGTGCCGCCTATCGGTGAAGGTGATAAAGTGTACCGATAAGCTTTTAATGAACGCTCAACTTGGCAGCAAATAGGTCTGTTACGGGATTGTGTGTGTGTTTGTGTGTGTGCGTGTCGGATGCTGTGGAACCAGTTTGATTTGATTTCCACCGGTTCTAATTTGGTGAGGACGCCGAGTTTTACAAATCACGCTGATCCGGGCGTAATATTTGGATGTTGATTTGCTTCATCTTGTTCCTAGTTGCTCCAGTTGTTATCTGCTAATCGAGTCTATAATTATTTGCATTCATTTCCGCTCATCAGTGTGAGAAAGGCTTTTTACAAGCTGGTTTTTGTTTTCTTTTTTCTAGTATCAAAGAGATTTATATTTCTAACTTGTGTTCTCTTGAACTTTATCACACATTTTTACAAGAATTTGTAGGTTTGCTTGATTTTGGTTTTCAAAGTCTGATGATTAAACTGTTCAAGTCTATAATCTTACAAGTTGAGGAGCTTAAATTTTACTTCATAAGCTCATCAAAGACATCAAGTAGAACACATGACTTAGTTCCCACCTTAAACAAATTTGTTAAAAGTAAACCCTACAGCAATGCAAATACCCAACCAATTTACCTAACATATTATTCCATCGTAAACTTCGTACAAAACTCATGCAATCAGCGCGACCAAACCTCCAATTGAGTGCCATTAGATACAGCAGTCCCCAAAAGCCACATCTCCACGGCTTCCACGGTCCGAGCGCCCGGTCGATAATTAGTGCAATTTACTTTACGAAACTCAAAAACCGATTATCACCTCGCACCTCCTGCTCCGACTAATCTCCCTCGAGCCGCTCCCGTCCACCGGCCGAACCCGCGAGGGATCGATGACCAGATCCTGCCTGGGTATCCAACGTGTGTCCCGAGTGTTGGGATAGTGTGTCCCCTTTCAGGCAAACAGACGCACACACACACACCGAGTTCTCTTTGAGGGACCATCGTTGCATCTCATATACATACAGCACGGAGCTGGACTTCGTTGGCGTTGGGACGTGTGTGTGTGTGCGAGTATCGGCGTGGATCTCCAAGCGGGGGAAAGGGGGGACAGGCTTCCAGCGAGCATGCGCCAAGATTCGCTGTTCCGAGAAACGTCAAAAGCGTGTGCGTTCGGTTCGGAGTTCATGATGTTACACCCGTCAGCGTTGTTCGCGCTAACGTTCTGCCTGGCCACCGTCGTCTCTCGGGTTTCCCCTTGTCGAACCGGGCGGATGTAGGGTGGCGATGGCACGGAGTGGCACACGATCCCCAAACGCTTGCCTCTACCAACTCGCGGTATCCGAAACGGAACTTTTGACTTTTAACGTGACGGTTGTAAAAGGGAATTCGTAGTGAGGCCAAATCTAAACCGGGCGAGTTCGACTGTGTTTGTAGCGGTTTTAATTTCTGTACTACGCAGGGGAAACCGTAAAGACTCGCCGTCGTGCAGCGTTTACCGAATTGGACACGATTGAAATGTTTGAAACCCCCATGAGAGGGGCGGTTTGCGGGCGGGCGGGGAAGAAACCCTACGACTTGTGCTGGTGCTGTGACAACCAACACCGTCTAACCGGGCTCTATTCCACGTGGACGGCGAGACCACCCCTTTGGAATTCCACCTTTGCTTGTGCCATTATTGCTATTACTACTATTTTATCCCCAAAAACCGGAAGCATCCAATCGAGCCGACCTCGGGTTTAACTGCATCTCCGCCACCGGATGGAGGAGGCCAGAACGCGATTGCAATGCCACTGGCCGGAGTGGTTCTGCCCCTCTCCCCCTCTCCCGAAGAGGACTCACTCGCACTATCGTACATCTTCCGGCCACCGACGACACCGGGACACGGTGCTGATGGTGGTGGTGGTGGTCGTTATCTCGGCCATGCTGGCCATTGTGCTTCTCTTCCCCATACACGCGACGCCGGCGATTCCCTTTTTCGGTACGCTAGTGGTCGTACGACCATGCACCGGATTCCTCCGTGATCCTCCGTGAACAGATTGCCCACAATATCTGTGCGCTCTCTCACACACTATCTCCATCGCTCAGAGACGCTGGTATCTCTCTCTCTCTTTCCCTCGCTCGCTCTATCACTCTTATGATTTTATGTGGCGCACACGTATCGGAACGCGCTTTGGCCTCGACACGCCGCGTCCAAATCGCCCATCAGTCGTCGACGCCGAGCGGCGTATGCTGGCGAAGCCAAACTCCACACGCCGTTCGCTCTGCTGTTATCAGTTGCCCCGTTGACGTTGTGCGGCGAGGCACGAACCGCACCGGAGCTTACCCACGCTCGTGTGCCGTTTGTGAGGCGTGCGCGTAGTGTCGCGATCCAGAATCTCCGCTTCGCCACCGTCAGATTGGTCCGCCGCTATCGCGGTGTAGTGGTGATAAGGTGCGAAATCCCCCCAAAGTGAGTGCCTTGGGAAAGGAACGAGTTAACAAAGTTGACAATACCGTGGCCGAAACACGTACCCGGCCCGAGTGTGTGATGGCGAAATATTCCACATTCCGAAACTCAATGCAATAATCAAAATGCGCTTGCAAATGAATTCCATCCCCGATGATCGTACGACTTTCTCGGCCTGCACAAAGTGATTCATTTCGGGTTTTGTTTCGTTTCATCGCCGTCGGACACTGCACCGATTCCAAAGTGACCCCCGAGCCAGATGTTTCCGACATCAACTGGCCAAAGGCGTAGTGGTGTGTTTTGGGCACCATATGGTAGCGAATGGTAGTAGTCGCATCTGGAAATGTACAAACCATCCGAGTGGAGTGGCACCGTGCACAAAGAAACAAATGTGTATCGCAATGCCCGTCCGGGATTCCGTGACCTCGTCGCTTTTTGCCGCAAAGTGGTCCCAGTGCGGGCGAGAATCGTTGCAGACGCGATCAAATGACGGCGTCGGCTGTGGTGGATAGGGAAATGGACGTCTCCACCAATAATGGACGCTGTGTCAGTGCATTCTGCGTGCGTGTGCGGCCTGTGGCGGGCATAATTTGTACCGGAGATCGGACGAGATCCGGGGCCAGCGGCCTCTTGGACACAATGAAGAATCTTCGCAAACCCTCCGAGCCAGGGAGGGATACAATCGCATCACCCTTCCTGCGTGTGTACGTGTTTCTTGTGTGTTTGTGTGTTTGTTCCCTCGGTGGAGTGGCCGCTTCCCTCCAACCAATCTTCCCACCGAACGACTCAACGAGACCGTGGCGTCTTAACCTCAATTCGGCGATACCGGAGCGCTCGGTAGCCGCGAGTTCGGACTTCAGACAAACACATGGTCAGCGAAAATTGGAAGCAGCACGTTTCGCAGCACCATCGGTCTCGAGTGCTGCAGCGATGGCGTCGATGGAGCCGGAGCAAGTGTCGCTCCTTTGAAAATTCCTCTCCCCCGCCTCACAAACACTCACATTTATGTAAGAAATTTATTTCCGTTCTAAGATAAACATCTCGTGTTGTAGCATTTGCGGCATGAGATGTGTTTTCAACGGTGAGAATTTTGAATAAACAACTCCCGGATCCCGGCACAGTGCCGATGCGCACCATGGGGACGTCTTTGGGCCTCGGGCCAACCTGAGTGTAGGCAGTTTTTAATTCCCCCGTTTATCGAGTGCCGAGGTGATACTCGTCTTTGTGGTACAATTCCTGCCCTATCGCTTTGAAATGTTTTAAATCTCACATAAACAAATCCCGTTCCCGTCCCCGTCTTGGGGTTGCGCCATAAAACAGCAGCTTAAGAAACGTATGTTGCTTTGGACAAACACCAATCGAAACGTACGGTAATGAATTATACTCCACTTAAGCTGGGAGGATTTCCGCACCATCGTTTGTTGATGATTTTCTTTGGGAGAAACGGGAAGCACAACAAAAAAAATTGAGTATATGAAAATGGCAGGATGGGATCTTTATCGGTACGGTATGAAAATATTATCAATATATCATCTAAATGGTCAAACACTCCGAATGAACTAACCGTGCCAGGCAGGCAGTGTAGATATGTACATCACAGACATTTGCAACCGAAGGATGAGAAGTACGAAAAAAGAAATGTGTGCAAGAAAATAAGCGAAAAAAGTCCTTCATGCTTCCGGTATAAATAGCACGAAGGATATCGACCCTCGGCCCGAGCCCACCCACGGACCACCCGGGCACTCGATTCCCACCCGCGAATAATTCGTTTCAATGATTCACGACCGTTTTACGACCGTCACTCGCCCGTTCCACTCAAATTACTTTATCATCATAATCCGGCTTCTAATGGGTTGCCTTTTGTTTAAGCATTCCTTCCTTTTGCGCTTCCGGCCCCATTCCCCATCCGCGTCAGCCCCCGGGGGCGGCCCCGGAAGCGGTCCACCATTCGTTCCGCTTGTGCTAAGACACTTACCATTTGCCCCTCCCCCGGCTCGGGAGGGCCTCTCCCCCCTCGGTCCCAACCCTTCTGCCGAGCCGAGAATGCTTTCTCGTTAGGATCTCGCCGTTTTGCGCCTTCGACACTTAATAGGTTTATTTTAATGCGATGAATGCGATGTATGTTGTATGCTGGCAAAAAGCATGTTGCTGGGCACGCAGAACGAATGCACACAGACACGCACGAAACGAAACGAAATGAAAGCGAACGAAGGCGAGCTCCGAGGGCGAGCTGTAATTTGATGATGATAAAGCGGACTGTTTATTAAGCAATTCAGTCAACAATTTTCCAACTCCAGCGCCGCATGACTTCACCATCGTGGCGTGCCGGTCGAGAGCGAGATAACGGTTCAAAAGGGGTAGCTGAAATGGTGGGGGAGGGAAAGAACGAGCGAAAGAGAGAATAGAGGGCATTTTGCCATTTGTAAACCACCACTTAGATGTGTGCGCATGGGTTTTGTTTTCTCAAATTTCACACCTGATGGGGAGGGCGTGAGGCGGGTTTGCATGGATGGCAAAATATGTTGATAGCGCCTGGCTGTTTCTAATTCATTGCTTTTCTTCTCCTTTCCACGTTTCAGACGCTTCGGATGCCGTGAGGAAAATGTCACCTCCATAAAAAAAAAGGTAAATATATTTTCAACCTACCTCTCAACAGCCCAAGTGTCCTTTAACTCGGGCACCTTTAAGTGTAACAAAACAAGCCATCATCATTTGGAGCATAGCGCTGCGATCAATACGGTCTTTGTTTCTGCACATAATGTCCATCGGACGGAAACATTTTTGCACATTTTGGAATTGATTTTTTTTTTTGGATCGCCTAGTAAAAGCATAGTCAAGAAATGATCAGCCATTTTGTGGCATTACTTACTCACATGGACACACTCGACACAGCTCGGCGGTTGGTTACAATCGTGTCCAATAACCAACGATTGCGTGCGGGCGACCTATTCGGAGAAAGTCCTAGCCCGATTGACTACCAAGGTTTCTTTGGATATTTTGGGCGGAGTCTCATTCTGCATACTATAAGGTATAGAAATTCATTAAGTTTTCACCTTAACAGGAAATATTCGACTGAAATATTCCAACATCAATGCGCTTGTCCATAAACTTATTTTCTGAGGTCCCTGATAGGCCTATCATGTCTTGTTTACCACGTGCATGTTGCTAGGCAACCTGTACGAACGTCCATTCGCTATCCACGAAAACTTCACCCAATCACGACGATGCCGACATGTTGGCCGTAATTTCCACGGCAACCGACAACCATGTGTGTTTGACTAAGTACGGTTTAACTAAGTTTTATTCCATTTAATATAATAAGCTATTGAGCAAATGTTCATTGGATATTTTGTAAGTTAAACCAACCTCTTGTGCTATTGTTTGGATGCGATCTTTGAAAATGGAAATTGGTCTCATTGAAATCGGTTTCTCCAACCCTTTGTGGTGTTGGCCTGTTAAAGTGCGGAATTTAAAGTTACCCCCGGCTCAAGGGGCGAGGGCACATGTGTTAATAGGCCAGAGGGTACTGATGGTGATGCGTCCGTTCAATCTAAACGTTGTCAAATGGTAGCCAACGGCGAATGGCTGCATAAGTAGCATATGGAATCGTTTCCGACGGAGCGGTTTTTTGAGGTTTCTGTTTTTTTCCTTCTCAACTCTAACCTCTCCGGTTGCTTCCCAGTTCGATGATAACCTTTCGAGGTAGGCATCCGCACAAAAGCGGTCGGTTTCGACCGGATCCCTGCGTCGTGTCTCTTGGGCATCCGGACGACCGAATGACAACTGAGGTTCCCCCTAGGTGCATGGAAGAACCGGGGCCGGTACCGTCGTTCGTTCGGACGTGTGTTTTTCTTTCGCTCCGTGCGGTTTCTTATCGGCCAACCCATTCGCACCCGGGCCGCAGTCGAGACCCGGCGCATTTACATGCAAATGAATGTAAAGTCATGCTTATCGCTCTACAAACAGTGTAGAGACCCGTGCCTGAACTCCCAGTTTCGTAGTCGTAGTTACCGCGGCTGCCTTCTGACCTCTTCGGGGCTGCTGTTTTGCTTATGCTCTTTTTTCGAAACTGTTTTATTTAATGTTTCTCAGCAGTCACATTTCTTTCGTTCGGATTCCTTTGACTCTTACTTGCACGTGCCCCCATCGAGCATTGAACAAACAAACCTTTGCCTCGAGAGGAAGCATATGGAAAAAATGTCGCTATCAACTTTAAAACCCGTCAAGCATGGGAGAACATACTGAAGGAGAAACGAGAAATAATGAGACCATTTCCAAAAAGTCGGCAAAAATCTGTATGCACTCGGGATGGAGCCTCGGTAAACGTTTCCGGGAAGGAAAGCTCAACGAGTATCAAACTGGTTCCAGAGCAGAACCACTGGAACGATTCCAAATAAAGCAGGAGTGGTAGCATAACTTCAATGGATTAAAAAAAAAACGGCAGCAATGCGAACACAAGAGTCACTGCATAATCCAGAATCAGCAAAACGGGTAAACGATTTGCAATGGCAGATGTATGATGTGATGTTTGGAAAACACTCCAAGAGTTTCAGTGATAATCTCTGACGAGTATACTGTTTATTAATGAAGGTTTTTTGTTTGGGCAAAATTTGAAGCACTTTAATTCTACTGTTGCCCGTTGCCATCGTTTGAAAAGAAGAAGCTTGTTCATCAGTGGAAAAAAAAACAATGTAACTGTAATTGATTTCGGTTTCCTGTCTGTCCCATATTTAATTGTCCAGTAAATTTATTCAACTGCCCCGTGCTGCAATGCTAAGAAATTATGTCATTAATATTCACTGTCAGCACGCGTTACAATTTTGAATTGCAAATCGGTGCTGAGTCCAGGAAAAATTGAGTGAAAAAATGCCAAGCTTCGTTTCGTCCGTAATCCGATTGTAATTAAATTATCCTGCAAACTTAATAAACCATCACTATTTCCAATTGACATTTACACTTGATGGAATGTTTTACTGTATTCAACATTTTTAACAACTTGAACAATAATTCAAACTTATTATTACACACTTTAAAAGTCTAAACAACTTGCTTAAATTTGTTAAAAAAATTATCCAAAACCGTATGTTCCAAAAAAAAAACGCTCATCAAAATTCCAACCATATCAAAACCTTTAAATCATAACTCTTCTTATGGCCAAAGGCTGCATCACCATGGAACCCAATGGGGAAAAATGGTAAAAAAATGCAATGTCGTAGTAAAACTCATGCCCCGGCGAACTATTGTGCGGGAGTTTGCTTTTCCGGCGTTACTCGGTGAATAGGAATTTTTCATCCTTGCCATCTTTGTCGGTATGTGAACCGTCAGTTTTTTTTTCGTTTTTGTGTGCTGTTTGAGTACGTGTGCCTTTGCACAACTACGACGGCGACAAGGCCGAAACCGGTTTGTCCTAATTAAAAAGCAAGCATCGAGTGCAAACGATCCAACGTCGGATCTGTTTGTGTTGGTGAGGCGCGAGAGGGTGTTCTTTTTCTATTATTTTCCACATTTTTTCCTTCCTTTAGCAACAAGGAGCTCCAACTTTGCAGCTAGCGCTCCGCTCCGGGGGAGTAATAATGAAAAACCCGCTATTCGCGGACATCAGCCGGAGGCTTGGCGCTGGAAAAACCGGGTGACACAGACGACTACGGAGTCGGGGCAACAATAAAGGTGGTAGAGGTTCGATGAGGAAAGGGAAAGGAAAGGAAAAAGGCAGCGAAAAAAACTGCTGCGACTCCAAATACTCAACGTTTGGAAAAACAACGACCATTCCACGGTGAAGAGAAAATGCTTCAAAGCGAGAATGACACCACCGATGGAAAAGGCACGCGGCGCCACAAGCGGGAGAAAATAACGTCATCCACTACATCCCTTCGAGCTTAAGGCAAGCTCAACATTACACTCACTACTTTGAACTTCATTAAAATTGAATCCCAGCAATTACGTCCGAATTAAAAGGAGCGCCTCCAGTGTGACGTTCGCACGGGCACGCAAAAACCCGATGTTCTCTTTTCGCCGACCGACCGAGAAATAAACAAGCAGTGGAAGGAAAACGCCTTCGCTGCGAAGATTTCCACCGTCGAACGTGCCGGACGTGAAGGGTTTGATCCTAAAGTTGCGCTAAATTGAACAGCAACGACAAGCTGGAGTGTGAACGAGTATTTTTCGGATGAGTGAGAATCATTTTCCACCCTGTAGCAAAACTGAACGGAACCCTTGGTTGGTTGTTGGTGGGAATCGCTGGAATCTTGTGGGACAAATTTCCGTGGCCTTTTTTGCTATTTTGAACTAATTGGAAGAAACCCCCTGCAGTTTCTGGCGCACGTTCGCTTTAGTATTCGGTTCGTTGGATCTTGCAATGGATGGGCGCTGTGCAATGAAAAGCAATAGAAGGAGGAAACCAATTTGCCAAAGAAGGTGTATAATTAGTAAACATTATATGCTTCTGGCTGGACATTGTTTTTTTTAAACGCATTCACATGTGCATTTCATATAATCCTTAATTGCATTAAAGGAAGTAGACAATTCACAAAAATACAGTCAAATATGAATAAGTGGAAATTAACCTTAATTTCCTATAAATCTGGATGTTTTCGAGCCACTGCAAAGTCTTACGATTTTTTACTTATGATTTTTGTAACACAATTCTGATACAAATCACCCAGTCGATTCGATTTTTATCGTTAGCTCATTCGAGCTTTTGTTAGATTTTTAAACTAATTTCTTATTAATTTAAATCATTTTTAACTTTTTTCTCTACTTTATTACATTTTAGTTTCACTCTGTTCGTACTAGGTGATTGTCTTTAATGTTTTAATTACTTTTATAAAGAATTTATAAAACTGTAGCACTTAGCAACAGTAAAACTTGTCCCACATATTTATACATATTTATGAGTTGTTAAGTCATGATTTAACTTGGAAGAAATGAAAAATTGCTGTCGCGTGTTCATTTTATTTATTGATAAGCATGAAATTTCGGTGAAATAGATTAAATTGCTCACGCATCCCACGCAACACAACTCAATAAGTATATTATTTCTAAAAATACATGTTTTGTTTATACAAATTCATTTAACATATGCTGTATGTGTTCTAACGTCAGTTTTAATGACATCTAGCTCCTTTTTTCTTTTCTTCTACCAGTTATGTTTTCGAAATCAGATGTGAAAAACAAAACTTCTTCTATGGTTTTCGTCAGGGATTTCTTTCTACGAAATCTTTAAATCCTTGTTCGGAGAAAATGGTAAACTTCCCTACGCCATCGTCCATCACCCTTCGGAGGTAGGAATAGATAAATCCAACACGCTTCAAAAAACGCACACGGAGCAAATTATGTGTTTACCTTGTCCATTCATCCCGGCCCCGCCGCTTTTCTCCCGCCTCTTTCCCCGTTACGCTCGAATCACTCAGCATCTTTTTCTCGGCGAGGCGAAATTTAATTAACCCGAACATTGTTTGAATACTGAAGCTTGTCAATTATTTACAGTATCGATCGCTGCCCTCGCATATTGGACGTACGAGGCGTGACACAGGGCTGCTCGGCTGCCCTATGACGCAAGGGTGATCAAATAAGGCCGGCCAACTCGGTCTAGTAAGAAAATTGACCGCACCATTCGCCGATGTGTTCGGGGGATGAGGAGTTTGCTTTGCTAGGAAAAATGTCGTCCCGTAAAGTGTGACATCACCGTTTGACAGTCGAGCGATTATCTCCACCCCCCGGGAAGCCGCCCGAACCACCCCTCGGTTGGGCGTCAATCGTCTCCGATCCGGCTGCTACCTCCAACCACCCGGACTGTCCTCATAAAGCTTTCCTAATTCAACAGCCCTCATGCCCATTTCGTCACCCTTGTTCGTTGTGGTTCAGTGGGTGGGGGGCAGCGAAATGGAGCTCATTTTTCACCATCCAGTTTCGGTGCCAGCTCTTCCGCTTTCTGCACCGATGTCCTTTCACCGGAATCGGCCGTTGTCGGGGTGTGGGAGAGCATGAAAACGTCCCGACGACTATTTGTACTCCTTCGCACTCGTTTGTCTGATGTTGTTCCTTGTTTCCCGAGGACCACCCCCACCCAGCCGGTCCGATGTCGGCTCGATTCAATCTTCTCACCGTACCGGTACCGGTAGTGTCCTCCCTTCGTGTCACCTAATGTTTTTTCCACCCGTACAAGTATCAACTCCTCACCACGTTCGGTTCTTACGGACGTGTGTACAAATGGTTTGAAGGTTTATATCTTAATTGAATTTTGCCTCCACCCTGCGCCCCACCCGCCCCCAGACGGAGGTCACACAAAAAAGGATACTTGCGTGTAGTGCCCGGAAAAATGCCGATAACCGTGTTCGGGAAAACATATCATGTAACTCACTTTGGAAAAGTACAACCGATACGGGGTATCGCGGAGGCGACCCTCGCTCGAGTAGCTCCATTGAGTTGAACGATTTATGTCCCCGACGCTCCTCCGAGCCTGGAAAAGTACTTCCTTCCATCAGGTGGAGGGTTATCATTTTGGTACACTCTTTAAAGGAATGCTTTCGATACCTCAAAGTTCTACCAGCCAGCGGTTCCATCAGGACAATCTGAAAACATAGTTGTAGATGTTTTTTCCTTGCTTCAGGAATAGTTTTTCTTCACCGACTTTTCTCCTATGTCTATCAGTCACTGATCGCCCTTCCCATCACTCCACAGGCGGAAGTCTATTTTTGCTCAACAGTGGGAAAATTTCCAAACAATCGAGAGATTAGCGATAAACGTAACAAAAGGACTCTTAACTTTTCCTGCAGCCAAAGTCATTTCATCAACCGGTCGGTACACGGTAGGTGAGGTAAGTTAAGGTGAGTTTATCGACCAGAGAGTAGGGAGTGAAAGGGCCTCCCCCTAAGTTCATCGCACCCCGCCCGATAATGGCCGATAGTTGTAATGGCGGCGATAGCCGGACAGCTTTCTGTTTATCGCTAAATTTACTAAAGCGGATTGTTTCGCAACGACCGGTGCTTCCCTTGTTGTTCATTTGACGCTCACCTTTTCTGCCCCACTTCCCACTGGTGGAAAACCTACACCCGGGGACGACGACGACGAACTGTAACTTATTGGTTGGTGGAAAATGCTGTCGGGGCAGAAAACTCCCGCCCGTCGCCGGCTGGAGATCGGAGGAAGGGCAACCGGTGAACCGGTCGACAATTGACCCGTCGCACTTCGACGTTACCTGTCATTGCCATTGCCTGCCCGCTATCATTTACCCTCCCAAACCCTAAGTACCAGCTCAATTGCTTTTCCCCGGCCTTCGGAGCTGATCGGTGCTGGATGGCCAACGATGAACAATCAACCTTTCTCGCCGGCGTTTCCCTTCCGTGCGTTCTGATCGAAACGGAACGTCTTCTTTCCCGTTGGTCGATGGCGTTTTCACCTTTTTTTTGTGTCTCTGTCTTTCCACTCCATCCTGAACGATTCCCGAACCGTCTATCTCAGCTTCCCTCCGTGTCCGTGGCTTGCTCCTTGAGTTATGCCACTTCTTCCGGCCATCCTTATCGTTCCCCGTGGAGCGGGAAGCGCGGAGAAAAGGCCAAATCGATAAGGTTTCCACACGACATCGAAACCGTTTACGATAATGGGTGCGAACATGGTCCCGATGTTCAGCCGGGGTCTGCTTCGAATGGGAATTTTCCACTTCCCTGCGCACCGGTTCTAGTCCCTTGCGAGATAAGCGAGATAAAGAACGGTGGGAGAAGGAAAAATGAAAAAAAGAAGGAAAAAAGCCACCGTGTCTAGCAGATTGTGCGACGTTAGAAGGGCGAGGGAACGGGTACCAGTCGACGATGGACGACTTTCTTTTACGTCAAACCAAACCCTGAGGTGGCATTTCGGGAACGATTGTTGGTCGAAGAGCCAACCCGAACCTGGCAAGGGGGAATCTACACACATCGACACTCTTAAAAGCCTCATTGATGGAAGGTAAATTGACTTTTGCAAGGATTAAGTCATATGGTTGCCCCTATTGTCGGAAAAGGGAGAACATGGAAATGTTTTTCGCTAGCTACCAGCAATTGTTGTGCAGTTTCCAGTGAATCGGTTTAGTGTACCATCTTGCAAATCGATACAAGCATTAAATTATCCTATTACTAGGAATGAAAATGGTGTATTATAATCCCTAGTGTATTATAATCCCTGTCAAAACCTTCCTGGAAGAATTGCTTAGTCTAGAAATAACGGAAGCATATTTCTCGGGAACATCCAATCAACATTTGTTCGTAGAACTGTTAACGAACATAGATACCAATGGTTTTAGAGCAGCTAATATGGTTTGGACAGACCTTCTTCATGATCGCTGTACGATTGTTTCCACCCAAATCCAGTGGCCGCATCCAAACGGTACTGCATGAAACCCTGCCAGCGCCAGAAATAAATCACATTTGCAAACAACAACGAACCACCCAAACGCTGTTGCATCGCACCGCAACCCCCAATCGCCGCCCGGTCAGCTGCTAACAACTGCTGCTTATAACCGAAATAAAACGCCTTCAGGCTCATCATTTTCACATCTCATGTGCTGCGGCCTTTACACCATCGCCAGAGGATGGATCCTTCCGCCCATTCGTTGGCCCATTCGATCCGTTCTATCGCTTCGGGCGGTACGGAAAGAACGTAGGGTCGTAAAACTAGCAACAGATGATCAACTTTGACAGCGCCGCCTATCTCCTCGCCACTGCCCATTACCGGTACGCCGCTCCGTAGCCGTAAAGGGATACTAAAATTTTACGACAACACAAACACTTTTATGGGTCGCCATTGAGTTCACACTATGGCCGATACTACTTAGGGCCGGGCGATGCCGGGTAATGTGCAAGGGGGGCGGAAGTTTTGAAATTTTCCTGTTTTCGACCACTGGACAGAAATGGTAGAAAAAAAAGAAGGCCAAATCCTCATCCACACGTACACAATTTGGAACTTTTTCTACTTACTGACCCGCCGAAGGACTTTGCTCGCTTAAATCATCTCGAATTGCGCGATATGCCCTACAGCGTTGTTGCTTAACAGAATCCCAATCCAGGGTAGTCTGCTTTTCGCAAGAGGTTGCATCTAATCCCTTTGGAATGACGCTCGGTTTTGGCTTTTGAAGCGGCATCCCAAAGTAAATGTGATTAAATAAACTTTGCTCGATCGCAAGAACAAGTGGTGTTTATTTGTGGAACCGTACCGTAGTGGCTTCAAAGACGCTCGTAATCATATCGAGATACTTCGGCTGCACAAAATTGTTGTTGCAGCTTGTTGTCTATTAATAATTGCCATTATATATGGTCTACAAACGATTTTTAACTGGAAGGTGAGAAGGTGGCCAAAAATATAGCTGCGAGATGTGTGTGGAAAGATCAAGAAATTTTCCAATCAAAACTAAAAACAAACTCAGAGCGCCACGGTTTGCTCGACATAACGAACCACGGCGGGAATCATAAATATGCCCGTAATGGTCTCCGCCAGGTCTGACGCGTTTGATAAAGCACTCGAACACGATTCATAAAAGTATAAATTATTATTTTAATGTAAAATAAACAGCACCAAACGAACAGAACGGGCATGGCCGACAGCCGGCCGTGCGCAATTCGCCCGATGCCTTTGTTGGAATTGTCTGTGGTCGGCCCATGGCGGGTCGGGTCCATGCTCGAGCGGAGAAAACATGGCAAAATCCCCACCGTCCTCCCAGCCTGTTTCAGTTTATGTGGTTTTTCTTGTGCACGGGTTATTCTCCTTTTTCCACCCGTCATCACCCGGGGCAGCTTAACGCGGTCAAAGGGCCACGGGAAACGTGCGGATCGCGACCCGGGGTTACCGGGATCAAATCCGCACTGTCGAGCCCATCGTTTTCTCTCCGGCAACGGCATGGTTTCGCCCTGTGGAAGAGTGAAGAACGACTGCAAAAGCGACTAAAAGGAAATAGTACAAATTGAAGAAAATTCATGGATCAACGGGGGTGTACGATCGGAGGGACGGAGTGCGTGAGGTGGTCTGCTCGGGGTGACCAAAGGACCATAAATGCCAATGTAAACATACCGGTTAAGTATGGAGCGCTGCGGAACGGGAAAAGTAATGACGCCGACGTGCAGAGTTTCATCATTTCCATCAGCGAGATGGAAAACCGCGGTTAAAAAACCTTTGACCGAACGGGAGCGCCCGAGGGGCTCCTCTGCACATCCGTCAACCACTTCCTGTTCCTGTTGCCGCTGTGAGCGAGAACGAAACACAGCGAGAAAATAAGAGAGGAAGAGAGAGGGATACCTTGCGAGTGAACGAGAGCGCCAAACGAAACATGGCGAAAAACAGTCATATCAAATAACGAAATTGCAAAAGAGATAACTCGCATCCACGGCGGGGTCGGTTGGGATATTGTGAGAATTTTTAAATCGTTTTTTTATGACACGCACACACACACACACATTCACAATACTTGCCCAATTTTTGTGCAATGTTTTCGCAGGTTTTCTTTTTTTTTTATTTGGCACTCTTTGCTGGCCGCGGTTTGTTGATGTAAATTCCTCGACTGCAAAATGTGATTGCATTTACACAATCACGTCGTTGATGGTTGCGTACTTTTTCACGCACAAGTGTGTAAAATGCGTTTTTTAAGCTGTTTGGTTTTGTTTGGTACATTTTTTAAGCTAAATATAATTAAATTGAATCAACAAACAGCAGCTTATACGTTTTTCCCTCTTTTTAAACGATATAAACATACTTTATTCAACTTAAGTCAGCTGCAAGTATAAGCATGGCTTGGTTTCAAGTGTCCCTAGAAACAAATTTCGGTTTACATTAACTTTGAAACCCTCAACATAATTATTCATTTTTTAGTGAATGAAATAAACTCAACTAAACTTCAAATATACTTATCTGTATATTTATATCTGTGCGAAAGTAAACATGTCTGTTGTACAGAATAATTGGCTGCAACTTGAGCTCAGCTCATCCTTAATTTAGAGTGCACGGTGATGAAAGTTTTCCAACGACTACAGCACCGCCATTTCCCCCTCTTACCCGGTCGGATTTTCATCCACAGGCAACCATTAATTGCTCGGTACACAAATGATTACCCATCGCAAACAAACTCACGCTAACATTTCCGCGATCTTCCCCATACCGATGGTTCTACCCTTCCTTTTGACCACAAATTTGATGGAAAACTTTTGTACACCCATCGTTGAATCGGCGAGTACACTTTCGTTCCATGATTTGAAACCGTATCGATGATGGAACGGCGCAATAGTTTTCCTGAGAATTAGTGCTCCACTTGCAATGATCGGCTTCAGAATCGCCAATTTTCATCCCCTCCCTACAGCTGCGGACGTTCCGCTTTTAGTGTGTTTACCACACACATTCATGGATTCACAAAAAACATTAGAAGCGGCGTACGATGGATTAAATTTTCGAATCAATCATAAACCACCGGCCCAAACATACTCAATGCAATTGCGGAATGCATCCGGTCAAGCTGCGGTACTATTTTAGCTGCACAATCCAGTAACTGCAAACATTCATGATACGCATTCATCGACGCTTGGCAGCTACGATCTGGCAAACAAGGAGCGTTAACGGCTTTGAGGTCGAGCGCTTCGCTTAAAATGCCACGAAGGTCGGAGGATAATAGTTTTCCCAGATCCCACTGCGGTCGGAGGCATCTGAATTCATTAAGACTATTTAAAGCATTCGAGCTCGCTGGCTAAACTGACGAGATAACATTCCTCCCGTCGGGATGCTAAATCTGTTGAATTCCACCCCGATGGAACGTAAACCTTCCACGCGAACTATTTATCTGTTTGGCCTGATTCCAGTTTTACAAAACACCGATCGTGGTTTTGAAATGTTTGTTACTTCAAAATTTAAGGATTGCTCATCATAATGTTTCTTGTTTAGCCGGGTTTAAATCAACCCGTAGATTTCTTCCTAAACAGCGAGCGTCAACCATATCAAACAAAAATTTTGAAAATATTTAGATTGGAAAGCGTATTGAAATATTTATTAACGAACTCTTGTTATTTGCAGTAGCCATGTCGAATGGCGTTGTTTTGCATGTTTTTTTTTTTAAAGGAAATTGAAGCTTTTGTATGATAAAAATATTTACATATGTAGAGATTTTCCTTAATAGGATGGCAGCTACTAAGAATTAACTTACATCTCTTAAAGAGATGATTAAAGATGGTGTAATGGACTTATTATAGACTAATTTATTGCTTCTTATATTAATCTTAAAATAGTTTATTTACTTATGAGACTAAGTTACGAATCAATTCATGTATTGATAAGAGACATTTAGCTCTAGTTGATATGTTTGTATTGGTCAACTGAATGTTGATTCGATTCACTCCAGCAAGCTCCAGAACACGATTTGTAGGAGTCCTCCAGTGAAGGTTTAAATTGTTTTGCTTGTAAATATTTGATCACCATACAATTTGACGACAAAAATGAAGTATGAAATCAATTACCTAGAGCTACTTTCCACTGTGTCTTTCAAAGTAGTTGTCTTTAAATTGACAAAAAAATAATAAAACACGGAATTCCTTAAAACTCACCGAGGAAGCAAAAATCCACTTTCCTTTCACTAACAATTTCGGTCCCCAACCGGATAACGTCGGTTGACGTTCCGGTTCGGTCGACCGAAATGATTCCATCCGATCGTCGTGTGACGGAAGCCCCTCGTTACATGATCCAGCGGTTCCAAATGGGATAGAGAAGTGCGAAAAAGGGGCAAAAATTAAACCCCGCCACCCGTCGGAGGGCAGGAACAGAGACCGTCCAGTGTGGACATGTTCGCTGACAGCTTTTCCACTACGTCATACTATGATACGTTTATTCACTTTTTTTTTGCTTTTACTTAATCATCGAACAAGCGCGGATGAAAATGCGTCCAAGTTCGGGCGACGGTCGAATACAAAAAGGTTATAATAAAAACAAATAATCTCCGGGGAGCATACAGATACACACACACACACATTTTCCACCGCCCGTCGATAACGGCCAGCATCTATCGCCATTCCAGCGACGCGGTCCCGCTGCGAACGAAACGAGAGTTTTATTTATATTGTTTTAATCAACATCAATTTACTCTGTCGCTGAAGTATTCATTCAGTGATTGAATCCAGGGCCGCGCGACTCACGCGCTCCAGTGCCGTCCTCCCGGCGGCAAAACGTGATCGATGTGGCCCGGGCCCGTGTTGGTGACAACAAGTGGCGAGAGAACCGGCGAGCCCGGCATGTCGTAGCGGGCTTTCGGAAGGGTATATATTTTTGTGACTATCTCTAGCCAAACATTCAGCCCGGCGTGTGAGGGCAAAAAATAAAATCCTCCCCTTTACAATTACTAGCAAACACCGAGCTGAATGTGGCACATGGAAACGATAAAATGGAAGCAAATAAAACATAACTTTTCCTAGCCGCTCCGCGGGGTGCGTAAAAAGAGCACATGGTGGCCCAGCTCGATGACACGAAACTCCCAACATTGCCCAACATATTTTACACAATTGTGTATAACAAAATTGAGGTGTGCTTTTTGTTTCCATCTATCGTTTTACCTTCGCAGGAACTGTGCGTTCTGTTTGTAGGTGAATAAAATACAATTCTTTTTGTTTTTCAAATTTTTTCCATGAAGCTTTTCCCTCGTGTTTGGTACATTTTGACACACGGAATGAAGGTTTATGCATCTCACGTTAAGCTCTCGGCTCATCGGTGGAACGTGTTCCCGGGGACGAGTGCAAGCTTTCCGGAATGATTAATTTCATCAAATAATTCCCCTCGAGGTATCGATTCGATTGTGCAGTTTGTGCGTGCAAGCGAAATATGATATTCTATGTGATGTGATAGGTTGTTCGGTCAGATCAATTTAACATTGTTTTGTTTCGCTTTACTGTTTGATCGATTAAAAATGAACAAACGGTTCTGGGGTGAAATTGTTTCTCATCAACTTTATCAAATTATTTAATAGTATGAACAATTATTCAAGTTTTTTTCTTCCAAAACTTTTACCCTTTTTAATGGCTTTCCCTCATCAACAAGCACACCGTCCGATTTGAGAAACAGTCATAAACACCCGTTCAACTGACAGTGAAAGTTGACACAAATTAGTTGGATAATTTTAGCTAATTGAATGCTTCCTTCCGTTTATCACCGAGCGAGTGGCGGGGCGGTCATGAAATGCGTAACTTTTCCGAACCGAGGCGACACCAGGCGAGTCCGGCAGTTCGCAGCTGGCCCACCGGGTCGATGCTGCAGCGACGTCGAAAGGAAAAACCACAATCCGTGCACCCGGAAAACCTCTTTATTATCCACAAAACCAGAAAACCAAAACCAGAGGTCAACAGCAACATAATCGACATCACACTTTCCCCGGCCGGGGCACACCGCCGGCTCCAGAGCCGTCAACCCCAGCAGAGCGCTTGTTCTGGGGCAGCAAATGGTAACCGGACCTCGCAAAACTACGAGTATAGCCACAGCCCGGGAAGGATAATGTTACCGACATAAATAAAATGTTGCTCGGCACTGTCGCATTCTCGCCAAGCGTGTTTCTGTGTGACGATCATGAAGGATGGAGATGATGATGGTGGCGGTTGATGAATTTGTTCGTCGGTAGTTCCGGTAAGCAAAGGGTCAGATGAAGTGATCGTCGGTACGAGCTTGGAGATGAGTTTTGGGAAGATTTTTCTCCCCCTTTTCGACTGAGATGGAGCAACAACATAGAGACGGAACGGCCGCCGGCGCATTTTCTGCTACCCGAAGCGTAAAGCAATCGACAGCAACGTATGTTCCGCACACACACACACACACACACGCATACTTACCCTATGTTTTGGTCGGGCCACCGCTAATGCTTCTAATGCGAACACGCTTGCGAAGCGTAAGAGCCGCCCGCATCTTTCGATTGCACTTTGCTGCCACCGTTTGCCCATTTCCGACGCGGAGCCTTGAATTCATGTTGGGCCACGGTCGGGAAACTACCCACTCTTGAGCCGGCCCCCGACCCTTGCGCGTTCCCCGCGTACAATGTGTGCCGGAGATTGAGAACATATGCTACCCACATTTCTGGCGGAGGTCGTTGCGAAGAGGGAGAGCGAGGGAAAAAAACCATCCCTTGGAAAAACCGGCCCACTTCGAAGTGTGCGCGCCCAGCATACTTTATGCTCGATTCCGGGCAGTCAAATTTCGGGTAGCGGCCCGGGGATTGCAACTAAATGCCGCTAGCGGCGAAGGCTGTGTTCCAGATTTTGGCCAAGTGCGGAATGTGGGCGCACGGGAATTTCGGATGGAAACCGAGTCCACTCACCTATGCACGGAATATACATGTATGTGCATGCAGCATGCGAGCGGATGGATGCATGCCGACGCCTGGCCACCGTTCGTCTTCGACGAGGCTGCATTGGATTGGATTGCGAAAAGAAAAAAGTTAAATGAAATACACGACGAAATCCTACCCACCAGAAAGGTATAGGAAGGAACGCTCGGGGCGACGGGACCTTTGTTGGTTAGATTTTATTTCTTCCCATATTTACTTTTGCCCGCTTGTGTGCGTTCCTGTCCTGTTGCTCCGCCCCGCCTGGACATGGACTTCACATCTGGTGTGCACATTTTTGGCCACTCGCTGCGGGAAAGAATGATAAAACGCATTCCTGTGCAATATGGTTTCGATATTGCATGTTTTCCCTCCGTCCAGGGGTAACGAAATGAAAGAAAGGTGAGCAATGCTTCCCTCTCTTTTCCTTTATATATTTTAAATGTTACATATTTAGGAAAAAATATTACAGAGCGTAATCATTGTTAATTCAAAAGTAACAAAATTATAACAATTTTAAAGTAAATCCTTGTATTACAAAATTTTTAAAGATAATTCAAAATATAACACAGGAAAATAACATTAGAAATATAAAAAGAATAGAGTATAAACAACTTAAACAACAAGAAGTTCAGAACCAAAGAAAATAGTGAATATGAAATAGAAAACGGAAAAAACCGTGAGAATGTTACTCATCGTAACGTCATACAACTGGCAATATTGCATCGGGAATTGTCCACCCTTGAGCCCCTCCCCTCTGATACCCTACCCAGCAAATGCTACACGAAGATGTCTTACAAACCCGACGGGGTTGGAAAACATGGGTTCCACCGCCGTCCCAAAATCTCTATGGCTGAGCTGTTTTCAATTTCCAAATATGCAAATAGAGTCCGCCCTGGCACGGAACGTAGGAAAGGACACATCCAAAGTCACACCTTTGGTGGGTGGTGTGGAGATTTGCCTGTTTTATTTTTTCGCTCATGTTTTTCCGATATTCTTTGGGGCGAAAGGTACCCGCAGCACAAGGACCATCGGGGGAAAATAAAAAAAGAACCGATGTCACATCGAATATAAAATCAATAACGAATATTTACTGTACCTCTAAACTGTCTGAACCATTCACTACGAAGACCACCTCCGGAGCATTGAAAATCACGATCAAAAAGAGGAGAAAAAAAAGGACGGTGTTTTCGAATGTTGGTGGAGGCGGAGAATCGATCGATCGATAAGAGGAGACAAAAAAACAAACAAACAAACACTGGGACTCTCACAGCGACCCAACGATTGCATATCGTAACGGCATGGGAAAAATCCGGCCAGGATTGCATCCGACGGATATTTCCACTCGGTGCAACCTCGAAAGCTGATGAAATTGCTCACCACGGGGCGAAACGAAATGGTTCGGAAATGGTTGGTTTCGGTGTAAAGGCAATCGTGTAATGTCTGCGGATGTGTGCAGATTATGGGGGCGGACTTTCGCCCGTTTTCTTCGTCAACCAATGGGCGAATATTCATATTGCATTCGACTGCTTCCTTTTATTTTGTTCTTGTCGGTTAGAATCATCAAGTGCGATTTTATGAATTGTGGTTAAAGTATGTTTCGTCCCATGTTGGCATTACAGAGAGTTAAGGTATTTAAAAAAACAGTAAATGAATGAAGCAGTGGATATTTGGTATTTAAAGATTCATATCAAGATTTTTCGATTATTATTTCGATTCGAAAATTATTTTCGTCCTTTAGAATAAACACTCCCTTCAACCTTAAAGCTCTCGAGTCGAAATTCAATGCACGCACAATCCATTCAAACGGAATGCATCGAAAAATCACTCAACCTAATCGCTTTCCTCACCAATCAATCCTCTCTTATTCGAACAATGCATTCTTACTTCTTCATAGCCATCGAATGAATGGTATCATTAACCCTCAATCGATCCCATCGACTCGAGCCACTTGGGAGAAACAATACCGTGCCGCCCGTTTATGAGCCACATGCACAGTTTCTTGTCTTTCGCCAGAGGGATTCGCTAGCCGTGTGCCCTTCCACGACACACCCCAAAACCATTCAGTAGCAGTGAGGTTCGATTTTAAAACGAGTACCCATCCCGCCGGTCGGGTAGCGTCCTAATTAAATCCATTAAACTAATTGACTGGAACTGGCTGGTGGCTGGAGCTCCATCTCGGCTGCCCTTGGAGAGTGTTCAACCAGTTCGATTGAGAATGAACGGGCTGCCGGACGTGATATGGTGCGATGGGTGTAAGTGACACATTAGGGCAATGAAACAGTACTCTGCAAGACGACTTCATATCGTGGTGTGCTCGACATTGATGCAAAGTAATTGTAAAGAAATGCGCCAATTTGAGGAGTACTGATTAGTAGAGATTAAATGTGAGCAACAGGATGAACAGTTTCGTGACAAAGTTGCAAATCCACTCAACCTATCTAAAACGACTTCAAGATAGTTTTCCACCCCCAGTAAAATGAAATCGAATGGTTTAATTCTATTCTTCGTTCTATTTACAAACATTCTGATGAGTGGTTGCCTGAGAGTCATCAGACCGAGGTATCAAGACAGACTTGAACCCTTCACAACTACAACCACCGAGATGCGGATGATGATGGTGATGATTCAGCAGTGCAAAACGGACTGTTCTGGGAAGAATGATTTATGCCTTTCTTGCTCACATCCAGCCCGACTCACTTCCACCACTTGTGACACCCCGTCAGCCGAGGGGACGATAAGTGGAGCATGCAAGTGTGGCCAGGCCCGCCGGACGATACAACAATAAATCTCCATCGTTCCATTTTGTCAGAATGTTTACGTTGAATGAATCAGCTTGCAGACGAGCTGTGGAATGCAAAGGCGACGCGTCCGATTGAAACGAGGAAAAACTAAAACAAGTCGTAATGAAATTGAATATCCAAACATTGGGGGTCTGATTTTAATTTTGGATTTAAAGCTAGTCCCTTATTATTGGCAGAAAATCGTTAAACGAGGTTGGTCGGAAACAAAGCCCTTGCAGCAGAAGAGCATCTGGACAAACCGGTGCGCGGTGGGCAAACATTAAACACTCGAAAATGGAAATTATCGATTCGACCATTTCGGGCAGTTGGACCACAATCAAAAGATAATCTAAATTAGCCGTAAGCACTGCCTGGCTATTTTCCCACTCTGACCGGTGTCCACATCGTTACGGCGCACCGGAAAGCACACATACAAAGTGTAAGTGTAAGCGGCCACAATCGTCCGAAATCGGTGCCATCGTGTGGTGCCGGAATTATCAAATTTTCCCATCTCTATGCTCGCGTCCCTCCAAGCGTCCTCCCGCATGGGATTTCGGTGTTTGTAATTGCACTTTCACACAGGCGCCACCGTGGCTCGAAAGTCCCACCTATCCGTTGCCATTTCTTTTTTTCCCCCCCGGCGAGTCCAACATTCGAGTCCCTCCGGTTGTTTAGGGATGGAAAGTGGGCAAAAGCGGCGCGATACGGTAGTACCGACAAACCACAAACCAGGCTCATCCCCTTCGAGGTCGAGGCCTCCTCGGTTGGTATTCTCGGGGATTTTATTTACTCCCACACACAGAACTGGGCCCACGCCAAGGCAATGAAACACCTCCCGCTACTGGCTTTCCCGTTCAGAAGAGTCCCTGCTGACCAGTGGGAATCCGATGTGCCTCAGAAAGGCGAGAACCCGTTTGCCTTCAAAGTCTGCCTCACTTTTTGTCCAGCAACACACTCGAACACTCTCGGTGCTCCAGCCGGGCATGCGGGACAACCCGGACCACCGAGGAGCCCTTTTTGTCGCAACGGCACGAAATGGAATGTTTAATTTGCAAATTTGCTCACCTCAGGCGCCAACCTTTCCGGGGCTTGCTGGGCGTTGATCTCGGGGACTACACATTTCGACACGTTGTAGTAGAGCGGTGTCCGTCTTTGGGGCCAGATTTTCGGCTACGACTTTGAGGTTGGACTTCAGTTCACTTGAGGCGGGTGGAACGAAATGAACCTGACAACTGGACACACCAGCAGCATTGTAGCTGCGAACCGTTTCGGAAAACCTCTGGCTTTTCTCCGAATCCATCGGTGATTCCATCGGGGAAGGAGTTCCACCTCGGATGCTGCTCCCGTCCCGTGATTCGGTGCGGTTTTGTTGGCTCGCGCGCGTGGGGACAGATAATCTCGAGCACTTTTGCACGGGGGAAAAACAAACAGCGGCAAAAAATTAGTGTCGATTTCCCTAATCAGGAGCGCAACCATTAAACCGAGAAGCTTTTTTCAACCCCACCGACGGCTTTGCCACGAGTTTCGGTGGAGTTTTTTTTCGGATTGTTTTTACATACAGTTCTGTTTTCTCTTTCGGTTTAATGAAGAAAAGTGCTTTCGAAGGCACTCGCATCGTAAAGCGGACGAAAATATGAAACATAAACCGAATAAACGTTGTCCTTGGAAATGGTGTTCATGATTGTTTGTCGATTGGAATTTAACTGTAAGTCCTTAACGAAAGGTTAATTAGGGATTGGTCCACCCCAGTTACCAACAGAGTTTTCAACGGAGGCACGTAAACAGCATCTTCTGGTACACTTGAAATTATGAAAAGCGACATTAAAAAATCCTCCAACTTGCCTACGGCTATAACGATTGGGCGGGATAAAATAGTTCCCACCTCGTAAGCCGCGTGCTGGATTCACAGCCAATTCATGCTCTTACTGCTAATTACGGAATTAAATGAGCTAATTAATTCGGCTCCACTCCTGAGCCCCATTCTGTGGCCACTTTTTCGGCATGCCGCGTAGGCGCAGGGAGTGGCACGAGCGATTTAAAAATATTCTCATCACGTCATTACGGTGGATTTGTGGGGAAGTTTTCAAAAGATATGAAAAAATATATTAAACCGTCGATCTTTAAGGCTTGTTTGCCAAGCGTTTTTAAAAACTGCCTAAAAACTTCAAAGCGTTTTTAGCACACTTTTTAGTACAATCGTTTTCAATAAAATTTGTTAATAACATTTATTAAGCCAACGAGTTTTGAAGGCTAAGCCAAATCTTAACTTCCCAAAGAATTGTTATTGAATATTACTATATTTTTGTTGTTGCATCCTCAATTATTTATGGGACTTAAACTTTTTAGAACTAATGAGAGCTGGCTATCAAAAATGAGAGCCATGGCAGTCAACGTGTTAAAAGGTGTTATTTTTACGAACCTTTAAGAAACACTTTGGAAAGATTAAAATCATACTAAGATGACCTTTAATCGTAGCGCAAATCTAACGTCAAACATTTAATTTCTCAAGATTTAATACACAAAGTTTATAAACGGTTTCCATTTTAAAGTCGATCCATCAAATCCATTAATCTTCTAACAACAGAATCAGCTTACCGCCTATTGCCCAATGACTTCCTCCGTGCTTACTCGCGCAAAAGTTTCCTGCAATTGAAAAAAAAAAACAAAACAAGCGAACGAAAATCGCGTCTCACCAGCACTTCTTACTTTGCCAAATCTTTACCATCAATTAATGTGCTACGCAATCGGGATCGGAATTTGTTCGAAAAGTTTCCTACCATCCTCGGGCCATCCGATCCGTGATCCGGCATCGCTGGGCGAAAAACGGACCATCTGGCCGGCATGTTGTTGGCACCTTTCCCTTTTCTTACCCCACCTCCTTGGTGCTTGCCATCTACCATCGCAAGAAGCCCTCCACGATCGGGCGTTCGATCGGTATCAAACTTTTTTGCAAGTCGAAGTCACTGCGCATCGAGTTCGACTTTTGATTGTCTTTTGCTGTGCGCCCTTCGGGGTGGAAGGATGGGAGGCACACACACACACCAGAGTTCGTACTTGGATGACTTTGCCTGCATTGTGTAAAGTTCCGTAGGTGTCTTGACCCCCGCACACAGGCCCGTCGGTGACTTCTGTTCGACATTCAAAGACACTTTTCGATCGGGCGGTTGTTGGCAAAGTTTGCCGCCACTCTTCTTGCTGGCCGAAGTTGGTTCTACCCCGAGCGAAGGCTGCCAATGCGAATCACTACCATCACCACCGCCATCAACCTCCTTGGCCTTAACATTCTGATTGCGATACCCTTTGGCTTCGCAGTCGACAAAGCCAAGGCATTGCTCGGCCGAACGAGGGGTTACACACATTTCCAATTCTAATTTTCCCATCGACCATCGCGCTGCTGTCTGACCTTAGATCCCAAGGGGTTTGTCCCTTGGGAGGGGGGGATGGCGGGTGAAAGTGTAATGTAGATGTTGCCCAGGCGCTGGGAAGTAACTTCGAAATAATCACCAAGTCCGCCCCGAAAAGTACTACAATACACCCAGCCCCGGTCGGGGGAACATATGGGCCGACTGCGGAAACTACTACTTACAGAGGGTGAACTCGATCCCGTCACGGGTCTGGGAGGTTTGGCCCTCTTCAAACAGCTTCAGCCGGGATCGGTGCACGTAAGGCTACATACGTGTACCTCCAGTAACGTTTGATTGTTGCAATGTTGCAACTGTGTGTCCGCTCGGTCGTTTGGTTTGGTAAACAAATTAATTGTGTCCTTGCTGGATGGGGGTTGTCGAGCCCCCCAGTACTTTGGACAGGCCGACCATCTTCCGTTGGCAGGTACATGGTTTGGGAGGAGGAACACACTTCACCGCATGGCCAGAGATGGCGGAGAAAAACGGAATAAACCTGCGAGCCGAGGCAAACACTAAGTGATACATCACCGACCGAGGCTGCTGCAGTGTGGTTCTGCACTGGAGGGCCGCTTCAGTAGCTGTGGAGTTTTTGGAGTTGGCAAACAAATGGAGTTGTACGGGCGTACCCCAATTTCCCCCCCGATGCTGCTGTCGAATGGTTACGCTGCAGTGGTGTCATTTAGGTCGCAGGCTTTGCAGCCCCGGAACCATCTTCCGCCACCCCAAACCGAAGCGGGAGGCTGAGCGGCCGAGGCACTGCTGGTTAGTTGGTCGGTTGGTTATTTTGTTTATGCAAATTAATTCGCCTTTTCCGCAGAATGAGGGCGAAAGTTCTGCTGGAACGGCTCTGGAAGATTCCGAACCGGGGCGAAACTGTGTGTTTGAGTGGTGAAGAAGAAGAAGAAGAAGCAGAAGGAGATGGGACCAACAACAAAAAAAGTTAAACAACGAGAAAACCCTGGCCAGAGTGCGAACAGTGGATCTCCAGCTCGATGGGCGGAGAGCAAGCCAATGAAACTTTTATCATTTGCACAAGTGGGATAGAAGTTTCAGGTTTTTCGTGAAGAGGACACGGCCAGGCATTCCTGCAGGACAGCGGCGAGTTTGGCCATAAAATTCGGCGACGAGTGCGCGTGCCGGTGACGGACGCGAGAGGTGACTGTTTATCAATTTTATTTACCACCGCGCACACATTCGCAAACCAGCACATACCCATCGCCACAACTGGCCCCGGGAGGTTATTTCCCATTGCGACAGCGAATTTACTAACTTGCTTGCGCTGGCGCCCTCAAACACACACACACACACACTTTGGTTGAAATTCGGAACCGTTGTTTAGAGCACCGGGGGAAAACCGACCGACCGAGCGCTTTCCCGACCAGCGCCACAAGCCCGACAAATTGAATCGATCCCAATGAAATATTCATCTTCGCATGTGCCTCGACGGTCCCTTCGCGTAAGCGTACAGCGTTCCATCCGAGGATGCAGGATGCCCGCGTCCTTTGGGACATTGTCGGATCGGGAGCGAGGCATGAGCATTCGTTGTGTTGTCGCTTCCCAGTTTAATGTCTAGAGGTTATTTTTTTGGTCCTCGCTCCGAAAAGACGTCGAAAGGAAGCTGTCTTGCCCGAACCTCTGCCGACTTAAAGTAGCCAAAAAGTGTGTGAAAACCGACGCCTGCCATAGACCATCGGAATTACCATTATATTGTTTTAAAGCCATCCCGAAACTGCAAGACGGAGGGAAAAATGTACGCCAGGAAAGCATAAAACCGCATTATGCGCGCCGGTGTTCGGTCATTCCCGGAACCTGGCCGGATTTGTGGCCATGCGTCTGCTAACTTATTCAGATTTCCAGCGATTGCTCCATCACGCGCCCATCAATATTAAAGAAAGCCATTTTCGGGCGGATTAACGCCTCGACCTTCTGGTTGGCTTCATCACCATCATCATCATCATCTTTATCGTCGGTGTGTTTTCGAAGGGAAAAGATCCGTCCGTGAGTGGGGAATAGAGATTCTTTTTCATCTAACAGCGTCCACCGAAAGACCGTCTTGCTTAACGGGGCGTTCGGAAAAATGAAAAATAAACTTGTTTAGCACTTTGATTTCCGTTGCTGATGCTTCCCCTCCTCCGCTGGCCTTTGCAATCGCTAATCCAAATGGTTCAATGCGGAACGTGTGGCATGAAAAATGTAAAATCGATCGCCAACATCGCTGCCTTTCAAAGGTCCTTCAATAACGATGGCCGTTGCAGACATTTACAAACCCGGAAAACCACACAAAGTACAACGTGCAGCGGACAGTAGATGTCCTTAAAACTGGGCCCGATCTGTCCGGCACTCCAACATGGTTGGCGATAAATTATGCAAGCAAGCAGAATACTCGTTATGCGTTAAACAATGGCAAATGATTTGCATTTTCTTCTCGTTGCGGCTTCCTTCGAGGTCGTTTTTTCTACACAACAAGTTTGCACACGTACGCAGGAGGTTCTCCACCAGGTAGGGAAGATTGATTATTGGTAAGAATTGGGGACAGATTCACACAAAAAATCAAATACCAAAAATGTTGGAAAGATCGAACGTCCGAATAAGGTTTATGCTATTTTGATTTCCATCCAACTAACTTCTCAATTTCACAATTTCTATTTCTATTCCATCTAAAGAATGGACCTAAGTTATACTTGTAATAATTTGGTGCATTAAGAGAAATGAATATGCAAAGTCGAAAAAATTAACAATAGCACGATAACGATTCCGATACCAGAAAACTCATGGTAGTGTAGCATAACATTTGCTTAAATTTCACCTGGCATTGCAAGCCCGTCCGCTATAACACGATCATTTTCCGTGATAAATGACAAACAAACACACACCACGGCTTGACGCTGTTTTCCCGAATTTCTCATCTCCGGAATCATCCCCACCCGTCAGTCCATCATCCGTCTTCGTCCGGGGCTGGTTGTCCGGCCTGTCAAACGACACGCTTCCCGAGGTCGGCAGAACACAGACCGCTGTGTCAACCGCTGGCGAACGTTGCATCTTTGATGGACCGATGTCGCGGATCCCGGCCAAAAGTCGTCCAGTGCTGGCGGTGTTGGCCCGATTAGCGCGACAAGATCAAATGATAAATGGAAGCTCCCGCCCCACGGCTACGCTCGAGAATGTCCGCGACGGATGTTACGGACTTCCGGAACGGAACGGTATAGCTGTTAAAGTGGAGTTCACCGGTGGTTCGAGCCAAAAACCAAGCGGTGGTGGCACTTTGCAGAGCTTAATTTTCGCCCAACAAGGGCCAACCACGGTGCAGCGCCCCTTTTTTCCCAAGCTACGAAATGATGGATGATGCTGAGCTCGGCACTGATTAGCCTGGACTCGTGGCCCGTGGTTGGCGAGAGACTCTCGAGGTCCTTCTTAACCGTTCCCAGAATGTCGTTTAATAGTTCACCGAAGGTGGCCAAAGTAGTTAGCTGAACGTGGAGCGGTGTGGTTTCATTGTTTTCTTCTGGCTCTTTATTTTCGATGGGCTCATCCCAAAGTACACCGAAGTCGACTCTGTGTCCTTGCTTTTTTTTCCGACGGGCATGAATAACTTCCAAAACTCACGGGAAGCGAGCAATCGGGATTCAAAGGACCCGGCTTAAATTTAGTTCTTTCTTTCTTTCCCTACCGCAAAATTCTTATCATTATCAATTTCGGACCAGCAGCATTACGAACTGGACTGGACCTCTGTTCGTTTCATAAAGCAATTCCAATTCTGGTCCCCCCTCGAACCCTATTTCACACCGTTCGGAAAAGGGCTGGCACCAGACTACCCATTTTCCTGCGTTCGCCCGGAATCTTCCAACCGTGCCGGACGGTTTCGACTTATTTATTTCGGATGCAGCCGTTTCGCCGCAAAACGATTTAATGTTTGGTATGGTCCCCGTTCCCGGTTCCATCCCGGAGCACCTCCTTGCACCTAAAGGGAGGCTAATTGCGGACACGACGACGCAGACGACGAGAGCAGCGACATTTACGGACTTCGCTCCAGTTCCTGGATCGAGATTTAATAACAAGCTCCTGGCGCACTGCCAAATTGGTTAAAGCTTTCTCCCAAGTGTCATATCCGGTTCCCGGGTCCGAGATCGGAACACCACAGTCCGGGGGGTGTGTGTGTGTGGGTGTGTCAGGCATATTTGTGTGTCGCTGCCACTCTATTTGCCTGGGCGGCCGGGCGACCGGGCGAGCGTTTTTAGGCCAAGCTTACCTAAACCATTTTTGCCGGTTCGTAAATCGGGACCCTTTTTATTTCCTTTCTTTTTTTTTTGTCGGTGGCTAATTCTTGGCTCTTCCTGTTACGGATGCCCACCCACCCCACCCCGGTCCTTTCGCCGGGTAAACTTCACAACCGTTCCAGTCGAAAATTAATGCCCAAAGACCGGAGTGGAGTGATAAGAAGGAACGTTTGTGTTTTTTTTAGGCAACGCTTTTTGTCAAAGGACAAAAAAAAAAGGGCCGGAAGCAGCTTCCATCCGCAAACGACGACAAAAATTAATCGTATTTGTGTGAATGAATTGTCCATGACCACGGTTCCGTAGCCGAGCGTGGACAAATGGTACGGTCAAAACGGGGTAAAACATCCCAGACCGGCACGACTTTTCCGGACGTTCCCTTTCGGGAGCGGGTTGCGCTTTTGGAGAAAGCGGGCCGGTGAGTCAGCGGGAAGACCAAGAAGGTGGTGGTAGGTGGAAAACTGAAACGTCCCAGCAGAGATCGAGCGCGCAGCCGGATTTGGTGCCACGATTGGACGCAACGATTGCAAAAGCTCATGGGTTGGAAAATAAATGAAAATTTGAATGAGCAGAAGTAGGAAAAACATCATAACGTGACGATAAACAAAACACTCGGCCATACACACGCTGGAAAACTTGGGTACCAACCAACCCTCCGGGTGGGAATTTCCGTTTGCGAAAGGGCTGCACCGAATGGATATGTCCCGGGAAATGGATGCTTCTTATTCTTATTGCATTCGACCATTGCGGAAGATGGTCGCGCCACCGGGAAAGGGAACGAATTTTCCTCTCCAATATATATATGTGTGTGTGTGTCTTTTTTTTGTCTTCCCATCTTATGCAATCATGTATCGCCTCGGAATACATGGAGACCGATGTTGTTTGACTAACTTTTCCGCTCTCCTGAAAATTTCCCACACGAGACCATCTTATCGTCCCGGAGCTGGCAGCATCGGCAGCGGCCGGATGGAGTTGCCCCGGGGGCGGGGGCGAAGGTGGGCAACGAAAACACGAACGATGTTTTGTTTATGCTTCCCATTTCTTGTTTTTCGTTTTTTGTGCTCCACACTACTTGTGTCTGTGTGTGTTTTGGTTTGTGTTTCCTCTCGGTACGAGTGTAGGACATAAGCCCCAGGACTTGGCTCGTGGAGTCCCTGGTGTTCGGTCCGGAATGAAATGTCCCAAAATTGGTTTTCCGGTGCTTTTCTTGGAAAGTGAAGGTTCGACGGAACAAAATGATATCTTCCCTAGAAAAGAGCTAGTCGAAATAGCAAAAAAAAAACGAGAACTAATCTTCCTTTCCAAATTTAGGGTTGGCAGGATGTGGAAAGGATCATAAATCACCTTACTTTTGGTACGGCGCTGGTGCATGTATGCTTTCTAAGAGGATGTATAATTCTTCCTTTCACACTCAATCGTTTCTGAATTGAACGATGGCTTAGAAAGGATTTCGAAATCAACGCTTCAAAAGTAGGTCAGTCGAGTGCAATTGATTGAAATAGCCAGACCGAGCAAAGACAAACTGAAAATATGCTCCGAGATTGGAGATACCTCGCTCGTGCTCATAGTAAACAAATGAGATTAAAATAATATCACATAACAACTACTTCTCCGGTACACGGGTGTTGAAGAGGAATATTAAAAATAACTTCTTCACAATAGACAAACATTAAAAGGCAATTATTACACCAAGCATAATGCATGGAAAGCTTAATGGCTCTCGGGCATGCCATTCGAGCGGCGGTTGGCAAAACATCCTTCATCGCACTCGCTGTAACAGAGCCACTCGACGCTGGAAGTGGCCCTCCTTCGGCATCACCTCAGGCGGAATAATTCATCTCTTTCGGGGGCGAAACCACCCAAAACCGACACCGAACCGAACCCATCCGTTCAACTACGTTCCTAGCCTACTATCTCCTGTTTGCAGCATGATTTAATATTTCATGCGATGCCTGCCGGCTTGGAAAATAGTTCAACAACCTCGTCTCGGGGTCGTCTCAGTTTTCCGGCCCTTGCCACCTTCCAGTGACTTCTCGATTTGTGCTAGCGTTGTTAGCGTCGCCAGTTTTTACCACAAAATAGTTTCACCTTAACCGTACCGTAATGGGGGCACATTTTCCTACCCCCACTTGAAGAGCAGCTTTTCCAGCGTATTTGTCTCTTAAACGGGGCACATGATGCTCATCCCCTCCACCGTGATGGGAGAATTAAAAACACCAAAAGATTATGAAACAAGAAAAACCCCAACGATATGAAGGATTGCCATTTTCCCTTCCCACCGGCGCGCGTTTTGGGTGGAAATTTATGAATATTTTGAAAAACGCTTACCCGACATTTATTTCGCTCGTTACGCGCACCGAGCGACCCATATCATCGGACTTCCACAGAGTCGACTCAGTTCTCTCTGAAAAAAAAAATAAGGGAGAGTGTGGTTGAGTAAGGAAAATTATTTCACTCCGGACCAACGGTGTTCGCAAAATGTCGCCCAAAAACGGTCGAGAACCGGCCGGTGACGTCCCCTCATTTTCCGCCCGCCGGATGAAACGCCGGTCTAGCTTAGGATAATGATTGAATTTGTGCGTGTCGGTGTATAAGTTTTGCACGCTTTTCCTCCCCATTTATGACCCGAAGAGGCAGGATACCGCAGGTACGGTAGACGGTGGGGAAGCGAAATAATTCATTAGTCCTGGCAAGGGCATTTTCCTGGCAAAGTTATTTTCCATTGTTATTCGGACGGAGTTGGAGCATCACTCCAACACTTTATCTCTCACGCACACTTGCACCCACACACACACACACATATACACCGAGAGTTGACCAGCACTCGTACGGTCCGATGGAAAAGGATATCCACTCGTCTTGAGTAGTTTTCAAGATTGTCACCAACCCTTGTTCACTTGTTGTTCTTATTCGCCCCGAAGGTGCATATTTGCCTCGAAGTTGGACCATGCTCCGATACGCCATCTTACGATGAAGGCGTTAGAGTTCAGTCTGGAATTTATTTTCCTCTAAGGTAAGGGAAAACTTTGTGAATCTTTTGTAGTCAGATTTGGTTGACTTGTTCAAGTCGTTCAACACAATCGATCTTTATTTATTGAGATCATTTCATTTAAAGTAGTTTATGATTTATTTCAAACTGGAATAGTTCATTTCAAGAAATATCTCATAAGTGTATATTTTGTTAATCCCATTTCTTGTAATCACATTCAATGTACATAAAAAATCGTGAATTTTCTCATGAAGCGATCAAACAAAACTCAATTAGTTCCACAACCTTCCTAGCTTCCCTAATGTGTACCAAAGCAAAGGGTGTGATTGCTTTATTCCTTCCGATGGAATATTCATGGTACCGCGCTTAAGGTTTAACTCTACAGATGTAAAACACATCTTCAATTACTTAAAGTACCTCGGGTGGCAAACAAACCGGAAACGGTGTACATAATCTTCCCTTCCCGGCCCGCTGGGACGCGCCGGAACCCCGTAGCCACGGTGGGAAACGTGCAGATGAAATTTTTCTCTATGGTAATTACGCTTCCTTGGAAGATGGTGAATTATCCAGATTAAACTTAACGCTTTTTTTTCGCCCTTCCGTGCTTCCCATCCTTCGTCTCGTAGCACCGTGGTGAAAGAAAACGCATTTCAAATGTCAACAGTGCGCGCGGAGTGGGTGGGAAGAGAGAAGACAGGGGGGGAAAAAGGCAGTAGACTTCGACGTTGTTTTTTTTTATTGTGTCTCGCACGTGTTCCAGCGGCTTAGGCCACGTTGCGTTAAATAAAAATTGGATCTTCGGTCAGGCGAAGATTTACTTTTCCAAGGTTTCAGTGTCGTACGCTTTCGTTCGTGCACGAAAGTAAATGAACTGTACCACCTTCTTTTTTTCTTCTCTCAAGGATACAAAGCAACACAATTCGTGAGAAAATGTGAAACGATGAAGTGTGAAAAGGGTTTTTCGGGCGTTTGCTACTGATGTGCTGTTCGGGCCATGATCCCGCGAGACGAAAATGGGTTTCGTCGGAGGAAGCTTGGGCAGCGGTAAGCCTTCTCGGTGGTCGTACACACATGATGAACCAAGCATAAATATGCAAAGGATACCGAAAATTCAAAGCGCTCCGGCTCGATTCAGATAAAGCGCGATGCGTGAACCTTGGAGGGAGAATTCTTTGGGAAGTGTCACTCACTCCACGGACATTCATACAACCGCACAAAAAGAGATTAAGATAAAGGTAAGATAAAGGGAGGCTGAGCGAGCGAGAACAAGAAAGAGAGAGAGTGGGACGATAAAAGGGATTTAAATTAATGGAAACAATCCATAATTGAGTGGAATTTCTATTCGTTTGTGTACGCATTTATCCAATTCCTCACCGTGCGTGCACGCGTCACGCCCTCCTACATGTCGGTTTGAGGGTCCTCCTACGCAACGCCCACGGAAACGGGGCCGGTCACTAACAAAGCTGACCGGGACCGGGGGCGGAATGTGAACCGCTTATGAGCGGACATAACTTCTGAGACTGAAGGATTGGTTGGGATGTCGTTGGGCCGTGACCGTATGTTTTGCTGTTGCTGCTTTTTCCAGCTTCCTGCCGTTCGACCTTTGACCCGAATGTGTGTGCTCCTTTTGTTACCTTTACCTTCGTTACAGGGCCCCCGTTCAACGACCTTTCGAGTCCGGAAGCTCTTGTGTGTTTTTTCCCCGGCACTCGTTTGAAGCCACATTGCAAAGGTCCATAATTATGTATTTATGCTAGCGGTGATTACGGGATTCCCTTCCGAAAGGCGCAGGACGTCAAGCGACCGTTTTATGTATGCGTTTGTTTGCCCAGGGCAAAGCACGATCCATCTTCTTCGAACGGAACCCAACCGGAAGCGGCGATGGATGTTCATTGATCTTTGCCAGAAAACAGTGGCACACGTGGTGGCCTCATTTATCATAGGTGGGAGTTTTTTGTTATTGTTTGTTACACAATTGTGCTTGTTCTATTTAAAGACTTAAATTTTCAGATTTAAACTATTTTCTTCCTTCGAAAAAATCCTTCGTTTAACTGGTAGAAAATTTAACTGTTTTTCGGGTGTTTAAAATGACAATGAAAAAACTCTTGTATGATTTACGCCTGAACGGAAAATAAGGACATGTAATCCTTGTTTGATTTAGCATTTTATCTGGAACCGTAAACACAACGGCTTTGCATACAAAGGATCAAAACGGGAAGACAATAGATCAAAGGCCTTGGGAAGCGAGTTTTGTGTCGTGTAAACGATTGTCCAGTTTGCCATCAGAACCGAAGTTGAGTTTCATGTCATATTTTTGGTAAGAACGAAAGAGAGCGTTGAATGCTTCGTTAAGGCTAAGGGAGATAAAAAGCTGACAAAAAGCAAAACTAACGCGCAAAATAAACGATTTACTGACAGCACGTTCATTCGTTGGTTTCGGAAAACGGAAAGGAAAACACTCACCGGAGCACGAATAGTGGACCAAATCTGGAACAGACGTGTTATTTTCTGTTGCCATCCGCGCCGTTCCAGTTTTCAATTGATCCTTGTCCGACGCTCGAACTGCCGTACGTTAGTTTCGCAGGAATGTGTGTGTCTGTGCGTCTGTATGGCGGTACAATGGAAGACGACCGCACGCAACATGCGATTTCCGAATAACGAACCAGACGGCCAAAGGAAAATGCCGATAATCTTGAGCTAAAACTGAAAAGTGACGCACACACTCAGTTCAAAACAAGAACAAGAGCGGCCGTGTGCGATACCGTCTCGCACACGCACACTACCGTGTCGCTGCAAATCCGGTGTGGCAGACAAAAGGGGTCCTCTTGGCGAGGATACAATCGCAGCGGGTTTGCAGCAGGATGCTGGATCGAAGTAGCCATCGGAGGAGTACACCGTCGAACTAACACCAGTTTGTCGTGTGCCCGATCGCACTTTTCTCGCTCACGCGCGCTCTCGTGTGCGATCTTTTCAACGTCCTCTCACCCTTCTCCACGCTCTAGCTATCTCTCTCTTTCTCCAGCGCTGACGACACCAGGCTAGTATGTGTGTTCATCCTTTTTTTTTCACAAATAAAATCGCGATTCTTGAAACGCTGTGCGCCGCGTGCTCCTGCAAGAGTGTGTGCGTGCGCGCTCGGTTTCACGTGAAGGCGATAGGATCGTTCGTCGAAACCCGACGATGCTCTTTTCAGTTCGCTTCCGTTCGTCGTCGGGTGAAGATGCGTGAAGTTTCGGTGTTCAGGCGACCCTTGTTCGCCACAGGCAGCAGGCAAGTCGCTGTGTCTCGTGTGTTAGTCACCATCTGGTGCGCTTAGTAGGCGAAACAATCACGCGGAGATTGCTGAATTGGTGTTGGAAGGAAAAAAAAAAGATAAAACCACAATTCGTGGCGGTGAATTTGTGCAAATTTTTGAAGAACAAATAACCCAAAGCGTGAGTCAAAAAACGTCCTGTTGCTTCCCTTTTATTTTCTTCGAAGGGAACGTCAAATGAAAACATTTCCAGAGTGCACGTGCGTTCCGTGTCGTAAGTGGTTTTCCCGAGTGTCCGGTCTTAGCGCGTTGCTGTGTGCGTGCGTCACGGACAATGCGTACACACACACACACCGTGTGCCGTTGAGTGCAGTGTGCAATTTGGAACTGCAAAAAAAAAAATACATAAACCCTCGTCATACAACCACCATCGGATTGTAACGGAAAAGGTTAGAATGACGCAGCTGCCCCGGGTACTTTCGGTCCTCCACCGGAAGAGGGCGCCCGCGTACGTCCATCCTGTCGATCCTACATTCGCAAACGGTGGCGGTCGCCGCGTTGCCTCAACGAGGATGGTGGAGATTTGGTTTCGTCTCGAGTTTTATTCTTCGCGACGAAGGGCCTTTGGAGGAGCACATTATGGAAATGTTCATGTTGCGCTGGGGAAGGAAGCGGCGTTGCGGGAAGGACGCGCGAATTGGAGAGGCCGGCGAACGTCTCCGGAAGACAAGTAAGACTGATAGGCGAGCGGCGGGTTCGCGTAGTGGTGGTTAAATTTCCTACTTGCGTCTGCCGTGTCACGTCTTTCGGCAATGAATGTTAAGCTCGTTCGTTTACGATGATGTTGATGCTGTTGCTTTCCAGCCATGTTGATGATGATGATGATGTTGATGACTCCACTCGACAGTAAACCGAAAACATCGTCGTCGTCGTCGTCGTCGTCACTATTTCCTTTCCCCCGTTGCAGCTCGCCGGAGAGAGAACACCACGTCTGTCCATATGTGTGTCCATATGTGCAACCTCCGGCCTGTCTGTGTCTGTTTGTGCGCGACTTTTTCACTCGAGATCATTTTTTTGTGATTCGGAGAAATTTCTCAACCATGCAATCATCTTTTTATCGTTTCCATATGCCACGACTTTTATGCCGCTTTGGCATGCCTGGACGACGGCCCGGTTGCCAGTGGTTCTTACCCAGCGTGTAGGCAGTGGCGTTTCGTAAACGGAAAAATGTTTTGGAACCACGTCCAACGTTTTCGGCATCATGTTTGCAATTGATGCACTTAGTTTTTTTTTTTTTGCACAGAAATAAACCATTTTACGAGTCACATGAAGTTCCATACAATTTTTTTATGACCAACGAAATGTAACCAAAATGGAGAAGAGTTATTAAATTTTAAATTATAGATGAACTTTCGTTCTTCTTACATAAAACTGAATGATTGTTGAGTGTCTAATTTTCGGTCCTGTTTGCGTTGGTTTGAATCAACAAATCATGATTCCAAAACTCAACAGGATTGCAAGGACATTTGCTGGGAGTTTTTCGCTGGAAGTTATAGTAAGACCGAGTTAACGATGCAAACTTTCCCTTCATTAGTCATAACAAGATTTACAATTTTTCTCGTTCCTTGGCAAATTGAATTATAAAGCCCAATCCCGACGTTTTTGTGTCGGAAAATAACAAACCTAAAATAAGCACAAAACTCGCCTCCCTGGCAGACATACATACCTAGCGAAGAGAAGACTTCCTAAGAGCGGAGCCTGCATAAGCGCACGAAGGGTCTGGTAATTGATTTAAATGATTTACTTCACAAACACTGAGCGGTAGGTCGGAGCGGGCTCTCCCTCTCGTGGCTCCCTCTGACCCCTGATGCCTGCCAACCCCCCGGTCCCACGGGGGTTCTAACTTTCCCCCTAGCGATCCACCGGGTCACCGGTTTTGCTAGGCCAAGGTATATTTTATCACCATTCCTTACCGCAGTGTGGAAAGTGTGGATTCGATTTCTAGAAAATCGCCCCCACTTCGGAGGACAATTCGCTTGCGTCGCTCCACCGCGCCGCCGGTAAGGATCGGCAAAAGGTTACCCCTGACCCGGGCACGATTTATGGGATAAAGTTGAACCACTCCAAAGTGGGCACACACTTCTCCGTGTGCGCATTAAACGGGCTAGCTAGCCCGGGGTATCAACGACTTTTACAACATCCTTCAATTATTTTTCTCCTCCCCTTCCACCTATTTGCCTCCCCCGACAACTGGCCGCGACCGTTCGGATGGCTCTCGTCTCTCTCACACACGGGACCAGTTCCTTCATTTCCTGGCCGGCGTTCGATTCATCCCCGCTGTGCGACGGATGTGTGTAGGGAGGGGAGGAGACATGCGAACAGAAGAAGAATACGGGAAAAAATCCAATAAAGAACAACTTGCACACTTAACCTCCGCCCCTCCCCACCCCAGGGTCAGGGGATGGTCAGCAGAAAGCCTGTGGCTTTTCGAAACGATGGCATTGAATTTATCAACTTCCGCCTGCCGGAAACGGAAATTAGTGCCATCGACCGCTTGGCGTCGGCTCCGGTGAGTGCTTTCTTTTTCGTGTTCCCTGCGGTTTTGTCCGTGGTATGCAATGTGTGACTTAAAGCAGCCACAAAAGTCGGGGAAAAAATCGAACGGTTCCATCAATCCGGAGTTCTCCGGAATTTCCTTCATTTCGGTTTGGCATAATCCCAAGTTCAACAGATAATTGAAGGCAAATCCACACTGGGCAACAAATGAATGTAAATTTTTATGAACGTTTTAAAAACCCCTCGTGGCGGGAGAAATGGTGAAACCATCTGGAGCAAGCACCCCTCTGCAAGACACGGAAATGGTATCAGTAGAAAGGAGTACAAGCTGCAAGAGGTGTGGAACAGGGAGGGTGATGATGGTGGTGGATATGGAACAACAAGAAACGCAAAAAAAAATGTATGCCAAATCTTATCACCCAGTTCCGGACCAAGGGAACACAACACGCTCCGGGGGCTCCAAGTTGGCGGAGATTAATGGTATGGAAAGAGCAACACGCACCCGAAAAAAAGTGCGGAAGTTGTTGACAAGAAATATTTCACGAAGCGCTGTTTGTGAAGCGAATGGAGATGGTTTCATTTTCAATTACCATATGGTGGCGTACTGTCAAAGACACTGAAGACAAATTTTCTTTAAATTTAAAGTTGTAGCAAAATTGTAAAAGTTCACTAGCACAATCCATTCCGATAATCTACCCATTGGTTCAACGGCATGTCTCTTATTTTGTGGCACATTAACCCAACATTTTAGAGGCTCGTTTCCGCGAATCTTAAGCAACAAACTAGCTCATCAAAAAGCGGGATCAAATGCAGACTACGTGCCTACGTGTGGTAGTAGTGTGTATTTTGCCCGGGAAACGGTGTGGGGGGGGGGGGGACTCGTCACGCGGTCGACGGAAGTTTACTTTGCGGTTACCAAAAATGTTCGCGCCCAAGAAAAGGGAGTGGTGGGAGGCACTCGGTGGGTGCAAAAAGGTCTTCCTGCGCGAACTCTTAGCGATTTTCTGGGACCATTCGAGGCGCACAAATGTGCGTGTGTGTGTGTGTGTGTGTGTGTAGGCATGTGGTTGGGCTGCTGTCAAATATTTAATCAGTTGATTAGATAAAACATAAATAAATTGTTGAAATGTCGGTTTGGAGCACACGCGGCTGCAGCGTCGGTAGAACGGGGATGATGGCGAAAGCCCGAGCGATAACACCGACGACAATCTCGACCCATACCGCAACAGTTGCTGTTCGTAAAATCGTGCTCGAAATCAGCGAAAATTACGGGATACAAACACGGGTGAGTTCGTGTGTTCCAGGCGATTACTTTAAATGTCTGATCCTTGCCATTTTACGCCCGACCTACTTCCAGCAGAAGACAACACCAAACTCTCACGCATTAGAACGGGATAAAGTGGTGGCAGCTTTCGTACGAATTTTTCCTTCGTTCGTTTTCCCAGCGCGCTTGCAATGTACAAGAACGTTCATGAGGTTAAAAATGGCCACTAGCGCGCAATATGAGGGGAACCGACCTGTGTGTACACTAGTGGATGATTTTTGCCACGAGATAACCCACGGTGGAGGCTTCTACCGCCTGCCCCCTCGGTTGTAGGAAGGTGTACCATGTAATCACGGACTAGCATATTTTCTTCCCCACACTTCTCCGCCCTCCCTATGCAAATGTTTACGGCAAAGCGCGCGCTCTAAAGCCGATGCCAGACACCGCGTGTTTCGAACGTTACTTGTTGTGCGGGATCGTTGGGACGGAGCGGGCGGGGTGGATCGACTCCCGTCAGCTCTGGAATGTGCTGTTTACGTTATGCTCGTTATAAGAGCTGGATTGAAGGGGAGCGAAACACATAATGAAAAAAAAAACCCTCGTGGCAAGAAATCCGGGACACAACACGCGCTGTTCACTTTTTGATTATGCTCATTCATGGGTGGCGACAAGAAGTAGAATACTTAAAGTGGGATGATGGTGTCTGAAGTTAGTCAGACCGAAACCATCTCCAGTTTTCTACTTTTTAGAACAGCTTCTATATTTCTCCAGTGCACAACTATGACGACTCCAATGAATTTTGATGCATTGCTTCTTCCAAAGTACGACGTCGTGTCGAACATCCAGTATTATCGTAGCCTCAGTGAAAAGAAAATGAACGCAAAGAAATAAAGTCAACCGTATATACAGATTTGTCTGAAAGCATTCCAATCGCTGTAACCATGGCAGCGGAAATGGACAGCGGTTGCGTTGCCTACAGAAAACCCAAGATAAACTCATCATTATGTGTGTTCTACAAACTTACAATTAGAGATTCGAATCCCAAGCAGAGATTTGATTCTCGAAGAAGGATTTGAATCTCAAGAGTGAGTAAAAAAGCCACCATTGTGATGATCGTTCAGTCTGATTCAAATATCTAAAAAGAGTTGTTATTCTCATCACTACTTTAAACAACATACTCGCAGGGTCTGCAGACGATCAAAATGCAAAAAAAGTACGAGATGAACTGCGAGTTTCAGTTGGACACGCCGTTTTGGATGTTCCTGAAGATACTGAACGATATGTTCATGGTAAAAGAAAGATTTGGGAAAAAGGGAAAAATAATTATAAAACCATTCAACGAATTTGAGTTGATCCATAAACGGTATTCTTATGAACACTCAGAACTTCAGCAAGTCAACAACAAACCATAACCTCATTTTGATTCTCTATTGCTGAATAAGTTGGAAACAATTTCTGTTATTTTTCATCGATTTGTGTTGAATCCAGATTTCATTGAGGTATATCACAATGCAGTAAAGAAGCATCACGTAAGCTGAACGGGAGATTCATCCATGTGGTGTGTCATTTAAATCCCGGTGCGTGAATTTACACCATCAGCAAGGCAGGAGTGACCGAAACCAGAGAACAAAACCAGACCGGCTGATCCGCAACACCGTGTAGTCACATTTTCGAGCGTCTGTTTCTAATTTCGTGCGATTATGGTGAAATCGCTTGTTATCAGGCTTGTTTGTGTTGTGTCGTCCACCTCTCTCGGTCTTCTCCATGCTCGGCTTGCGCTTCCAGCTCCCAGACGGATTATTACCACTGCCCAGGCGTAATCTGATCATCCAACGGCGTGCGTTTGTTGCTTCACACCGCGGGTGTTTCTGGTGTGCCGGTGTCAGGGAGCATGTTTTTGGAGCATAATTTATGGTGTTACACGCGTTGCCATTGATGTTTCTCCTCCCCAGCGGGCAAATCGACCGAACGCTCCAGAGTACCGTTGTCCAACGAGAACCGATGGATAACGCCGCAATCGACCAGGACTGAGCCAGTGTCCGGTGGGAGAATTTGTGTCACGGAAAAGTGTCCCTCCCTCCTCCCCGAACGGAACGCTGATTGGACGCTTCGGACCGAGTTAGTCAATTGCGATGTAAATTTAACATCCTCCGGTGGGGATTTTGCTCTTTTGACGTGAGCTGCCCGCTCGGTCGGTGCCGGGAAACGCCAGCGTCGGAAACGATGGAAACCGGTTCGGTGTTGGTGAAAAGTACCGGGCGCCTCCATTGGAGTTTTTTTTTTGAAGTTTTTCTGCAGCGTGCCGTTCGAATGTGAGTTCGATTTGCATCTGCACGTTGCTGCATTTCTACAGTTGGAAAGAGCGATGGATCAGATCGGACGGTTCCCATCGGACACCGAAACGAAGTCAATTCACTCAACTCACACATACACGACACACACACAAAGTCCATCGTTTCCTCTTGCCTCGACCTCAACCAAAGTCGTTCGGGGGCCTCGACCTCAACCAACCATAAATGGTTTTATGGCTTCACAAATTTTCCCCCGTTGATGTGATGTCGGTAAAATAGAAAATAAATAAAATAAAACCCCTCAAGTCCGATCTCCCATACCGTGAAAATAAACGACATTTGAAGCTTTTTGATTGTTACCGGTCGGGTTTATATGAGCGAGGGTTAAACTGTTCAACCACCACCATGCACAATACCTTTGCGTGTTAATCGCACGCACCAAACGGGCCACTTCCCGTGCCATTTCCGGGCGCTCAAATTTAGATTTAGTGTCGAGCCGAGGGAGAGTTTAGTGATGTTTCTCCAGCGCTGCGACCAACAGAGATGGATGGGCCACGGACCCGGTGGACGCTCGCTTTGCCGCGCGACTATGTTTACAAATTGCAATCAATTTGTGCGGCTGACACAACCATCCTATTTAGACTTCATTGCTTCCGCCATTTCCGGCGAATGCAGCAGTGAGTCATTTGTGAAGCTTAGCGTTTGTGTTTCCTCAACCGGGGTCGTGTTTGGTTAGTAGTTTGCTCTTATGTAGTCACTCTTTTTTCAACGGACTAATAAAATGTGGCTGTAAATCGTTGCTCGAGATCTGCGGAAAAGTGAAGCGAAAAATCCTACGAGTAACGTATTACTTCCGTTACTTGCTGAAAGATCTCATTACAACAACATCGACACAAGAGCGGCGTATTTTACTTGTTCTTCGAAAATATCCAGACTCATAATGTGAGAGACCTTGGAGAGGTTTTTGTTACATCAAAACAAGATTGAATGAATGTTCATATGGAGAAGATAAGAGTGGTGGACAAGTGTACAGGAGATGAAAATTCGTAGAAATTACTTTTCAATAAAGTGTTGTTTGTTTGTGCGAAATATGATAAGATTTGAACGCAAAGGATAGTTTTATGATAGAATTTGAAATAGTTTTGGTCTTCTTGAAATTTCATTTTCGTAACATCGTCACGCCAAAGCTTAACTTTCAGCGGAAAAATATATTATTTCCTTATTTTGGTTGCAGATTACTATTGCCATTTAATAAATTGCTTTGAAATACAATCAAATATAAAACGGGAGTAAAAATGTTCTCGGATGTAGCTTTTACTTCTTTTAACATCGTCGTAATTGCTTTTCTATGAAAATGGTACAGATAACACCGAATACAGGGTTCCACGAGATTAATTCGTTCCATAATCCCATAATCTAAATCGATAATAGGCATCATCCCCCGCGGGTAATCACACTCCCCTACGAGAGAGAAAAAAGAGGGAAACTTTTTCCAGCGGAAAAGTTTCCAAATGGAACTGTTTACTTCTTCCCTTCCCATTCTAATGGCTTTGGCCGCTCATCTAAACGGGTGTCTAACACCTCCACGTGACACCGCACCACGGGTCGTTTTATCTCCTATGTATACTGTCTTTCGATCCCTCCCACCCTCCCCTTGCCACCACCCTGCCTTGGCTCATTACCCACCCGGGTGCGATACGAATACATCTCAATTAACGCACACGCACCCCCATGATGATGGCACCCACCACCTCCACCGCCCCCGGGGCTATCCTTATCAGACGGGAACAACTTTTTCTTATCACGAATGTCCCACGAGAAGTCGTGTCGGCGGTCGGTCGGTCGGCTCCGGCTTCCCGCACCCGCTCTCGGTTGTGACTCTGCGAAAACTGTTGCCATCCGCCGGTTTCACTTTTTTTTGTAATTTTTTTTAGACAGACGAAGAGAGGTAGAGTGTGTATATTTTTTTTTATTCTTCCGTCTTTCTGATGGGAAAAAAACCTCAGCAGCCGGATCCTCCCTCCATCGTGTTCCTGTCTCGCATGGCGTGGAAAGAACATGAACTTTCCATTTGCTTCTAGTTTTTTTTTTGTTGTTGCTCGTTCACTCCATCCTACTTCTTCCCCTGGAGGCGCGTTAACGCGTGTCCTCGCCGGTTTCGGTAGCCGGTTCCTTAAACCATCGCTATTTGAGCCGATTTTACGTTTTCCCTCGTCGCCCGTGGAACAATTCTTAAAATATGTGTCGGAATGTTCCATCGGCGTGACGGGTTTATCTCCATCCCGATGGGGGGACGGACGGATTGTTTTTTTTTTCTCCAGTTTCTAGTCCTTTTCGTCGTCAATGGCGCTGTCTGATTGACCAATTTTCCCTCCACATCCCACATCCATCGGCGTTGGAAGATCGATGGGACGGAATGATTGGACCAATTCACCCACCCCATTATCCAAAGCTTCGATACCGCTTGTCGTCTAGCACATATTCGCTGAAGTGGAACTCACGTGGGACTTTTTTCACCACAGCTTCTTTCTCGTTTTGTTTATTTTTAGCTTTGTTCGTGTGTTTGTTCGATACGACGTTCCTTTCCGTCACTTGTTTAGATCGACAATTTTAATTAAATTTTCTCGCATCAATTTTAACCCATCCGTTTTCTACTTTTCTATTTACAGAATTGTGCTACCATTCGACGTTGTTGAAAAATTGGACATGATCCGATCACTTTGGACCACTTTGCCACTCTACGAGCCGGGAGGCTACAAAGGATAAGCGATGGATAGATGAATTGATTTGGAACCGAGGAATTAGCTATACCAATTATTGGCATCGGATGGTGTAAGTTTTAAACGTTATCATTGAAATTTGCTGGTACTAATTTGGTTCGTTTCAGCTGTAGTAAAAACAAGTCTCATATTATCAAATTCTCAAACACACAATAACATAATCATTTAATTCTTGATCGTTGCTTACATAGGAATATAAACGAGTCAATCGGTAAAAAAATACGATTCGTTTTTTTTTGCCTCATGGTTTACTAAATAAAAAATTATACGTTATCAAGTTTATCAAGTTTGTATTTTAAAATTACCATGAGTTATCTCATATTTAACCAAACAACTATTTCTTAGAGGTTCTTAGATTTATGATTAGCTAAACGATTGCTTCCAAGTACATTGCAAGCAGAAGAAAATGCATTCAATATTGATCTAAGAAGTGCTCCAACATCGATTCCATCGATTACTCAGTGTTAGTGAACGGCCCCTCCGCGGACAACGATTGCTGACCACGCTTCCCGGAACTCGACTTCAGCCCAAGAACGATAATCCAAAAGTCGATGACCTCTCGCTGGATTTCGATAACGGTGCCGTCTCGAAACATTGTTTTGCGGTGTGTTTCCTGATAATGAATATCGCATCAATATCCTTCCCAAAATTGTTTTTCCTTCGGTCCCGTGTGTCGTCCGTAGTATCGTCCATTTCACATGCCCAAATCCAAGTAGTTTTGCGTCGGGAAATCCAGTTCCACTTTCCTCGTCGTGTTTTCCGCAAAAACGGACAGTCGCGCCGAGAAACCGAGAACGAACCCGAAAACCTTTTAGCGTTTCCCGACATCCGATCCTCCGTGTATGTTTTTCCGGTTTGTTTTTTTTTGTTTTTCCCATGTGTGTCTGTGTGTGTAGTTTTTCCTCGCCATATCCCGTAGTGTACTTAGTGTGCGTTTGTGTGTGTATGTGCGTGTACGTGTGCTAGTGTGCAGTGCGTGGTTCGTCTTTTCGGTCCAAGCGCAATATCGCAACACAACACAAACCACAACACAGCAGCTGCCAATCATGAACCCGAAAAAAAAAACAAACATAAACCAAACCAATCCACTATCACCACCATTCCTTCCTCGTACATACATCTCCGTCCGTCTTGCAATCAATGGATTTCATTTATCGGAAATGCACCGGTGCACTCGAACCCTTATCATTCTTTCGCCCCGTGTGCTTTGGAACAACTGGACGGAGAACTGATAAGGGCCCGGGTCACCTTTTGCCAACGTGGGATAATCATCGAAATGTGGTGCTAGTGTGTGTGTATGAACCAGTGGCGTTAGAGACGAACGGTATTAATCGTTCCGGTTCCGCAAATGGTAAAAGGCAGGAAGTGTGCAAAGTTCTTTCAAGTGAACCGCTTTTACGAAGCGGCAGCTGTAACCATTGCGTCCATTTAGGATAGCGGAGATGAAGAGCCCTACGTTCGAGTGTGGTCGCGACGACAATCGATGGATGTTGGTTACTCACGAGGTTCTGCATGAGTCGTATGAGCGCTCCGTCTGATAAGATAAGAAAGCGACGTTCAACTCTCACCGTCTACAGTTATGTCATTTTGTCACGAAATAGCGTTCTCGTTTCCGTTGTCTTGTCGTGCTTATCTTCAAGGCAACAGACTCTTTACAGAAATAGTTTCTATTTGGCTCGTTTATTAGCATTAGTTAAATACACTCGGTTTTAATTCACATCGTATTTCAAAAGCCATTCTACGTCGCCCCTTTGGACACTTTGTCTTAAAATCAGCAGAATGTCGCAACAAACCGTACTCCAATTTCAAAAGAAATAAAAGATAAGATTCTGTACGCTAGTAGTGATTACAAAAGTGATCAAGTCTATGAGAAAATTATTTTACAGACTTTCTCAATCTTTGCTAAACATGTTGATTTAATTAATTGGTATAACATTTGCAAATTAAAAAAAAATAATTTAAGTTTTCTGCAGTAAGTTTTAGTTGAAATTTTAGATAGAAAAGTCGTCTCTCAAATAATTAGTCGGATTTCAAAAGCATAACTCAACGATATGAAAAAATAATATCTCTAAGTGTTCCAAAACAATGTATGTAATTTTAGTGTATTAGAATATTTGCAATGCGACAGTTTTAAAACAAAACGAAACATTTGAAAGTTGCTCCATTAAATCAAAGAATTGGGTTAATGTTGAAATTTTACTAACGAAAACCTATTCATCACGTGTTTCAAACATATTTTGGGAAGTGTTTTCTGACAAAAATATATATCTCCGAATACTTCAAATTTTTAAATATTTCGCTTTTATACGTTTACATTCCCACGATCTTTTCGCTAAAAAAAAACCTTACAGACATCTGGTTATGCTCTCAAAAGGCAGATAAGACCGCTTTCTAAGTGGCTTGCCACATTTTTGGTGTCAACCTTTTCCTCCTTCACAATGGCTTCTTCAGATCCCACTTATGCTGTTACCCATACGCATGTGCTTGTCCACATGTTGTGGCTGAGATTTGTGCTTTGTTTGAACCGTAAATGTCTCCTATTCTTGATTGGCTCTTTCTTACAACCACGGAGAAAAACCCTTCAAATCGAGTGAGTGTGCATTTGTGTGCATAGAACAAATCGTTGTTTGTATCACGCTTCCACGTGGATGATCCAGAGGGAATGTCATTTTAACGAGATTCCCAAACCAATCGGCTAATGTGTTGTCGGTTGTCCGAGGGGTGGACGAGTTGAGAACGGGGTGAGGACCGCGTGTACACTTGACTATTTCGATTGACCGGGAATGTATTCGCGATTGAGCGAATTATTATGATACAAAATGTTAATGTACTGTGCTCGGAATGCACTACACAATTATGCACGATAACGCAGCAGTGCGGGCGCTGGAATATGCTGAAATATGGAGAGAAAAAAAGCAACCAAAACCCCAAGCACTTCTCCGCATTGCACGTAATTGATTTTATCTGCAGATTATCATTTCGCATTTTTATGCTCACCAGGCCGGGGGGGAGGGCTCGTGTTTGAGCTGCTGGGGCGAAAGGGGATGGATGTATATATATTCGATCCGTGCACCTCCGGTTCCGATGTGTCGGATTGTTGATTGAAATTGATCATAATTTTTGCGGTACCCCCGCGCACAACCTTCCCGCTTGGCGCTTCCACAGTTCCGGGGGCTTTTTGCGGTGGGAAACGCCATACCTTTACTACGCATGAGGAAAACGATGGAAACAGTGAGCTGCAAAGGTGCGTGCAAGGAGAGTACATTATTTTTAACTGTCACGAGCAAATTGTTTAACATACCTTCGCGAATCAATGTGTTGTACGTTTTTCGGTTCGGTTCGGTTCGTTTAATTTGACAAATTCCACGTAGCACGCTTGAGTGGCAGTTAATTAGGTAAAACAGGCAGAACATTTCATACCTTTGTGCCCTGGTTTATGCCCCCCCACCCTCCCTCCCTTTCATTTTCTCCGATGATGAATTATCGCTATTTGGATAAATTAGCTCCAATGCAAAGTGGGAGCTAATTTATCAATTTGCTTGGGACATTGAGAAACACGAAAAACGGGACAAATAAAACCACTTGTTTGCTAAGTAGAAGTCAATTTAAAATCACTCGATTTAAACCATTATTAAAGCAGTTCAGCCAACATAAGGGTTTAAAAATTCGTGCAATGTTGGACATATCAAAAATCGACATGGATTATCTGTAGAGGTCTTTAATTGCTCTTTCAACCAGACGAGAGTAATTTTTCACTACAAAAACATAACAACATGCATTTTGTGGAGGTAAATTTTTGGGAAGTCATTTCATTTCATTCTTGTAAATGTAACAGTTTAATGATCACAAACCAAATGTTTAGGCTTTAATTGATTTTCGAACGAGACGAGAGTATAATTTCTCTACAAGAACCATAGGTTAATGCATTTTGTGGAGGTAAATTTTTTGGGAAGATTCCTTTTTCGTTCCTCCTTAAATAAGATTTTTGGGCTTTGCGTTTATATTACCATCTTTTTGTACCAAATATTATTGATTTGATAGCGAAACTATTTTTTTTTATTGAAAATGAAAAATGAAAGCGTATAGAGGTCTTAATTTAATCGCAACGAAACTGTTCCCGGATCCACTCCCGTTAAGCTCAAATTGTATGCATAAGAGATGTGTTAATAGATTCCACCTCAAGTCTTCTACCTGGGCGATGAAAAGGTTCGTTTGAAAGAGACCGAAAAAGGTGCAACCTACCCCAGAACGAGCTTGACAATGGCCGGTAATGGATTTTCGTTTTGCCCGCCCCGCTCGAAAATCCAATCTGAACAAAGAGCGGTCAATTACAAGACCAACTGCAAACTGCGGGTCGCAGTCGGCGTTGCAATAATGTTACGTTAAAATTCGATTGACAGCTGAAATGCGCCAATATGAGATGTATTCTGTACACCGACCCGGCATTGATCCGGACGAGAAGCGAAGGAAACCGAAAGGCAGCTGCCCAATAGAGGAAGGTAAAATGGATAAGGAATCGTGGTGTGACGCACACCTTTCCGGAATCGACATCTGCTACGGGCTGTGATTTAAGAACTCAATCGAAGGACATCTGTTTCAACGCGAGTGGCGAAAAAACCCATGTAATGTGGTGACTATATCGGTGTCCGGTTTGTTCTACCGTTTCGAAGATAAAGTTCGTTGAGCCGTAGAGCCGTATTCCCTACTTAGAAGCATATCTGCTGCAATGAGGCTCCAACGCAGTCGCGTGTCTATTTTTGTAATCCACTTTAGTAAAAGTTCCTTCATCCCGGGACGTTCGAAGCGAAACATAAACAACCAAAGCCCGGGAAAATCGCCCACGAGGTCGTTGCACTAACCTGTCTAGCCGTCGCCCAAGAAACGCAGAGCAAGCAGATGTGGGCAATTTTCCACTCGAATTCAGCAAAGATTCATCTCGCCCGCCGACCACGCAGGGCAAGCTGGAAATAAATACTTTTACACCACAGCACGGGGGCTTCGTTTTGGGGTTCTGGAGAGAAAAAAACAGGAATGGCCAAATACCCACGTGCCTGTGGCGTGTCGGTTGCCGGTTAGCGGCTGCCCGTTCGTGAGTGAAAGCTATAGCGTTTTATCAATGTCTTTCTCCATTTTCGAGAATTTATGATTTATGGTCACGCACGGGAGCGGAGCCCGGTAGATGGTTGTTGTGGTGGCTCTCGGACGGTTCAAGATTTCTTAACACCGCGGTTGCTCGTAGGAGGAGCCCTCTGGATGCACTTTTCACTTCCCCCCCCCCAACGAGCCGTACATCAGGAGAGAGGAAGGCAAAATCGTTTACTAAGCTAACGATCCCCGTTCCAGCGCCGCCATCTTCGGCGCGTTCGGCGGAAAGCCAAGCGGGCAGAAAGCTAACGTGAAGGAGAAAGACATTTATTTCACTCAAATACATGCCCCGCTTCCGTCCCCTCCCTCTCCCATTCTTCTTTTTTCCGACTCGCCAACGGTATTTTTCGTTATTTCGCGATGCCGCTCACTTTTTCTGTGGTGCGTTCAAACAAAATTCAACTTTTGCCACACGAGAAGCTCCAACTCCTTGAGGTGAGGTGTTGTAGGCGGTGGGAAAGATATAAAAAAAACTAGAATATCCTTGTAAAATGAACCCCTTCCCAACGAAGCATCATATATGCGTTGATGCTGCTGCACACACACGCGAGATAGGAAGGATGATATTTTCCACATACTTTTCGCCAGCTCAACCCGCAAAGCATCCGAAACGGATCTTCTTCTTCTATCCCGAGAGTAAAAAAAAAAAATACATGAAGGAAGCAACGTAACGGGACCATCCTCTCCCCCAATTTGCGGCCCCATTCTTTGGTTGCGGTAAATCCTTTCCTGGATTCACTCAGACTTTCTTTGGTGGCTGATTTTGATGTATTTCCTTTGCGGCGAAAAATCGAGGTGAAATCCGACCGGGCCCTCCCTCCCACGTCACCCGGTCTCGTCGTTGTTACTGTTTGTTTGTTGGCCTCTCTCTCCCACTTTGTCTATCTCTTCTTCTTCGTTGAAGTGGCAAGATGAAGCACAATCCAGCGCGAATTGCAGTGAAACGTTATGCCCTTCGAAAGTGCATTCTTTGCCAGGGTGGAACCCTTGGGGGGAGCTGCTGTCGCTTGTGCTGGTGTTGGTAGCTTGTGCCCTAAAAGATAAACGGCATCCCATCGCACCGTCGTAGAGCGTTAGCAATGTTCCGTCGCTTTGTCCGTGAGAGAAGCAAAAAGTTATTCTAGTTGGAAGAGTGTTTTAATACGAAACTAATAAAAAATAACAGTTTTATTTATATTCCTCATTTCACTCTTTCGCAAACATTATATGTAATACAATGTTTGTTGCTGTTGCTGTGTTGCTTCTAAAATCTCTTTAGTTTATGGTTTCAGTTAAGTATCCCTTTCGATTCTCCTGCAGGTCAGGCCGGAGTGAACATCCGTCACGAGCACCAAATGTATATCCGGGCAGTTGATGATGGTGGTTACCGCCGTATAACAACGGCCAAGGCGGCACGGTCACGATACTCCGGCACACTATCAGCCAACAGTGCCAACGGCTTCGATTCCGAGCCCTTGCGTCGAGTGTCGGAAGCGGATTACGGCGATGGAAGCGTTGGCAGGAAGGAGGCCAGTGGTGGTGTTATGAAATTTATCATCAACGAAATATGCAGCATTCGCAACTTATTACTTCTTCTCCGGCAGGCGCAAGGAATGCGCCGGATGCAACTGCACACTGCTGAAGAGCTGCTGGAAAGACGGCGTTTCCCGACCAAAACTACCGCTAGCGAAAGAACGGTCCCTGCACCAAGGGTGCAGGTATGGTAAGGGAAAACTAGCGGAAATGTGCCTTCAATTTTCGGTCCGCACACCAACGACCTGATCCCAGCCGGAGTCTCGTGGCCAAATCCGTCGTCGTCGTCGTCGTCGTCGTCGTGGTTAACCCTTCGGGCGGTTTTTGAAGTTTATTTGAGTAAACTTTCCGCCCTGTCGGTGGGAAAACCCTGGCAGAAAGGAACGGGTATTTGGCAAGATGGCAGCGAGGGGGAGGGGGCGTGGAGTATCCGGTATCCATGCCATGTCGGTACAATGGACGGATGACAGTTTGGGTTTATCGATTTTTCTTTAAAATAACCTTGGACGGCGACGCCGCTCTTGGTGTTCATCATCTCCGGGACGACAACGGGTACGTTCTGGTGGGATGGAAAGCAGAACTTCGGTGGTCCGTGGAAGTGTTGGAGCGTAACGATCGATTTTGCTATTGCCTTATGATTTATAGACGACAGTCGTGAGGTACGAAGATCAGAGCTTCTTTTTCGATGAGCGGATTATTAAGTTCTGTTGATTTTGCCACCAACGATCCTCTTCTGATGACACTGAACTAGAGTTGTGTAATTTAGATTCAGATTCGTGAATCTGAATTATTCTTTGCGTTTTAGAGATTCATGAATCTTTAAATGAGAGATTCATGAATCCCAAACATTCATCAACTGATGAAAAGAAGTGATGAGCCACAAATTGCATGTCAATGAAAGAATCATGAAAGATCTTTGAAAGATTAATTAAGGTTTCGAACGATTCATAAACGTCTGAAGATTCGAATCCCAAGAGATTCATCAATCCATCGGAATGAATCTTAGGTGAAAGATTCATTTGATTGAATCTCTCCAAAAGACTAGACACTAAACTGAACACCTTCCAACGATTGAAATTAGTTGAGTTCGTTTACCAAAAGGATCGTTAGAGATCATTATTTGAATCAAGAATGTATTTTCAAATATTTGAAACATGATGAACCATTTTTATATTTTTGTTATATTCCCTAGTAAATAAGATTATACTTTTATATTAAATTAAATTCAACATTTGTATGTGCATAAGAAATACAAAATCTCAAAATTAGCTGATTGGAATGGCCAAAACAATGTAATTCTTACCTCCAGGTACACCATGATGCATTGGTATAACCAATTCTTAATAGAAAGAAGAGATAGAGCAATCAGCTAACGCTTTACCAAATGTTACTGTCGAAAATTATTGGTTTTTCAAGGAAAAATTTCTTAAAAGTGTGCCTAACGTTGAAAAGAACTATGAGTTTCGTACATGTTTCGCGACACGATTGTATATTAGGTATTTCAATTTCCCAAATAGCGGAATATCCCATAGGAAACGAGACAAAAAAAAAGCCGAAGAGCTAAGGCAAAACTTTTCTCATTTCACTCCACCATGACGAACTCCTGGGTGGTTTTCCTTTCCGCGAAAAACCCACAGCGATGTGCGAGCGATTATTCTGGCCGCATCGACCGGCGCTTTCCTTCCTCGTCGCTAATTAATCGCAGCAATCACGGTCGCGCTTTTCCCCCACGAGAGATATTGAGCTCGTCGTCGTCGTCGTCGTCGCCCGTTCGCCGTGTTCGCCCCTCCCTTCGTCCATTCGGTTAGCATATCGACCTGGCCGCCTACTTGCCACTAATTTGTCCCGCATGTCTTCGCCGAAGCGAGAAGGACATCGTCATGTTTTGTGTCCGTTAAGTTGTCGTCGTTGTTCTGCCGTTAATTTATATCCGCTTTTTGTGCGGCATTCAACAGGCTTTTCATGGGAATGTAAATGTAAAGATAGAGGGGGAGAAAAGCAATGGGCTCCTGGTGCCATCGGTCGGGATTGGTCTCCGTTCCCGGAGACATCTTCCCAGGGAAGGGACACATAAAACAGCTACGGACACAAAAAATACGTTGCGAGGAGTGAGGGTGACGGTTGGAGACGGTGAAACAAATCTCGGTAAAATCTCATGCCCATCGGTGGGAATTAAACCAGTAATACGTCAGAACTGTCCGCTGCTGGTGGTCGCGAGAACGATTTCCTTTTTTTCGGCCTTCCGGGCGAGGATTCATCTCCGGTTGTTGCTGGCTGGATGTGTGTGTGTGTGTGCGCACACGAAAGAGCCACGTTTTGTTGGCGTGTGGGCCGTGTTCGTTGCGGAAAAAATAGAATGGACCCCTTCCCGCGGTGATGCGAAAATCGGCTGATCGGCCGTGGAGTCGGTGGGAAAGCGAGCTGCGCTATGATACTGATATTGCTCCTCAGGGGTTTTCCCGCGCATCATCATCATCTGAGTTCCGTGTAAACCCAGTCCCCTCTCATGTTGCAAAAAAAAACAAATGGAAGTAAAACATCACCTGCCCAGCCATGAAAAACCGTTTTTCACGTTTCGGCTTATGCTCATCATCACGGCTCATCGTGGTTCGCTTTTGCTTTCTCCAAAAGGGTTGGTGTGGGTCCCCGCGTAGGGGATCCGTTTTCTATCCACCGTTTTCTTTTCGCCTTCTGGCCGCCCGATCTGGTAGCTTCAAGACCAACGAAGCTGCTGAAGAGGGAGTGTGGGAAAAGAGAGCGAAAAATGGAAAAGGAATTTTCCTGTGGGAACATTGCAATTGCAAGCAAACCGTTGAAAAGGGCCCTCAGAGGATCTGGTTTTAATTTCTGATATATGTATTTCCTGCATTCACCCTTTTGTTTTGCGAGTTGCGAGGGGTTGACTACTGTGGACGAAAGGAAGAAAATTGCATTGCGAATACGGTGTCTTTTTATTCATGTCCATCAGGGAAACACATTACTTTTTAAGGCTGCGCATTAAATGTTCCGTCACCGGGTTTATTTCCTTTCTTGGAATTGAATGTCCTCTTTACAGTAATCACTCCTAAAAAAAGTATAGTTGAGCAACAAATTTGCGAATATTAATAGACGCATGACATTCACATTGATATTGATCCAAGCAACCATTGCTTTGGAAGGAACCGCCAAATTAACCGATTTTCCCTTTCCTTTTTTGTGCTGCTGCATTTTGTCACTGAAACTTTGCTTTATTTGTAATTTTAATAGTATGCACTACCAAATAAAAAAATAATCATACGCATCGGCTATTTTAGGTAGCTTTCGCAAAAGCGATTTTTCACTCACTGAACAAAACATGTTACAAAATATGCGTTTCTGCATTTGTGTGTTTTGCAGTTGATGTGCATTTCGTTTAAAACTCGACATTCCTCAACATGCAAAACGCAACCGTTGGGATGTAGCAAATGCAACGCATGTTGCACTCTTCGTAGCAAAGTTCACATTCACTGGCAGTTGGTTCTTGGTTGTTCCAATGTGTTTTCCACGGTTTTCCCATTCAATCCTTTCAACAGCTTTCCACATTTTTATCTCGCACCGTTTTGTGTTTTGTTCGTTTTTCAATCCCTTCGTATCCATAGAAAGGTAGAAAAGGCTAACGCCACCGCGTTCCGGAGTGGACTTCACCACCTACCTTGCCACCGGCTTCATTCCCACCCCTTCGTGAGTAAGTCTGGTGAGTGTTGTGAATTTTCTGATTATTATCATGATTATTCGCATTTCAGTCACTCCCGGTTGGCTGGCGGCATGCTTCGCTTGATGGAGTTTCAGTTTCCGGACGTTTCGTTTTTCCTTTTTCCCCCCGATTTTGCTACAAAGTAGAAACGACCATCGGGTAGAGCTCACTCCGTCGGGTCGGGTGTCCTGTGGATTGTGGAAGAGTTGCATTTTCCCAACCGTTCCCCAACTGCTGCCGTCCAATTTATTTATATTCGTCTGTTTGTTGCTCTGATTGTGGTTTTATATTGTATTGTTTTTCGTTTTCATGATTTTGCCCTTTTCTCATTTTGTTTTTTTTTTTGTGTGTGCCGGTCTCGTTGATCCGCTCTTGCACACCACTTATCCCTGCTCTATTATTCAATGTTCGTTTTTAGTCCGTTTTGCCGGTGTGAAGCTTTGGCAGCCACCGTCCTTCTGTTCGGTTTTTTTTGCTTTTCCTCCTTTGTTTTTTGTCTTGCTTTTTCTTTCCTTTTTTCGATATGCTCGTTGGAACGCAATCAATTTCATCCCGGGCACGTTTCGCCAAGCAGCACATAATGATCAGCGGTGGGTGGTGATGGCAGCGCGATTTGCGGGAACGGAAGCGGGTCGTACACATATAAATCTTCATTTTCTAGCTCATCGGTACGTTGGGAGGGTGTAAGAGTTATGAGAATGATTTTCCGATTATTTTTCCACCCCGTTCTATTCGTGCATATGTTTGCCGGGGAGGAAGGATGCTGCAAAAAATGGCACCTGTTTTTAACACGAATGATATTGTTTCCTAAGCTTAATTTCTGTAATGATTCAAAGCTCGTACCTTTGATTTTTAAATCAGCTCGGATATTTATAAAAATTGTTTTCTAGTATTTTTGAACTTTTATTTGAACAAAAGTTTGCATAAATTACTTTGACAATCAATACAAAGCGAAGAAAAACCCAAAAAATCGTGTACAAGAGAAGACATAACTTCACCTGGTTTCGTAAATTCTCATATTGTGTTTCGCAAACCAAGAGGTATGCAAGTCGTAGATTATTATGATCCCATCGTTTTTCTTGTTTTGTGATGATGATAAATTTTGTTCGTTTGGCACGGGAAGCGGAATCACCGTAAGAAGAAAAACGGATGCAAGGATGGTGATACTCGATCATTGATGGAATGAATCCTCAACACAGGCGATAGGTTACAGCATTCGTGCAAATCTGAATCGACTTGCTGGAAGGCAAACGTGGGCAGAGAGTGCAAATTTCCCCGAGGAAATTAAAGGGAAAATCTACGCTGATTGTTTTTCCCTATCTCCGTTTTTCCGAGGTGCGTTCGGTTCGCAGACAGTCCGGATTGTACGGACTCTCGGTGCGCAAGGTTGTTTACCTCGTTGTCGTTTGATGGTTGGGCGGAGCGAGACAGAGAGTGGCAAACAGGTCTTTTAACTGAACCAGATAGAATGGAAAGGAAGACGATTACCATAGAACGGTGTGTGCTATGCATTCCATCAGCTGCATCCTTTGGAATCCTTTCGGCAAATGATTAAGGACGAGGCTCGTCGTTAGGTTGTGCTGCATCCTTTTTGCACCCAACCGGTCACATGTTCGACGGCCTAGCGCCAGTCTGGCTGTTGTTCAAAGGCATTTCTCTCTTTTTCACTTCTCGTAGGCGAAGCCCGGTCCTTTCGTTCCGGACGGAGAGCAGGCATGACGTTCTAGAGCTGCCCGAGACCGCCGGCGTGTGGAGTATGATTTATGTGCAACACTGACTGTCATCGGCAGCTGGTGGCAAACGATTTCATCAATCGAAGCGTCGTGTGTCACCCCATTCTCTGGAAGGAGCCTTACCGCCCGCCAGCAGGACATGTGCGACACATCCGCCCGTCAGACAGAAGGATCGAGTTTGCTGGCGTCTTCTTGGACTGCTGGCAACTGACGGAATGCATGTCAACTGAACGTGAACGAACGAACCGATTGCGAGCAACGGGTAATGGCCAACGTTGAACGTTTCAGGGGCTGCAAAAGACCCATGGATGGTTGATAAATGGACGAGTTCGCTCGAAGATTTACCATTCACAGTAATTAGTGATGAACTTTAATGGAGAAGGTTTAATCCAATCTAAAACCGAAGAATTTGATTGCCTGTCATTGTGTGAAATACAATTAATTGTAGAATTTAAACTTAAAGCTGACTTTATTGACTAATAACTTCGTAATTAATATCCTTGGTTGTTTGTTGTATTTATTTTTTTAAGTTCAATTCTTATTGCTAAAGCTACACATATTATCGCTCCAACATTTTTTGAAATCTTCTATTAAAATAAACTTGAATAAGTAGCATCTTTGATTAACTGTGTTTAAAAAAATAATGCTTTATGTATAATTTTGATATATGTCATTTTAAGATTCTAATATCGTTCATGCTTCAAATAACATATTTTCCTAACAATCGAGCCAATCAGCTCAAAGGTTCAAAGTTAGTATAAGTTTAACATCAAATAATGCTTGTTTAATAACACATGTTTATTTCTTTCCCTTTATTTTACCACGCTTCCTGACAGGCTAACAATTCAACAGCTTCCAACGCCTCCTAGAACCAACCCAAAAACCCTTCCAAAAATCACGACCAACATCGGATCCGGAGCAGTTGCGCTACTTTCAAAACCTTTTTCCCTTTTCAATTAACTGTATTTGCACTTGCAACGATTATCATTGCCAATGACTCATCGTGACACTTTCTTCTGACTTTGCGCGTTTCTGTTTTCGCCTACGCTAGGTCCGCACCATCGACGCCGGAAGTGGTACACCAAACCCCACCCTTTCCGCCCAGGCCGACCCGAAGCGGAGCAACTCGTCGCCGTTGGAGCGAGCGCGGAGCGAATAAATATTATGACAGAGGGCACCGCGGTGACGGTTGGATGTTTGGATAATACGCTGGACGTTGTCGGTGGTCAGAACGAGCAGGAGCAGGAGCAGGGCACGGTCGGGGTCCGCCTAGAGGTATCGAGTGCAGCACCAGCGGAAGAACAGCAGGGAGTGCCGGAGGGTTCCGCCGAGCAACTACTAGTCGCCATCGGTCAGGAGGAGGAACAGCGGACGACGCCACAACGGACGGTAGCGGCCACCATGTCACAGAGCAGCAGCAAACAGGTCACGAAAGCGGAAAAGCCCCTCCCGGAGCGCGGCTCGTGGGGATCGAAGCTCGACTTTATCCTCTCGGTCGTGGGGCTGGCGATCGGGTTGGGCAACGTGTGGCGTTTCCCGTACCTGTGCTACAAGAATGGCGGCGGCGCCTTCCTTATTCCGTACTTTGTCACACTCTTCCTCGCCGGCATACCGATGTTCTTCATGGAGCTGGCCCTCGGGCAGATGTTGACCATCGGTGGGCTGGGTGTGTTTAAGATTGCACCGATCTTTAAAGGTAATGAAGGGTGTTGCGAGAGTGAAACCGATTCCCCTAAACACCGTCTTCTTGTTCTCATGCCTCTGTTCTGTTCAGGTATCGGTTATGCCGCCGCAGTGATGTCGTGCTGGATGAACGTGTACTACATCGTCATCCTAGCGTGGGCCATATTTTACTTCTTCATGTCGTTACGAGCAGGTAATGGATAACTGCGAATCCCATAAAGAAAAGACAGCCATCTTACATCCTATTTCCCCCCCGCCACAGATGTACCCTGGCGTACGTGCGACAACGCGTGGAACTCGATCAACTGCGTCAACCCGTACGACCGCAAGGATCTGCTGTGCTGGGAGTCGCTCGGCCTGAACGGTACCGTCACGAAGATCTGCTCGCTCAACTCGAACAACGTGTCCATCAACGATCTGGCCGATCCGGTGAAGGAGTTCTGGGAGTAAGGTTATTCGTGCGGTGTACGGCCCGCGGGCGGGTTAGTTCTAACTCTTCCGGTTCTGCTTCTCCAACAGGCGCCGCACGCTGATGATCTCGAGCGGTATCGATCAGGTGGGATCGATCCGCTGGGAGCTGGCCGGAACGTTGCTGCTGGTGTGGATCCTGTGCTACTTCTGCATCTGGAAGGGCGTCAAATGGACCGGCAAGGTCGTGTACTTCACCGCCCTGTTCCCGTACTTCCTGCTGACGATCCTGCTGATCCGTGGCATCACGCTGCCCGGTGCCTTCGAGGGCATCAAGTTCTACGTTAGTCCAAACCTGTCCAAGCTGGCGGAATCGGAAGTGAGTGGCGTTAATCGTCTGGGAAAAAATCATTTCACCTCAATGTGAATCCCACTTTTAACGATCTTATCTAGGTATGGATAGATGCAGTGACGCAGATCTTCTTCTCGTACGGTCTCGGTCTGGGAACGCTGGTTGCCCTCGGAAGCTACAACAAGTTCAACAATAACGTCTACAAGTACGTCCCGCACATCCCGCATGGTCCGTTCCATCCATAACTCACGTACATTTCCTCCTCAGAGATGCCCTGATTGTGTGTACCGTCAACTCGAGTACCAGTATGTTCGCCGGGTTTGTGATCTTCTCCGTCGTCGGCTTTATGGCGCACGAGCAGCAACGGCCCGTGGCCGAGGTGGCCGCCTCCGGGCCCGGTCTCGCCTTCCTCGCGTACCCATCGGCCGTCCTGCAGCTCCCGGGCGCTCCGCTCTGGTCGTGTCTGTTCTTCTTCATGCTGCTACTTATCGGTCTCGACTCGCAGTTCTGCACGATGGAGGGCTTCATCACGGCCGTCATCGACGAGTGGCCACATCTGCTGCGCAAGCGCAAGGAAATCTTCATCGCCGTCGTCTGCATGATTAGCTATCTCGTCGGGTTGACCTGCATCACGGAGGTTCGTATGGGAGAAGCATCTTGCCGAGCGAATCGATGAACTAACATCCCGTTCCTTCTTGCCGTGCTACGTTCCCAGGGTGGTATGTACGTGTTCCAGATACTCGACTCGTACGCGGTCAGCGGTTTCTGTCTGCTGTTCCTGATGTTCTTCGAGTGCGTGTCGATCTCGTGGGCGTACGGTGTGGACCGTTTCTACGACGGCATCAAGGACATGATCGGCTACTACCCGCTCGCCTGGTGGAAGTTCTGCTGGGTCATCACCACTCCTGCCATCTGTGTCGTAAGTATCGGTCGCTGGTACAGGTAACCCGCGCTGCAAACGCTATCAACTAGCTTAAGATACGTGGTGACGCGTGAATGGGACTTTGAGTGAGCGAGTTTTCAGGAATAAAGGCACGTTGGCTGAATCGACGGAAAGGAGAGGTACATTTGCATTATATGCGGGAAAAGGGGAAGCATGCTTTGAAGGGTCTATTTTAGGTCAGCCTGCAACCATGAAGAAGCAACAAAGATGATGATTTCCTGACCCGCTCAATGAACCGATGGCCTTAACTGGTAGCGTACAAAGGACGGGCTAGCGACGCAACATGTGCTGGCTGGCAATAGAACCAACGCCAGTATTATGAGAATTTGTACTTAATGTACTCGAATAAACAACCTCTTTATAACGATTTTACATCCCGCTGCCTTTCTCATGGTGGACACGGTATCCGAAATCTTTTGAGGTCGTGGCACGATTCCGACACTAGCCCGGTTGATTTCCTTCAGTCCAGCACACATCAAAGCCCTCGTTTCGTAATGGTCCTTCGGTAAAGAAGCAGTTTCTCGTGTGGCTTGCATTTTCCACTTTGAACGAATTTCATACTGATGCAAGTGCGCATCTGCATCTCAATGGCTCCATTGCAAGTGTCCCTTTTCGCATGTAAAGGAATGATGCCTCACCCGGTTGTTCTTCTGTTTTGTGGCTCATCGTTTCATCAACCAGATCTCGGTGTCCGGTCGTTCCCTCGGATGCTTTTGGGCGGGGCGCACGTTGTTGAGCTCGGTAATCTCATTTTACGATGTGTGGCAATGTGTGCGCTGCATCGTCTCGGGTCGATTGGAACGCTTCAAACGAATCGGCGGGGCCATTGTTTCGACGTTTATCATCCCGCAGCAGAATGTGCTTCGCCACTGAACGAACGCTACGTGGTGGTGTTTCCCAAGCCATCGATCATACGACCACATTAAGATGGGTTGGTAGAACGTGACGTGTTGATGCAGTTCGTTGGCAAATCGGGGAGAGGCAGCGTTTCGACGGGGGAAAACGGATCGACATAATTTCCTTGCATATGCGTACGTGAGAGCACCATCGTTCTCTCGGAAATTGTTGGTAAAGGAGAGTACTGCTAGTGCAGGGGTCGGGACACCGACTTCCTGAAATATGGCCAGATGCCTAACACGATGTACTACGATCGGTTCGATTGTGACATTAAACGTCTTTTAAATGAATTATCAAGTTTCTAATCGGGAAAGTAACATAAACTTGTTATAAAATATATTAATGTTTAACATTTAATCATTGATTTTGTTACCTATTTGTGTTGATTTTGTGTACGTTTTCATTATCTTGTTAGTTTTTTATTTAATTTCTTTTCATATCCCTGAAGCTAATCATCTACTCAGGTTATTTTACTAGAGCCAGGTGTTCGGGATGTTTAGAATACTGGCGGGCTGGATATTGCCGACCCTTGTACTAGTTATAGATCTCCAAGCTTAGAAGGAGAAATAAGCTTTTACTTTCCACCGAAGAGGTGGCCTTTTGTGTTAATTTCACAGAGGCTTTTCTCCTTTTCTTTCTGATCCGTTAGAGGTCGGTTAAATAAAATAAATAGTAACTGACCACGTAAAGCAAGTCAAGACGCAAAAGTCGACCCGGACGGAATGCCGTAAATGGCCATAAATAAACTCACATTTTCCACACACTTCCCGCCGGCCGAGCAAGGAAGGAAAATATGGTCGGGTGGAAAAATAATGACGATGCATCTGTCGATGGTGTTACCCATCCTCTCGCAGCTCCCCTTTCGAGTCCATTTTCCATTTGAGCTTCCTAGCTTATCGATTTGTCTTATTAGCTGTCAAGTGTTGCGTATGCGTATTTGCATAAACTCACCCTTCCCCCATCATCGTCCACCACCAGGCAGCTAGGAAGCGGTCATTCGTTTGGACGGATAGTCGGACGAACCGTCCGTCCAGTTCCTTCTTGTTCGGGGTGAAACATTGTTCCGTGCGGGTTCACACGCCTGCTTATGCATTCCGGACCTATCTCGCCTACGGTAAGGCGCCAAGGCAATGGCAAGGACACGGTCGTAAAGCACCGGCATCGCAAGGATGTTTGGATGGCTCCGGTGGCGTTTACTTTACGATGATTTGCTTTCCTTGGCCGATTGGTTTGTTCCCGTGTGGAAGGGTGGAGGGAAAAAAGCATCGATCGGACGCGTGACCGAATGGTAGCAAGTGTAACAGAGGGATGGCGGACGACGTCTTATGGAAGCCATCGACGAAGGATGCATGATACACGACCACGACGTTGTGTGCGGTCTTAGGGCCCGGTTGCGAGCGAGTTCCTTACCGAGCGTTGGAGTTATCATCATCATCATCATCATCATCTCCGAATGTTGTGTGCGCTTCGTCCAGTTTGTGGTGAGCCCAGAACTGATACAAGATGGACGCGATAGGAAGCATAAGGTGTGTGTATGTGGATGTGTGCCAAGCCTTATTCTACTTGGAGGAGTTGCCAGCGTCGAAGTCATTTACATTCTTGCTCTCGAGCATGCACCACACCCACATGCGCAAGTGAAGAAAACGAGGCAAGGACGAGTGAAAACACTCGAATGACGCAAACACGAAGCTAATCATCGTGCGGAAGGGAGCCTCACTGGGAGGGGCGAGGGGAAACCACACCGCAAACACTACCGTTACGTAAATGACCAACAATCGGTTTCAATAGGGTTAATCGTAAATTTCAATTAAAATTCATTCCACCACCACATACCGGCCCGCTTCGGGTGGTCAGGACAACATAACTACACCACGACGACATCACCACCACAGAGCTCCCGAAGACTGGAGCAACGAACGATGGAATTTTGTATTGGTCGTTGCCACCGACCGGACCTAACCCCGTGGAGCTTCGAAAGCGGAGGAAGACATTTCGATTGGAGGGAACGGGACTGATAATACCGTACCGATGGTAAACATTAGCGTTGAAAGGCAAACGAGCCTCCTCCGATTGGGAAGGATTTATGCGACTCCGAGCCTGTCGATCGGTTTGCGGTAGTTGATGGTATGTAATGAGGCGAACGTAATACGTCAAGTCAAGCTGGGCGGCATCATCATCATCTTCAAGGTCCACTCTCACAGCTTCCGGCAAGATGGACCCAGAAACGGAATGTCTCCGGTCGAAGGTTTGTCACAAGCATCTCCTGAATGCAGCACGGCAGGACGTTATGTTTTGTGGTTTTGCTTATGAAAATCATGCCAAGTAATTCACGTCATTGGTACAAGAGGACTTGTCTGTATGTTTAATAAAAACTACTTGAAAAGGTAGAAATACAATAATAAAATTATTATGTGGAACAAATAAGCAAGAAAGAGAATAGTTGTGAAAGCAAGCTTCTCAATCGTCTTTATTATGAATTTCGGCACACTTCCATCTATGATAATCTTTATCCGTAGTTCATAAAGACCGTAATATTTTTATTAAGGTTTTCTGTAAAAAACCCCTTCTTACATTTGAATTCCACCTCTGTTTGAAAGAAATGTGAAGACAAAATGATTATTCAATCCAACTAATATCCTGATATGATATCCTTTACTTTAATTTCTTGCAACAAAGTGAATGTTAGTGGCTTTAAAACATACAACGAAAGCTAAAAATAAAAACGCCTTTGTAGTAATCTAAGTAAAGACTAACTACTTTTCTTCTATAGTTTCTATTTACGACAATCTTGGCGAATGGAAAGTGCATTACTTTAGTTCAGAGCCCAGCTTAAAAGGTGAATCGCTGGCGAAGTCCTCCCGCCTGGAACCGATTGCATCATAAAGTGGGTAAAGTTATGGTCCCGGTGGACCACGCAAGTCGCCCGGTAGAACGGTGAAGAATGGTTCCTTTCGTCTTATCACACGTTGTTCAATGGTCGTCGCCAGCCCTTCGATGGCTCGCAGTTCCACCAGCCGACCGTTTAACCGTTCGACCTGGCCTGCGACACTACTAGGCCCCTTGGCAAAAGGTGAATCGGTGGGAAAGATATGTGGCTTCACTAATTAAATTTTTCATTCCATTTCCACTAACGAGAAGCGATAAGTTCTGCGGGTAAAGAGTGTCTCGATGCAGGTGTCGGAATGGCCTTCGTCTTGTGATTTTCCACTCAGAAAGAGGTTACATTGGAGCAGGAACTAGGCATTTGGTTCCTTTTTTTCATTCCATTACCTCGCATGTTACAAGTCTCCTCTCCAGCGTCTTGTGGCGATTAAACTAACGACCGAGAAAGCCGAGGCGTAGGACCGTACTACCGCCATGGGAATGTCCTAAAACCGTTCTTCCGTGTTGATGCGACACTCAGTCCGGTGGCGGCTCTCGAGTACTGGCGAATGAAGCAACTTTCTTGCCTGTCCTTTCATCTCGCCCCGCGCTTTTTCGCTCGCGTCAGTAATGGTCCACTTTCTGGGTGTTGCAAAACTAATGTGACGCGAAAAGCGTTTGCTTGGGGACGTGCTGTGGCATGGCAAAGACCGTCTTGATATGTTCCATCCATCAGGCGCATCTCTATTGGTGGAAATGGTAACGCCTACTGCGGACGTTTATTCCATCCCATCCACCCGAGTTTTTAAGAGTTTGCTTAAAAGGGTTTGTCACTACAGATTTCTTCTCGCGTTTTTTTTTTCCATTGTAGCCATATGAAACTCACTCTTCCAGAATTGACCCGCGTAGACAATAGCGCTCTTTCGCCGTTGGGATTTGCAATCCCGTGAAATTCCTAAACACTTCGGACCGGCGGTGCTGGACCGGAACGAGGTGTGAAATAAATTTAATGCACCATAATCAAATTAATGTAGGTAATTTATGATAATGTGTTTCTTTTTTCTCTCTCTACTACTCAAATTTGCAAGAGCAGGTAGTGGAAACTATCGTGACATATTCCGGCTACGGCAAGTGGAAAGCTCCGGCAATGCACTAACAAAATGGTGCTAGTGCGAAAGTAATTGCTTTGGATGTTAGCTGTAAACTAATGGAGACATATCCAGTAAAACGGTTGAAGTGATTATAGGATTGCGGAAGTTTTCTGTGAGATGACTGAATGGAAATAAAAACAGCACTGATGTTTCAAATAAATAAAATTAAATTTAAAAATTGATCGGGTATGAATACCAGGAGATGTATAATGAATATTTGCGAATCAACTCGCATATTGTACTGTTTGTAAAGAGTGTTAAGAGTCGCTTAATTTAAAACGAAACAATTTTTTTCAACCCACAAACAATCTCCGTGTTGCGAAGCACCTAAGTGTAATTGAAACGCAAACATATATTCATTTACGAAATAAATTCACACGCCACTGGCTTCGGGGTTGGTAAAATTGAAATTCATAAACTTCTACGCGCTCGCAGAGAAACCCAAGTGCAACCGTTTTGCATACGAGTGTTTGGCCGAGCAAAAAGAGGAGGATTATGGATGGAGTGTGACTGTTTTTCCGCCGAGGTCGTAGAGCAATAAAGAAAAAGGGGAACATTATGTAAACTGAAAACCGTTCCAAACTAGAGATCGGTGAGGGGCGGTTGGATCGCGTTCTAAAAAAAAAAATTTACTGCAAAATACATCAACGGGAGATAGTTTTAAAGGAATTTTGTGGGAGGGAAGGGAGAAGAATTACACAACAAGAAAAAACGACAATTATTTCCCACCGCGACTATAAAAACCACTCATCGATTCGAGGACACAGAAAATGCGTTCCCTGCAGCGGACGGAAAATCGTTTCATCCCGGACGCTTCTGTAGGTCACCATTACTGCATCGATTGCATCTGAGCTCCCGCGCTGCAACTGTGTGTGCCGACGTGTGTGTCATCTGTGTATTGGTCCGGAGGACACCGTTAGCTGTTGTTGAGTCGGTTAGCAAACGTCATAAATTTCCATTTATTTTTCCTGCTCGAACATAAAACTATACGCTTTTGATAAACGACCAAATATGGTTACCAAAGTCGGATGCACACAAAAACCAACACACATACACCTACCCCCGACTCCGAGCACATGGTTCGGGGCGGGTGCTCCAAATTTCCAGTGGTCGATGTTTTCCTTTTCCGTAGCTGCACTTGTGAAAGTTTAGTGGGCGCCGGTACAAAACCCCAAAAACAGCTCCGGCGTGAAAGCTATCTGATAGTGACACCAATGTAGTGAAAGCGATAGCGGCGGCTGCGGCGATTCATGAGGAAGGACATTTTGGATCGTGTAACTAGCACATAAGCACGAGCCCCGTCGAGTGGTGGTTAGCCCTTCGGTGGTGGTTTTCTCGCCGATTGAGGCCAATGGAGCAGAACCGGTGCCAAAAAGCGACGATTAGCAAGCGTTTAGGTCGTTTGGTAGTTTACGCGGTCATTAGGAGTGTTTAATTTAAACAGGCTTAATAAAAATCAAGAGAAGCCTAGCACCATTGCATTGGTGTAATTACATTCGATTATATTAATCCTAATGAAAGGAATCCTAAGAATCAAAATCAATCTACTAGAGTGCTAAACTAAAACCAAATTTGAATGAACCACAAAAGTGAATTCCGCGTCTATTCTAAGGAAACAAGTTGTAATATTTTCATTATTTGATGTTCTATTTTCGCAAAATAATTATCTACGCCTCATCAAAAGCAGGATGATTTTTCATCCCACGAGCAACAACTTTCAATAAAAAAAGAAGTCCTTCATTTCATCCCAATCGTCGCCATTTTCAAAGTGTGAATTTATTCGCACTGGCCGGTGTGGTCTTTTACAAACAACAACAAAAAAGTCTTTCCAAATGGAAAGGTGCCAAAAATGGGCCGCTACCAGTTAACTTCCGGCCACTTTCAATAAATCGTGCCCAGCTCCGACGGTTGCTGGCTTGCAACTGATCGCCTTTAGATCACTTCAGGAGGGAGTGAGATAAAGAAAAAAACAACCCGCCCCCGAAACACCTTTCGATTCGGTAAACAAAAAATCAGATTGAAGCGAAAACCATAAAACTAAAGCTAGCCGGGCTTGGAGCAAACCACAACCATCCTGGCCCGTCGGTGCGTCGGTGTCGGTGATCGTTCAGCATCATTTGAAACCATTCAATTTCAATCAATCCGCAATTAAGTCTAGACGTGAAGGCATCAAATCACAAACCATCCATCCATCCATCCATCGATTCATCCATCCATCTACCCATCCATCCATCCAGCCAGCCAGCCAGCCAAGGGAAAACCTTCGGAGAATGGCGCCCCATCCATCAGAGCATTCGCTGAAGCCCCCGCCAGCGTCAGCCCTCGCCACAATTTTGCGAATCGATCGGTCCACCTCCCAAAAACCTCGAGCTATGTGTACAGAAACAGCAGGCCTACGCAGCGGAACGGTCCGAAAAAGTGTGCGGCTTGAAATTCGTCAAACCCATATGTGTCCGCTTTTTCCACGCCGGAAAACATGCACCCCCGGCAACGGCGAAACTGTTTATTAGCCCTGCCGTGTGCCGAGATTCACCGTTTTTCCCCTAACTCGAAATCCATATCGCTGTAAGGATATTTATCAACCGCTGAAATGGTTCGGAATAAAAGTTTAAATACCTCACCGATATTGACTCGCCCGAGGACGTCGATCGAAGACCACTTCAGCCATCTGTATCTGTGTGTGTGTGTGAGTGTGTCCTTGTGGTGCTCGTTGTACCGTCAAATACTCACGTGAACTATTGGAGCGGAAGCTATGCTCCAATTCGCGGCGAGGAATAGCCTCCAAAACGGTGTGGACGAACTCGATCCGGGATGCATTTTCCACGCGAGTTAGAAGTACGGTGCAGGACGACTGTACAGTGCAACGTCAGGTAGCTCTACGTCGTCTATACCGGGGGATGCCATGTTTGGAAACAATAAGCCCAAAACTAAATTGAGATACCATCGAGCGGTGATTGAATTTTGATTTGAGTCCCGGGTATGAAGGACATGCCGACGGATTTAAACCCGGTTCCACGTCACCGCAACGGAAATGGTGTTGGTACCGAATCAACGGAAGCAACCCGGAGGCTAGATCGTGGCTACTTTCGATGAATAATTTATCGTCCAAGCTTCCACATTTTATCCTTAACTGTTTCATTTATTTCAAAAGTTGTTTGTTGAATAATACAAAATGATAATTTTCATTGTTTTTCATGGGACTTTAAAAAAGCTTTAAAATGAAATTTACGAAAAAAGTGCACACTCTCTAATTGAAAACATTATTTATCAATGTACGGAGGAATTTCAATCAGAATAGCACATTGCCAAAATTTATGTCTTTCTCGACAGAAAAACATCGCTTCTACATCTCGTCTCGGTTCAATTTATGGTCGCTTCACTTGAACATATTTTTTGCCCGAACTTTTTCCTCACTCGAATTAAAGCCCGCCATACATCGGAGACATCGAGTGCCGAGCGGACGTATGTGCCGCTGAAAAATAGTTCTAAAGTATGCTAATATGATTCGGAACATCGAAAGCTTTCGACAAGTCGAAATTTTAAGCAAAAGAGAGTCATCGTATTTAAGTTTTCAAGTACGTGTCTCGTCTTGTTGCCTTTCCGGGTTTTTTTTTCTTTTTGTGCACTCGCTCAAGTCTAGTTGTTTCCCCAACCCTGACTTTGCTGAAACGTGAATGTTTGCATTGAACTTCCTTCCGTTTGAACTGGTGGAGTTTGCCTCCCGGGGACATATCCTCCGGCGTTGTCTAGCCAAAGGAATACAAACATATATATTTTCCATCATGGAGGGTCAAAAAAGAACTTCCCTTTCTTATCTACGATCTCTCTCGAGCTGCAGCTTGCGAGCAGTTCTTTTGCTTGCAATCCTTTCGAGACTAATCTTCCGGAACACGGATAGCTGTGCCGCCGTGGTTAAGGCTGGTCAGGACATCGGATCGAGTTCGAACTCGAACACGCAACGATGGTTTGCTGTTTTTGCCACTCTCTGTGGACTTGTTTTAATGTTTGTTTCAGTTTCATGACTTCCCTACCACTTTCATGCCGCCTCTCAGTTCGTCGTACGGCGTTGGGGCATTTTTTTAATTGATAACTGAACGAAAGAAGAGTTGGTGGAAAATCGTAACATGATGATGCGGGTATTAATGTGGTAATGTGGATATCAAAAAAGGCTCAGCACCAGCTCGTCGCTTGGCGCTGGCTCGCTCAAACACTTCTTTTCCCCTTTCCACCACAGAGAGACAATAATTGGGGTTATGTTAACACACACGCTTGCTAATCCCTTCACGTGGAAACTGCTCGTGCTCCGTTTTTTACCGGAGCTTTAAGTTGCGCTTTGCAAACGATTGCACAGTTCAGCAAAATTCCAGTTTCGCTTTTTCTTGACAAATCTTAATTTCACTCTTCGTTTTTCTTTCCGATTTCGAGCACCGGAAATGCTCGTCTCCACTCACACCGAAGAAACGTCATTTTAAGCGAACCGGAAGAAGCGTGGTGTGGTTAGCCGTGTATGTTGCTGCACGGAGGAAGGAAAACAGGACCCCAGCGGGAGTCTCCCGGTGGGAGAGAAGAATCTTTTCCGACCTCTTTCGGGGTTTCCACTTTCTCGACTCACAATCGAAGCAATGTTAGCCTTTTGTCACAGAGCGCGATTTTCTCGGTAGTCCCTGGCGAAAAAAGAAAAAAAAAACAGAAGCTGAGAAAAAGTCACAAAAAAACGCACGGAAAAGTAAAAATGAGTAGAACGAGAAAAAACTTTCATCGGAAAAGAGGCGAATTGAGGGAAAAAAGGGTGGATCAAGTGTCACGCCTTGTAGGTGAAAGAAAAGGCTCCACGGCATCAGGATCACCTTTTTCAGTTCACCGTGTACACTTTTTTTTTGCCGAAGAAGCTACAGTTCGGTTTTATTAAAATTTATCCCCGCTGTCGATGGCATGTGGCTCCTGGTTTTCTTTCTTTATTTCTAAAAAACACAAATGGAGCACTCGGGGAAAATGTCGTGAAATTAAAGATCTTCCTATTTTCCACACGGTCTTTCCGGGATTTCCCCAGCTCCTCTTAGTAGGATGCTCCTTTACGAACACCTTTTCTTTTCGTTTGACTTACTCAAGCCACGAAAGTTTGACTTTCACCGGCTGCGTGGCGTGTGGAATTTGAAGGCGTGTGGGGAAATACCCTCATAAATCATGATTACTCCGGATTTGAGGGTGCGTCTCAAACTGAAGCTCGATTTTAAATCGACTTCATTGTACCAAAGCTGGATCAGGAGTAAGTCGATGGTTGGAAAAGAATGAAAGAAGTATCTTGTTCGTTGCATGGTTTTTCTTTTGGCGTTACAAAGAAATTTTGAAATAAAAGACTTGTCTTTAAAACCCGGCTTGACATTTGTTTTCCTCACCTCGTCGTTCAAAGTTTGGTTACTTCAAACGCGTGCCCATTTGCTTTTGAAATTCGAGCGCAAAATAACTTCCCATCGATGAAGCGACGCACCGAGGACGCACCGAGGGCCACTCGGTGGGGTTGATGGGGGTAAATTGTAAACCGGAGCGCGAAGCAAGAGATCTTCGCGCAAATAATTTTAAACGCCGTACGCGGGCGTACGAAAATCGATACACCCGACCGGAATGTGGGCCTTCGGAAACAATTTTGCTCTCCAACAGTCTGGAATGTTAATAATATTTTGCCTCACCTCACGCGCGCTGCTCTCCTTTGCATTCCATTCCATGCCACCGGGCGTGGTACCACTGGCCGTAACGCAACCGAGCCTAGCCGTTCCGATTTAACTCCGTTTCCGGGAGAGAGGGAGAGGTTTTTCCACCCGGTAACGAGCGAAACTAATTTTTGGTAATTGCATTTTGTCGGTCGGTCGGTTTTTCTGGGCGGAAATGATTTGTTATGAATGACACGAAACATTGACGGCCGGAGCTACATTCAATTTCGTGGCCAAAACATGTGACGGGAGGGAAAGCTGACGGGGTAGGGGGGGCGAGTTTTAAATAAATGGTTGACGCTTTAAATGCTTTCCACCGTTGTCTCACCACCAAAACGTCGAATAAACTCACGCCGAACTTTACCACCCATCCATTTTTGTCCCCCAAAACAAGTCAATCATGTTCCTTTCAGGAGTTTTTCCACCGGGTGAAGTGATAAAAAAAAGTTGGGAAAACAACACGGAAGAACAATTGACATCGATCGCTCTTTTCGTGGGCAGTTTAAGCCCATCGAAAACGCATCCATTTTTCCCCGCTTAAACGACCACTCGTGGGTATTTGGGCGCCCGAAGGAAACCCCCGAAAACCGGGACTGGGAGGTTTGCTTGGTCATCCGACAAAGTGGTGCTCCTTTCGCGTAGAAACCCCATGATGGATAGAGCAGACCAGTGTAAAGGGGGGGGAGAAACCATTGGGGTTGGAGGGACTCAATCGGAAAATGGGATGTTTATCATCATCCCCAATCCGCGCTCACAGTTCGCGACAATGGCCAACTCAAAAAATAAAAAAAAAACCACCATTGAACGATACTCCCGCGAAGACTGGGGAGGCTTTTACATCATCAATCAATTTCCACGAAACAGCGGGGGGGTTGCGTGGAAGACGGTAAAAAGAAAAACTTGAGCATGAAGAGGAAGGAAAATGTTTCGGATCGGCTAAAGTTGTACAGCATCCGCCAGATGATAAGGCCCGACACACCTTCAACGAGTTTTACACCTTTTTTGGGGGCGAATTTTCTTCTCCCAATTTTCTCTCTCTCTCTCTCTCTCTCTCTCTCTCTCTCGCTCTCTCTCTCTCTCTCTCTCTCTCTTCCTTTCTTCCAAGTACCAAACATTGTATCTATCGTGTTTTCCGTTGGGGATGGCAACGGTTCGTTCGTTGTAACCACTTGCGCTTCGCACGATCGATGTGTACGAATCGGTTTGGCTGCCCTTAAAACCTCGTTAGGAACCCAGGATGGTCCTTTTTGCCACAAGGCAGTACTCGATTGTGCGTGGTGGTTCCGAATCGATGGGAATTTGATGGAGCTAAAATCGAAGCATCAAATTCCACCGAAAGGGAGGACAACGGACGGCTGCTGGAGTGCATGGTCGGGGCGGGTTACTGACGACGGACTGGTTTATTGATTCGGATTACAGGTGTATTGTTACCTCGGAGAATGAACTTATCGTTGCTTAAATGATTTAAGGATGGTTAACAAAAGGAATCAGTGTTTAATATCAATAACATAATTTAATAAAAAAACTTTTAGATATCCTTATCAAAAGAAAGTTTCTATGTCTTGAACTAAATTAACTTAAACTTAAAACATGACTTCTTCAGAACAAAACAAACTGATGGATACGGTAGATTTAAAATCATGGACCTCCGTATTGTGATTTTGTTGTACCAAAATCGACGGTTGATCACATTTTGGAAAAGGTGGCAAATTCCATTATTGAAATTCTACTTTCTGTTCCTTCATTGTTAATTGGATAAAAAGAAGAATTAAACTGAACTTTCTTCTTAAGGACTTCGTCATTTTTATTATTCGAAAATAGTGTGGCCTTTCTGTTTCATAATAAATAAAATTGGCGAAGGAAAACCGGGGTGGTTTTTTATTCCTAAGTATGACATTTTATTTGCAAACGGACTTCCTCGAAAATGCTGCGAAAATGCTGTGTTACACCGTCGTACATTTAAGGTTTAATTCAATCTCGTAGTTCCTTCTCACACAAAATTTTCTCATTGTAGCTTATGACCCCTATTTTGTTTACTCTTTTAAGGCGACATACAACTTCTTTGTTTCCACAGATTACCCAACACTAGAGCACTTCAAAACAACAGGGTTCACTTTTTGTGGGTTTGTTTGTTTGGAGAGATGTTTTCGCTTCCTTTCCACTCCCCATGGGCTAGTTTTTACCTCTCCCAATCATTCCAAAGCCTCATACTTTAAGAGGAAGGAAAGTTTTTCCAGCACGATTAACACGATCTAGAGGACTTCACGGTACGCACAATGAAATTATTACTGTGAAATCAACCATCTCCAGCTTTAGGTCCATGAAGTAAATCTGTTTTACAAGAAAAACTGGGAAAATAAAATGCTTTTCCCCAAACGCAAACCATCCTCTCTATTCAACAGAAAAACAAAATAATACAAGCCGTTGTTTCAATGCGTAATGTGTTCCGGGAAAACCGCTTATCAAAATCCCATTTCCCCACAACCCTTTTCCGTACATATTTTACTTTGATATGTTTCACGCCGGAGAAAACACACACACACACACGTATCGGAACAAACCAAAATCCCACTTCCGGACGAAAGCGGAAGATCATACGGGAGCATCAGGATGTTGATTTTGACACTATTGACACAGGGCTAGGGTTGTGATGATAGGCCAACGGAACGAATGTGAATGGGACGGAAGCAACGAGGATCCATTCCCTGGAGGAAAAGCGGAAAAACCACACGTGTAGCTAGAAATGATGCGGAACAGCAGATAAAGGGCCATCAAAGGGACCGCGGTGTTTCTGGAACTGGTTGTCTAACTAATTCGAAAAATGTTTTCTTACCTTATGTTTTCTGATGTGCTGGTTTTTAAGGAAAATTGTAAGAACCGTTTTACAGTACAGTAACAGAAGGAAAATTGTAAGAAATTTAGGATGTATGTTTTACTTTGCGAATGAGTTGTAGAAATCGATATTTTAACCAAGATGTTTTTAGAATTGCATTCCTATAAAATATTTACCTATCGGTATTTGACATCTTCTAATTTATCATTAGTCAGTTCCTATCGCTTTAATTCCTACCAAAATATACAATTTGCCTTAGCAACCTGATTTCAATGACATGACGCGTTTGGTCTTAAGGCGAACAAAGATTACAAGATAAGACACTAAAAGCGGCTCATCTCGTGCACATTGGCTCGTGCTCCATAATCATAACTCTTGTCAACGAACCACCCCACCCAGAAAAGGCCGCTCGGCCAAACGTCAGCCCGAGCGCGGTGGAAACCCCGAACCCGAGCACCAACGGGGCGGAAAAAGACTCAAAATCATCGCACGAAACATCATGATCCATCTGCTGCTTTGCTGCCGCAGAACCCTTTCACCCACACAGCAACACCGGCCATTACGCCCACATGTCCACACGGAGAGGGTTGCCCTGTCCCGGGCACGGCCGGCCCCAAGTTTATTACAACACTTCCGAGCACCGGCCACCCTTGGCCAACCGTTCCGTCCCCGAGGGTTCCCGAGCGCTTCCCGGGTATAGATTATTTTATTATTATGGAGTTTTATTGAATTTAATTATTAATATCAATGGAAATTGCTGGCCCATTGCGCTTCATCCGGCTCGGAACGATCCCACTTTCGGTTCGGCCCCACCGCTTCTAGGTGGTTGATTTCCGGTGAATTTTCTTCCCTTCAAAGGTTCCCTCTCCTCGTAACATGGCTGCTTCGCTCCGGTGTCCTTCCACCCTGCCCGCTCACCTGTCGCTCCTCGAGGGAAGGACTCGTTTTCGCACGGTTACAGTTTGCTTTAACGTCCGTACCAGCAAAGAGCTTTTGACTTCAAGAAACCGAGTACGACCGAGTTGGTTTTTTGGCAAGCAAACGGCTTCACTTTAACGTGTCGAACACTTGAGTGCTCCGTTACGACCATGAAACGTGCCACAGTGGTCTCGAGGAGCACACTTGAACTAACCGGGACTAGCTGCTGAAAAAAAAACCAAAAACACACACACCCACACACAAACAGCAGGACTTACCGGTTCGGAATGCTAATGTTTTGAGGTCATTGACGTCCCCCCTGACGAGGAGAGAATAAATGTACCGAGAAGGAGTGAGTTGAGAAAATGCTGCACCGTGGCCCAACGAAAGGCCTTTTTCTGGGGGAGTTAATCTGGGTGCAAATTTGGGGTTCGTAAAGCTTGCTTGCGAAAGGATGTCCTTGGCAAAGCAGCTCACGCCTCTAAGCCTGGGTAAGACTCTAGTTCTTCACTTCAAAGATTTCTGCCCTTTGCCGCAGCTTCCAACGAGGGGGTGGGAGTGGATGTGAAAAGAGCAAAAACATTGGCTTCTTTTGCTGAAATTTCTTGCGAGAAGGTAGAAAACATGGGTACACTTCGCGTCACGATGAAGGACAGGCCGTTTTTCTCACGTTCAAGCCTCATATGTACACACAAGCCACAAGATTCTGTTGTTTAACAGACGTTGGCGGAATGACGTGCAATAGCGTTGAGGCATCCAAAAGTTTCAACGCAGCAATGTAACGTCAATGAAAAATGTGGAGTTGAGGAAGAAGTTACAAAAAATAAACGGCGAACGCTGAAGAATGTTGAAATGATCTATAGCAACGTTAACGATTCGTACTAGCACACAAATATTTGAATGATACTGATTACTTATTGTTTCCATTTTTAATGGGATTGGAAATTCATTCGTAAAAGCTTGGAGTGATTTAATTTTGATTTTTATTTCAAATTTCTTCTTTCGCCCAGTGTTTCGTTTCCACTCCGGGACAAATCGCGTGGAATTATATTGACCTTGTATTTTAAAGTTAAGAAAAAAACTTATGAAACAATTCCTAGTATGTTTTTCCAGAGCAGTTAAAATAACATTCGGAGAAGAAAAACCTACAAAACCCACTCCTTACTTCATATATTGAATGAAAAAATTCTAATTGTCTTACGTTTTATCGAAAATAAACTTCTTCTGTTTAAAACTGTTTTTACTTCTATTTTAAATACTGCTATATTTCATTAAGCTTCAATTTTTTAAATTCCATGACAAAAGATAAGAGTGTAAAATTATAATATAAAAATCAATAAACTTCCCTATGATTGCAGGTTGCTATTAACATATTCATTTTTAAAAATTATATTTGCTTTAAAGTGTTTGTGTTAAATATGATAATGTATCCTATTTTCAGCTTCAAGCACTCTATAAGGGCTAACAAATCTATTCTTACAGAATGTTGAACATAAAAGTATATCTCAACAAAATGTATGCAATTCCCGAGTTTTTTGTCTATGTAAAATGTTGGGGTTGTAGAAGCAAGAGTTACCCCACTAAAGCCAACCATTACCTAAAAGAAGATCACACAGTAACCACACTTACAGGCGAAAACCGATTGTTGTCATGGCAAGAGTTGGAGCAATTTCATTTATTCGTCTAGTAAACCATTTGTTTGCTCATCATGTTAAGTTATTATTGGAAGTAGTCAGGTCAATAACGGTCAGTAGAAAATAGTAGCTCGATCGCGCCAGGATACTTAGAGCTGGTAGGTCATCCGGAAGCCCAGCTCCCGCCGGTAAGGATCGTACAGCCGGTCACTGTTGAAGAACAGCATGAAGGGCCCCGGAAAGGAAACTGCAAATGATACCAATGTTCGGGTGTTAAGTAACTGGGTGGTTCCTTGGTAACGAGTTCTGCATGGAATGACCTACCTTCGACACTGCCGTCCGCTAAACTGTGATGGCAGAAACGACTGGCGCGCATTGTCGGAGCTCCCGGGCGCTGCACGACCGCGTTCGGGATGTGCAGATGGTCCTCGGACCGAGCCGCCACTTGGACACTGGAGTAGCACAGCTCGTCGAAGCCCGGATTCCCGACGGTCGGATCGGCACTGGCTGCCATCTCGAACTGGGTCGCCTGCAGCCGCAATGGGTTGTTCTTGCGCTGGAAGCAGATGGCGTAGCTGAGGCCTCCCAGGTAAGGACCAGTTCCGGTGCCGAAATTGAACGACTCGATCGTCCCGCTCGACTCGGTGTGGTACTGCAGGCAGCCAGTCGGGGCGAGAAGCCCAACGTCATGAAGGGTACGGGCCACGGGTAACGGTGCCAATTCGGGCGCGGCGTTCCGTAGCGAAGCTCCAGAAGCTGGGGCCATGCCGTTCGGACATTCGAGCTGCTGCACACGGACGCTCCAGTGCGGATTGCTCAGAGTTGGGATTTGGTTGCGGCTTGCGATGCGGAACGTGATCGATAGGGTGCGATCGGCGGTGGTAGGATTGAACGGTACATACACTGGGGGAGGGAAAACAAACGAGAAAAAAACATGAATATCAAAGACAAGCTATAAATAGTTTACTAGTACGACTGTTTTCAATCGTGTCAAAAATTCTTGAAGATTAGAAATTAAAAGTGTTGTTTAATAATAATATGTTTGGAATCATAAAATGTTATCCAAATTGAAAGATGAAAGCCGTCCTTCAAGTCCTCACACGTATTTTAATGAGATATTTGAGTAGAAATTATGTGGCACCTACTAAAACAAATTTTTAGTTCACTTCTAATCTAGAATCACAGAACTTCAAAAATTGATAACGCTTGGTGGTATTTCGATCTGTTTTTCTCCACTATCTTCCGATACATGTACAAACAACTGTTCTTGGAAATGTTTGTTTTGTATAAGCTGGCACACTCAATATCGTTATGGTGTGTTTGCGTGGTATAAAGGTTAGTAAACAAGTCAATCTTTGCGAGTTTGAGACTCTAGCAAATGTTCATTTCTTTGTTGTGGTTGTATTTTCTGATCTTTCATAATACCAATATTCAAACCAGCAAGAACAAGTATGGATCGATTAAATATTGATTATGGAACTGTTTTAAACAGATCTTTCCAATGCATGGTTTGCTTTTGAACAAGTTTAACCAAAACCGAAAATCAGTTTTTTGTTTCGTCTGATATCTACATTACCGTATTCAAACTCATTTTTAGTAAGCAAACCTCAGAGTTCTCAAACAATTCGATTACATAAGTGGTTACTGATTCAACAGTTCCACCGTAGACAAGAAAAATCCGGTCACCTGTTCGGTGAGCATCGGTCCCAAGATGGCCGAACGCATGCCGCGGGGTGTGAAAATCAATTTTCAAACATCAATCTACCTATCGCTTCCCGGGAACAGGGAAGGGAGGGACGGGTGCTTACCGTGCTGGTTGGTGTTTTCGCCGCATAAATCGAAATCCAGGTTCTCGATCGACAGGACATCGTTGATGCATCTCGGGTACGGGTCGAGCGTCGGCTGGGCAAGGCTGAACGAGTTGAAGTCCAGTCGTAGCTGGAAACAGGCGGGAGGGGTTGGGGAGAGGAGATAGTTAGACGGTGCCCAAACTTGCACACATACACACACTAGTTCCCATTTACCTGGCAGATGCGTAGGTTGAGCGCGCGAATAGTGTAGACGCAGTTGATGCCGTTCGCCGCCACGTTCTGTGGGGCGACCAGGTTGGTTGACTTCACCAGCGATGTCCCACCGCAAGCCAACGTTGGTCCTGTGTGGGGAAAAAAACAAGCCGTCGTTGTGGAGTTAGTCAGTGAAATTGTGCCAGCACTTCTTTCATCGTTTCCGATGAACGCCTCTGTTTTGGGACGAAAGTAATCCTGCCGTCATGTTTCGATGATGTACAATTTCTCGTCGATCGTACGTCGGACGTGGTTAGATTCCCTTCGGACAGGGTTGAGAATGTCCCGCCCCGTCCCAACCGATGTGTTAATTTCCGTTTTGGGGATTACCGACTCGAGCAATTCAGTCGAGGGAAGGTGGTACATTACATGACCACAGTTTCAACAGGTGCATTTTCAATCACTATCACTGTAATCTCGCCCGCTGCCTAAGGCACGCCGATGGTCTAGCTTTCTCGGAAGTTAAGTAACTACGTTTTAATTCTCTTTCCCCAAAAGCCCCTCGGGGGGTGCGTGGCCAGACCAGTTTCAAACGTGTAGTAACCATGTTTCCAAAAACGGGATGTACTTTTTCTCAAGCAAATATTCAATTCTTATCAAATTTCGACCTCGTCACCCTCATATGGATTTACTTATTAACTTTTACTTATTTTTCCTGGTGAAGTATTTGCAATTTTTAAACGGTTCTTAAAACGGCTAACCTAAATCCTTTCAGTATACGAATTGTTTCTTTTTCTCAGCTTTCTCTTCAACGCACTTAAAGTGTCAGATCCAAGACATGTCCGCATTTCCACAGACGGACCAACAGTTTATTTTTAGTGCTCCACCCGTTCGACATTCCTAGATAATTCAACATCATTGCTCTTGTATGTAAAGATGTTAATTATCACATGCCTCACATCTTTGCCGCGGCCATCGGCATGCCTTATTTGATACACAAAACCGGAAAACCCCAGTTTAATGTGTTTATTTTTAGACCAATACTATACTCGCACGGCACCTGTGAACAATTTTCCACCAAAAAACGCTGCATCGAAATGTCCACCACAAAATGATACACGATAGCGTAGGCCACTGACCAGCCCCCCTTAGGTTGGGCAGCTGGCGGTAGCCTTTTCCGTGCTTCAACACGACGCGTTTATCGATCCCGAGGATCATATCTACACCTTGCATCGGTGCCACTCGAGACGATGCGTATCTGGTCTGGCCGGAGACAGCGCCAGCGACGCGGCACCTTGAAATTTCAACCTTCCCCCGATTGGTGAAACGATCCTCGGGAGTTGAGTTGAGTTGAGGTTAGGCAAGATAGTCACCATGTGCACCGTTGTTAGACGCAACAAATTGCAACTACTACTCCACTGCTTCTTGGCACATGCATTTTGTAACACTTAACGGCTCTTTTACCTGTATATTGAGCCATCGTAGGTGTCTGCTGGAGCCCGACTGAGAGAACAAGGACGAGCAGGGTGAAGCACCCCGAGAAGTTCATCGTACACACGTGCATCGAACCAACGGTACGCAAACGCACTGGTTTATCGATACCGAAAAACTGGGACGTCAATTGAAGGAAGCAACACACACACACACACAGACTCAGACGTACAATCCGAACGAATGCCCGACGAAAACTCAACTGATGTCGGTTGGCCCGCTGGAGAATCCTTTTATATATCAGTCGAATTCACCAATTCGGTTGCTAGGTTTCGTTATCATCGAGTGATAAGGAAAACCGCGGCTACGATACGACCAAAAGCTCAAGAACAAAAAGCGTGAAGAAACCCGTGGAAATGATACGCGAAGGCCCGTGCGTTATCAGCCTACGGCAAGAAGACATGATTTTTCCATCTTGATGTTGAAACTATCCCCATCGTTTCTCCTCGGAGGACGCTTTCTCCCAAAAATTAGCACGTTTTTTTGAGTAGGTCAGGTCGATAAATTTAGTGTCCTTTCCGCTTCCCGGGCCTTGCTGGGAAATCCCAAAACTTCTTCACCCATTCAGGAATTCCAATTCATTTGTCTTTTTTACTGTATCTGTAAATTTGACCATTGCATACAGAGGCTGACATGATCGATATCGCCATTCCGTTCCAGTGCGATAAGAAAGCAAACGGTGACGACCCGTCGCGAGCACGATCGAGATGCATCTCAGCGCGTACTGGAGACCTCCAAAGGGGCCACCGAGGAAATCATTCATAAATTAAAGTATGACGTACTTGGCCAATTGAACATAAAAAAGAAAAACGAAGTCTTGACGAACAATAACAAACCACCGTGTCCAGACGCATGGCTTCCGGTCAGTGTGACGACATAAACTCCGCTGTATCGAAGCAGAATCGTTTTACTCAGGGTTGGTTGATTGCTTTCACTGTGACCCTTGTTAGGGGAGTTTTTTTTTGGGCTCGTCATTCGGTTTTACAATGATCGGTTAGGTAACATTATTGTAATGTATTATCTAAGTGCAACTGCGATCGATCATAGTTTAACATGCCCCGTTTTTGAGCGCAAAGATAAAACACGTGACTAACAACTGTCACAAAATTAGAACTAGGTTATGGCTCATAGTAGGGAGACGTTTGAATTTTTTCTTTATTTCACAAAATGTTCATTGCCTTACAATAATTACAACTGACTAGTTAAAATTATATATTATTATAAAATTATATTATAAATATATTTTTCTATACTGTTGTTCAAGGAAAAAGTTTTAAATGAACAGTGTATGAACCCCAACTTGAGAAAATGGCTTAACAAATTGTCACACTGTTATATTTACATTTTTGTGTAGGTTTTGGTCTAGATTCTAAGAAAAAATTATATTTTTGTAAAAAAATTTGGATTTTATTGATTTAATGATGGTCATTTTGCTTTTGTGTTATTTGTAACTGTGATCAGCAATAATTTGACGATAATGAACAAACATTTGGTACAATTGATTTGATTAGTGTCAAATATATCAATTAAAGTTGAAAAACATGTAAGAACGATTTATTTCACGTGAGTATGAGTATAATCCACAATTTCGCAATCACATGTATCTTACTTTGCTTGAAGGATATACTAGGCTTTAAAAACCAACACGGATTCTATACAGGATTGGGCCGAAGGTAGGGAATGCTAGGCAATACAAATAACATAGGACCGTTGTAGCAGGCCGTACGGGACGTATGAAATGAATTATGTCTACTAGTCAAGCGGGAAATTGATGTGAAAATCGACGACGTGTATCCGAATCTCACGAGAGGATTGACCAGCCACAATTATAGTAAGCCATGACTTGAAAGGGGGGGTGCCCATGGCGCAGCGGTAGCGCGAGGAAACACCACACCACAGGTGTGGGATCGAATCTCGAGTCTGGCACCCTCCGGTATTACGAACGGCTGACCACCGATCTATAATATACCGTCTTTCGGTCACACAAACTCTCTTCGGAGAGAGGCCTTGTCCCATTAGGGGATGTCGTGCCACATAAAAAAAAAAAAAAAAAAAAAAAATGACTTGAAAGGCATGACCGAAAATGGTCGTTGCGTCAAAGTCTACAAGACTTAATGAATACCTTCCTAAAATCTCTAATATTATTTTAAGTTTCGAACAGCACTTTCAAAATTTTCGGAATAACTGTGAAGATAAACATCTTGATCATAAACACCTTCCTCACAAGACACTTTGTTCTAGTTACCCTGTTTTCAAGCGAACCGGTCACGAATCGGTATTCAAACCGGTAGTTTGACATTGAACCGATTGCGCTTTGTTCGAGCATAGGTCGTCGAAACGGGTTTGGAAATGTTGCAAACTATTTCATAGCTTTCAAGGGCTTAAGCTTTCTAACGATCTCAAAAGGATTCAAATTTTTAAAATCATTATCCGCAAAACGATAAAAAGCTAGTCTTTCCATTGATTCCGGCATCTAAGCAAAAACGAGCCTTTATTCGTTAACACAGACATATGTACTTAATTTACTAGTTTTCGAATAAGAAGAGCAATATTTTATCTGAACCGATTAATCAATCAAAGATAAAAATCTTTTATTCCCAAGCGGACATCTTTTTTTCTGACAAATCTTCAGCCTCGAAACCACTGTATTGAATTATTATATTGTTTGAAGAACCATCATTTCAATTTTTGTCAGCGTGATTGCATTTTTCATCATTTAATAGTTTTGTAGTGCTACATAAATGATTACATGATGATTGAAATACACCTTTCCATTTCAATTTATGATATCTACAATTCATTCAATTACGAGTAACCACCGGTGAAATCAAACTTACCTCTGGTAACGTTTCTCTTATATTCCTTCACTTTTGAGGTTGAAACGCCACATCAATCAGCGCGGGAGGACACGGGAAAATACCTACTCCAAGAAACCAGCTTTCCCACCCCCGTGAGAAAATGCAGGAAATCAATTTCAAACAAAATAATATTTGCCCAGATATAATTCAATTCGGCGGCACGCGATATTGTCAGTGCAGCGTGCGTCGAGCTGCGTGGTGATTGATGATGGCGGAGGGTGGATTTTAACGAAGTATAAACACAATATGATGGTGGTGGTGGGGTGTGTAATAGGGGAAAAACTGGCCAGGATACGCGGTTTATTTTCTCTACATGCGCCATCCATTTTATCCATGTTCGTCAAGCGTAACCCAAGTTGGTTGCATGAACGACCAAAAGTGGTTCATGGTACTTCCGTTATTTTGATTGTGTTATTGAATTTCAAATGCTTTTGATCCGTTAAATAAACTGAATTTTATCGGGGAAAGTAATAAAAGGAATTTTCAATTCCCGTGTAATTATAAAAGGACTTAAAAGAAGGCCATTTCAAAAGAAACATTATAGCAGTAACAAAAAGCTCTTTTGCAACACAAAGCAAATCTTGTGGTTTCGTTTGTTGAGCCGATGTGTGTGTTGTTTATTGAGCTAATAGTCCTAAAGTTTCGGGCTACCCAAACGATTAACAAAGACAAGCGCTCACAATCCGTAGCGATCGTTAATGCGTTATGTGGCGCTTGTGCAAAGCTTCTTAAAATAAATCGCGCTCTTCCGAAGTTCAACAAAGAAACGACATTCGTGTGCGTACGATTTATGTAATTCGGGCTGGGTTGCTCTAAACAAACTAGCACTATGTCGCGCTGACGGAATGGGCGAGCAATGTTGTTTCTACCGAAATGGAACACAAACACAAACCTACCAACCGTGCCCTGTTTCGTTTTCGTACCGGGGTTTTCCACCGCTACCAATGGCGACACAATGGAATACAAATATGTCTTTATGGATTCCGATATTTTGTCCCCGTGCAGCCCAATGCTGCACTTTCCAGCCGCGCCTCCGTTAATGTGTGATGGAATGAAACAGTTGTTTAAACGAGGACGAATGGGACAACGGTCGATGTGAGACACGGGGAGAGACATTCCCAGCATGAACGGTGCCATTGACTTCAAATCGCATTGAGCGACACATGCATCCTCGTCAAAATTGTAAGCCTTTGACATATTGTAGCAATTTTGAATGTGTATCATTATGCTTGAAATTCTTTGAATTGATTTGCTCCTTTGTCTATACGCTTTGAATTGTAAAGCCCAACTCATAAATATCACCGAGCAGATGGAAAACTTGTGATCTAGTGGAATGCTGGTTATGTCTTGTTTGAACATCATCTCATCAAAAGCATACGTTTGATGAACATATCGAAAGTTATTCGTTAGAATGCAATTCTAAACGAATTATGATTCGAAATTCGTTAGAATGCAATTCTAAACGCGATTCTGTTGCGAGTCGGTCAATACTCTTTCCCCCCATTAAATTCAAATTTAATTAATGTGCAAAATTTAAGCATTTTCATGGTCAATACTACTATCAAAAGCTTTTTTTACATATTTAATCTGTTTTGATGATCCACCGGGCGCCTCCTTCAACAACCATGCGCCTCCATTATGTTCATTATCAATCAGTTTGTAAATTGAACAATTTAATTCTTCAATGGAAAATTATTTTAAAGCTTTTAAAAGGGAACTTAATCGTTATGATTGACGGTAGCAAAAACTGCATCCGACAAACACAAACACACACGCACACACATGTTTTAATTTTCAGAAAATTATAAAAAAGACCTACCTTCCTTTTCAATCCATGGTGAATATTAAAAAACTCTGTTTGATTCCGGTTCAGGTATCATCAACCACAAGTGTTTTTATTTATCATCTGGTTCGTTTCTTTTGTGATGTGACTGGGTCGAAAACACATCGATAACAGTATGTCTGCTTATAAATTGTATCCAAGACCATCCGCACTCAGTTGCACATTGGGACTTTTTGTTTTAAATCCTTCTACATAAGTTAAACTATGGAACTGTTTGTGTTGTAGGTATTTTTTAAACGCTAAGTAGGGTGGTTGGTTGGTTTTCCTACCTCCCATTGTACACTGATTCATCTAATTCCATCGATTATGCTATGCGGGTGTGTGTATTTTACTTCCGTTCTTTATTTTTTTACTTACTTTAAAATACGTCTCACGTTTCCCGGTGTGCCGGGACCCTCCGTTTGCCGGAACTGGACCGGCATCTTAACATTACTCGCCCTATCGTATATCCATTAAGTGTGTGCTTGGTTTTGGCTCCCATTGGCCCTAACTTTACGGTGAGCTTCACATTCACGATGACACAGTCATTCCTAGTTTGGTGAGCGCTCTGTTGTGGCTCTCAATTCTACCCTTAAAATCTAGCCGCATGTTTCTGTTTATTAAAATGTAATAGTTTGTTGTTTTCTTTTCTACTGTCATTTTTATTACAAACATTCATCTGGTAGAAGTACATCGGCGTGTTTCCACCACCAAGTGGTCGTTGATCTGAACGTCGCTCGTTGGCGGACGTTATTCAACTAGTGCAAGTTGGTTTTTGTGTTCGGGTGGGGAAAAATAAAACCTTTAAGCACTACCAAAAACGCATCCACAGTTTTAGCACCGAAGATAGGAGTGGATTTGTTTGTGTGTTGGCCTGCTTTTTTGTTACGTCAATATTAACCTATCACTTTACACGTTACGTACATTCGGATTAGTATAGTTTTTGGCCGACGGTAGTCCTGTTTCGGTGCGGGACTTAACCAACGCTTAATCCTAGAGGACAGACACACAAGATCCCATTTAAAGCTACTCGACACCCGCTCGAGCCCAAGATAGCGACCGCTTAGAGAATTTCATCCGCGGGAGCCTCATCGTCGGGGAAATCGTTTTCCACCGCATGGAACCCGTTAGCGGCCGCTGGCCGAAAGGTGACGGCCTTTGCCTCCGGAAGTGGGTGCAGATCGGCGAGCGGTTCCGGCCGGAAGTGTACCCGCTGAACCGGTGCGGTAGAACCGATTGTCGCTGTCGCTGTCGCAACGGAGCTGTCGGCTGTCGGGTTGGTGGTCGTTGTGAGGATGGTTGCATCGGTGGCCGGTTGGCAGGAGCGTACGGGGCTGTGGAGGTTCTCGGACGGGTGGAGGTTTGTGCTGGCATGCGTCACCGATTCCGACGCCGGAAGCAACAGCAGCGAGCGCTTCCGTTTGCCGGCGCCGGCGCTTTGGTGGCCGCTACTGCCGTTGCTGCTCGACTTCCGGCCGGACTTGGCTGGTCCGCGGTCTGCGTACTCCTTTAGTCAAACCTTCTCCTCACCCGGCACCGGCGGACCGCAGCGGACGAACTGCAAGTTGACCGGCTGTGATTAGAATTGGGGATTTATTTTACACAGTTCGACAGTTCCGACACCGAGACAGAGAAGAAACCGGTGAGTGAAGGTATCGACAGGCAGGGGAGGGACAGGGCAGGAGGGTTTCGTGGGAAGGTGAAAACGGTGAAGGAAGAGTCCGGAGAAACAAAAGAACTGCAAAGGTAACGGGGCTGGGAACAGGAAATGCATTGGAAGTTCTACAATGAATGGTGGAAACTTTGTGGACCAAGGGTTCAAACAAAAACACAAAAGTTGCGAAAACAAGAAATTAAAAAAAAAAGTAAAACTTGAATCGAAGATGTTAAACAAGTAACAACAAAACATGAACGTATGGCATTGACGAGTGTTGATATGATTAAATTGAAACATGGTAAAATCAAGCAAAAGGATCAAATTTACCATTCGACCCTGGTACGAACAACTAAAATTTTATGTTTGCAAACCACTAAAACGAAAAAACATTTTCCTATCAGCTATTTCATGAGACTACAAATGATTGCAATGTCGTATTGTTCTCCCAATGAGAGGGATAGGGAGTTTTGCTTGGTTTTGATTTTGCTTTTCATAGTTACAAGTACTTGCTTATAATTTTTTAAAAGCTCGTCTCAGATATAGCATACTGAAAGTATAGTGCGAAAGAAGAAAAAGAGAAGAAAAGCAGAAGAAAGAGAAAGAGAGAGAGAGAAAGATAGAGCAATGTCGAAAATTGGAGAACAAACTATAAGGAAGTAGGAAGACTGTCTAGAAGGAAGAGTGGGTAGTAGATTGGGAAAGGAAATAGGATAGTTTTTGGGGATTTGTTTCGTTTTTTTCATTGCATTTTGTTTTCTGCATTGCAAATTGTCTAATATTCAATTCAATGGTTTCAGTATTTGTTAAAAGGAAATTGAGAAAATTTCAAAATTTTGCTTTTTTTCGTCTTCGATGATTCTGACAAGAATAATCGTATTTTATCGCAGAATCTTCCTCGAAAATAAACTATTTTCGCAGCCACCCGTTCTTGAGTACGCACTGGAAAACATGTTACTGGCGTAAAGAAGATGATTAACGGGACGAACACTACCAACATCGTCCAATGCCACCCAGGTAGGTCCGGACGGAAGGCTTAGGTGGAGAAGAGATGGGGCATTAGAAGATAACGAGGGGGGTAAACAGAACTGGTACATTTTATTTATCATCTCGAGGCACGGGCCATTATCACTCCCCGGTGTGTCGTTTGGAGCGGAGAGGCTTTAGAAATCTCAGTAGTGCAAGGTGAAAGTAGCGTATACTTGGCACAACAACGTGATGGAGAACGAACACCGTCCGAAGGTCGTGCCAGTGGCCGGGCAGAGGAATTAACCTAGCCGGCGCCAGATTACGCTTCCTCCGCCACGTCAAGACCGATCGTTAACGGATGCAACGTAAAGATTGGATTTAAACAACCGTTAAAAGTAGGGAATTACTTTTCACAAAGAGACGAAAAACGTAGGAGGTTGTTGGTGTTGGCTGGAAAATTAACAGTCTGTACTGCACCTGACATGTACGTGTACGTGCGGTTTAGAGGTTTGGATGGGAATCACTTGAAAGGAGCTACCAAAGTGCATCACTGCAGGATAAGGATGGTCGTGCTGATAGAAGATACCTGAAAGGTAACAATAATGTGATTTTCTACTACAGAATTTTGCCAGATTTGCGCACGAAAATAATGCCTGTATATCGTGTACACATATGTTTATTAAGTTAAATTAATCGATTCGAACCTCCGGAAGGGAAATTCAATCTCGAAATCCGTGCCATTAAATTCGTAGCACCAATTCCGGCAAAATTCACCCTACTGCTAGTTTAGTTCAGCGAGCAGCTACAGCATCGCTCGAAACATGCCTGGTGCAGATGGTGTGGCTGTGTGCTAACCGAGCATAGATAGGAAACCGAACCACTTTACTTACAGACACTTGCGTGGCGGTGTACGAGTTGGCGCGGGTACGCAGGAACACGGTTCTCCATTTGCGCTTCACCTGCGCGATCACCTCGCCGTTGAGGAAGCAGAACAGGAACGCCACAAACAGGCCCTGCACGATGGGGGGAAGAACAAAAAAAAATGCATAAGAACAGTAACGAAATCGGCTTTATGAAATATTCAAAAATTACACATCTCGCGTATCGCACACGAGCGTGCATTTTCGTACGTAGATTCAACACGTTCCCGGTGGAGTTTAAACACACACACACAAGGATGGGTCGGTGGAAGTGGGAAGTTAGTTAAACTCGACCGGAAGACGTACACTTTTTGCTGGATTTAGTCGGTTCAGTTTCAAAGGTGGGGCTGCAGCGGTACGTACCTGAAAGGAGGACGTGCAGGCAAGTACCGTTTCGTACATCCGCTCGTAAGGATGTCCGTGGCGCGGTCGGAACGGCGTCACGATGTACTGAAGTCCCAGCAGGGGCACCAGCAGCAACGTGGCCCTGCGGGAGTAGATAGGAAATGAATTTTACGCTTTATTACATATTCCCATGGAGAGCGCGTGTGGGCGGTGAAAGTGTAATAGTGATCCACTTTTTTCTATAGGTCAAAAACTTTTAAACGAAGGAAAAAAAATGATGAACTTTAAACATTAAAATAAGAACAGCCATAGAATGCTTTAAAACTGCAACAGAAGAACAACATCTTTAATTGAAAAGAAGGTTAAAGTGAAGAAAACATATCGTTAGCTCCCTATCAAATGATTGCAACTTTAACTTAACAATCGTTATAATATAAAAATATAGTTTGTTCCCAATTAAATAATTGCAATTTTAACGTTCTGTCAATCGCTGCCTGAACAAAAAAATTAAAATCGCTTCTTATATTCAAATTATCATAGCAACGTGGAGCGTGCATTTTTTTGGGCTTAACTCCACATAGCAATCCATGCGATTGCGTTAATTTGTCAATTTCTTAGGCATAAATTGATTTGATATTCTGTTGTATGCTGCTACTTGTTTCCTAAAGTATATGATTAAACATGATTATATTCTAGTGTATTGGAATTTAAATACAAGCAAATTATTTGAGTTAATGTTATTGATTTGCTTAAAAAGGGTACATGCCGTGTATGAAGGATCAGTGTTTAGCAATCAAGATGATTGAAAATTGATAATCAATAAAAGTCAGTATAATTTACTATGGGCCATATTTTCAACAAGAGGAAAATTCTATTAAAAGCATGGGTTAATCCATTAGCTACGCTGCTATTTCTATGTAGTTGATGGATAAACATTTACATTTACATCACACGGACATCGGCATCGAGAAGCAGATGGAAAATGGAATGAAAAAAAAAATACGGGAACCTACCGGAATGCTTGCAGTATCGTCCTGGACGGAGCGGTACCCTGTGGGCCAGCCGGTGCCTTCAGCTTCAGCAGCAACACGCGCATAATGTTGAACAGGAACACGAGATTCAGCAGCATCGACAAGACGACCGGTCCGATGAACAGTTTGTTGTAGAAACTATCGTTCATCCAGCACCTGCACCGGAAGAGGGAAATCAATGTGGATAAAAACGAGGATGGCGAGTGATTTTTCGCATGTGAATAAGGGTTATGCATTAGAAGGGACACGAACAAATTAACTTCGTTAAATTGCCTAGTATTCCTCCAATCAAATGCATGAATTTCTAAAAACGTTCTAAAGGAATAATGTAAACCATATTACTATGCTTCAATGTAATGAAAAAGATCTAACAATTTGGCGAAGGAACAGATGCAAAAAAAACTTCTCCAAGTTTGATTTTAATTGGATCATAAATCGTCAACGCGTCGGTGCATTTCAACGACAGGATAGGGCGTCGACAAAAAGTAAGCAATCAACAAGGTGGCTTTTACTAACGGTCGTTTCATCGTGGAAAACTTACTCTATCGTATCTTCCTGTTGACCGGCGTAGGCCCGCAGGAACCCGTACAGCACGATGAAGATGGTCGGCGAGCCCCAACCGAGCGCCAGCAGCCATTTGAGCAGCTTCTTCTCGGAGACGAACGCCGACACCAGCACCGTGTGCAGGTAGAAGCCCTCGCACAGCATCCACGAGTAGTTGGTCAGCAGGAAGTAGTGCAGCACGAGGTGCAGCGTTATGCAGCCGGCCTGTTGTAATTCCATGCGAGCAAAAAAGAAGCGGTTAGTTTATGGGCAGTGTAGCTTACACATGTAGGATTCTTCGGGAGTGAAGCATTCCTACCCCGCTCTGCTGTAGGATGTCGAGGTCGGTCAGGATAAGCCGGTACCACATCAGCCAGAGGCAGTTGTTGCAGGCGAAGGATGCAAACAGGTTCATGTGTAGCGTTATTCGTGCGCACTTGAGTGACCTGCAAGAATGTTCCGAAACCGTTAAAATGTACTCCGAGGTCCATGAGGGTCGATATGTGAAACATCATATGAATTGAGGATTATCGAGCAGCAGGTGGCCAGTAGATTGAACTTCATAAGAGAGCATATTTCTTTTACGGCCACCAACCATTCTTTCCGTTTCTTTAGACGGTTTATGAGCTAAGAAAGAAAGAAATTGCATTTGCGACCAACGCTGAATGATGGGACGTACATTAATTCTCGTTAAGGATTATCGCACAAAGCCCTCATCGGATTACTGTTTGCGAAGAAATTCCTTGAAACATTTAATATAGTTCAGTGCAATGAGGATATAATTAGATGAACTGCTGTATTTTCAATGCACTAATGGTCTTGTCAATTAATAGGTTATCCGAACTTTTCATACTAATCTGCTACTGTTTTACAGATCTGTAAGCTAGGCATTCTCAATATTAAAACAATAATTTCACGTTTTGAACCTATTTCCCCCCTAAGCATAAAGCATTCTCAGGCAAGTCAAGTTTCGATAGAACTTTAAAAACTAACTCTTTAACCTATTACCAGGGTTTTTAAAACTTTTTCCCAAAGGTTATATTTCCACAATTTCAACAATGAATATCCTTAATGTCTTAGTACAAAGAAACTCCTGCAATATTGTGTTAAGGTTCCAACAAAGAGGCAACCAGTATCAATGTAATTTTAGTAATTGTAAGTAAGCATGTGAATTTAAGAATAATAAATATCCTCTACTACTACTACTACTACTCTTTAACCTATTTAGAAATTTTAACGTTATCTGAAATATAGCAAAACCGCTACTTGCAAAAACACTAAAGTAAAATATGATTATCTTTGCAAACGGAATTAAAAATATGTTCTGATAATTTGAAAGTTTATAAGTAAGCTAATATTTATACAACTGTAAATTTTTATGTCTTAAAAAATCAAAATTAAAAAAATCGATTATACTTCATTCGATGAACGTGATACTCATCAGTTATCGAAACACTTATCGAACTATGACGCGTTGGGTCGAAATAAAACTCTGCCTAACATACTATGCTTTTGAAATCTTTTTGCTATGAAATCAAATATAGTTAGATACTCTCTGAAAACCCAAATTAATAAGATATTATTAGAAACGAGATGTTCCTACATGTTGGCGGAGCATCGAAAATGCAAATGCTCGTGGAAGAAAATTAAATCGAGCCATCGAACGACATAGTTTATGAATACAAAGGAAAGAAAAATAATGATAATTATTCTTGACCTTGGCACTGAAATAGATAACGTAAATGTCGTACTTCCGCTATACCGTCACCTCATTAACCATCAGCACTCCCTTTTTTCTCTTGCCTTTCGAACCATTCGGTCAACATACTCCCCCATTACGCACCAACATAGTCTCACACGCTACCACAAGGGTACGCGCTTAATCGGCTGGCTTCTAGTCCACTTAATCTCGTTAGGCTAAATAAATTGAGGGCAAACTCTTTCCCAACCCCTGCCCTTGCCACCGTGCCGCAAACGAAACCTAACTCTTGCAGCACCGGTAAACGGTCACCCTAATGAGCATAAGCGAAATTCATTAACCGGACGTCGGTGGGCGGTTTGCCCCCCTTCTCCCCGACCCGCGTTGTGAGTTTACCTAAAGTAGCTTAAAATAGCGAGCGACAGCAGGATGGCTATCAGCGAGATGGCGTATCCGGTTTCGTATATTAGGTTCATCTGCCTCCGATACTGCAGCGAGAAGGAAGGGGGTGATGGAGAGAAAAGAAAGTTTAGTTCGGAAACCGATCTGCACGGCAACGTTCTGCCCCGTAACCCCCGCGCACCCGTCTTACCTCGAAGTCGTCAATGTTGATGCAGGTCGTGTAGTTGGACCAGGTCTTGTTGGTGTGCGGATGCCGGAACCAGTCGCCATTCTCTTCGCACACCTTGTGGGCAAGTCCTGGAGATTGAAGTGAAAAGGGAGCGGAGAAAAAACGGACGGGATACAGGCACCACGCGAGCAGAAAGGATCGCGGAATAAACGCGATCCATCCTTGGGAAAGAACGTTCGAATTTGTTCCGAGGGCTCAAATTACTTACGCGTCGTATCGAAAGCGTTGATAAATGCGGGGCAGAGGGCGTACGCGACGGTGCCGGCTGCGGTATCCGGCCAGCAGAGCCATCCGTCCCACGTACCGGGGCAGAAAATTCCTTTAACGGGACGAAGAAAACCCGGGCAGCCCGGGTGAGTGAGTTATAATCGAAGTGTTGACCTCGTTCAGAGCTGAGCGCAAATCCTTCCGGGATCGTTCGCTTCAAACTCGCGCGGGAGGAAAAACAAAAATACCACCCCCTCTCACGCGCGCAATGGATCGTAACAGAATAATTATTCAACCTTCTAATTAACTATAAATTCAATGATCACACACAGTCCAAGCGCATCCACCGTGACCGTGGTGGTGGACGAACACGGATGGCTTTTATCTGTCGACGGACACGGGTTTCCGCCCCGACGCAACTGCTCCATCATTAATCTGATAAACTTTTAATTGGATTTTTGCCACAGTTCCGTTTCACCACACTTTTCCCCCTCCGAGTGCGAACCTATCACTCGCCGCGTAAGCTTTCTCCCGGGAAAACGGGGCCTCGGGATTCGCCTTTTCCTTCCCCCCCATACTCACCGGCTATCGTCGTGTCGACGGTTTGGTTCAGCGTCTCCAGACACTCGAGCTGCTTTTGTGCGATGACATCCACCGATGCATCCGTCGTCGTGCTGAGCGCCATTTTGATGGGTGGGAAATTTTGTGTCACGGGCTGGTTCGTTTTGGTCTGCGGCTTTTGGTGGATGGCGGCGAGTCGAGTGAGCTTTAATTTGCAAAGAAATTCGCTTCTGCCAGGCTGCGAAAATGTGGCTGTCTATCGACGGAGTGTTTTACACAGGATGTGTTTACGGTGCATGATAGCTACCGCCTCCGGTAACCTGCAAAGGCAACAGATGGTGTGAAATGATTAATATGTTGAAAGCAGAATGTGGTTTCAGGAACATTTAACGAACGTGATCGAAAGCTTCAAAGACGTTTCGAAATGTTTTGTTAACAAAACTCTCGAAGTTCTAGTCTCTTATTGGTAATTTCAAACACTAACAATCTGAATATAGCGCTCGCTGCAGCTCTCCGTGTATTCGCGACAGTCCAATCCTTGCGACTGGATCGTGTTCCGAAACGAATGTCGTAAAACGCACTGAGACGGAGAAAAGTGTCTTGAGGAAAACAAAGAATTTATTGACGTAAGTTAAAGATTAAAAATCACTTCGGCTGAATTTAAAAACTAATCTCTCAAAGAAACAGACATCCTGTTTTGTCATTCGAAGAAAGAAACTGAAATGAAAAAGCTTCCCATTTGAATACAGCTCGTGGTCGTGTGATAACAGCTATCGTTTCCAAGAAAGCCGACTGCCTCGAGATAAACGATCGTTCTATTACAAATTTGCACAATCGACTGAGGACATTCTCGCTGACTTGGTCGGCAACTTCCCCCTCCCCGGATTGGTGATTCCAAGCTGATTCGTGTCTGATGATTCGCTTGGGAACCGTCGGGGCCGTCGATAAGTCTGTAGGGTGCGACTAGTGCGGTTCCAAACAAACATTGTCTCCTGAAATTGCCTGCGGTGCTAATACAACCCTTGTGTTTTCCATTGCGTTTGATTCCGGCTAAGAATGGCGTCAACGGGGTTCCTTGTGGCAAGAATGCCACCGGAAACCAATAACGAGTAGCAACCACATCCGAGTGTCCCTGGAGAGGCTATCGGAGCACATGAGCAGCTTGTCTAAGTGCCCGGCTCCGGTAAGGAGCTGCAGCTGTATCTTTCCGGTCTGGTGTTCAAATTCAAATCGTCCTCTTGAAGCGAAAGTGAGCAGCGGTGAAGGAAATGGAAGCAAATGTCCCTAAGCAGCCCACACGTCTAGAATAGCATGAAACAACACCGTCTCGTCTATTATTACATCCAACGCCCAGCGGAAACGATATCGATTGCGATCGTACCGACATCCAGCAGGCAGGTTACATCATCATTATACTTCATCGTTCACGGATCCTAAAACCAACACGAATCGTTGACGCGCTTTCTCTGCAATTGATTTTATACGTTTCCTTTCCGCGTTTGCACGGTGAGGAAATGGGAACGGATATGGAATTTCCCACCGTCCCGATGCCGGAAGAATGGTGACACTCGATTCGCCATTCGATTCGACGTCTTTGACGTGGTTCCCTTCAACGCAATGCTCGCCGAGGTGTGAATCTTATTGTATTTCTTGTACTCTCCGATAGTAAAGGAAGCCATTTCCCGCAGCCCGAAGGAAATCGCACGGAAATACGCTAGTTACGTCAACTTGGTTACAATTTGCATAACCCATTCCGCCATGCAGCTGGAGCTTTTAGGGTGGAAAGATGAACTTTGCTCCCGTTCAGAGTGACTCGCGGGTTTCCCTTTCACCGTGTCAATCACTTGAGAGTTCAACAACTAACCATTAGGCACTAAAAATCATACCGAAAAGAAACAGGATACATGTAATGAGAAAACTGTCCAATGTCAATTTCTCGGCCGTTTACCCGGATGAAAAGACCGTGTGAAAAGCTTGGCCATGGCGTTTACCCGAGAGCTAAAGATCATAAACTGTAATTAAAAAGTTTGTCGAAACTTTGGCTTTCTTCTGGTTGGTGTTTGCTGCACAGTGATCCATCATTACGGGGAAACAAAATGGTAAGAACCGGTGGAGTTGCGAGGTACTTTACGTAAAAGTTTCATAAAAAAAAAATAAAACGAGAGTTGAAAGTTTCCTCTTTCTACGCTTGACTTTAAAGTATGGTAGCATAAACTGATCTATGATTTATTAAATAGCAAAACCGTGGGGTTGTTGATGTCATCGGTGCAAAAATATGGTTCCAGCTGACCGGAACCGGTAGCCGGAAGGAAGCTATATCATTCATCCAATCGAAATTGAACTGCGGGAAATAAAATAACACTCCAAGCGCCATCTTTCAATGATGGAGTGGATGATGATGATGAACCACCAGACAATTTTTTCTGCCTTACCCACCCAATGGATCTCTAGAGTGCGGACAATTTAGAAGGTCAATAGTAACTCAATTACGCTAATGGAAGCACAAATACGATACGATGCCGATCAGAAGCAATCTTCATATTTTTTCCCTGCTTTGGCCTTTTGGTCCTTGGCGAATGCTAAGCACAACTTCTTTGGTTCCATTCGTCAGCAACTCCATACGTACCATATTCAAGTTTACGTCCCAAGAGTACCACCGTTGACACCCAGGGATGTAGGAAAGCAATTGAAACTTCATAAATCTACCAACGGTTACGGTTGCCGTATCCCATATCTTTCCCATGATTAACATCAATAATTCACTCTCGCAATCTCTGAGCCTCCCAAATCTCGAAAGCCCCCCAAAGTATCGGAAGATACTTCCAACGCTCCACGTTGGTGGAATGCGATAGAACCGATGTCGCAGTGCTCGAAAAGTCAGCCTCCCGTTCCACGCTGACGATGCTCGTTTCACGCATCGATGTCGCAAAGGACAGCGCCGCGTTCGGGTGTGAAGGATTTATGGAAAGGAAGCGATAATGTATGAAGCACTCCAGCCGGCATGCCTTCGGGCGGAATCTGACGTGGTGGTTTTGGCGGTGAAAGTGTTGTGACAATCGGTGACGGTGGCGTGAAAGCAGTTTGTGGTTTTCCCCCGCGGAGCTTCGCCGCGTGATTGCGCCTCACGATGAAAGATTGATTATTTCAACACAAAAGCGCTTTAAGCGAGAGCCTTTTCCGGGTTGATTTGGTGGGCTTGGCAACCGTGAACGCTTTGTCAAACAAGGATAAAGACGTCAACATTGACGTACGAACTTAGTCTCCGCATATGCAAAAGCAAATATAATGTTGTATGAATTGATTGAAAAGAACAACGAGTTTGATTGATCATTGCTTTCAATGATGAGGGGTAAATATATTGAAAATGTTCGTATATGTTTGTATTTTAACATCAAAATGGCCATCATTTCTGGATAAGGTTTTGTGGATGTTGCGGTCTGGGTAAAACCGCATTCATGGAATCATGATCATCACATCAACACGATTTTATACCTTTAACCTCTTGGAGAGGGTAATTTAACACTAGAACTACCGCGATTTTGACGCTTGAAACTTTACCGCGATTTATGTTCAATATTAAAAAGAAAATTTTATTTTTCAACACATAAAAATAAAGGTAAAAGAGTAAATGAGGCCCCGGCCGCCATGTTTTCGATCGTGGCTACACCTCTTGTGGACGTTTAAACTGAATGTATGCAATTGGTGATACATTAATTCGTTAAATTCAACCTACGAGTATTTGAATCGTAGTGTGTACCGTTAATTTCGGCTACGCAATCAACCTAGGGGTGCGGTATGAGGGGGGCCCACGGGCCCCCCTTATTTCTCAAAACTATAACAAACTCTCTTTTTCAGTAGACCTAGCGCAGTCCGCTCGCTGCGCTCGCTGCGGGCGCGCCGCCGTTTCCAAATCATTTCTTCGGCTAAACTCATTGTTTCATGCTGTCCATCATGTGTGGTATAGTTTAATTACTAGTAACTTACAGTAACTTAACATGTAAAAGTATATTAACCCGCATTCAACCTCCACTGCGTGATTAGTTTAAACCGTTATGTTCTTTTCAGCGAACCGTTAGCGATCAAATATTTGAAAAGTATGCATGCGTCGCGCTTTGCATAGCTTCAGGCGCTTAATGTGAACCAGTAGGAAGAGGATAATCTAGCCCGGGGCCTCATTTACTCTTTTACCAAAATAAAGATTCCATTGGATGTGTGAATGTCATGCTTTAACATTTGGTAGAATTGTTCAACCTTTTAAAAATAAATGTGATTGAAAAAGTACCTGACCAGTCAAAATGACAGGTCCGGTAGTTCTAGTGTTAAATAGTAATCAAATTAAACGTCCACGCATGAAGTGCTAAACACAATGCATCGAAGTTAAACTATTCTTTAATTATCAGATTTAAGACACTTCGAAACCAATTTATATTTTTTTAAATGTAATCTAAAACCATTAAATTTAACGAACCATAAAAAGCACGCTCCGCTGATGATATTCTGAACAGACCCGGTAATCAGTTAGGTTGAATAGCTCTAATGGTGTGCATTATCGTCCGGTTTCTTTCATTCCAATCGAGCTCTTGACACGTGCTGTGGAATGTCCATTTTATCGTTGACCTTTGAAACGATTCTTTCTCAATGACTCACTACAAAGCTACGATATTTCTTAGTATTAGCAATTATCATAGCTTTCTTTTCTAGAAATATTCAAATGACCTTCGTACGAAGAGATAAGAAAATATTGAATTCTTGCAATCGTCTTTTTTGGCGTTGATTTAAAATAGAAACTAAAGCCACTCTACGGCAGCATTTTTATAGTTACGTATTTCAGTGCAATTTAACGTTTGAGAAGCTTTTTGCCAAACATTTCCTTGGTATGCTGGATGGTGAAATTTTTCAGCCCCATACCCCGAGTGAGGTATTTTTCATTTTCTCGTTTTCCTCTAATCATCCAACACGAAAGACGCGAGATAAAAACAATCAACGAAAGGTACATTCTTCTCTTACCTTGTACGGAAGGATACAGAAGAAAACATGATGAAACAAGGTGCCCTTTTTTGGCAATCACAGGATACAAACACAGGAGGAGTGGGTTGGAAAATACTGCGTGCCAGCGTGGGCAAATAATTTTAATCTTTCGCCCACCATTTTTTTCTTTTCTCGCGGAAAACGCATGAAGGTATGTGGAATGTTCACGGGAAAAGGTAAGCGTCGGGTTGAGTAGCCGCCCAATTCCACTTCAAACGCCCGACTTTCAGGGAAGGAAAAAGCGCATCGCGAATGCTTTAGGAAAAAGGGAAACGTGCAATACCGGTAGCGTTATGTACGTTTCCTTCGAGAAATGGAAAGAAATCTGAAGAATTTGAGGGGAAATGCTTAGCGCCCAGCAAACAGCTCGAACCGGCGAGAAGCAACAGGAAAGCGGTAAAAACGATTGTGGAAAAAATGTGAACCGATGGTACACGATTTGTTATTAGTTATTTGTTTTCAAAGAAAGATGAGTTCCCATCTAACGAGCAACCTATCTGACTTCCATCATCTTGAATCATTCAAATCGATTGCGAAGGGAAACGGAAGTGGAAAAAAAATACCAAGTGGAAAAATCGGCTATTGTCGGTCTCCGTTTTCTGCTTTCTTTGTACGCAAAGCGAAATGTACAAACTTTTGCAGGAAACCATGTCCTGTTCCACAATTCCGCTCATCAATTATCGACAATCGATTGGATTGATTTCCTGTCTACACATTTCCTTCCGGTTCGGGCATCAATTCTTCGTTACTTATCGATCGTGTTCTCATTGGCGCATTCATTTAGGGAAATTTTTTACAAAAAAAAAAAAACCTACGACAGGCACGAAAATTCAATTTCCATTAGCAATGCATTAAAACGTGCCCTCCCATGTTACGGCAATGACATTTTTGCGCCACGCTTCGGTGCCTCGCTTTGTGGTGCCATATTTGATACAATCGAGAGTTACTTGGTCCGAACTGCCGTTAAAGCCATTTGGGAAACGGTGAAGCGGGCGGATCAAATGGGCAGATTATGCGAATTATCTTCGGCGACCAAAGTGGCCAATAATGGCGTACGAGCTCATGGCGCCAATAATCGATTCGACTGAGGTTCGGAGAGTGTGAGACAGGGAGGATCACTGGTCCCATCCCATCAGGCATCGATCGGGCATAAATCACGATCCAATAGTTGGCGTTCGCGGACAAATCGGACCGACGTGATGGATTTTGGGGCGCGTGGCCATATGTTTCACACACACACATAGTTTGCCAAATGGCGTTGTGCCGAATGCAAATAAATAAATTATCCACCGGCACTGAATTAAACGTGTGGAATTAAACAAACGAGACTTTTATTGAACGACCCGATAAAAGGGCGCCGCCGAGCGCTTCTGGCGTGGTGCCGTTCTTTGTGGATATTTTATTGCCGTCGGGGTTTGATGGCCATTGATGGCGACCGGTGATGGGTGTATTGATAATTTATGAACCTCAACCCCCCCACCCTGCAGTGATGCTCGAGAATATGCACAGCGTCAATGTTTGGTAATTAACGTTTGCAAGTGACATCAAACCTCAGCCTCGCTGTACGGAATTTTGTTTCGGCATGAAGCCACATGTAAATTATTTATCACCAGGCTGCGAACCTATTTTGGGCGGAAAAAATGTGCATTCATTTTTCTCTTAGTAAAAATGTTCCCTCATTAAAAAGGAAGCTATTTTCAGCCGTAATCATATCATGTTTCTCTATTTTATACGTATGAATCAAAACTTTTCCATTGTGAGTAATTTCATAAAGAGAAAAGTGAAAATAAAAAAAATGTTTATTAATATTCGATATGCTAGGGAATCCTAGTATTTCAATCGAAACAAGCACAATTTTTGTTTTGTCGACCATTATCAGAAAAAGGATTGATGCTACGGGAAAACAATAATACCTTTATATTTTTGTATCCGCGCAGTGCTGATTGTGAACAACATAAAAGCATTATACATTTTATGGTAGCAAGTAAATGTTCATCAATGAGATTTTTGGGCACATTGTGTTTGCAGGATTATATTTACAGTTTAAGGTTTTTTCTCCCCAACCAGTTTATCACATTGTTACTTCGCAGAAAATCCATGCAGAGTGAACAAATGCAATCTTGTCAATAGCGCGACGCCGATTTGTCTGTTTTTAAATTGATTTTAAATTACATTATGCTGAACAGCACACGGTACAGATTTGTTTAAATCTTTCAACTTAGTTGTACTTGTTCTGATACATGTTGATTGCCAGGTATTAAGCTGATTATTATTCATTATTTCATAGTCGTGAATAGTTAGATCGTTGAAAACATGTACGTTCAGTTATCGTTTCTTTCGGTTACTATTATCATCAGCCAAAATAATCGGAGCTCGTATCAGTTCTCTTCATATATACAATCGTTTCATCAGAAAAAAATGTGCCTGGGGGTAGATTTATCTTTCGACTTAATTCGCTTAAAATGAAATGAAAAATCGCATCCAACAGAGAAAAACGATCAGCACATGTAAAACTGTCGGAACGATTCACTAGCAAAAGGCAGTGAGAACATAATCTAAGTGAGTTCTAAAGTAGATTAAACAATTGCAAATCCTTTCCGGACCATCAAATTTCGTTAGTCATATAAATCCCCCAACGTACGTAGCATTAAATGGAAACACTCGGGATTGAACCGGCTTTCTTTCTTTGGTCGCTGTGGCGTTCCGCCGCATAGTCAGTGGTAAACACTTTTCCCTCACAGATGCTCATTATAAAGCAATATTGGTGATAATACCATTACAGCGATGCGCACCGAATGTGTCACATACAAAATTCCAATCCTTTAGCTCGGTGCCATTCGGTTGGTGGTTTTTATGCGGCCTTTTCCGCCGGGGAACACCATCTGGGGCTTGGGAGGCCGGCACATTTGTGTGCACAGCCGGGAACGCAATAATTAAATTATTTACCAACCAACGAACGCGGGTCGTTCTGTTCTACCAACCGGCCCGTGCGTGTGTGTGTGTGTGTTTGGTTCATTTTAGGGCCGGTCATAAAAGTAGCTCGTATGGACTAATGTTGCAGCATCGGTCGCTGCATCCCGCAAGGCGGCCGGTATCCAGTGTTGATCTGGATTAAAAGCTGGCACTGCTCATTTACACGTAATTTATGCAGCAGCGTTGTAATTGTCGCCAGCAGCAGCCACAGCATTAGCATCCGGTGGTTCGATGGAGGTCGGTCGCACTTTTTTGCCGATCGCATAGAACGCGTAATTAAGCGATGTGCTCGAGTGTGCTAAACTGCAGAATAGGCAACCCTCTTTGGTGGACTGATTTCTAATTTTAATTGAAAATAATAATGTCGCATTTTCATAATACCACGGGCACACAAAGCGGATCGGTTTGGTGGAAACTATGGGAACACAAGAAAAATCGGGAGAAAATGTGAGTACCCGAGAGTGCTGCTAGAGTGAACATTATCTTCCCTATTCAATTTTAGATCCTTTCCGTTCTGTAATCTGCAAAGAGTTTATCAACATTTCTATCCCTTTCACAAATCAGCACTTTCTATGCAGAACCATCTGTCAGCCGTCAACGAAGTACCAGGAAATAGAATCCGATACCAACCACGCGTGCCTCGATCGCATTCTAATCACGTCACGGAGGTAATAGTAGTCGCATCATACTTTTGCAGCGAGTGATGTAAAGCGAACGCAAAGAAGTTATTCTTGAACGGTGTTTCTTGTTGTCGGTCGAAGAAAATCGATTGCTTCAACCGGCACCTCGTTTAGCGCGTATCGTCCCACATCCATTTGCATGTACTTCACGTGAGGACCAACCCACCATCCATCTGCAACTAATCTTCCGTTATGCAACGACGCCGCTCCGGTGCGAAAAATCGAAGACGAACATGCGAAACTACTCCGGACATTTCACACACGTCTTCGGGCAAACGCCATGTTCGTGTGCCATGTGACGGTGCTCCATCGCTGAATAACGAAGTACCGAAACGGAAGACGGAATGCAAATGGCTCATTTTTACCAACCCCGAACGAACGAACGGAACAGGAACTGTACACCTGTGTTTATGTATCGTCCGCGGTAGAGAACGGACAAAGAACGTGGTTCACGCATGTGCCAAAGCACGTGACGGAATCGCGATGGAGTTCTTGAAGCCGTCAAGGTACAGACGGGTGCTCCGATTACCTCCGTCCAGACGAACTGGGTAAGTGATTGAGGTAAACAAAAGAGTGAAGAAAAAGGAGTCATAACAATCAGGGAGGAATCTGGCGCAAGGTGACGACGTGCTGCTCCCAATTTGATTTTCAATTTACTTCCGTCTTATCTGTTCGGCATCGAACGTGCTTGATGGGGCCTTGTGGCCTGCGTTGTTCGAGTTCGTGTAAGAAATGTAACGCAATGTACGTATGATTAAAGTAATTCGATGAATGTTTTTTTCTTCCTGCTGTATACAATATTATCTGATATTATTGTAGGTGGAAAACGATTCGAGCTGTTTCAACAGTCCGGAAGGTCGAATGAACAAAGCCACTCCTAACACGCGATTGCGTCGAGTAGAAAAATATTTTTTCCACCCTTCACTCTTTTATACAACACATATCAGACGGAACGAGAAGTGAACCCCATCCTTTGGGAAATTAAATAGTTGTAATTAAAAGCAAACCACCCGTCATACCACTTTAACCTTACTTTTGCGCATTGGAGCTGGCTCATCACCGGACGAATTCGTCACCGCGGAAGTAAGAAGATGGCCCTAAGTCGAAGGTAAACAATGATTTACTCAAAACCTTCTTTTCTGTCCACAGCCCGGCAGGCTTTCCCCCCGTCGGAGGAAACTTTGAGAACGACAACTTTCAAGCCCCAAGTGGACGAGTGGCGATGCTTTTATCTGCAAGAGCGATGCTCAAGCAGAAGAGCGAATTCTTCCTTTTGTTGCCCGCGGACAACGGTCGGGAGGGTTGAGACGTGGTAAGAAGGAGGGAAGTTAAGTCCACCTTCTTCCAACGCTGACCACCCGCAGCGTTATGGGACAGGAGTCTTTGGCAAAAGCGCCTCAAAAGAATGAACACGCATAAGGTTGACTCCGTCGCAATGCTTATGGCTCTCGGATATTTGCCAAGTCAACTTCAGAGGGCGGAATACCGCCCGCATAAGAGCTGGAAGCTATTTTTCCCCGGCCCACTCGTGAGAGGGGGGAAGGGCACCGGTGCAAACGACCAGTTTGAAATTCACCGGAATGCTTCCGCTTCCGGAGCGGGGCGAAAGTAAAGTAGACTGGCAAAAAGCGAAGGGAAACACTCGTGCTAGAAGGCTTTCCCGATGCAGCCTGACGATCGTAGGTCCGGCCTGACGTTGGCCAACTGCCCGCAAATCCTTCGGCACGGGGTTGCACTTGCGGCCAGCCAACACATCATCGCTCTCCCGGCCCCAAGGCGGGGCTCCTGTGCAGCTCCCCCAACATGCCCCCGGTGTGTGTTTCCTAAGCCGCTTGTAATCGTTAAGTTGATTCGCCCTGCACACGATGGCATTTGTTTGAGGTTGCAACAACCTCCATGGCCATGTGCCTTCGCAGGTAAACAGCTCGCATTCTTACGACACGTGTCGTGTCGTAGGCGTTCCTTCGGCTGTGATTGTCGTCGTGTCGTGGCTGTGGGATTTTGTGGTCTCGAAAATGTGTGTTCCACTGGAACTTTTCGAGCACGAAGAATGTTGAGGTGCTTTCCCAGCAGCACCCCCTGCGTGCGATAGTTTTTGTGCTAATCCTACTGCCGAATGTGGTTTTTGTGGGTATCTCGGTTAACCTCGCCGTCGTTTGTTTGATGTTCAGCTTTTTGAACCACCCTCCTTTGAACCGCCCAAAATCTGTTCGGAAACTCTTCACAATCTCTTCTCAATTAGAAAGATCCAACACGAGCGGGCTTTATCCTTGGTGCTTTGATTTCCTTCCGGAAATATCCCAGCATGACCGCAAATATGTTTAATTAAATGAACAACTCAAGCAAACATTTATTGTTGGAAAGTGTCCCGATGAGACGCACGTTTTAATCAAACTTCAACTCATTATAATCACGCTGGAACGTGGCGGGAAAAGTGAAAGGTATACATTTCAAACCCGTAAAACAAACCTCAGAAGAGCTAATGGTATAAATCAGATGAATACGGCATGAATAGATTGTACATGTCCACGGAAGCACCCCCTGATAACGGTCAAGGTCTCGCGCCAGACCGCGGTGGCATTTGTCTGCTTCTCATTTCTCTATCAAGCAAACCAACTTGCCACGCTGCGACGATCTATCACGCGGTTCACGAACGGAATGGGGCGCACAAGAAAGCGCGCTTGATAAATAACGTCCGACGTCCCGGTCTTGGCGAGCTTGTTTATATCATTTTGATTCAATTTAGCGTTATCCAAATGTGATGTGTTTAGCTTGCCTTCCGTTTGGGGGAAGCAAAAGAGGGTCGAGGAAGATGATCTGGCGTATTCGAAGTGCCGAGCCGACGGGTGAAGGAATGATGCAATTCTCCAAGCTCCCGTCGGTTGTGCAGTTCAACATATTTATCATAAAAGGAAGATTGTTTTTCGTAATGAATTAGCTTTGTTTGACATAATGACCCGGACATAAATGACAATCAAGATGTTGCATCTTCAAACTGTTCACGTTTGCTTTAAAAAAATAGACAAATTTTCATCGGTGATATGAAAAAAGTTAACCAAGCGAATTGAATGAAGTAAATTTTACTATAAAGTTAGATCTTTTAAGTACTTTCAAAAAATATTTCGACTGCCAGTAAAGTGGCCTTACGGTCCTTTGAATAAACTTTAGCCATAGCCCACAAAACAAATCGTGTAACGATGTTTTTCAGTTGTTGTGAGGCATTCATGACCAAATGCTACTCCGTTTGGACTTCTAAAATGTTAGAATAGGTCCTACCTTTAGGAGTAGTAAATTTTTGTTTGATTGGTTGTAGTTGAGAGGCATCAGAACGGTTAGCAGTGTGGGGTATTTCAATTATATTTGACCCGTTCAACTGCTCCCATTCTCTCTGTCTGTCTTGACAAAAAGCACAGCGACTTTATGCATAGCCTCTGCGCTGATTATCAGGCACGAAATGGCCTGCTATAGGAGTTAAGGGACCTCAAAATATGTGAAATATATTGTAACAAGCTTCAAAATCAATATAAGGTACCAGGGATTTTTACCACTTGTCACCGTCTGGCTCAAAATAATCTTTGGTCTCACGGTCCGAGGTAAAGTTAGATTTCAAACACACAATCAAGCGTAGATGGTTTAATGTTTTAGCCACGGTGGATTCAATTTAAAAGATACAGTTGTTTTAAATTTAAAAGAGATGCTATTCTTTATACTGCTTTTAACAGAAAGTTGCTAGAGTTTTCCGTTTATGCATGAGAAGTCGTTGAAATTTGCCAATTTTTGTAATGAAAATGTTAGAACTAACTTTCAATTTTAGTTTTCGCGCTCTTGAATTTCTAGTTGGTGTTAATGAAATAATGTTATAATATGCGTTAAAATAGTTTGATTGGGAAAAGGTACATGTAAAACAAATTTGAAATCGGAAATGGTTCAAATGGTTCAACCACGTGCAGCGCTCAAAATCGCAAGCAACGATTCTATCTCCCCGACAGCTGCAACGTCCTGTCCGCATATGAACACATTTCGGCCAGTTTAGCGTCCCTCCCCTCGTTACTGGCACCTTCACCCGTCCTTCGACCGAAAACGCGTATCACATAAATCTTCCATCAATTTACCTTCCCCCCCTAAAGTGGAGCTCTTTGTGGTTCAGTGTAGTGGCTGCGTATTACTTAGTTGCCGATCGAATTGGACCCCGCAAGTCACGAGCTCTCGAGTGTCGGGTGGCGCACAACACACTTTGTGTCACAGCGCATAAGTTCTCTGCCGTCCGAAACTCCCGGAAGCATGCCGGTTCGACCGAGTGTGGGATGCTCGGTGCTGGAAAGCACGCGAGCATAAAACATGCAACATGTTCGAGCATTCGAGCAGGGTCATAAAGCTCGTGTTCGTTCGCGTATTGCGTGCAGAAGTGGCTCGCGAGTTACCCCTTTTGGGCGTTTCACCGATCGTGCGCTATCAATCGACCAATAATTTATTAATTGGCGCAAAGCAGCGTATGATTGGATCAATTTGTAATATCCGCTCAGCACTGGCCAAAGCTCTCCCTTAAGAGTAGCAGTCGGGTAGGCGAGAATGGAACCCGACGGGGTGGAAGGGATCACATCAACAAGTTAATTAAAACTTGTCCTACGATCTCGGTTCGTGTGCGGTTCCATTCATCATCTACACACGTCGGTTTTGCGGTGTGCAGTTGCAGTTGCATTCCCTCCACTCGGGCCGGTGCCGTTTGGCGTGTCGTGTCGTGTGTCCGGGGGCCTGGCATTCGAGCCGGTGTCCGGTGGGAGATAATCTGATTTATGGCCCGGTACAACGGAAGCCTGCAGTTATAAGTGCACCTGCTGGGCTGGAAAAGCCACCGGGTGTTCGCCGGCGTAACATGCACATGCCAAGACGATGCCGCAGCGTCTCGGGAACAATCTCAAGAAAACTGGTGAAGGGCACGGGTTTCGTTTTTGGTTGCCGATTCCGTTGTTGACGGTAGCGCATTTATTATCTCCATTATTAGGCGTAACATATCGTGCTTAATTTTTGCAAATTACCGGGACACATTGGATCACAAATAAAATTGAGAGTAAATATTTGTTTTATTCGGTAAACCTTCATGTTGAATTAAAAATTAGAAAACTCATATGACAGTTTACCATCTTTCAGTATTTTTTTCAAACATGAGCTAAAGAACAATTCCTTCCTTTTCCCCTTGAGGAAAGTGTCTCAAATGATGTCCAAAAGCAATCCCACATCCAATTGCATCACGTTATGATTCGTTTAGCTTTATGGCACGAAAACGTTCGCTTGGGTGGCATCATTGGCATGCCAGTCGGTCGGTTCGCTGCAATCAATTCAGATCATCAACGCAAGTTGTCCGGGCGGAGGGTCGGCCTCCTAGCCTGCTAACAAGTGCCCGCCGTCTTGGGTGTGTGTCCAGAGTTCTATTAAATTTACCACTCGAGCGGCGCACGAGTGGCTGAGTAGAGTGAGTTGCTTTAACACGCGGTTCAATCGACCGGACGGTCGGGAAACTGTGCTCGCGCAATTGAGATTTGTTGCCATCGGCCAGACGACGCAAGAAACGGAAGGCGGAATTTAGAAGAAAACATACGATAAGAAACTTTGTAAATCTCCAACTACGAGCCAACAAGTGCGAGTGGCAGTTTCATTTCGAAAACGAAATAAACTTCTGTTGATGCCACCGGGGGGGTCTATGGCCTGAAATCGGTAATAAAGTATTGGAAAACAACCTCGGGGCCCGGTTTTTCCATAAATTAAGAAACGGGACACAGTTCAGCCGGACGTAGGACACGTCATGCCTCCAGCATTCCATGGGCATTCGGGCATAATTTGACTGCTCATCTTTTATGGGCTCGATGGGCTTTTGACTACGACGAACCAAGGAAACTGTGCCGGCCCGGAAAATCATTAATAATTCATCTGTCATAGCTGCGAAGCAAGGAGCAGACGGGACGATGCAAACTGCCCCAAAAAGTCCGAAAAGGAAGCAAACTCAATAAATCTGTTGACATCTTTTGCCTTTCGCCGGAATTCATATTCCACTGGCGGTGGTTGGACTACGTTCAGGATTGCCGCTCTGGATTTGACCACTCCACAAGTACAGAATGTCTCTGTCCCGGCTGGAATGGGACGAATTCAGAGCTGCTTCTATTTTTGGCTTTATTTAAATAGAGTGCAGTTAGACAGCCCATCGCAAATCGTGAGGCAGGGAGTAAATATTTTTCCTTTTTCGATCTCATTCTCTACAAAAAAGCCAAAGTTCATTTGATGTAATTTCCACATCGGCTGAATACCAGATGCGCATCTAATGAAAATGTGAGAGGGAGGCAGATGATTTTGCAACGGCCAATTGGAAAAGATATGTACCGTTGTGCAATTGTAAGTAATACAGTACATGGAGACACGAGAATTACTCGACCAACTGAATTGAAAACAAAGTATAGAAAATAATCTAACACTGAACCCAATTTCTGCTTCGACCAGTTTGACCATTCTCCCGATCGATGACTCGGGAAGCTGTTTTCCCGCGATGCAGCATAAACAAACAGTCCAAACAAACCGTTTATACTACCAAACCGATCGCAAAAGTGTGGGTGTTAATTGGGCATTAGCTCGCCACATTTCGCTTCCTCCGTTGCCATGCATAACGTTTTTAAACAAATTGAAGCACTTGATTTGAGGTAAATATTTGATCAAATTTTTCCCTCTTCTCCTCTGCGTTATGACGTAAAATCACATTTCGCAAGATATGAACGGGTTGGAGAACAACAAAAGCTAAATGTTTGAAATCAAGTTCAAACCACCACTTGACCGCAGGGCCCAACCCACCCGCTCCGCAAGGGTGAACAACATTTAATCGACGACGGTTTCCGAAAGACGATTTTCCTTTAATCTTGCTCCATTAATCAGATTCCACGTTTCGATTCACAGCAAGCAAACACGCTGCCCATTTATCGACAGGGAACGGATGGTCGTACTTATCGTTCGATGCGCGATCGGAAAGGGTTGATTGAGAAAGTTTTCCCTGGCTAATTGATTGAGTTTTCCTTTGAGGAGGAAACCCCGTCCAAGAGCACCGAGGGCGTGCCCTCGTCGCCACGTTCGGCCAATGTTTAGATTGTTCATTTGCACGATCCGCCGCATAACTTTGCATCGATTGAGATTGAATTTGTTTGGGGGGTGGGTTAGGAGGAACGAACCCACCCTGGCCGTGGCTCATCCCCAGTCGGAAGGCGAAGGATGATGAAACTTTCCGGTCATGATCGAACTGGTGGAAAGTTGCGCTCGCCTTCGATTTTATTGCCCCCCTCCCGTTCGGGCCAATATCGACAGTGTAAACTTGATAAATTGCTTTTGTGAAATGCGAACAGATTGCGGACCCAATTTGCATTTTATTCTTGTCCACAATGTTTGCGCTTTCGGTGAGCGAAGATGTGTTTGGTTCGAATTGGGAAAAGAACGGTGCATCCAATTTACATAGACGATTAACTGATGCAATGTGTTTTCCAAGCTTTCCGTAGACATACTCATGTTTACACAAACTCAAAAAAGGAGTGTTGATATTCATTAAAATTTTCTCAAGCAATCGATGCGTCGCACTTTTAAACCGAAGCTTTTATTCTAATGAATTTATTGTTCAAATTAGAAAATGGAATAAAACCCAGAAAATTGCAAAGAGTGGCACATTGAACTGTTACAAAGTTTTGGAAAATGCATTAATTGAACTCAAAAACAAATTCATTTCCAAGAGGGTGGTCAAAGTTTTCCACTTTCCAGTAAATGAATGCATCATTTGGCTTTCACCTTTGACAGCTCGATTCGGTGCAAAGGATCGCTTCACCTTTGTTCCCCAGTTCGTAACTTGTTCGGCCATGCTTTGGCACGTTGAACGATGCAGTTCATTTGCGACACAATTTCCGGAGCAACACATCCGTACAAAACACTGGGAAATACCGCAAAAAAGGGCCGCCGCTACCAAACTGGCAGGTTGAAGTTTAATGGTACGAAAACTTGTTACGATAGTTGTTACCGGAACCGGCGGCCACAGCCTTCGGCTGATGAGGGGATGGCATCACCCACCGAGGTGATGAAGATGCGGAAATTTGGTTCATATTCAAGCCCGTGCTTTGCCGAAGGTGCAAGCAGAAAGTTTCCATTGAAGAGGACTTAGACCAAAAGTCTTCCCGGAGGGCTCACGAAGGGTTTTCCTTCGTGGTGCAGCATCGGTCTTTTAGCTTCCAGAAAACAAATTGGTGCCGTCTTTACGCCTTTGATATTTGAGGACCTCTTTCGCTTCGAGATGACTGTACTTTGCACCACGATGGAAGGAAGCGTCGTGCAATGTTTGGCCAATATATCAAGTTGTGCGGATGGTGCAGGAAATAAGTTTCTTCTCAACCATATGGACTCTAAGCACGAAACTTCGAACCACTTACTAAACTGTATTATTTTATAATTAAATCTACATATACTCCGAAGTAAACTCTTATCCATTTAATTGGTGCAATGTGGTGAACGAAGGGAAACATTGCCGGAAAAAGGTTTCGTTACTTCATGTGTTGGCTCTTTTGTTGGTCCTTAAAAGCCTTCCAAGATCAAGAGAAAACGCCTTGCCACACATGAATTGCAACAAAGTAGTAGGATAAAAGGTTTATCCTGCCAGATTGTCCCCGAGAGATTCAACTTTTTCTCTACCATTACAGGGTACGGTTGGTTCTATGTTCTCTCCCAACTTGTTCCCCATTTTTTCCCTGCTAACAATCTTTCCTAATTGCGCATTCTCGAGCGTTTACGCAGAAAAAAAAGGCGACCTTAGGGTAATATAAAACACAACGCCACAAAGAACCCAATTTTACATAACAACCTTGCCAACCGACCTATTCCTTGCGAAAGAACCAACAGTGCAAACGAACTGATAGAACGTATCGTGTCGAACGAACATGAAATCCACTTAGGGCGGCACAGGGACAAGCGGGAAACGGTGTGCTTTTCTTGGCCGCAGCACTTAGCAGCATGCCGTGTGACACTTACTTCACGCTCGAGCGAAACGCAACGACCGCACCGGAAAGGACATCGAGAGAACATCAGCTGGTGACGACGAAAGGCGCCGACAAGAATCGGGCGAAGATGGATGAGCTTCCCATTAAATTAGGGATTACGTTCGAAATGACCATCGTGCAAGGGGGAGGGGTTTAGTGTGGGTCCGGGACACGGGCAAGCAATGGACAGATGACACACATTTAACGCCACTGTCATCCGCTGCCACTGTTGTTGTTGTTGCTGGCCTCGAACTCTATTCCCGAAGGTTGGCACTGGAATTACTTGCCCCTTGGTGAGCCACTCGCGGTGAGAGTGAGATAATTTGTGACACATTGCAGCTCATCAGCTTCCGGACTGGATGAACGCTGGACGGAGCCGAGCCCGAAAACGAAGGACGAAAAACTCTATCGGATCATTAATCTTAGTCCAATCGTCCCCGGCGGGAGGGACGGGATTACTCGTTCGGTCCATTTCGGTGGAGGCTTTTGCGGCTTTCGTGGGATCCCGTCGGTGCACCGGGGGAGGTCGAGTGTCTGGCACTTGGGAACGAGCCTTTTTTTTATGTACCGCTTCGTTCACTTCATTCACTCATCGAAGGACCCCACTCGCACTCCATCATCAAGCGGTGTCACTTTCAGTCGCTTTTTATCTCCACCGGGCTCGCGAGAGGTCCTCAGCCAATTAGTTAATTTGCGACATGAAGCCCGCTTTCCCGGTGGCGTAGGGGAAGGTGGATGGAGGCTACGCGACGAAGCGAGATAATCCCAGCACGCCGAAAGTGGACATAATCGACCGGCAAGCCCGGTTCGGTGGTTGACTGGATCCAGCTTGGGGCCGTCTGGAAATTGATGATTAATACTGGTGAGCGACCAGGACCAGCGCACAAGCAAAACGCATAAAGCTGCATAAAAGCGCGATAAAACGAATTCAGATAAAAATATCCTAAAGGCACCCTTTCCTCGCCGGATAATGGATATTTCATAACCGAAGTGAGTTCTGATCAACGGGAATTAAATTGACCAGCGGAGTGGGGGTTTCCGGGCGTTCGATGACGACCCACCGGGAAGCAATTGATGCAAATGCATTGCAACGTGATACCGCGAGCCGTCCGCTTTGTCTACCAATTATCCGTTATTAATCCGCAAACGATCGGCAACAAGTACCAGCTCGACGCCCGGATGACGACGGCGTTTACGATCGATCGCCTCGACGGGCGGCAAAGGTCTCACGTCATTGTCGATGGTGTCGATATTGGTCGGTTTTACGATGCCGTCATTAAACCACAACGTTCGGAAATCATGTCTCGGTATCGATCGGAAAAGAAACCGAGCTCATCTCACCGTTGTCGGTGATTGCAAATGAGCCATATGGTACGAACACGCGCAAAATGGTGGAAGGAGTTCAAAAAAAGTGTATCATTAGAGCTGACCTTCCTGGTCCCGGACGCTCCCACATTAGCCCTTCATTATACGCCATGGGAAGGGTGAAAATTCTAGCTGCGCACCCTCAACCACCAGGGATGTTGTTTGCCCACAGCTTCACCTTTTAACCCTTGCGAAACCTTTTTTACCGCCGAGTGTCTTATCTTCCGCCTTTGTTTACCATTCTCATCGATACACACACACACACGCCAGAACACACAGCCCCCCACCAGAAATGGTCGCGTTTATGGGGAGCGAAATCATCGTTTTCCCACTTTCTCGGGTCTCGTAGTGGCGCGTTAACGCCTAACCTACAATTTGCATACGCAATACCGTGAGTCTTTACGCCGGGGCAGCATCTCCCGGGTAACCGGAAACTATCGCTTTCAGAACTTACTGTTTGCTCTTACCGGGTGGGGGTGCTAATGCTGCCGCCATCTAAGAAACCCGTCCCTGCAAAAGGGGGTGCGCAAATACTAGCCGGAGTGTGCGCCACAAGCTGGGCCGGAAGAGCTAGCTACAACTGCTTTGGAAGTGGAGAGATCCCGAGTTACAGGAGCGGAAAAGCAAACAGTTTTATGGCACGGTCGGAGTACGATGCACGAAGCAGTTATTTTTAGGGTCCCCGGACTTACACCGGGGTACATGATTTAAGACCGCACCAGGGGGGAGGAGGATGAACTGCTTCAAAGCGCCCGTGTGGGAGTTTTAATATTTGACCCGCGTGCAACGACGTGTTTATGTGTACGTGCCAGAAATTTATCTGTTTAGTTTTTGTGATCCACCAGACCATACTAATATGCACCGATATGATAACAATGTTAACTTGCGCTGTACCGGTTCTTAAACTTTACACAGCCGGAATCACGGGAGTTGCAAGCGGCTCCGGAATATAGGGTGAGCTCCGGGCAAGGAGAACAAACCTCCACCAGGTGCGGGATGTGGGCAACTCTCGGTGGGTGGTTTCCATTTTCATTATCCACTTGTGAATTTCGAGCGCGACGATGCTGATGGAGCACTGCTCGGGCCGTGGAGGAACTCGAGAAAATATTTATGGCCTCTCTTCGGGGGGAAGTTTGTTATTAATGTTAAACATGTTGCTCCGTACCCATCACCTGTCAAAAACCAAAACCGGAGCTGTTTTGCGGAATATCGCAGGTGCTTGTTTCCGTGTTGAATTAAGTGATGTTTTCCCATACGTTCGCTGTTGATGAATCCGCATCCGGGCAGATTTGTAATGGTAATGGCTCACTCAGCCGAATGAATGCGGTTGGATGAAATTAATTTTCTTAGCTACACAGATGCTCACTTTCCATTTGACACTCAATTCCAAATTTTCAGCGAACAAACATTAACGAAGCATCAGCATCAGCAAATTGTTCCAATTTTATATATACTGACCTATTCCGAGATCCGAACGTTCGTGATTTACGTTCGTCATGGGATATTTGGTATTACCAAATTCGAACTCGAATTTTATTAAGGTGTAAAGTATATTAAGGTGTTCACCTTAATGTTCTTAGTAAACCATTTCGACAGTTTGATTTGATTGTTATTATTACTTTTAGAGCGATGGTAAGTACGTGCGTGCCATCTACGCACATTACAAGGGGGGTAGTATCATTTTACATACATTTTATCACGAAACTCTAGTAATAACAAGCTATTTTTTCACAATTAACGTCCCAATCTGTAATGACCATTTTATTTTGTCAGCTGCCGAACAGCTTTGACCTTGTCGACTCCAATCTCGATTCGAGACGAACGCTCGCGTTCGAGACAGTTTTCAAACGACTCTCATAATAGGTTTGATATATTTTAGTAAAATAAGGTAAAGAGTAAAGCAAGCTAAAAAAAATATCAAATTATGGTTGTAAATAATACTAACACACATTTTCAAAACTACATTTTTCTCGGTACGAACATCCAATAAAGTATCTTTGTACAAAGTTTTGTGCCGCTTTTGTGGACTGTAAACTGACTTTTTTATTTTTGAGCTTCATCTCTAAATTGTTTTAATTGTTTTACACACACCATAAGCCCTTCGCATCGGCTAAAAAAAATATCGATACCCTCTGAATTTGACAACCAAGCGAGAGGAAAAAAAGAAAGGATGAATTTTTAATTAGATTTCGCAGGCCCACAGCATCGCGTTTCCTCGGCAGGACAAAAAGCTGGCTGGTTTGAAAATTAATTATGCTTCGCTTTTTGACGGAACCAACGAAACGAGAACTAGCGAAAGCGTGTCAATAAAAACGTTCCAATTATGGGTATTACTTGGCCGATCGTGCCGATCCACTGTTCGTTGTAAACGAATCGCCGTGGGTCGTTAGCCACTAATTGCAAAACGACAACTGGACACTCTCGAACAAAACTGTGATTCACACCTGGCCACCGCTGTCAGTCGTCAGTGCCAGACGAATCCACTTCTACTGTCTCAATTACCGGTTTGTGTCGAGGGTAAAAAATACTGTTTAAAGTCCATTCGAAAACTGGACGACCGGAACACGAAAATTCGTATTGTATGGAAAAAGCTGTGCGAGGAAAGATCGACAAACAACAGAGAAATATAGAAAACTGCACCGATCGGTTTTTGTCTATATAGACCACAACAAAATGATGATACCAATTCCATTTCATCCTAACGGATGCCTTTACGTTGCTTTATACCTCCCGAAACCAACCGGAAATTGACTTTCGATGTCGATGGCTACCATCCGCAATGAATGCCTAGTGTGAATGAAAATAGATCCGAATTGTGAACCTGTCACCGCACAGCACAAAGATGAAATGACATGATATCATGCGAACCATAAATCCAGCCTAAGAGACTCAAAGTTCACGCGCATCGCATGGTGGGAAAATAACTGTCAAACCATCCATTCGCGGAGGAAACGGTCCGAATTACGACCCACATGGGCCGGAGACAAATCCACGACCGTCGGGTGAAGTAAACACATTAATTCGCGGCGGACTTTCTCCGTTTAATGCATTTCGTCGACCGATGGCACACATTAGCAGACGCCAGTGTCAGTGCCCATCAAAATAAACACGCCGTATCGTTCTGCGTTGTTTGTGAGGTCGTCATGGCGTAGAGAATAATTTCGATATCTAACCACGGATCGGACGCACGCTTTTGGCACAACTTGTATCATCGAGTCGTGTGTTGCGGTAATATGTCTATGGGGCATAAATTAAACACGTCCGGCAATCGATCGTACAGTTTACGGCACGAACCAACCTTGTATGATAAATTCTGAGATCAACTTCGACAATTGATTACAATGTAAGGCCCTTGACGATGCCAGTGTGACGACATCACGGGACAAAATAAACTGTACATCTTGAAATGGATGTCTATTTTTCGCGAAATTTCGGGTCACCGTTTTTTGTATCCATTTATTGACATAGTAATTGAAGTAAGCGGAAACAAAATTGTGATATATTTACCCTGAAAACAATGGGTCGATTCTTTCTTCACAAAACCACTCAGAAAGTAATGGAAAGTATTCAGAAGATTCAAGCATATCTCTTAAAAAATGTGTAATCAATTTTGGCCACCCGTTTTCCGACATGCTGTATCATCATACCGCTTCCGAGCGGCATTCGACGTGCTCGATGAGAGTCCATTTTTTCCTTCACAGCATCGCATTTCGCCGGCCCGAAAGTGCATCATCGAGAGAACATTGATTGAAACAACCTCATCGAACAAAAGCTGTCCGTTTCGAATAGAATAACAAAACGTAAAAAGGTACGTGAGCGCATCACATACAAAAAACCCCCTGAAATGCATTAGGGAATGAAAAATGTGTACACCGATAGAACAACACTTCGAGACAGCATCGTCTTTTCCCGGTCGGAGAACTCATAAGCCGCACTCAACGATACCGCAAAGTGGATCCCAAAACGTTCAATAAAGAACGGTTATCATGATGGTTTGATTTCAAGGGAATTTGTGGTCCAACGGTCGCCACCGCGGTGCTGCACAATTTTCCCAGCTAATGCATGTCTGATTGCGTCCGCTTTCAAACCACTGGCCTCTTGTTTTGCCCATTTGTTGCGTGGCGAAATAGTGCACATGAATCATTTAGCAGTTGGCAGAGCTACAGAAGAACAAAGCGGTACAACACGAGTGCTCAACAATTTGCTACTTTCGCGGAGAAGCTCATTTTCCTTTCCACGTCACTTATTTATCATTATTTGCATCTTTGAAAACCCTTTCAAAAATGCGGGCAACTACCCTTTTCTTGGATGCTTTGAAACCCCGTTTTTGTTCAGGTCCACCACAATCACATAATTTGTCTTCCTTTAGAAGCGTTTGCTCCATCATGCGGAATTTTGGAGTAGACAAAAACGGATCGTTTCTGGGCAGGGTTTCATCAGCTCTAATAAGGTTTTTCACAAAAGTGTACCAAGTGTAGCTTATAATTATGGTTTCATTTATCATTCCATTCCATTCGATTCTGGGCACGTCCGATGCATTTGACGAGGGAATCTCGGAAGGAATCGGAGGTAGGAGATAGGTTGTATCATTTACAGCTCAATTATTTCATTGCCTTTCTTCGCCCGGCACTTTAGAGTCTTCGGATGGTGGCATAAGCAGCCGTTTGTGATTTTTTGCTCCCCCAAACGGTGGCTACTCTAGTGAAACCCGGTATAAAAACTAATTGGACTGAAATTACACGGAATCGCAAACGAGGGAAACGTAATCTGGGCTGCATAATTTAAAGCCGGTTCCACCGGGTGGCATGTACTAAATTATGTTTTTTTTGTGTGTTTGTGTGCTCTCATTTTTCCGGAGCGTCCCGGTTAACTGGTGATGTATCGTGCCACCAACATCCATTTGGGTTTTAGGTCTTTTTTTTTTGTCGGACGGACGCACTTGAATTTCCGTCGACCAGAACCGACCGGGCCTCCGGAGAGTAGTGTGTGTGGGAGCAATCTTCCGAAAAGCCGTGAAAACAAACAGAAACTCAACACGGTCGAGTTGCGTTTGGGAAGTTCAGCCAGCCCGGGTCGAGACGCAGACACTCGAAAAAATAAAAACCCCTCGCCGTCCCGATTACCCAGCTCGGTTGGTACGGGGCGGAACAATTTAGGCCACGTCCACGTGAACCACCAGGCTGCTCCATTTCGGGAAAATCTGCTCACTTCAACCGGAGCTGCTGGTCGGCCTCGACTCACCTGGTCGGGACGTTTTGTTGTGTTCCTTTCCCTCATTTTTTTCCACACACCCAGCAGAGGTTTAGCGATGATAAGCTTTCTATTTATTTTTTCCACCCATACTAAGCTGTACGATCTGCGCTGTTCTGCGTGCTTCGGGGCTCTAAGGTCTGCTTAACGCGGTTGTCGTGGCCGGAAGCTGCCCGTCAGCAAAGTACTCGGCCGGATGGTTGCGATTAGGATGGCAGCGTCCCCTTGGTACGTTATAATTAAAAAGGGTCTCCTATCTTATTTGCATGATTTTTTCCTAAAGGTCTCTCTAAGCCACAGTTGTTGCAATCCGGGCGTAACAATATCCTTAATAGAAGCTCCAGCAAAGGGCGACTTACGAATACCTCGAATGAGGGTACTATTTAAATACTTGCCAAAAAAAGCATCCCACGACATACGGCAATAAAACACTCAAGAATTTATTTAAAGTTCAAAATATTTCTCCTTCAAATCGTTGAGCAATAATATTTAGATTGAAAAAAATACATCGTTTATTTTCTTGAGCTATAATAGGAACTGAGCTATTTAAAATATTCATTTTCTTTAACTAAATTATTATTAATTCTTATGGCTGAGTGATTTCTAATATGAAAAGGTATTTAAATGACAAATATGAAAAGGTATTTAAATAAAAAACAAATTCGATATTTTTCTCCAGCAATAAAACAAAACCGAGCATATTTATTTGTAATGAAATAGTTCCTTTTCGCCACGTTGCCTCAACTTGATTTATCGCTTTCGAAAGGACTCAACTTCACTCTGTGTACTCAATAATAATATCAGGAACTACGAGAATGGAAATATCTACTTCCGGCTGTAACTCACAGTCTCCGCTCATTTAGGTTAAAATACTAGGAAAATATAAAATAAACGTGAAACGAGGCGATCGAAACGCTGGCAAATTGCAACAATTTATGGAGTAAAATGTTGCATTCCAGCGTACTTCCATTGCAACAAAGATGCATTAGAGTGGGACGTGCAAAAGAAATTCATTTAAATTGCTGGGTTTTCTCTATTCTCACCTGCTTTTCTTTTTCATTATCAACTCTACAACCACCCACGACCGTCGAACTGGTACTTCCGGGGAATCTAAGCTTATGCATCGCTATTTGGAGTTCATTCTTTGCCCTTTTTGTCGGACGCAAACGTTCGTGGTGCTACGTGAAGACAGTTCTTTCCGTTGCCCTTTTGTGCGGAGCTGAAGCAGAGCCAATTTCCCGATCCCATGCCTCCGGTAGTGGTGTGCGCATCGAACTGGATCTTGTCCGCCCTAAAGCCCTACCGTTGTAAGAGGGATAATGGGAAATGGTTTCCACCTGGGAGGGGCGAAGCGTTGGATAAATCGTACGCTTTTCCTGAAGCGGAAAAGGTTCTTCCGTTCATTACTACGTTTTACATGGACCAATCCAGTGAAACCCAAACTCCCGGTTCTGGTGATGTTCATTGTGGTATCTAGGTTCGATTCGATAGTTTTATTGGAAAAACCAAGCAAACCATATGCTACTGGGAGAAATCTAATTAACACCCGTTCCAAGTGTGCCTTTCTGTGACATCGTATTGTGTGTGCTGTTCGTTTTTACTCCGGGACATGGTTTCGCATCCGTGATTGAGTATTTGTGCTGGAGCCGTGAGCAAGGTTCCGAATGCTTGCCACCGAAGAACATTCAACAAAACTGATAGTGTTGTAGTTTATTTGTCGCTCTTCCTCGAAAGCAGATAAAAAAGTACAATATCCCTTTGTCATTTGTTGGCCAATGTGCTCGGAAAACTATGGTGAACTCACAGCCCCCTCCGGGCGCAGTGCGAATCGAGTCCTTCGTTTTGATAACAGTCGGCAACTTTATTAACGCCTGCTGCGACACTAATCGAAAGCGGAAGATAATTTTCGCCAAATAGCGCAAATAAAACCGGCGCGAAAAACAAGCGAACGACTGCGTCTAGACATTGGCGTTTACGAAGCGAAACTGTTGGGAAATCGTCCTCGCCATCGGTGGCGCTGGGGTAGTTCCCTTTTCTGGTATGTTTGTCATTTCTTTTTGTTTTTCAATACCCATCCAGTCCCGTGCCGATCGCAATCGCTTTCATTTCTCGCTTCCAGCCACTTCACACCCTTTTTTATGAGCGCCCGGTTATATTCAATGGAACATATTTTCCACGACATTATTGCCTCCGGCGATCAATAGCGCACATTGGGATGGGAAACTGTCGGTGAAAAAGTGGTACTTGAAGGGAGCCTGATACGATCGCTTTTCGATTGGCATTTGATGTGGAGGGAGAAAGCGTTTTAACGGAAACCACTTGTTTGACGGTGCCGGAAGTTATGATACTGGATTTTAAATGTTTCGACCAAAAACTAGATAGAGATCTTTTATTGCACTCGGTGCTAAAACAATTCGATTAGTGTCCAAAACGATACAATAGTCTTGCTAAAATATAAAAGTGTTGAACACATGGAAAGAACAACCATTTTGGACAGATGCATATCAAAAAGTAACAACCTTAACCGCTTTTCCATGCCATGGATCCCTTGAGCCATTAGAAACAACTCAATCCCATTATCCTGACTGAAGCTTTCGAATGCAATCCATTTACTGCTTTTTCCATCACTCTCGTAGTCTCAGTAGCAGGTTTCTCGACGAACCAATGCAATCAACGGCACATGCAACCCTGAGTAGGTCAAGTAAGAGAAACAGCAAACATGGCAAAAGGATCGTAGAGGCACAGCATTTAATGTTGCATGCCTTAAGGGAATAACAAACAACCAAACACTATGCAATGCGGAACGGGCGGGCGTTACGTACCAGTTTCACTACAATATCAGATATCGAGGATATCGAGGACGCAAAGCAACAAGCGGAACGTTGACACATTTACACAGGAAGGCCACAAAGACTAGGATGCAGCTGTTGAAAATGCAGTGAAAATGAGGATCATCAGGCAGTGCTTTGATGGGGGACAATTGTTCCGTTCGACGTTCCCTAGCAACCGAGAGTTTTTCCACCACTCGAGGTGTATTTTTTTTTTCAAAACAAACACCATCAAACGACGGATATTTGCAGCTAAGCTGGCAGTTGGTATGGAATACAGAACCCAACGACAACGGCGGTAGGATGGAGAGAGCGGAAATAAAAAATGTAAGCTTTATTTTCCGCTTGGCGTTGTGTTTTCCAACTGATTGTTTTCCACCACTTGTGCCACATATGTGACGACGCATCTGCTCGGCAGGAGTGTTCACATCAACGGCGCATCGTCCCCGAACCGGGCATGATTCAACACGGAGGCACCATACGGTGTGCGTCGTAAAATAAATGTTTGCTTTTCCTTTCCATTGGAAAATCGTCGCGCGCCCGCTGTTTGTACGCAAACGGAAGCAACAGTGAAACCGGGCAGAACGACGAGATCATTACAATCAGCTTCATAAGCCCTCCACAAATGATCATTCACTCGTTCGCTCGCAGTGCGCTGTCTCGCTGTATGATGTAGCCATAAATATAAAGGGAACATATCCTTCTTCGTTGGTCAACAAGAACATCAAGTCCTCATAAATAGATGATAACGAAGGTTACGTGCATGAGACGGGACACGGGACCGACGGGACAAAGAGATCGATCACTCTCGGTGGCGGATGAACATATTTACGGCGCAGCTTGACGATGTTGCACGATAGCTTAGCACACCAACATGTTTATCCTTTCGCCGAACTTTTTTCCACTCGGAAGCTTTTCCACCATTGCCATCCGTTCTAGCGTTCTTGAACGGAACATCTTTTCTCGAGCAGCATAAGAAGCATCATCAATGATTCACTTTTATTTGCCTCATAATTTCTTCTCGCCTCTTTCGGTGTGTGTACGTACAACCGTCACTTTGCAAAGCAGTTTGCTGGAAGCTTTATTTATGTTTCTACGCTCCAAATGGATGGTGAGTTTTATTTTCATGTTATGAAAAATTGTTGAAAAGATGGATGCACTTTGCCTCGCCCTTGCTCGTTTCTTGTGAGGACAACGAAGGCAGTGTGTATGAAAAAGGATAAATAAACTTTACAACTTCTTCAGATGTTTTCCCTTCTTCTGCGAGCTTTTCTAACATTGCTCGTTGACCTTGATCTTTAGGAAAGCATTTGTTCGAAAGCTATCTACCATACAGAATGGTGTTTTAGTGTTTCTTTTTTACTTCAAATCAAACGTGGCACGTAGCAGCACCTTTTACGTGCACTTTCCATTTTCGACAGTTACTTTATGTAACATGTTGTTCCGAACAGCGAGTGGCGAGTGTTAATAAATCATTCTCGTGTTTTCTCATTGTTTTTCATTTTTTTACAATTTTCTTTTTTCATTTTCCTCGCCACCAGGGACGAGTTGCCGGGAGATAAGCAAAAGCTATCGGGAAGCAAACATAATTAAATTCCGTTCAACTTTTCACACGTTGCGGACATTGATAAATTATGAAGCAATAATTCCAAATACGAAACTTCGTCTCTGGTACGCTTGCTGTAGTTCGACTTTTTCACACTTTACTTTGTGTGAAAACGAAGGCTGCGGTAAAAATAATTTGTTTCATGTTCGAGTGGGGAAAAAGTGCTACTCAAAAGTACCTCATGAACAGACAGTGGATAGAAACTTACAAAGTATTGATCTACACCCAGGCTATCTTACCAATGAAGTTGCCTTCGTGTGATTTTTTTTTTCACGAGTAAAAGGTTCTTGAATTCGGAGACTCGGTTTTTTTGTTCAATCCATCCGAAGGTTGCTATTAGATCGATGTTTCATCTGCTCAGAAACCACAAAGTAAAAGAAGCTAATAATGAGCTTGTCACAAAGTTTTTGGATTAATTAGCTCGCGTAGGAGGGGTGAGCTTTTCGGAGGGCAACCTCAAACAAGCCATTTCATTTAGCCTTAATGGATGGGCTTTGCGTTTTCCAGGGATCCACTTATTTGAACAAACGGAGGTGTTGAAATGAAACTCATAAAAGGCTTCTATGTTTCTAACACACATCAGTTGAATATCATTCATTGAAACTTTTCATTTCAATAAGCAAATGTTGGAGTTTCAGAAGCTATTCATATACAAGAGCCACATTTGAACACTTCGGAGAACAGTATCTACAACCCTTCTGTTATGTTATGTTAAATATCAACCGCTCCTTCAACAGATTTATGGGGGAGAAAGTTGAATAAAAACACTTCTATTAAGCAATTCAAATGCCACGGAAGTAGCAAAAGCTTGCCGGCAGAAGTAAAGCCTCAAAATACTACCATCATTATTTGCCCATAACAAACACATTGTTCAGCAATAATAATAATAACAAACAAACTCAAGGCCTCGGGTTTTTGCAGGAGGAGAATAAAAAGTTCCCGACTGCCTAAAACCCCACCATCATTTAATGTTGGCCACTTTTTCTTCGCACGTTCGAAAGGCTACTAAACCCTTTTGCGACCGGGACTGAAAATGATCACCCGCTAGTCTTACCCGTGGAGTCGTTTCACTCCAGTCGAGACCTCTTCATTTGATTCCGGAGTGCCCTTTTACCGAGGCTTCCCAGCTTATGGGGGAGCTTACGGTCCCTTTAACGCCGCGCAGCCGACAAACACCGAAGGTTTTAGATCCATCTCGAGTAGGGTAAGGGAAAATTAAAGGAAAGTTGAAAATCCAGCCTGAATGATTCCGTCGTCCTTCGGGTCGTCCCGGGCTTGGTCTGGGTAAATGCTCAATTTAATCCTATTGCCTTCTTTTCGCCTTCCCACTTTTGTCTTATCCCGCCCCCCTCATGGAGGCCACATTTAGACGTGTCGGTTGATACTCATACGCCTGCTCGGAGGTGTCGTGCCCGGGTTCGGATGGCGTTGCCGTGTGAAGGTTTTCACGTTCGCCAACGCAAGGTCTTACGGCACGAAAGGACGAAGAGTAATTTCGATTTAAACATCAATACTGACACGAAGACCGATTAAACCGACGGATTGTAAGCTGAAGGTTGCGTGGAGGTTGGTACGCGCAAAAAACAAAAGTGCAGACATTGAGCTGGCGGGAAAACAATTTGACGACCTCCAACCTTTCAGGACATGGTGTGGAGCATTCTTATCACACTGGACGACCGGTTGGCAACGGTTTGGCATTCCAAGCCAAGCAAGAACGCTTCACGAGGACAGCTACAATGTTAAAACAAGAGAGGGCTCCTGCCATTACTGAGAAGTAAATTCTTGGAGCCGCTTCAACTGTAGTGCTCTTCAAACAGAGGAGAAAATAAAAAAAAACCATCGTACATAGGGTAGCTAAGGGAAAAGCAAAGAGGAAACCCGGGGCCAAAACATGGTGTCCGGCACGGAAAGCAACAGAGGCAAATAGAACCGAGAGTGGTACGTGGCCCTTTTACTAAACGGTTCGCCGCCTGCAAAGGTCGTGCGTCGAGGCTAAGCAACATCCTTGAGTACGCAAATACAGTGTAGCTTCAGTGAAACAAACAATTTCTACTACATTTAAAGCAAGGTATCCGGATTTGAAGTCCTTCGTGGATGATCTTGAGAAGAGCTCGGGGAGCACGAGAGATGCTGGAAGTAATCCAACGCACGTGCTCAACAGGGAAGCGTTACGCACTGGATCGTATCTATCAACATTGCGAATAGTACGGAGAGGGATTAAAAGTATCGAATTTCTACAAGATCCCATTAAAACTGAGTAACGATTCAAGTTCCCAACCATTCGAACTCTGACATCTGGTCTGAACACTATCATCGTTCAACATTGGAATAAATCGGAATTTATTAACCCCATACACGCGGTGTTTAGAAATTCTAAACTGATCCCCCGGTACCATCTGTTGCCAGCGAGCCAACCATCGTCAGTCAGTCACCCTAACGTGCGCAACATGCATCGTCAATGTGGCGAATTTTTGATTCCAACCAATCCCCCTCCATCGCAGAAATCTTGGGAACAGCTTTTCGCGATGAAATGTTCGCCACACCAACATAAACTAATCGGACGTGCCACGTGGCACGACCAGGGTGAAAGCTTTCGTATACCGGTTCGCGTTCGTACGTTGCCGTTTCCCATAGACGGCTTAGTAACTTGTAACCATCAGCTTGGGATTCTGGGAGCGCTGGGAAATATAACCGCCGCAGAGGACAAGGAACCAGCATTGATTTTGGGTTATGGGGATCACTGTTAGAGGGTGGGTGGTCGGTTACAGAACTCATAAAACAAACATCACAGCGAGGTGCCGGGCGACATCCTCGTGGTATATTCCCTCCCCACAGGTCAGCAGAAGTAATGGAATATTTAAAGCCGATAAAAATGCGAAAAGTAAAGCTGAAGATTTGTTCGATTTTGTCCGAGGGCTTTTCATGCCAAGATTCTATTGATCGGTTCTAGAGGTCGGGGCTAGAGTTAGCCAACGAGGCGAATAATTTCGAACTTAGGGTGACTACTAATAATTTTCCCCATAAGGCCTTACCCTGAACAAAGATAAGCTTCAGCGCGTACTTGTGCGAGAGTCACCTTTTGCTGTAAATAAATTTGAGCCCTGGGACTAGCGAACCCACGACAACCGATGACCCGTGTCGAACGGTCAAATTTACAACCCATGGGTTTCCGTCCCCACACTTCCCTCGAGAGAACCCCGAACGCAATTACATCGAACGAGTCTCAACGCTCGACTTCCCCTTTGGAAATGGTCAAGTAAACAAATTTATCGATTCCCGGCATCCGGCTGCGAGATTCATTGGGTCCTTTTTCCGCTTCGAACGGTGTTCGGCAGCCAGGGACAGGTAAATGGCGGCCAAATTCCTTCTCCCAAAACGGTGCTCCTGGAGAACAGTGTTTCCGGGCGAATTATCACTGCACGCAAATTACATAAATCCTCTGCCCTCTGGGGGCCGATGCACGGGAAAACATGCTTTTGTGAGGCGAAGTTTTACGACCCCGGGTGGAGTAGGGTTGAGAACGAGCACGGGAACTACTTATAAACACGCGTGCGTATGTGATCGCGCTATGGGGGGGATGAAAGCATTATGATTTTCCAAGAGTCATTTGGAACACGTTTTCCCCTCGTCGTTCGTCGATATCCGTTTGGAAAATTTCATGCTACGTGATGGGATAGCAGCACTCCGAATGTCCCTTCATGGGTTGTCACCCACACGCTTTTACAAGGCAATGGAAGCAAATCCTAAACATCGTTACCCTTAATGGTAAATATGACGCACGGAGTCGCCGGTTTGTTTTTTCGATCTGTAAACGGAACGGTCCAATCGAGCTCGTTCCCATTGTATGGTCACTTTGGGTCCTTCGGCACCATCGGCACCACTCCATCGAACGCCATTCGCATGTGGTCGAGTACGTGGCTAATGGTCGCCTGGATGGGGGGGAAATGGAAAACTCACCCCAGAAATCCGATGGTGGAGCGTGATTAGATCAGGTGCGTCGGATAACCGTGGAAGCGATTTGGATTTTGTTCACGTGGCACGTGGAGTGTTGGCCGCCTTACCATCGTGATGGTGAGTGTGATTTGAACATATGGTGTCGGTAAGGATAAGCGTCGATTTGCTTCGTGCATTACACTTTGAACTTGAGCATTAGGAATTAGGATGATTTGGAGTGGGATATAGAATTCATACAAAAAATCAAAAGTTAAGAGCCAACGAACAGGTCATCTTTTACCAACAAACAAAATGGTTGTGTTCAGAATGGTGATCTTCGAATGACAAACATTTTTTCAACAAACTTTAAATTTTTGTTCAGCTTGAGCGTGAGTAATATCGTCTTTGGTTCCATCACCTTGGAAAATAGACATTAATCTATCTTTGTTTCCACGGGACGACTGACCCAAAACATCATCCCAAGCACGAATCAACAAATTGCGAATGCAGAACCATGCACCACACACGTCCTTCAATCTTGTATCCCCCAATTCGTCCCTTGAGTGAGGACGATAACAATGTTTCAATCGTGCGTATCACGATTCGCTTCAGCTGCCAGCCGAACCGAACAACGCGCGCGAGGACATTGGCCAGCGTGGATAAAAATATCGTTTACGTTCACCCACAGTTCCTTCCAACAAACGAACGGTGCATTTGATCTGAATCAATCGTAATTTATTGGAGCGTAAAACATTCCCTCGGAAAAGAAATGCGCTCGGATCCGCGTCGAATGATGCCGTGAAACCGTGAGTAACATTACGATCATGATCCCCATCCGCTGCATCGATGGAGCGAGTGTAAGCTCGGGTTGAGTCTTAGAAGAAGGATAACGCGAACAAGGGCTGGCCAGCTCCAAAAAGGATACACGAAGGTTCCGGGAAACAATTGAGCCAAATCCGAACACACCGTTTCTTGGCGTCGAGAAAACATCCTCTTACACACACACACACAGTGAATCCCTCAAACCTCCATTCCGGTGCACCGAACCGGTACAATGCGCCGCAAAACGAATTGTAAATCTCATCCGACAGCATCGTTCAACTGTGAACGGCTGTGATCTGTTGTTCGGAGGGAAAGAAAATACCCAGAAGGTCGCTCATAACCTCGTTTCGGTATCCTTCTCGCTGGAGTCGAAACAAATGTTTCCCCACGCCGCGTTGCCGTCTCGCGTTGACGGAGATGGAAGACAAATTCCGCGGAAAAGACACACTTTTTCAACCTTCCTACAACGATTGAAAAACATTGTTGCGGATTCAATGTCTAGTGCTATGGTAATTTCTTTTCTTACTTTCATTTTACTCCTTTTGCTTGCGAGGAAAACAACATTTTTAACGCATTTCTTGAGGCATATTAAACCAGAGGAATTTCCTTTTTGCGGTGAGAGTAGATATTCACATTATTTGTCTTGAATAAAACACGACAAAAGTGAGTTCTCCACGAGATCATTGAGAAGTTGTAATTTTCCAAGAAATTCGCATGTGACGCCATGCCATGTAAACCTGTCTCCTCTGAGGCTGAGGAGTATCTACTTTCATGGAGGCATACGAAACAGAAAATCACCCCGAAAATGTTGGGTCAACAGCTTTACCAGCTCCCAACATCCACCAGCTTGCCAACAATGTTTGCTCGGGCGGCAGGGTTTGTCGAAGGATCGGATTTGTTTTATTTTTCAACACACCCCATCCCGCCAGGTTACGGTTCGAACCCCAAAACCGGTAACACACGTGGCACGCGCTCGGAGCATTGATTGGGTCGCCGGAAATCTGGTTCCTTCCGATTCACCCACTTCTACCCAAATGGGGGGAGGAAATCAGGACCAGGTGCTAATGCGAAAGGAAAACCTCTCGGGCTGTGTTTTGTTTGCTCTCCTGATTACATCCTTTTTCCGCGAAGGAAAGGTGAACGATATCTTTCGGAACCGTAGGCCCATCACACCGAGGGCTCGGGAGGGGAGGTTCTAAATTAGTTGAAGTGTGAAATTGGGTTAGCGCGACCATGTTGCCGCAGTGATGAGCAATCAATGTGAAAGTTTCGAGCCCTAAAGCGATTCCTTATTTGGTCTCGTATTAAATCATGTTCTTGACGGGTTGCTGCTTTTAAATGCACTTGAAAACACGTCCTTCGAACCGAATAAATTTACAATTACAATGAAGCAACAACACACATGAATCATCTTGTTTATTGTTTCTACTTCCCTCGCCAGTAATTTGCATGTCACAAAGTTAATTTGCTACGGATTACTCCGAAACCTCAATGTAGTGGACAGAATGAACCTAACTTTTAGTTAGGTTTATGGCAGTTACACCTCATAACTTCCAAGTTAAACTATTTCCTAGATCCGGTAGCAAATGTTCCATCCCCCGCCCCAAACCACAAATCTTACCCTCTTCGACATGGGACCAATCAAAACCATTCGATAAACTTGACCTACGAACCCGAGCAGACGAGACCTGATTGAACCGGCCAGTTGTTGTTTGCGGGGCAAAGTAACCTTTTTCGGAAAACTTTGAGCTTTTCCCTCTCCCCGTTGGTGTATGTGTGTATCATCTTCCCTGTCGCCGAAAGGATGACATTGGAATAGATTGAGTTTAGAAAGTTACACCATCCGTGCCGCCCCGAAGCACGGAGGACATCTCGCCGACACTTTCGTTCCCCCGTGACATGCAAGTGTATGTGCGAGTGTGTGTTTACTCACGTATCGTGTAATGGATACGAGAATCAAGTAAACTTCGGTGATGTATGCAAACGTCCCACTGGAGCATTACTTTCATCCGAACGCGCGCTCCCAAACAAGTTCTTTTTTTTTATTCGCGGAGTTCCATCTTATTTTTTACACGTACCTTATCTATGTTTACAGCCCCGGAAAAGTTTCGCGTTCACACTTTCTACGGGCAGCAATTTTTCCATCCATGACATGCTTTGAAATATGTTTTCAATTATAGACTCTGGCAGAAGTTGCTCTTCGCCGTGCGAGAGGGAGTTGCTCGTGTTTTTGTGTGTTTATTTTTCATTTTTCCACGGGTCACGGCGCTATAATTTCCCGAAACGATGGCAACAGCGCGAACGCAAGTTCGACGTGTACACAGTTTCAGGTGATATCGTGCACAGAAAGCAACTGTATACGGCAAAGTAAACCGTATTGCGTTAAAATGTGTAGAAAAGTAATAGAATTTACCCAATTCAAATTTGAAAATCATAAAAACTGTTCATAAAATATCAAAGGTTCATTGAAAAAGCACAATTTTGTTTCCAAAAAAATGTTACCTCAAAAGAACCAACGAACCATAATCTGCTAATGTTGAAGTGACCTCATTATAAGGGCGTTTATGAGGTATAATGTTAACATTTCCGGCAGCCAACCTGTCATTACGCTGATCAAAAGACCCTAACATAGGAGGGCATTGAAGGAGGCGCTTGGAGGAGGAACTCAAACAGGTTAATTTTATTACGATTATTAGCCGTACTTGGGAGCGTCGGATAATGAAAAGAGAAGATGATAGATATAATTTTCAATTATCACGTTATGTACGCTAGGGTGATTTATGATACGAACATTGTGCCAACCACAGGCTCGTAAAAATATATTTTCCAAGCGGATGTTTTAGCGCTAAATCTTACTGCCACACAACTGAGAAGGTCGCCGAAATAATCAAACCAGCTCAGAAAAAACACCATTCGTCATCGAGCACCAGTTTGATCCAGTGTTTATCCGTTCGACTGCCACAACGCCGCAAACAACAACCAACCGAAGCCGAGGACGTGCGCCGATGACTTTTTAGCTTCACCAAACACAAGACAACCGAACGCCAACTCCTTCGAGCAGCAGCTGCCAGCATTCACAAGGCACTTAATCAAGATCCACCAATTTGCGCCCACCGATCTTCGCATGGGGAGAAGAAAAATAACAACAGTAAACACCGTTGGTTGGTTTTGCCGTGCCGTTTCTACGACGTTATTTTGTGTTTTGCGTTCGAAACAGAGGCGGGCGGAGCGGGGCCAAGAAAACGGGCGACACCAAAATCAACAGAAACGACCCATTCATTCGCCAATCCGTCAACCATCGCTCATCGGTGGGGACGATAATAACATCATTCAAGGACCGCCGACTCGTTCCGTAAAGGATGGAAAGGTCCACCGTTAGGGCCAAAAATATTCCCACTGGACGGTGGGTGGGCGGGGAGTGTGATACAATAAAACAGAAAACAGACCACCAAACTGTCAACACATTCATCGGAAGGAAGCAATTTCACAGATCGTAGCAGAAATGCTTGTGACCGTGTGTCAACCGGGGGGTGAACGAAACAACTGGTGACTACAGAAAAGCCCAGATTATCCTGTTAAGGAGACTCCTTTTTTCGTGTTATTCATCCCCGGCGCGGGGGGGAAAAAAAGGGATGGGACCGGATTTGGTGATTAAGATCGGACTGTGCCTCACAAACAAGCTAAAAGTCGTTTCCGTCCGTTGGCTTGAATGGGCAGTGGATTTGAATAGTACACGGCTGGGGTTCACCACAAATCCGGTGTCACCGGAAAAATCCCGCTCGGGAAAGCTAAAAATATGCTCTTAACAATAACTCGCCGGTATTTCTAACCGGTACGCCACAGTACGGCTTAAACCAACCTTCTGTTACATGTGTGTATATTTCAGCGGAAAACGTAAATAAAGAAACGCTTTCCACTGTCCCATTTTAAATCCTCACTTTAAAGCTAAAGGAAATCTGACCGAAGTTGAAGAGGATTATATCCAACCCCGGGAAAAGGACAACACCCTGATCAACAATCGGTGCTACATGGCCAACTTCGCAACCACCTGTTGTCACTCCTTTGCAAAAGGGAGTGGAAAAAACGAACCAGGTCGCGTTGGGTTGTTCATCGTGATTTTAGTGAGCTTTTGAAATCACCGCCCGTTTGGAAGGCGCATGGAAATGTATCACTCCTACTTGGGTATCAGCGCGTGGAATCTCTGTTTTCGCCCGCCTCGTAACAACACTGGTAGGTTGAACTTTTTTGTTCCTGCAAAATCATTTTCCTTCGTGAGGTAGAAGAATATAAAATGGAAATGAGAAAAGTGAATGATGTACGGCGGAAAATGGAAGCTGACACGCCACACCGGCGCGCAGTGGGTCTAGATTTGCGTGGTGGTATAAAAGAAAAGCGCTCGCCACTGCTGGCGGTGGAAAATGGAGAAGTGAAGTCAAAAATCCGTCCACCAACAGAGCGCCCTGACAAGCGAGCAGATAAAAGTCAACTCCGATGGAAGCGATGCTTAACGTGTGCCTCGCACGCACTTCGTCGTCTCGAGTCGAGGAAATGGAAATGTGTGACGCCCGATGTGTATGTGGGACGCCGGCCAGTGGGGGTGAGTGGGTTGTAGGAAAAATAGCACACGATAAAGGATTCCCGGGGCATGCATCGGATACAACAAACGATGGCAGCCTGTTGAGTTTCTTTCTTTCTCCGCCTCGCCTCCGGCCCACATCCGGCCGGGGATTAAATGTTTAGAAAAAAGGCTGTCCCAGACGCGATGGTATTTATATTCCCCGCAGCGAATGCCCGAATGCCATCGGTGTTGGCCCCTTTTTTCCATCCTCGACTCCTTTGGTGCTGTTCTTGCGAAGGTCGCCGTTTTGCTCTTCAAGGCTCACGTGAATGTTTGCGATGTGATTGTGTGGATACGCATCGGAGCGGAAGCTCCACCGAACCAAAGTCTCGCCGCTCACGAGCCCAAGCCAAAACCATGGAATGAAGTCCTGACACGACATTCCGACCGCAGCCTAGATCTTCATTCGACGGCACGGCATGCGTCTGAGGCAATTCTTTTTCGAGAAAATGGCGCCCACCGGGTAGGGCACAACCAGGCAAACAAAAATAAATTTCGCCGGCATGCCGTTTTCTTGGCGGAATTCGCGCCATCAAAGCCGCAACAAACGGTTGGTAGGTGCAGAAAAAAAAGGGAAATAACGTCCGGAACACGCGGAGTCGTCTGCAAATTGACTTTCCTTCTGCAGGACGCACAACCACACAGCGGATGGCAGTGAAGCGAATAATTTTAATTTCCAGAACTCACCGGCGACAATGGCGGTATCCGGCGTGTGGCAAGCATTTGGTTCGGGAAAACGGTTGCAGTCTGCCCTTGTTTTTTGTGTATTGGGAAAGGCATAGAAGGGTTTTTTTCCATTTTCCCTCCGAAGGAAATGACTACGGCACCGACCTTTCAATTGGAGACACGATTGGGTAAATGAAAAACCACTTCACGAAACACCAAAGGAAAGCTCGATAGGAGAAAATATCACAACCACCACACATTTTCCTCAACATGAATAGAAAAACGACGAGAATTGTCAAGAAAACACCACTTCCGTTCCCGTTGACACTCTCGGCTGCAGCGACAATCTGACGGGGATCAGCTTTTTTTCGTTTTCCCCACGGGGACGACACTTCCGGCTCAAAATATGCTCCACCTTTTTCCGGGGAAAAATGGGCCGCGCTCTTGCCGAGCCCAGTCGAAGGATCGAAAGAAAAACTTTATTATCTGTGAATAGCCTTTTAGCCAGCCAGCCTGCCATTGTTGGCATATTTTCCGTCGGGCGAGCCTCCAGCAGAATCCGGCGACACTCTTATGCTATCCCATGGAAAGTGCGGCATTTTTTTCCTCTGACTTTCCTTTTGCAAAGAAAAGAGAACGAAGTCTAACCGAAAGAAAAACCACAAAATGGAAGGGAAAAGATGCAAATGGTGGAAATACCTGCTAAGTGCTTACGGTTCAATTCGGTTCAATGACCGGTGTGGGCAAGTAAAATGTGCTTTTGTAGTGTGTTGGAAGGAAAAAAAGGATGTCACAATAGTACACCCACAAACACACACACAGTTTGTCGATATCTGCTCGATCAGTTAATGGACCTGGAAGCGGCTTAAAGGATCGGCACAAAGCGACATTTCACGCGATTGAATTATTCATGACCCAACAATTTGGAAACGGTTATTTTCTAAACGCCTCGTTCTGCGCCGTCCGACGCCTTGGAGTAAAGGTGCACGGTTGGAAAATCTGTTTTGATTATCTCCGTAAGGTGATGTAAAATTATGCAAATGTTATGCATCGTTGAAATTGTCAACATGATTCCGTGCGGATAATCAAACGGTAATCACCGTAAAATGTGTAATCATCATTTCCGCTTCCTTTTCTTTCTCATTCAAAAATCAATTTCCGATAAAAGCGCCTAACAAGAAGTCCGGTTTAATTCATATTTCACCCAAAATTATCTCTAAGCAAATTCTTTTTCCCAAATTAAAGCACACCCTTAAAGGCATTTGGAAAAAAGGTTTTCGTTGTATTAATTTTTACGACCTTACGAGTTCATTCTTTAGGATTTCTCGTTGATCCTCTAAGTGGATGGCGTCGTACATGGAATGCCTTTCACTTTTCGCCCAACAGCTCGGGTGACACAATTCGGGAAAAGATGATCTCCGGAGCCGTTGCGTGAAAGTTGTCATGTCGGACATTATTGTGCTCGTTGGCGTCTAACGGTCATAAACCCGCTCGAAACCCCCCACACCCCCTACAGGTGCGCTGAAACCTACCTGTCAGGATTTTCCCCGTTTCGGCAGCAGTAGCATTCGGGATTTTCGGTGAGAAAATTCACACTTTTGTGTGAGTAAGAAAATGAACAACGCAGTTTTACTTCTGTTTTTTGTAATGTTCGTTCGTTCGTCAGTCGGTTTTCCCGGTCGGTGCGTTTCTTCGCGGCACGAAACGTCAATTTGCTGTCATGTTAGCAAATAGCAAATGGTTTTGCGGACGCCGGGAGACTTTGGCGCGTGCGATGGTTGGAATAAAGTTTTCCCCTGTCCTCTGGCGGCATTTTCCCGGGGACCTGCAGCAACGGCACGCGCTGTGTCGGAATTTGTGGACGATGCGTTTCAGGTGGTCGGCTGCCTGCCAAAGTGAATATGGACATCGCCTCCGGAGCAGGTTATCGACAGCCGCCATTTAGTTAAATTGATTTTGATTATGATGATCGAATAAACTGGCCAATGTACAAATGTACAGAAAACAGGGAAAAGCCAATTGGGCACATTCTATTGACTTTTGATTTATTTTAAGAAAAGATTTTATATTTTTTCCCAAATCGGCTAAATATCTTTTCGGCAGCACAAAATGAAGGGAATATTATTTCAAAATATAATAATTTATCAGTTATTTTTCAAAGCTATTTCTGATATGTTTTTGGGCGACTCGAGGAAATAAAATAATTTGAACGGTTCTATTCCATTTTTATATTAGACCCAGTGTTGTCAAATACTTATTCCAATTTTTAACAAATTCATCGATAGGAAATCAGTTACTTCCATGACAAAAACGGCTTAACTCAAAACAACAAGTACTTCGAAAGCTAATGCTTCTTTGCGACCACCTGAGGAACAACCGGGTTTGCTTCAATATTGTCCACAGCAGCTGAGGTTCTACAGCGAAAGTTGGTAGTCCAGCATGAATTATGCAACATTCTTTCACCCCCAGCCGGTTTCGATCGGCAAAATCATTCCGGGCGAAAGCGGCGCAAGTGGCCAAATATACTTAACACCGCAGCTGGGAAAACTACCTCCCCAAGGCTAACCCTGTCGGCACGGATGGCATGAATGGCCGGCCAGCAACTACCACGGGCCGGAAAACGACCGGATAAAAGGAAAACAACCTCAACCAATTTTCCCGCCCGAAAAGAACAAATTGGGCACCCCAGCGGGGATGGGGAGGACGTTCGCAGTTTGCCAATGGATCGTTCGAAGATCGACAGCACGAGAATCCAACCCGACAAAATGAACGGACGAACGAGAGCAAACCCGTAGCTACCTTGTTTTCCGAACCCCGGGCCGCTTGATGAAATTTAGATTACAAGATTACGGTAAGATCCGATTACTCGGCAAACGGCGTACCGAAACACCCTCAAAATGGTGATGGATTAACGAACTTAGCGGCAACAACATGCGCCACCGAACGCGGGAACCGAACGGGAAGATTGCCGGCGAATACCCCGGTTGGCGCCCGGATCGAAGGGGTCCCGGGTGGGAAAAGTCCTCGACAGCACACAACACAACGCCATGTGGCTTGGATCCTTTAGCTGTCTTCGAGTCGAGGAGCAACGTCGAGGCAAGCAGAGTTTGGAGTGTTTTTGTGTGGTTGAAATGACTCGGGACTTCGTTGGTTCATTTCCCTCGGGAAAACTCAAGACCGAAGCCCACGTTTCATCGCCCTCACACACCAGTTTTCCAAACGCAAACAACACGGAAGTAACGGAATGTGAGGGGGAAATGTTCATTGAGAAAGGACTGAGAAGCATTTTTCAACCACTCCGTTGTAAGCGGAAGTTTTTTATTCCGGAAGGAAACCAATCGATTGCGTCGTTACAGCGTTTCGGGGGGACATTAAGTGATTTTAACCGTGGTTTGTTCCGGTGTTTGTCGTTATACACCTACTTTCCGTCCATTATTCATACTTGAATGGCATTACTTGGAATCTCACAGAAATTGCTTAAATGGATAAAATTAGAAATTAATGGAGCTGAAAGAGCTGAACACTGAAAATGGTTTCGGTTGAAGTGCTTTTTTATCTTCCCAGATGCATTCCTTTTACGGAGGCAATTTTTATTCCTGATTAATTCTATTGAGTTTCATTTTCGTTCGAGTTTTTCATTCTCGCCATGAATTAGATATTCACGGCACGCAGGGCTTTGGCCGCAGAAAACCAGCAAAGAAACGGCCCGACATGGCGTAATAAAATTGCTCCTATCTTGATAAGAAACTTCCAGCATCCAACCTATAACCATGCTTCCTAAACAAAGTACGGGAAACCAATAAACAAATTTCGTCACACAAGGCACATTTTGATTGATTTCCTTCGATTGTGTCATTCTCCTGGTGCTATCGAAAAGTTTGGCTAGAGCGTCCCGGCCGGGCGTTGCAAATGAATCCCTTTTGGCGCCCGGTCAACCTTCAAGTTGGATGCCCTTTCGGGTTGAAGGTACGAGAAAACTAATAAATTCGATTTTTCCTCACTCCGGTTTTCTTACGCAACTTTGCGAATGATGGAATGTAATTTGCTCGCGATGGTCGGGCAATTTGTGCCAGCTTGGAGTGTGATTAGATTAGATGTTTGTACTTTGGAAAAGGGAAAGATGTTATGCAGAAGAAAATAAATGCTGTTCTTTGGTGTTTATTCGAAATGGATACCATTACTTGCTTCAAAACATCTGGTCCCATGATCGCGTGGTTCATATAAATTACTATTCGGAAACCACTTTGCGCCTGACGCCTCGAGACGATCCAGCTCCAACTCGAAGGGCTCGATGATAGTGAAACAATTATGACTGCGGAAAGTATAACCGAGCCGTAGCAAAATGCCGGAAATTGCTCATCGTCATCATCATAGACATGGTGTTTGTCAGCACCGCACAGCATTCGGGCGAGCTGATAAGCCAGGAAAGCACTTGTGTAGCGTCCCATGCACCATGTCACTCCCATTCCTGTTGGAGATATTGAGATAAATAGATGGGAAACATCCACGCAACATCCGTTCCCCGGGGACGATCTGCTTCATCATTCTCGTCTCATTGGTTTGGTCCCGTGTCTCGTTTGACCGTGGACGAAATTAACTTCGAACCAAGCCTTCGCTCAACCGACGACAACGACGACGACGACGACGGTAAAGATCGACGAAATTCACGTGATGCGATTGTGACGTACGGCTGGGCGTTCGGAACCGTCTCGACCAAACAACAAGAAGCTGGTATGTAACTTCGATCAAAGGGTGGTAAATTATGTTTCCGCGTGCTAACGCCAACCAGATAAAGGCAAGGTAAAGTGAATCATAAGTGAGCACGCTGCGATGTTTCAAAAGCCAATCAACACACACCTGAAGAGTCAATCGAATGAAAACACTTGAACAACAAAAGGCAAACATTTACTCGTGGTATCCCCCGGGGCGCTGGGCAAACTGTTATCGGGTAAGTGTGGCGCCTATCGTAAATAATGTTTTACATCGGAATATCACTTGCAAAATCAAAATGAGAAAAAAAACAAAAAAAAACAATACCGATGAATGATACCGTCGGACACGAATATGACTGGTTACGGATGGCATACTATGCTACTTCCACCATTTTGCGAGGTGCGTTATTTACATGGATATGGAATAAATTACATGTGAGATCACCACAGTTTTTCTTTTACGAGCAGATAAAATAATAGAGATTAAAACAAACATTCGGTTACCGCTGGGGGTGATATATTGGTTCGAGTGCCGTTCAATTACCAGAAGCGGAGTAATTGATTGCATAAATTGAAATATCTTGTCCCATTGGCTGGGAAATGGAAGCATATGGACGGTGGATTTAAAAAAATATTTCTTTATGTCCATCATTTTCCGAATTCAATCAACATTACTTTTTATGTTTCCGTGGGATGGTAGTTGAGCGAGTGGATGGTTTATTTAACCCCATCGGTACTCACAAGATCAAGCAATATCGAGTGTACGATTAGTAAATCTTCATCTTAATTTCAATTACACTTCAACATGCACCACTCTCCTCGTGCAACAGGTTTTCGCATAAAAGCTCCTCAAAGCGAACGTAAGCATAAACTTCGTGCCCGTGGTAAATAAATTACACTAATCTGCTTCACACGCTTCCATAAAAGGATGAATACTCATTACCGTAGTGTCTGTTTCGCGTGCACTCAATTGCGCGCTCCTCAATGCACAAATCGTTAGCGATTGAAATCACGATCCACCGGTGGAATGGAAGCTGAAGCACGTGCCGCTTTTCATCCATCAAGCACGGGAAGGATTGAAACAATATTTGCTTCCCCTTGGTCCTGATCCCGGAAGAACGGTTCGGGATTTAATTGCTTTCGTTTTCGTTTACCTCCGCGTCCTATCGAACCGGCTTGCCATTGCAATGCGAGACGAAGATGTAGATTCATTCGAGCAGCATTACGATCCGAGCAATGTTGAAGTACCCTCAATGCGATCCATTAGCAAGAATTCATCGGGAAAGCAGGTACATTTCCACCATTCCCGGTCATACCGAATGCCAACTTCGAAAGGGCAAGGTACAACTTCAATGCACATTCGACATCGACAAGCAGCGGGTTAAATTACGGTTCCCACCCCTTGGACAAACAGCTGCACTTGCACCGGCTTACGCTTATCTCGCGCATTCAAATGAGCGTTATTTAATTAACATCTAATTTTCACCATATTACACCCTCTCGGGGGGCGCTCCAATCAAAGCTTACCTTGAGTTCGACGACTGGTTCGTTGTTTTTTCTTCTCTCACTGTTGATTTCTTTTTTGCTTTTGTGTTTGTTGTTATTTGGAGGTCCAAACCAAAAAAAAAACACAAAACACAAAACTTCAACCCCTTTTCTCCCTGAAGGTGCTAATTGAAGGGTTTGTGGAAGCCTTTTCACCCTTTTTTTGTATGTTGTTTGCTTCACTTTCCACCACTTTTAACCTCGTCACGGATTCACTTGGGAGGGATGATACTGGATGCGTAGATGCTTCCCCTCCCGCCCGGGTAGATCTTCAATGCCACAGAACTGAAACCGAACTAGCATTAGAAACATCTTGCGTTGGTTTAGTTTGTTTGTTTGGTTATCTTTTTATTGCTTTTCTCAACGGAACGCCCTAAAAATTGCCAGAAGGTAACTGCGAACGTGCCGTTCTGTTTTGTTTGCTTTTTTGCTTCACCCCAGACCCCACTTGGATGCATCCCACGATCTCCGGGAGCACTTGATCACCCTTCCCTATGCCTTCGTTATCGCCGGCGCCAGCCCCAACTAGTTTGGTCCTCCAAGAGAATTATCACCAGGAGCAGCGTGATTCAACAGGTGAGTAATTTTATGGGCTTTCGAATGAAATCACATCGACGCCTCCGATGGCGACGGCACACACCCCCCCTTTCGGAGGGTTGATCTTTAGCTTCTGTTTCCTTTCCCTTCCGGCAACAAGGGCGGAACCCATGTTTACCGTCGTCGTGGGCACTGCGACATCAATCGTAAAGACGTCGGGCGACTTTTCCGACGGTATAAAGGGGGAGGGTTGAGTATCAGAAAAGAGCGCGTTCGTAGGCCATTAATTACATTGCCAAGCATCGGCCCCCGGACAACGTACACTTGCGTTAGTTTTAAAGAGATGTAGATTTTTTTTTCGTCCACCATTAAACATTTTCCACCTTCTTTTATTTGCCCTCCGGGAAAAAGGTAACTGTGCAGTTTAATTTGTTTTTTCTTGCCCTTTCATCGAACACTATTTATAGAGACACTGGGAAAAGTGGAGGAACTCCCACAGGTGGTCACCCACTTTCCCGGGTACGCGTTGGAAAATTATTAATGTTGCAAAAAAAGAAACCAGCCGGCGGATAAAGTTTATGGAAAAAGTTACCAAGAAAACGGCGAGGGAAGTCACTTGTGGACGCGCGTACACGCTTTCGATAAACCTTACGGCACACACTGACCCGTACACCGCGACACTCGTCCGCCTCGGGGACTTTTCTCCTTCCCTTGCCAGCGCTTCATGTCAACTTGCATCAAATCTGCATGCTTAATGATGACGACGGGGCGAGCCGAGACACGAGTCAAACACGCGCGGCGGGCTTTAGCATGAATGAGGATTAATTTTACACAACTCAACTATGTGGTAATGGACACCCCCCACCCACTCTCCATCCCGGCATGGAGTCGTTTAGCTTTTTGTTTTATGTATTTTTATAAAAATGTTAGCCAAAGAAGAAGACACTTCAAAAGGGGGAGGAGAGAATATGAAGAGCTTTGATTTTATCTCGAATGATCACTGGGCCATAAATTTGTCTCATCAAATTGCACTTTACAAGGGAGCGTCGTCGTCGTCGTCGTCGTCGTCATTGAAAACACGTCGTCGTTCGCTTTCCTACTTCTATTTCCCCCACTCGCGCTCGGATAACGAGCATCGATCAAATCAAATCCATGCTGCGCTCCTTGAGACGCTTGCGAACGTCACCGAAATGCAGTTGCATTCGGAAACACACCCTCTGCACGGTGCACTCACACACTTTGGTATTCCACTCACTCACTTCCACAGCCAGCGCTGGAATCTGGGTGACAATTACACTTTCGATCAATTTGCATTCAAATGCACTTCATTATCACGTCACTGGCGGCGGCGGCGGCGGCGGCGGCGGCGGCGACGGGCGGGCATATGCGTCCGTTGCATATATCGGTTCGTGGTGCGCTTTTGTTTCTGCACAGCATAAGAAAGCGAAACGAGACGCGAAGACGAAAAAATTGCCCGTGCTAGGCCGTTGGTGTTTCTCCCTCTTTTCCTTTCGGTTGCATGATTTTTAGTGTCAGTGTGTAACACTTTAGGTGGAGCATAGTTTGGTACCTTTTTTAACACAGAAACTTTAAAAAATCACGCTTACATTGAGAGTGCTGATAGTGAAATGTTTCGTAAAGGTGGCCACTGTTTCTTTGGGCTAACCTTTCGGCGAGCGAGGACAAGAAGGAAGGGTCGAAAGGTCGAAGGAAAATCGACGGGAAAGAGTTCAGTGTCAACGCACAAGAAATTGACGGAATGTGGACGGGAAACGGTTTGGTGTTAATTCAATTTAAAGCAGTTCCCTCCTTGGAAGAGGAATGCCTTCGAACGGAAACAGGGCAAAGAAAGACGCTTTCTTCACTGCGAACGGACACAACTGCCCTTCGCGGCACACGGTTGACTGATAAAATAGAACTAAACCGCCCCCGACTAGAAAAGCAGACACACGCACACACGATCCACAACGCGATTAGAAACGGTCATTTGCTTACATGACGCACACCAAAAAAAAAACAAAACTACCACAACTCCGACCAGATGATAGGGGAGAACAATTTTAATTCATTTATTTGTAGTTTAATCTTGCACCAACTAGCCACTGCTCCCCTGCCGTTTCCACTTGTCGCCAAAACGCTGGACGAATTCCGGCGACGACGGGCGAGCGCGTGCAATTATTGCGCCAACGGACACATTCCCGCTGTGCGCCACGTTGTGGAGACGCCGACGAAACGCCGAGAGTCGGTTCAGCGAGCGATGCGTACCCACCGGCTGACGGGGAAAAACTGAACGCGAGCTCGGCCCATGCTTTTCCAGCGTCAGCGAATCCGTCCAGCCGCGTGCGTCCCAGCCGCCACCCCTTCGTCTTCCCCTTGTGCTGAGGCTTCGACGCGCCGACGGAACGCAAGGAACGCGCAAGTGCTAGTGTAAGCTGGGGTAAACTTGAGCACTTCGGTTTCATTAAACAGGCAAAATTATTTAAGATAATTCTGATTTAATCAGGTTGCTCAGTTAAAGTACTTTTTAAGAGAGAACAAATAACAATCAATTTTTTTAACAACACCACTTTCAACCAAAAGCTTTTTATCTTGTGCTTGTGACATTCATGTGTTCATAAAGTATTTAAAATGTTCTGTACAAATCGGATCTTTCGAATACTTGACAATTTTGTTTGTTTTCGTTGTTTAGCTTAATTTTGCTGCCAATGATTAGGACAATTGAATAACTTAACCTATGCAAGAACACTTAAAATCTGTAGTGAAATTTCTAGAATTGACCTTGTGGTACTTTATAACAGTACAACATATTGCCTAGCAACGTAATCTTTGTATAACCAGTACAATATGTACTACTTCAAAATTGATAAATAAATAAATAACAAACAACACAACATAAACATTATACATAACAAACTTTGTTCAAAATCTTTGAGTAATTTTTCTTTAGAGATGATCCGGTTATTAATACGGCCTGGCCGTTCAAACTAAACCTAATATTGATCCGGTTTTGCCTCGTCCCTCAACACGAGTCAAAAAATGTATTTACATTTTGCTATAACATTTTCATTTTCTGTGTTGACTGGTCCGTTTAAGGTGAGCTGCTTTGATTGTAAAACATTCAGCAAATAAGATAAGGAAAAAAAATTTTAAATGCATAACATAATACATTTTATTAGAAAAAGTATTGTATCCTACTGCATCACACATAACATACTAAAAACTTACATTTGGTTCGCACTTAACCTGTTCTATTCAATCAAATCACAATATATAACAAATATAAAGCAAATAAAACTATATCCAACCAATGGTAATATTCATCTTGTTCACATCAAACAAATGCTTTATATTTAATGGGAAGATTGAAATACATTAAAATATGTGATCTAAACTTTGCTATAACATTGCAAAAAATACAGTCATTAATAACATATCACAATCTAACATAAAGTAGCATAATAAATCTAGCATTTAAAAACTTGAGTACACCAGACTTTCACAAATTGAGTCATTGCAAATACTCCAAATTTTGTATTGACGTGACTACAAACTGCTGCATATAATCGTTTGCCTGTTCAGTTCAAGCTAGCTAGTCTTTACCTCGTCATACTCTACACGGTACTAGAAGAAAATCTTGCAAGGAAAAATATTCATTTGTTTTGTCAAACACCACACCGAAGGGAGGATTCTTCGCTAGCAAAATCGAAGTCATCGCGCGTCTGATAAGATCCGTAGACGGTGATGTTTGCTAATTAAATTTTTCCCTCAACCGCGAGCCACTTCGATGGCTGGCGCAACAAGTGGCCCTACACATGTGAGCGCAGTGGCGTAGCCCAGAAGATAAAGAATCCAGCGGAAACTGAGGAACCTTCGCGCACCTTAGAAAGGGGGTTCGAAAGGCAGAAAATAAATGGTGTCAGCTGAGCAGCCCTATCGTTTCGCAACCATCGATGACCTAGAGAACTGATAAAAAGAGGTTCTTCCTGATGGGGAATCCTGGTGTTTTATTTTTCCTCTAAATGGAAGGAACATGACGAAAATGTGTCAACAGATGTTAGGAAATGGGACTTGTGACACATCGGTAGCAAAACAAATGGAAAGTTAAGATGCAATTTGTAAGTTTATGTCAAATAAACTCAACTCACACCCAAAGCCATCAGCTCTAAGAACCATAATAATACCGAACGAACCTAATTGATGCTAAATAGCATACACTTTACAATCGATGCCAAAACAACCCGTTATCATTCAATCCGCAGTTGATTAATTAACTCAGATCTGCGGCTCATTTGCGAGCAGAAACCGAAATCACCTGCAGCTCCTGCAACTGCACAGACTCCCATTCCCGGCGCGAAACAACACGAAAATTACCATCCGAGCCCTAATGACCGGCATCCAGGCTGCACCGGTCCACAATTTGCGACCATTAGCCTGCTCGAGCACAGACACACACACACACACACACCCATTCGATGGCCAATTCGTTCCATCGTCGAATGTCGATTACAAGAAACCTCCCTCTCGAACGCCCCTCGAGGAGAAAAAAAGCTCCTCCATTTGTGCATTTCCCTTTTGCGAACCAAATCCCCAGGACGGGAGAACCATTCCGGAGACCCGATCATCGATGGTTGATAATTAGACTAGAAGAACCACCTCCTCGGGCCGCGTGCCGCGTGCCCTTTGGAGGAGGAGAAAAGGAAAAAGAGCGTTCGATTGAAAATAATCATATTTGCACAAGCGCGGCACAAGAAGTGATTCCGCCGCTGGTTTGTTGTGTTTATTTTTATGCTTCCCTTATGCTTCCCATGCTATGCGGACTGGTGGCGAGAATCGTTAAGGGTGTCGTTAAGCATCGAGCCGAGCCCGCGCTGGCGCCATTTTATTGCCACCTTTCAGGGCAGAGTTCGGTGCCACGGCACCCGTTCCGGCGGTTCAGGTTTGTATCTTCGACACATCTTGCCCGCCTTCAGTTGGAAAGGACAATTTACAACGTCCGACGTCCGAGCTACGAGTGGCTACATTGGATGCCGGTTGTATTTGCCGGGAAAAACTCCCTCCCCGCGTGTTCGAACCACGACGTTCGGTTCTAAGCTCGAGCTAAGGTAACGGAGCACATCGTTCACCTGATCGAGAAAGGCTCGCTTAACGAGCTTCCTGAACTCCTCGTCAGGCCTTCCACGGGCTTCGTCTTGGGTGGCCCTGGCACGAAAGTGCAGCAAACAATGGCGCAATCCGAATGCGACCCTGCGGGGCAAACGGCGATGCGGTCAACGAGATAAAGCCAATCCGGTTCCCGAGCTGCTGCTTCGGCACGCCGCCTCTGGAACCGCCTTCGAACCGGAGTCCAAAAAGTCGTCCTCCGGTGCAATACTGGGTGGAGTAATTATTTCCCCTTATAAGGACGTCGGTGTCCACCCCGGGGTGGCTCGTCCACAGCTCCGAGCAGGGACAACCGGACAAACACACACCCCGGCACCACGTACACGGTGGCCACTTAATGGTCGAATAAATCACACCCCAAAACGGTGCTACGAGGTCCGAAAGCACGCTTCGTCGATTTATCTTCCATTATCAGCGTTCCAGGGGTAGCTCGGCCGCGGAAAAGAAAACATCGAAGAAGTTCAAGCACGGTGTCTCATGTCCTCCACATTCGCGCCAGGGATCGCATCATAATGCGATCAACCTTTTTATCGGTGTATTGAAAACTCCCGAAAGAAATCTCCCGACTGGCCATCTTTTTTTTTTCGTTTCGACCGACAGGTGAACAAGGATCGCGGGGTGGAGAAAAATAACAACACCAGGAGCATGCATAAATTCACACGTTTGTAAAGCGAGCGGTAACAAATAGGCCACTTGTGGACACTACCCCCCGCTTCGACGACACCCTCCTTCTCCCACCAAACCGACAGGACTTTTATGGTCTTTTAAAAGACTTCATTTTTGTCCGTCCCCGATTGTGTCCCCGCGTACGCGCGCGGGTGTGTGTGTGTGTTTTTCTTTATTTTCTTTTGCTCTTATTGCTCCATTATCATTTCACTTGCGGTTCGCCGGCCGATGTCACGGCCCGGCGCGGATATTTATTTGCCTTCCTCCCGCGGTGGATGATAAATTTACGTAGTGAAACATAATAATAATCGTCGATTAATATTCATTTATGTTTTTTAATTTATTTACGATAATGGCAGCGGCAGGCCGTTTAGCCGAATGGGTGTGTGTGTGTGTCTCACTCTGTGACGACCATGCTGCCACTTCTTGTACACTCTGTTCTGCCGTCCGGATGTCACCTTACGACAATGCTTTTTTCACCTTTACTTTCCCGTACCGGGAGATTTTTATTCTTTAAAAAGTCGACATTAAAGGCAGAGCAGGGTGCGAGTGTGAGTGAGAAGGCAAACGCATGAAGCACTGCCCGATGCCCCGGGAAAGCAAAGTAACCCCCAGGACATGGCGGTTAAGGTGTTCCATCAGGCGTGTCACGCAGAAAATAAAATAAAAAAATCGGGACAAAAAATATGAACGAAGGTTAGGGCGGATAATGTGGACAAGATTTATAGTGGCGCACTCTCGGTGGACTCTCCACCGGTTGGCAGCGTAAGAGGGGGATGAGAGTGGGGGGGTTGATAAAAGAAACCCGTACGCGGTTCAAAGAAACCGTGGCTGCCATTTTTTGTTACTTTTTATTTCTCATTTTTCTTTTGCAAAAGCCACAATAAAGGTAACTTCAGTTGAGGTGCCGCCTGAACGTGAAGAACGATAAGCGATCCGTGCGCGCCGCATGTGGCTGCTTATGTCCTGTGGCTACCGGTGAAGAACCGATCTTTTGCTGAACGATGTTTGAAGAATACGGTGAAAGCGATTCCAGGGAGGCTTAAGTCTTGTTTTACATCGGAAGTCAATTTGGTCTTTTAAATCATAGATTTTGAAGGAAAGTGAGAATTGTTCCAAAAGTATAAATATTGAATAATGTTCTTAAATCGTTTGAAGTGGCAAGACAAGAGTGGATATCATCTTGTGAAATCGTTTAAATCCCCATACACGATTTTAACAGAGAAAACCAAAGTTTGTGGAAGAATCGTTTCCGATCGCGTAATACATCAGAAAGTCAAAATTCGGTAAAACCTAAACATCTGCCGTTCGGGGAATGATTTTCGCCAAAGAAGATAACAAAAAAACAAGGAAAGACTACTCAAATCTTCTTATCTCGCAGGATCTTTTGTCCATCTCGAAGCCATCGCCGGCCGATGGAGGTTTTCCCGGCAAAGAAAACCGCCCGCCAGCGATCAAATAAACTTCCAAACAAAAACATCAAAGTACTGTGCGTCTCCATCGAAACGTGAACGGAGTACGGAATTGAACGAGCGTCAAACGACTTAAATTCACGCACACACACATACACTGGGTGGTGGGAGAACTGGTTAACTTTCCGTGCCTTTCACGGCCACGGTTCGGTTGACATTTAACGAGACGGTTCGGGAAAAAAAACCTTCCCCACGAACGGGGACGATAAAGTTAAAGCGTTAGTTGTGTACCGTATTTGGTGGGAATTGATTGGCGGACTCGGAAGTGTCGCTGTCGGTGGTTCGGGGTCAGGGACTGGTGGCCATTAATTTCTGTCCGAAAGAATGAACTTCTTATGGCAGATTGTTCACGCTTGTTCCGGTGCCCAAATGTTTCCACCGCGGGATCCCCAACGGTTGGGTCTCTCCGGGAATCAATGAATAACAAATAAGTTTGACAGCTTGATGGCAGGAGCGTGCGTTGGGAATTATAATTTTGAGCGTCTGCTTTCTCGAAGAAACCGAGCAAAGATTAGCGTGAAGAAACATCTTTGACCAAGCGACTTTCAAGCAAGTTATTGGACATTCAATGAAACAATTTCGATGGAATACATTAAATACAAACCGACTTTCTTTCTGAAGACATTTAAAGAGAAGTGACACAAATGTCCTTTAAAAGTCATCCTGTCATCTTGCTGGATGATGATTCTTGCAAAAACTCCGTGTCCTTGACAGGCAAAGAGGAGCACGATTCAAATCATGCCACGATTCTGTTGATTACCATCCGTATTAAACGCTGGATAAATCGCGAGCCAGATGGCAAACCCGAGGACTTCCCGTCGGGCGTTTGCATACCACTTGACTGGATTGATAATTAGCGAAACAATCCGTGAGGATCCGGCGTGTCTGCTCGTCCATTCCCCCATGCCACGCAGTGCTTCCGATGGGAGTTTAGCAGCGTCTCTGGTTCACCCGACGTGGTTGACTTCCCGTGCGTGACAATTTCCTATTCAATCGCCATCATTGCATAGCATCATAAGCACAGTAATTAGTGCATAATTCAGGCCTGATTGAAACATCATGTGCGAGTTTGGTGTGTACATTCAACGGCCGGGAAATGATATCCATCCTTAGAGGAGTACAAGCGAAGCTGCACAAAATTACTTTTAATTATAAGGTTTTAATTAATCTGTTCAACGAACTTATGTAAAAGCGCTTGTTCTATTGACAGACGATGTTTATATTGGAATGACTAGACGATTTGTTATCTAGTCATAACATAGGAGCTGTAAGACTTATGAGTTCTACAAGGAATAATTTGTTTGTTTAGGAAATAAAAAAATAATTCTTATGACAGCGAAAACACAAACATCCATTTCGTAATAAAACAGCTAATTAATTCCGACAGCCGTAAAGTAAAGACGACAACTTTTTGTCCCTTCAGTCCTGAAGTTCAGTTCACTTTCTGATGCACCGAAAATCAACTCAACAAGAAGTCTTAATTGTGATCGATAATTTATTCACTCCGCTTCCACCAGTCCACCTCATTCGTTTTTTCGCACAAAAAAGGAGAAGTGCAAAAGAAAAAAAAACAGGCAAACCGAACTTCGAACCTTATAACTACCGGCGCTGGGAGTAATTATTTTCCATAACAACTTCCAAATTCATCCGCCCAACACTGTCGCTGGTGGTGATTGAGAAATCGCACGCAATTGCTCCGGTCGGTGATGAAGGACTGGCGTGGAAGAAATAAACCAAAGCAAACGAAAAAGTATTGAGCCCTGTACTGTAGCGATCTCAGGGCCACCATCCTGGGGATTCCTTTTTTGTACCAAGCCACGATTCGCTGCGTCTTGCGTCTTTCCTTCTTTCGCTCCATATTATTCCCTCCCGAAAGCTCGGCGACGTTGAGGATGGTCATGAAACGCAACGAACGCTCGGCTTCGATGTAATCGATTACATTTTATTACCAAACCCCGGGGCCAAGGTGCACGTGTGTCTTATGCTAGAGGCAAAGATAACAGCCTCCGACCGGCGCAAGAAGCGCAAGATGGTGGCACACTGTGCCGGCCGATCGTAAACAATTTCTTGATAATTAAACTTTAATGGTTTATTTGATTTTCACACGGAATCGAAACGGTGCGTGGCGTGTCGCTGTTTTTGTTTTTTTGTTACACCCGGCGTGGAGATTATACCCGATTTATTTCGTCAGCTCCACCGGGTCGACGGGAAAACTGCCGTAAAAATGCGTTTCACCGCCGGTTGCCAGTTGTATTGTGTTTATGGCTGTTGTGCGTGGTTGTGTTTTACTTCGATTCCGCGTGTCTATTCGTGAGTGGATTGCTTAAATCCCACCCGAGTTGAAGTCCGCTATCGCAAACCCCCGGGAGGGGATTTTGGGAACGAGAGATTTCTTGTCAATGCCATCTGCGGCGGCAGAACATTTGAGATAAATGAAGCTATTCCGTAGGGAATTGAAAAAAGACATCAGTTTTACGAAAGCACTACTCACGCTGATCATCTTCCACGACCAACAAACTACCGGAGAAAACACATCATCCCCGCGCACGAGCTTCAGGTGCGCATTATTTCCGAACGATTTTCGAAAGTGGCCAACGACCAAAATCAATATTTTTCACCGTTTTTTGCTCACTCAGCGAATTTTCGAAGAGCGGTTTTTTCACGCGCCACTAATGCGCCACTCGAACGTTAATCCCCGTACCAAGGGATAATCTTGGCCCGGGGCCGCCGAGAAATGATTGATTTATGTCGGTTGAAGAAAAGCAAACACCCCTCGCTGATTTTGCCTTCCGGGCAAACAATCGAGTGATCGAGCGAAAATCAATCGCTTCGCCGGGCGAAAATGTGTTTTCCCAAGGAAAGGGGAATTTTGGGAATTATTTGCTACAATGTTCCATGAAATAATGTTTGGGTGAAAGTGTTGTCTTACGAAGGTACCACCAACGGTAACAACAAGAAGCTATACTGATGGCTGAAAGATAAAATCGAATTTTATACATTCTCACATCTTTTCTAAATTTAATGGAACGGATTTTATTGCAACAATTATTTTTCCTAAGGAACATGATGCATTCAAGCAATTATTTGAAGCAAGCAAAATAGCCATTTGTCGTAATGACAATTCCGAAATAAAAGCTCGTTTACCAACTCGCTTCCTTCGACAGCATTTTCCCAACACCGAGCGTGCAATCTTAATTGCTTGTAATAGGAAAATTGCCCACCAGTTGCTGACATTCTGTAATATTAACGGCTGTAATTTCGGCCGTAATGTTTACGACTGTTTGACACGCTCCGGCGGTGGCCATCGGCACGTGATTGCGTGTTGACGACTGTAGCGGCAGAAAAATCTTAAACAGCGAGAAACTCACGGAGAAGAAGCCAAAGGATTCGCCAAGTGCGTACGGCAAAGGAATGTTAATCAACTCCGGTCAGGTCGTCCATCAGTTATTGAGTTTAAAAGGGCAATGCGGGAAATGTGCAAGGTAAAAGTCTTCTAAATGTTTGATGTTTTTAAAGAAAGTAATCATTTTCCTAACGGACAGCATCGACGAGCCTGAACACGCGGTTCAAACGGTTATAACTCAAAATACTGAACAACCTTTCATCTTGCACGTACGTTAAAAATATGAGCGTATTTTTTATTGCCAAACCAGTTCCTACGTGCGCGTAGGTCGTAGTAAAAACCATCCTAATGACTACCAGGCATCCATCCATCCATCCATCCATCCGGTGTTCAGCGTATACGTTTACGACTAATAACGATCGTTGTCTGTATTCCACCGAGGTGGGGAAAATAAAATGACCAGAAGTAAAAATAAGCTCACGGTCGTCACCGCCACGGTTGTGGATGAAAGTGAGTGAAACAACAAAAAAGTAAATAAATGTAAGCCCCGGTATGGAATTTATGTTATTCCCTTTAAGATGGTATTTTTTTTTTCCTTCTCCGTTCTACACTTGGCCGATCATTGAAACCCGAACCACGAACCACCGGTTCCAAATGGTCTTTTATCAGCAGCACATAAAGCATACGACGCCCATAACCTTCCCAATGCGCGACCGGATGCTGGCCTTCCTCCCCCCACCGCACCCGGTCGGTCCTGATTTCGTGACCGATTTTCACCCCGCCTTTGGAATGATGAAGGATTTGGCTTCTTTTTTTTCTTCCTCTTTTGCGAATCGTTTCCCCCATTTGTGGAGGGCTTCTTGGGATGCATTATCATTAACATTACGCCGCCATAATTACACGTCGCAACCCGAACGCGAACTTTCCGGAGGTCATTTGTACAGGTTTTCCACGGCGACTTCTTTGGTAGCACCTCCCTGCTGCTGTTCGGATCGTTTCGGAAGGCAAGTAAGTTCCCAAGTACCAGCAGTTTCTTTAACACTATTTTATTTCGTTTGCTTTTCCATTTCTTTATTTGCTGAGATTATTTTTCCACCCGGCCGGTTCTTCCTCTTCCCAATGCAATGTGTTTCAAATAAAAACAGCACCCATTAACACTCCATTCACGACCATCTTTCGCCCCATTTCGATCGTCTCGAAAGGCATTCCATTTCGTCACCTTTACAATTATCACCGCCTCGAGCTCGCGGAGCCCGCGCGGAGGATATCGTCACCGAAAATGCGGCCTCTCGGGACGGAGAGCCGGTGTGTTTTCACACTCCCTTGTCATCGGGCGAAGAAGAATCAAGCCGGCGCACGGCAACTGGGACGATAAATGCAACGGTCGAACAATGCTGACCCCTCCCCGAAGCTGTCCCAATCACCTTGCGAAGGGCCCGCGTGCTAAAGACTTGACACACGGAACAGCAAATGGCAGTCATAATATTTGCGAAAATGATTCCACCAAACCCATTAACGAGCTCGTTCGCGGTTCGCGTCCTCTGTTTGCACGGTCAATTGTCGGAAGGCCGGAGACCCGGGCCGGGACATGATGGGAGATGTGACGAGCGGTTACACTACTCTAAGCGCTAAGAGTTCGTACATGCTAAGAAGTCTCCAGATACCGGAGGGAATTGGGATCGGTTTCGGCAATCGAGTTCAACAGTTCAACCCGGTTGCGAAACATCCTACGCTAATTGCTTCACGTGGTTCGACGCGGTGACGTTTCTTGAGGCGTAACTGCCGGAAACCAGCTCCAAACCAGCGTGGTCTAAGGAAGGTAAGCATATGTACACGTGGTTAGATGGTGGACAGAGTTCGTCCATCACCATTTAACGCCACATTTCAAATGCGACGAGGTCCTGTGCCGCTAGAACCGGAACTTTGTCGTGTAGGTTGCCTGAACCGTCTTCTTAAACACGTCCGTTAGCTCGGAGATTTCCTCCTGTGTCATGGCGCTCCGTTTGCGTCTCATGTACAGCTCGTTGTAGTTCAGCTCCGGGTCACTTTCCTCGTCACTGCTAGCACAATCTTCATCCTCATCAAACTCACCCTCGGCACTACTGCTCTCGACCAGCGAACCATCATCACTTTCACTGATCAGCCGCATCTGTCCACACGGTTGATCCTCGTACTCGTCCGAAGCCTCACTGTTGGTGTGAGAACGGCGGTGAACCCGTTCACCCGACGTCGGATTCCCGCACGGATCGATGTGGTGCGTCAGGACGAAGTGGCAGTATAGGTCGTCCTCGCTGCGGAACGTTTCGTTGCAGTAGCCGCAGCCGAACTTTATGGTATGGTAGTGCTTAAGGCGGTTGTGCGTCATCAGGATCTCGAAGGTGGAGTAGTGCTGTTGGCACAGTTCGCACACGAACTGTTGGATAGTGGAGGGGCACCAAAAACTGATCAAAATACTTGTGCTAACTCAAACCAACCGGAGGAGCCGCGTGGACTTACTTGCGTTTCGGACATTGCCGTGAACTAAAACCTTTACTTTTTTGAAGAAGAGAATCCTTTAAGTAGTCTAAACTATTAAGTATTTCACAAGCTTGATTTTGGAACTGGACAAGTGTCTGTTAAGATTCAACGCTGATTAACAACTGAACCGAACGAGTTGTACCGATGGTCGTCTTCATCTATGGGCGCTTTATCGAAACTCAAAGCCACCGTGCAGACCCTCACCCGGTCACCCAGCGACCAATTAACATTGGGGCGCTAAGCGGTGAACATTAATGGTGAGGTAAATAATATATTTATAGCATCGAACAGTGCAATGCACAATAGCAACTTGAAAAGCATTTGATGTGAATCAATATTATTGCCGAGCCCGCCTTGCGCTTTGAATTGAATCCATGGGCCATATTAAGGGCTGCTGTCGTGTGACGCCGTTGATTGGAGCACATGATTTGAGGGGCAAAGTATTTGTTGCCGGCCGGTGAAATTTCGGTGCGTAGTATCTTTTAGTAGCGCATTATGAATGAATCACAAGAACATTGAGGCTTCTGAATTTAGGTTTTCAGTTTTAAGAATTGAATAGAAAAATCCAATGATAGTAAAATAAACCAATTTACTTCATTATTCTTTTAAGTGTAATTAAGTTCAAATTACCAACAGAATACCATTTAAATTCTAATTCGGATACTCAATAATTTGTTAACAGTTTTTCTTTGCTAATTTGAAAAGTAGCTCAGTCGTGTAGTGATGAGCCATGAGCGACCAAGGTTTATATGTCGTTTTCTCATACAATTAATGTTTTCAGAAAAGACCAAGTAGTACGGATAAACCTTTTATGTGCAAAAATGTTTGTCTCAAAGGGACCGTTCAGCACAAAAAAATCTTTAAAATTGGTTATTTTAGCCACCCGGTTGACAAAAATTCAAATTTTTTGCAGCTGTCATGTAGTGCCAGCAAGTTTTTCCATGGCAGGTTGCTGGGACTCTTGCTGGAACTACATCCCACTAGGCAAAAACTTGCATGCTAACTCCTAATTTTGTGTCACCTCGATTTTGCCCATACAAAATTGAGGAGTTTTGAGGAGTTTTGAGGAGTTTGAGCCACGGGGTTATGAGCGTGTGTTAGTGAGAACGTACAGCCCAGATCTATGCATGTGTTGGTGAGGACCATGGAATTTATGTATGTAGTAGTGATAGATATTTTCTTTCGGTTGGCGCCACAAAACACGAATGTCAAAGTTAAAATTCCATCGAATTTTTATTTATTTATAACGCAATCGCAATTTGCTTACGTACAGTTTTTAGCTCCTACTGAAGAAAGGTAAGATTTCCTCACTTTGCATAAGTTGACCATTAAAAATAATACAATGTAATGTTTACAATTATACATACCCAAATTTCAGATGGCTTCACTAAAAAAAGAGATCATTCCGAATAATCCGGTGCCAGACTTTGCAAAAGAATTTCTTTCGATACGCAGGAGCATGGCGCAGCTAAAAGTACAATGGGACATTGTTACTACGAAGGTTGAAGAGCTACATGAAAAAATGGATAAGCTTACCGAAATGATGGATAAACTCATGGCAATCCATAACGCCAGTGCATCCGTTACTGCTAGTGATTCAAAGCCAGTGGTTACCTCATTTTCAACGTTGGAGAGCTTCGAGGCGATGAATTGCCTGGAAGAGCGGTTGGAGGACGAAACAGTCCATATTAGTTTTAAAAAATGGGTGAACCGCAATATTCGCGGAGGCAGTGCGAAACAGCGAGCCTGCGACGCACTAACTTTAATAATCTACCTGAGACTGCGGCTTCTCGAACTTGTCATTTTTTCACTGACCTTCTTTCCACACACGGTTCCACTAACACAGACAAATTTTTGAATCGTTGTGTCCAGACACGGGAAGTTATGTTTATACCACCCGGGCTGGATCCGACAGAACGTTGATTTATACAGATGAGCGGGACAGACGATGATGAGCTACACGCTAAAAAGAGATAGCATGCTCGACAACTTGTGTGCAAAGACCGAAGTATGGGCCAAGAGGGATCGGGGGTGGGAAAACTTGTATGGTAACGGCTAAATTGACTAGTGGGATAGTACCAGCAACAATGTCAATTTCTGTCAACCGGGCATTATTTTAAATTCTGACCAAGGTGCTTGCTACTTTTGGAACAAAGCTTCGTTCAAATTAAATCTAGTGATGAGAATATCTAAATCCGAATCCGCAACCAATCAATAAACTAATAACACGCATTTTCCTTGAACACAAAAAAACTTGCCATATATTTACATTGTGAGCTGCCATTCTATGCAACGTTCGAATCGAGTAAACTGAAATCATCTCATCATCAACTCGTAACGTGTTGATGTAATTCGACTTACCTCGTGTCTGATTCGAGCCACATCAAGTTCATTTACATTTGAAGCAAGTCTCAATCTATTCAAGTCAGTATTAAATCAAATCGAATCACACCCGAAAAGGATCAAATCAGATTTGAATCCACCATATGGGATCCAATCCGTTAGCTTCCGTCAAGGGAGCGAGTCTTACGAATCCCAATGCTGCCACCGCTAGTTCCGTGGAAAAGTCAAATCGCATGACATAACATGGTGTTGTTTTGTTTAGCACCAAAATACCGGGGAAACTAAAATAAAGTTATTGATTAAAATATCGCTGAAAGTATCTTAAACAACATGCATAACTTGTGCAGAACGTTAAACCGATTACGGTTGCATACGTGCGATCGTTCTCTTGCATTTAACCGCGTTTTAACGGCATCGAAAAGCACAACAACGAGTACGACCCAACGGCAACCGGCAGCTGAATCCAATGTTCCGAAGGAAAAGATTATCATACCGACCCGAATCGAACGAAGTCCAACCGACATCCTGATGGCCCTCTCCGCTACCGTTGGCTATGATCCAACGGCACCGCACTACAAGTACCACGACGATCCGTACCTAATACCGACGTCTAATGCGAACAAGAAAACGTTCGCGCTGGCACAGGAGGCCGGCCGGAAGGCTGCCCACTGGATACGGCAGGAAAACGCGAAACTATTCCAGCACCAGGAGGCCGACCCACCGATTCAGGCATTTGTACCCACGATGCTGTACACCGAGGAAAGCCAGGTGGAAACGACCGATCTGCAGAAATTAATCGACAGCGTGGAGGTGAAGGACGCAATTCTGGTGTACAATCTGCTGAAGAAGAACGGCATAGAGGTGAGTGACGAGCTGAAGCAACAGATGCTGGAGTTGCTGTGCTTCTACAACCACGAGGACACGCTCCCGGAACAGTTCATCGAAGAGCGCTGGTTCCGACAGGGCACGGTCGGACGTGAAAGGCAAAGAAAAACGTGGAAAGACTTTGAACTGGCGGAGGAAATTTTCCACGGTCTCGGAGAAAAACGTTCCGAACACTACTGTGCTATGATCCGCGGGATGGCCCGTTACTTCCAGGTCGAGAAAGCGTGGGCTTTGTACCAGGAAACGGTCGAAAAGGGCATCGAACTGGATACGAATACGTTCAATAGCTTACTACACATAGCATCGTTCCTGAAGGAAAGCTACGACAAACGGTGGGATCTCGTGTGCGAAGTGCTGACCGCAATGAAACAGCAGGGCCTCCGACCGAATCTGGGAACTTTGAATGGTATCCTGCAGACCATCACCACCATCGGCGGGTACAACCATCCGCGAACGTACGCGTTGAAGACGCTGGCAGAGTTTAAAAAACTCGGCATCGAACCGTCACTCGCCAGCTGGTATTACATGCTGGTCATCTTTTGCCGGGAGCGTGGACCCGTTAGCCACGTGCTGCACGACATCATGAACGAGGTTGAGGGTAAAGCGTTCAACATACAGGACCCAAAGGATACCTTCTTTTTTGTGACGGCCATGGACGTATGCCGGAACCATCTGCACGACAAGGAGTTGGCGAAGCGGGTCAACCAGTTGCTTCATCATGGCGATAACTATAACCTAATCGGAGACTCGTACAAGGAGTCAATCTACTACCGACATTACTTCACTCTGCTTGCCACGACAGAACCGTTGGAAAGCTTCCTGGAAACATACCACCTACTCGTACCAAACGTGTACATTCCGGAACCGTCGGTAATGGAGGACATTCTCAAGTCGGTCGAAATGAACACCGCCATCGAGCACGTGCCGCTGCTGTGGTCCCATATGGTTCAGTTCGATCATACCGGACGCGAAAATCTAGTCAACCTTCTGCTTCACATTATGGTCTCCAACCAACCGGTGGCCGACGAGCCCAGGCATGCCGATCTGGTGCAGCGCTTCGCCAACATTGGCTGGGATCTTTATTCGCGCATGGAAGAACGAGCCGCCGCTCCGCGGGCCACCTCGTCCGGACTATCCGGGCCGATGCTGGGCGATATTCTGTTGCTGTGTGCGCGTGCCAACGACTATGAGAAAGCGATGGGAATCTTCACGAAGCTTAGCAAGGACCAGAACTCGGTAATCGGCGAGGCACGTGTTGATGGATTGGGAGAGTTTATCAACCTTTGCATAAGCAACCGGACGCCCTCGATGGCGATTCAGTGCCTGCAGTACTGTAGCGAGAACGGTTACCCGGAAAGTGCTGAGCTAGGGCGGCACATTTTCAGCTCCTTTGCACTCGATCAAAATCAGGTGGCGAAAATCAAAAGTTTGGTAGGCGCGGAAGCGGTGAAACCGATCAATTAAAGTAGAATCATAATTGATAGGCCACGAGTCTTGAATAATAAATGAATCATTATAGCTAAATCGTATTCTATTTTCTTGATCTTCGATCAATGAACTTAGGCGCTCAAATATGCATGATGATACAATTGTCCAACTTCCCAAGAATATAGATAGAAAGGCATATAATAAATTTGATTTAAAAGCAAATTGCATATGACCATATAGTTTTAAATTTAAATTGAGTTCTCTCCAACAATTTGTGTAATGGTTTAACTATATAACAAAACTTTTTTAACTGTCATTCCCAATCCTTAACGGAAATCTTGATATTATATTAGCTATGAGATTTTCAATCCCACTTTGAACTATCGATAATCAGGTTCTTACAAACTTTAGTTGAACATTTGCTTGGTCAATCAATGAAAAATAAATCATTTCCTTGTGCCCAATTACTTGTGATCAGCAATTGGTTTTCCATAAGCTTTCCAAAAAAATCGTGTTGTTAGATCTTATTTGTAACTTTGTATTTAAGTCATAGCCGTTGGTTGCACACCCAACGATTGCACGATTAAAAAGAAAAACTACTGAAGGTACCAATAAAACCACAGAAGCATGAGTGTGACTAGAAAAAAATATTATCTTATCAGCAAAACATCTCAAATAGTTGCACAGTAAATACAATATCCAGCTGGAAAGAACTTATCTGAATTACAATAAAATTCAGAAAGTATCCAAAGACAGTAGTTCATTGGAAGAAAGTACCGAACAAGGCGTGTGCATTCAGTGGACGCAACGTTGTTCATCTGTATAATAATTTAAAAAATACTTTGTCCGATATAAAATTCTTAAAAACACATACAGCTGACACTCCTATTGATCTAGGCTGTTACATCCCGACATCTGCTGATGGACACGCTACTAGTCAGCTGCTGATTGAACAGTTAACATCATGTCGAAACTCCGGTTGGCACGAAAGGGTGGTTTCCACGAAACGTTTAATCTTTACTTTGTGAGCGTTATCGATAGCGATGTCATACAAATTAAAAAAAAAAAACGAGTAACATATCTGGTTTTTATCGCTACTATGATAACACAATTTTGTACAATTTTAGCACCCTTGAGCGTCGATCCGATGGCAAACATAACAAGCAAAACCATATTCTGACAAGCCCCAACATCGCGAGCATCGGTTGTTAGAGTTCTTACTTTATCATCTGCGTACGAGTATGTGCCGCTGAACTTCAGGGTTCAGTTATGATTATTCTTTCTTTAAAAACGTCCGTTATTCTCTGACCTCACACAGCTCTTCGATAAGGCGCGGAACGCCTTTTTTCATATAAACCGCATTATCAATGTTTGCTTAGCGAGATAGACTGACTGACTTCGCAATGGCGTAACAGTTCTTTCGTGACTGTCAGCTCTAACGGGCATTTCGATCGATTTATAGTGGTGCTGGTTCGATGTAGTTTGCTGTAAAGATCCATACATCTTTCTTGCCAAAAATATATGAAGTAATAATGATCCTACACCCCGGGCATGTGCTATTATTTTCATGTCTATTACCAACATTAGTGCCCAGTGAACAAGTATCCGCGAACGTCTGTAATTATCTGCAATGTGTAGCAAATTTAACCGAAGTTAACGGCCGTTTGTATACAATTATCCAATACAATGAAACCATATGGAAACAAAACCCACCATATGAGACCGGGTTTGACTTCCGTACATGGAATTGGACAGCGCTCAACGATTTAAGTGATGAAGGGGACACGTTAGTTGAAGTGATATTCAACGGACTCGATATTACGCAAATCGATTCGTAAGTGTTTTGAAACAGTCAATTCAATCATGTACTGGCCAAAATCCGACTAATTTTAAGGTATTTACAGTCTAGGCGGCCACCCCTCCGTTTTCAGTCTTAAGTTAGAAGAACATGAAATTCAAAATGTTCAGCGAAACGCGTTTGGAAATTTTAGACGCTTGGAAAGTCTTTCGTTACGCGCCAATACGATTGAATCTATAGAACATGGTAAGAAATATAAATTAAAATAATAATACCTATGATAGATTCAAGTAATCATAACTGATTACAAAACAATGCTTTTGAAACTAATAGGGATACGAAACTATAATAAATGAAACGCAATAATGGACATTTTCACTTTCTTGCAGCATTTTTTTTCTTCGACAACGTACTCCAAAACTTGGACCTCTCGAACAACTTGATTTCTACGCTCGAAGGCTTTAAGGATCTAACGTGGAGAAATTTGAAACGCCTCAATCTTTCCTACAACCGTCTCGAGCACGTTACGAACCAACTAGTTAAACTAGAAAAATTGGAGTGGGTCGAGTTATCAGATAACAGAATCAAACGTACAGGTGGCCCTTTGATTTTGCCAAGAAATTTACAATATTGCGCACTGAACAACAACCAACTGGGCGATTGGCCTTTCGATTCAGTGCCGGATACACTTACGCATCTGGGTATCCGATCGAATTATTTAAACTCCACCAAAACGGCAATCGGAGTGCGAACATTACACCTATCACACAACCAATTAACGAACTTTTGTGTCGGATGCTTTCCGGCTCTAGAAGAGCTGGATCTTTCAGGAAACTACTTTAAAACAGTGCCTGACTGGACCTCGTTGGAGGACGAACTGCCTATGAAGAAGCTAAGATTCAGTCAAATGCCTCTACTGCAAGTCATTAAACAAGACACTTTCTATAAAATGGGTAAATATGAACTTTTGAAAAGAGTATATACTTAACAGTTTTTGTAGGGTAACTGTACCAATAGTGGTGCACTTAGTACTGTAAATACCAATTAGGTGTAATTTATGAGTGTTAAGAACACAATATTCTACATATTTGAATCAATTATGATCGAAACATGACTTTTCTTCAGAAAAACATCTATTTTCACCGTAAACTATACAAAATACACGAAAAAAAGAGTATTTTTCTTCCTAGTCGGTTGCTCCTATTATGGTGGTATGGTTCCTATAGTTGTGGTATCGTGTTCCTATAGTGGTGGTAGTACGAAAAACTTGAATATATTTTGCCTATAACTTATTTTTGAAGCATATTTCAAACAGAACGGTAAAATACTCCTTGACCAATGCGTTGTCATTGAAAAGACTGTATTGTTTTACCGAAATATGTCCAATTTTAATTCATAAAAAATGCTTTGAATATTACAGCTAATACCATAGTATATGCTTTATAGTGTATCCTTCGCCTGCTTTGTCTTTTCTTTCCTCTGCTCTTTCTGCTGAGCCTGTTTTCGCCGTCTAAGTCTTGCTTTTTCGATTCCCTCCAGTTCCGCTTTGTTTATTTTGTAGAAACAGAATAAAATCACTACATTTACCTGATTATATTGACCAAAAACGGAATAAAACTAAAATATACTCGTTCCTTTCTTTTGTGTGTTACTTGTGAAAAAATCTATGGCTACTATAGGAACAACTCTGGTTTTTGTGCCTATAGTGGCTCTATGGTGAAAACTATAAACATATAATAAAATTATGCTAAAATGCACTAAGTTCATGTAAATCAATTATATTGGAGTATGTAAGTAGCGAAATAATATGGTTTTAATGATTTTGTAGTGATTTATAGCCTTAAGAAAATCATGATATTCGTTATAGATTCTTAAGGAATGTAGCATGTTGTGACAACCTGTTTAAAAAATATGAATTTTGGCGCTTCTGTATTACGGAATGGGATGGTTCATCTTTTGAACACTCCGCAGAAGATCAAAGAACATTTCATAGAAGAACAAATAACTTCATTGTATATATATCGGCGTAGAGCTAGGATTTTATTCCACTACAACCACTATTGGTACTAGCTCCACTATGGGTGCACTTACCCTATACATATTGTTTTTCTGCTATTAATTTAACGGAAATTGAAATAAACGCATGTTCAAAATTGACTCACATTGAAGTAGTTTATACTGAACAGTTTTTGTATACATATTGTTTTTCTGCAGTTAATTTAACGGAAATAGAAATAAACACATGTCCAAAATTGACTCATATTGAAGGAGGGTCTTTCACAAAATTGGAGCGACTTAATAAAGTAAGTTGCAACAAAAACCGTTCCAATTGAGTGCTAATAAAACAACTATTGAATCATTCATTCTTCATATTACAGCTCGATTTAAGCTACAACGGACTAACGAAAGTTCCCAACAACATGGTCCACTGGGACAGGATCGAGCTAGGAGTGAACCTTCAAGGCAATCCCTTCAACTGTGACTGCTCAATGCAATGGTTTTTGGATGGGGTGATCCGGCCAATGTTACCCCATCGAGAGTTGCATACACTCTTTCCAGAACTTCGTTGTACCCAACCGTCCGTCTACAAGAACCAGCAGATGGTGCGTCTGACAATGTACAACAATATACTATGTCGAAGGGCTCGCCAGATAAGTGTGGTCGGTATGGTAAACGCTGATCGGGACGAAGAGGATCATTTCGTTGAAGAAATTGTTTTGACCTGTTTGCTGGTCGCCATTATAATAACAACTTACTATTTAATCTATTTGCGAACTAAACGAGGATATAGATGCTGTCCGAAGCGATCGTCATATGTTTATGGTGACTGAGATCAAATGGTTCACAGTTACCGTCGATATTGTATCCCTCGGCAAAGACGATTCTTGAGAAATAACTTGACAAGCTATAAAAATTGACTGCCAACAAGAAGTTTCAGGATATGTATTTCGCAACTAGCATAGGTCTCCCTCGGACCGCGAATGCGCAGGCAAAAATCGATTAGGTCGACAAGTTTCGTTTTGATTCACTGTCCTCCACCTTTGCTCGATGCATCGTTCGTGTTCTGTATTCAGCAGTGTTGCTCGGAAAAGTGTTCATCTCGGATTTCAACCGGATCAGGTTGAATCTGGTTGAAACCGAACCTATGCTAGTTGCGTACTGCGCTATAATATCAACTGCTACGATTCCGATTTCAACTGACAAAGTTATAATAAACATGATCACGTTATAAAACCAACAATGCAATTGGGATATCATGTGCTGCAGTTAGAAATAATGCTGCTGCTGTTATGATATCATCTGAAAATCCCTGTAATCTGCCAAACGACCAAAAGAAACTCCTCATTGCCAAATTGTTCTGTAGAAGAGTTCTATTTATATATAAAGGACCTTATTGTAATCAATCACTACATGCGGTAGATCGAATAGTAATGAAGACACCTGAAAACGAACGGATTTTCTGGCCTAACGGATGATTTCAGTGTACTTAAAATATACAATCACCTTCACTCATGTGAAGATTATTCTAGAATAGTCACAGTTTCAAGTAGTGATACTCCAAATAAAATTATAGTTTTACTATCGGATTGTGCACCACGCGATGCCAAACACTATGATTGGTTTCTAATATGCTTTGTCTTTTTATTCTTCATTCAACATCAGGTTTTTCATATATAGTATCTGTCTACCATCTAGGCCATCCCATGAACAAGTATTGAACACCTTTGTCGCACTGAGCTCCCATGCAATTCCTGCCCTGCCCCTTTCTGAAACAGCATCTACTGAAACGATTTTCCAACTGCTTTAACATTGTATTTTTGTTGTTACTTCTGTTGTGCTCGCCTCGTGACTTAAAATGAATCCTCGTATCTATCATTTCAATAATCTTTTTCGTACTCCCTCTCCCTCTCAACTGTGGAGGTGTTGAGCAAAATGCCATTTGTAAAATTAGTTGTGGTTGGTTTCGCAAATGTTTTTTTAAGAATGTAAAGGTAAAATTGGGTAAATAGCGGTAATGCAAATCAATAAGGTCTGTTATAGTGTAGTGATAATTTTTTACCGTTCCATAAACGCATCCTACTTGCCAACTTCGCACAACGGGGTGTAATTTATGACTCTCCAACTCGATATTTATGATTTGCTTTAAAGTTTTACCCTTTTCCGTAAGCCGGTTGTTTATGTGATGAGTTCAAATTGCATTGCTCCATATGTTTGTTGATTTGGATAATTTTATGCGCTTAATTAATTGATATCAACGTTTCTTAAAACAACATTACGCTTTGTTCTGGCTTACATCGGGTCAAGATTATATCATGTGTCACATTTAACTGATGCTTATTATTTCCGTTCTCATCGGAGAGCATTCATTCCTGATACGAGATTGGTTTTGGTTGTATTATGCAAGGTTGATAATTTTTTTTATTACAATCGTTCCTTTCTTAGCTAAAATTTATATCCATTCCTCCGATTCCCCGTTTCGTCCAGCATCATGCAGTGAGATGCATACCAAAAAACACGAGCCATTATTATGTGCACTGCTCGCCTCGCCCCATTGGTCATTCTTTACTCTAGCCGAGTTGATTATAAAACGTAACATATTATCAGCATTTAAAAACTTTAAAACCTCGTTTGCGCGAGAAGTAAAATCCCGAAGCCGAATATGGCGTAGAAAGCGACAAGCGACTATCTACCACCCAACGATAATCGGCTTGGAATCGTGATGTGAGTAAAAGTCAAGAGAGCAAACTCGGTGTGTCCAGTGGTTCATAAATAATTACATACGCTTAAGAATACCATAGTTTGAGCAGCGTACCGTGTTTTCCGCATTTCCATGCTTTCGATTGGCAAATTATTTTGTAAAACAAACAAAAAAACACTAACTTTTCCTCCATACACTTTGACTATTAATCTTACGTGTTATCACTTTAGCGCAGTTTTCTTAATTTGATTACGGCATACGGTTGGTCGTTTGCGAACCGGCCGTCCATTAGATATATGTTCAATATTTGGTTTATCTATCATAGTACGATTGATCGTCTGCTGGTTCCAATTGGTTATTTATAATCGTTTTAAACCGCTACACGCTCGGGGAAGTAGAAAGTTCATTTGCCATCAACGCCCATCGGGGGTTGGGTCCGGGAGACAAAAGTGGCTTGCAAATGCGGTCGGATCCTCGGTAGGAGGATTTGCACGCAACTACAAAATGGTATCTTCACCATTCAGTGTGATTATCTAGTTCTCTGTGCTAGTTTTTATTGGTGTACGCTGTAGTTCCACACTTTTTTGTTATGGAAAAACTTAGATAAATTAAAAGCAAAATTATCGCAATACCTCGTATGCTTAACTGTTAACGTGAAGACGATACATACGGGGTTTTCTCGGGGTTCCATACCGATGTATGCGTTAGCCATCTTTAACCATCGATTAACTGTACATCCTTGAGCGTTATTGGTTCATTTGTTGGCGTTCCCACATATTCTTTTATACACACTACGCACGTTATTAGCTAGAACGAATTATGCGTAATATTCTTTGTGCTTTTTGTGACTCATGTTTATATTGGATTTGTTTATTTGGTTGGCGCTTGCACATAACGCGCGTATTGCCATTGATGCATTACTTTCACCGAATAACTGTACTGCCTCGCTTCACGCTCTATCAAGTATGAGTATGCATTTGCGTTAATATACGTTGTTCACTGCTTTTCTAATCGTTATACGATCGCGCTTTAGACTACTTTATTCCAAACATTTTTTTTTTAATTTAGATACGCTTTTGCTGATATTGGAACTCTGTAAATTATAGCGTCTCGAGCAACTGGCAAACCGAAAACACACAAGGAAAACTGTCTGAAACGTTAAATTACGTAGTACACAAAGGGGGGGAAATTGGCTCCACTATGCTGTATGATAACCGACCTAAAGATAATATGGCCTAAGCATTGACTCAACTTTATCGCTCTTATTTTCTTTACTGCTGATGATTGGTTTGATTTGATTTGGACTTTTCCGATACATAGTGTATTTTCGCTAATTCTATTCTACTCCGTACGCCAGCTAATAATGTTCCGTTATCGATCGACTGATACCAACTCTTCCGTATACGATTGCTGTGACCCTAAAGTGAATCATTAATCAATCGAACGTGGTCCAGTTGCTGAAGGACGGTCTCGACCCAGACGAGGGCCGACCGATGGCAGCATTTTCCAGGAGCTCCGTCCCAATACTACTGCCGGCGACTGCGCTTGTTGACATGGCGAGCCGGCTGCTGCTACAGCTTCCCCCCGTTCCATTGAGTCCCGCGGAACCCTGTTGATGGTTGGGAAGATTGAACGATCCCGTATGGTGATGCTGAATGCCCTTGCTGCCCGTGCTACCACCGTTCATGTGCAGTGCATTCGCCCTCGCAGTGCTTCCACCGTCCAACAGGGAGAACTTATCTAGACCATAGTTTCGCAGCAGCTCGAAGTCGTCCGACGTGTTGCTAGCGCGCGGACCGGCACCAGTACCAGCACCAGCGGCGGTGCCGATTCCCGTCCCTTGCCGTGCCGACGGATGGTGATGTTGGTGCGAAGCAGAATGATGACGGTGCGGGGAGACGTTTTGTTGGTAAAGGGGCGTGAAGTAGGGATAAACTGGATTATTAACACCGAGGCTGTTTGTGGGAAACGAAACGGTGGGTACCGTGACCCCGCGTGATGCAGTGGCGGCCAAGCCAGACGAAGAATAGCTGGAGGTGGTTAGTGCGGAGCTGGAAGTGTCATGCACTGTCACGCCGGCACCACCGCCTTTCGGGCCGCCGATCGGTTTGGCCCGTTCATTGAGCGGATCGAAGTCCTCCAGCTCGAAGCTGGAGTTGTTGGTCGTGTCCAGCGTGATTAGGTCTAGGGAATCATCGGTCGCCGTGGGAGGTGGTGTGCTGCCGTGGTCGGGTGTATCACCGTTTGCGGACTGCGGAATACATCGGTTAGGAGGGGGGAGGCGGCGTGAGAAGATGGTGGCATTGGAGCATATTTTAACCGGTGGCGATCAAAAGGGAGATCCAAACTAAATCGAAACACATCACTCCAACACGAGACCAAAATTGCTTCTGTCACCCGATAAATACGGACTTCAACGAAGCCTAACGAGCAAGCGACATTCCCCACGAGAGAGAGAGAGAGACAATTGAAATAGGTATTACTTGTAAGCGGAAAGTCAAAACTTCAGCACTCATCGGACCAAATACGTCAGGACAATAGCCAAATTACTAGTAGCTTAAGGTATATGATAGCCAAATCGTGCCAATCGGAAACCAGTATAAAAAAAACTTAGCTGCATGCGAAAAAAAGAAAACGTTGTTTGTGAGTTATGCATTAATAAAATAACACCCAAGAAGTACATTGTATAAAAGTAAAACATAATCCACAAGAAGGGACAATAACAAAGTAAGTAAAGCATATTAAGGGAGGAATAAATACAGAAGTGTTTAAGAGAATATATTTTAAATAATGAACAACGTTAACGCCAGAAGGAAGGAAAAATTAAACGAAAGCAAAAAGGCATTCAAGCAACGAAATTTTACACTACACGAGATATTTGCTACAACGGCATGAAGACAGCGAGCACGAGAGTGGGTTTGATGATGCGTGATGCGACCTGTATGAAATAAGCGCAAGCAACCGGACGGAGAACACTCAGAAGCGAAAACTTATCGTTTGTGCGAATGGAAGTGAAGATTGCCACAAATTAAATTTGGCGAAAGAAATGAACGATTCGTATGAGTTTCGGGACTACATTTGCCATTCATTTGCTACCGATGGCAACGATGATGATGATGATGAAAAAAGGTGGACATGATCGATGGATGGCAGTAGCATCTTGTGTGATGATGAGGTGATGCACATAGCTTTGAATGGGAAAATTATACACAAAACGGTGCGCCCCCATTTACACACAGGCACCAAAATAGATGTATATGAAGCCCACGAGTGAACAAACAAGAAAACACTCAATGAACGGACACCAAAAGAAGATTGTTGCAAACTTTGGCTCTTACTCAACACGTCTGCAGTTGCGCGACATTCTCGAAGGCCTGAAGGCACTCCCCCGTTGCCAGCTGCCGGTTTCGCCCGTTGGTTGCGCCTTTCACAACACCGGAACGGGTTGGTAGCGAGGGGATGTAGGAACAGGAAATATCGCGGGGACTAGTGTGTGTGTGTATGTGTCTGTTTCTTGTTGTGTTTGAGGGCATGGCAGTCGTACACTGTTTTCTCGGCTTTCTCGCATTCCACCATTTGCAACGGATCATCATCTTTGCTCGCCATCCTTGGAAAAAAGGAGCTTTTCGCGTAAACGGCCGAACGCTATGAGAGAATCGAGCCCACGGAAACGAAAATCTCGGAAAAGCCGGGACTGGTCAGCAGCTGGTCGGTGCTCCTTTCATACGTCCTGATTGGACACCGATTGCATGCTAAGCTTACGTTCGATCTTAACAACCCGCGGCTAGTTGAGGCACAGAAGAACGACGGGTTTTGGCAGCGTCATCGAGAGGACAAAGCGCGCACGCCGACGAAATGCGGGAGAGCAGAACCGGTCGAACGGGGCGTATTTTCGAGGGTTTGTGTTAATAGTGTTAAAGGTTGCAGGTTGGAGTGTAACATAGAAATAAAAGAGCATTGGAAGGTTGGGGGAGAATAATTTTAAATGTATTAATATCTGTGGGTTATTTTGATCCTATTTTAAACAGACGCTAATTGTACCGACAAAAGTGCATACACTAATCATACCGTGTGCGTCAATTTGGCGCACGTGGTGGAACTAAAACCGTTTATAACGTTTTTCTAATGACAATACTTTCAGCAGAGAGATGAAAGGATAATGGAGAAATTTTACAAGTATCAAAAGGCGGTTGTCGTAACTTCTTCACATGAAAAACTACAAACACCTCTTAAATTCCGTTTGAAAATAGATAACAACGATTCAAATAGGCCAAATGGACACACACGCATATTAATAGGTATATCCTACCTAGCTCTAAGAAATAAGGGATTTCACCATGTTTTTAAAATATGCATAATATACAAATTGTCAAGATTAAGAAAACTTTTTTTCTGCTCTTTAATATATCAAACCGTTAGAGAGATATTACAAAATAAAGACCGAAATACCATCAAATTGACGCACCGGTATAATAAGCGTTAAGGAAACTTATCCCCGATACTAGGAAAGGCGAAGGTATTTATGGGACAGTTGAAAATAATTTCATACACAAACCCGAACTAAAGGCAGCCGAATGTGACGATTTAAATGATATTTTCGATATTAATCAAAACTCGCGGGCGGAAAAGCGCCCACCCACTAAAAGGACAGATGGGGGCACATTTTCACAGGCCGAAGCAATATCAGATTTGAGGCGAAATTAACAAAACGCAAAAAGACTATTGGAAAATCGGAACAGTACAATCCACAAGGAGTGTAAAAAAAACGACGATTTACGACATCGCGAAAAGGTGAAGCGCACAATAGAGTAGAAGAAAGCAGTGGATCGTGTGGTACAGGGCAAGTTTCATTACCTCTTTGCGGAAGGTGGGCTTCGGGGCAAGCGGTGGCCGCTGCGGTGGCTGGGGCGCTTGCGCCTTCGGTGGATGTGGCAAGGTATAAGCATGCTGTGGCTGTGGCGGCGCCGGTGCCGACGTGGTAGCGGCGGAGGCCGCCGGCCCGACCGACGGAGGCATTATATGCGGTTGCTGGTTGTGGTGGTGGTGGTTGCTTTGTTTTGTCCCATGATCAAACGTCATGGACACGCTGGTGGTGGTGGTGGTGGTTACCACGTGTGCACCACCATTCGTTGATGCTTTGGCCGCCGATGCTGCCACCGCCGGCGCCGTCGTCGTCGTCGTGGTCGTTGTGAGCGTAAGCAGCTGATCGTCGTCCTCGTCATTAAGAGGAAGCAACACATCCTCCTCCTTACGTCGGCCAGCCGTTCCGAGCGCACTAGTAGCTTTAAGCGGAGGCGGTGGCGGGGGAGAAGGAAGCGGTGGAGACTGGTCTATGCTCGAGGGCGAGGCGAAGGTGGCGGACTTTGGCTTCGGTTGGAGAGGTACAAAGTTGTTGTAGGTACGATACGGGGACGAACTCGACGAGGAAGACGATGGAGGGGACATTGGCGGTGGTGAGATTTGGATCGCAGCCAGTGCGTCGGCCGCGGACTGGAAGCGTCGTGGCGGTATCGGCGGGCAGGGTGCATCCGGGGAGAGATCGAAGTTCGCCTGATCGCCATCGCCGGAGAGCCCGTTTAGCTCTCCGTTATTGTTGCAACTGCCGTACGCACGCACTCCGGCCGTGGCAGCTCTCGACGACGAGCTGCTGCCACCACCCCGATCCAGCTCCAGGCTGAGCAGGGGATGGGAGGCAGACGATGGCGCTGGTGGGCCCACCGATTCCTGTATCCGCGGCAACGCGGTACCACCGTTCGAGCCGGGCGGACTGACCGGTGCTCCCGCACGGGACGATGGTCTGCTGCCGCCCGAGTTGCTGCCACCACCGTCGACACTGTTCGATGGTTTAAGCTGACCACAGGACCACAGGGCGACATACACGTTACAGATACACATACACGCGGAGTGGAACGCACGGCCACAGGTGAGAGTGAGAAATGTGTCGAGAAAAGAAAGAATGCATGAAACAGACGTGCAGGATTTTGCACAGTTAGGCTAGAGGAGAAGAAACATGGTAATGCATTGGGCTCTCCCAAGGATTCGTTCGAGGCACTTTTCAGTATGATGGAATGAACGATGGAATTGATTCTTGTTAACACGATCCAACCAACCGGGGGAAAAAATGAAAGAAAGTAACAGTAGCGCCAAACACACAGTTTTGAGAGGGAAGAAAGTACCCGTAAGAAAGGATAACAAAAGACAGTACGATGTTCTGTAAAACTATGAGCAATTTTAAATAGCACCAATTAGAGTACACCCGACCATGATGGAGCTATGATGGAGCGTCCCCAGGCCACACGATGTCGATGAGTTAATATACAAATGAAAGTCAGTTTAACACACGTTAATCAATCAAATGAACAAAATCTCAGCACAGGACAGTTTGAGATACACAGTAAGGAAAAATCTAATTTATCGCATCTGTTTCATCAATAAGCAAATGGAAAGGCTTACAATCGTTGCCACTTGTCTTTGCCTCTAACCCACCCATGATTGGAATAGTGCATCAACTATTGTCTCTAACGCGCCTGACTTTGTCTTTAACTTATCAACATTCGTTCCGTGTTCATCTAGGTTTGTCTCCTGATTTCAATTTTGAATTTATGAATTTTGAGGAAAAGTTTTTTGAATAAATTTAAATATCAAGCTTGTTGTTTGTACTAAGATCCATTCAATAGAGCTGCCGAGAAAAAGGAAATTATGCAAAATTATTAATTACAGTATAAGTTTGGTCAAAACTCTGATCAAAATTTGAAAAAATATACGGTAACGATTGTAAACAAGTGACGTTTCGCAGTTATACGAAAATATATAGAAAATACGTCGATATCGCCAAATTCACCGCTCTTTGAATCAGTAAAAATTCATGATAATAGGCACAAGTTAGTTTAAATACAAAACCCACAGTTATTTTATTTTCCCGTTTTTGGCGACAGACAAAAGAAGATGACTACGAGACAAAACCAGATACTTTAGAGACAGAAACTGATGAGCTATTTCAAAACCCGGTACCTAACTTAGAGACAACACCCCACCTGCTTTCAAGATAAAGTTGAATGACCCCTCCGCAAATAAAGTTTCCGTCCCAAAATACAATCTCTACCCAAACTCTACCACACGGCAAAGGCAATATCACACTGATCGTTGGCGTTATAACTGTGTTAATCATCAGTACATGCCACAACGCTCGCCGTTCGCAAAAACTCCACACTTCGCTGGTTGGTTATTGTTGGATGCGGCTCAAGTCTTGTCATTTCAAAATGTGCAACACAAAATGTAACCGATAAAAAATCATACTGCAGATAAAAGGTGGCAAGTCACAAAACTAACTAAATCAAAAACTGGAAAACATACCATGGCCAACTACTGGCTGCTTGTGTGCTTTATAATTCTTTTTTTCCAAACGCGCGCAAAGATTACGAGAAAGTGCGCTCGCTTTCATCAAAGCGACTTTCCAGGTCACCATTTCACCGCCGTTTTCGCTTGCGGGAGGCATAAAAGCACGCCCATTCAAAGCACGGCGCAGTCATGCAGCGCACCAGAGATACGCAAAACCAATAAATAACACTGGAAATGGAGCATGCATCGTACTTACATTCCGGTTCACGGCCGGTGACTTGAACAGCGTCAGGTGGTGCTGCATCTCCTGCCACAGGTTCATCTCCGACGAGGAGTTCGAGCTGGTCGGGCTAAGCGTGGGACTCCGGATGTCGCTCGCGCTACTGCTGGCCATCGTGGCCGCACTGTTGTAGTTATTGTTATTGCTGCCACCGTGAGCGTTTCCGTGGCCATAGTTGAGGTTATTGTTCATCATCATCATGTGGCTGGTGCTGCCAGCAGCACTGCTTGCACTGTGCGTCATCGCGGCCGATGCAGTGTGATAGCCGGCACTACTACTGTTGCCGGCACTGCCCCCTCCTCCGCCGTTCGTTTGCGGCAGGGACGCGTGATGCTGATGGTGATGGCTCCCGCCCAGCAGGATATGTGGTGAGTTGTGCAGCGATGTCGACGACGGCGTTAGCATCTGATGCGGATGATGGTGGTGTGTGTGGTACACGTCGTCCGGGAGGGCGATCGTCTGTGGACGCTTGTTGAATACCGGTGAGTTCGGGGCCGACTGGTGATGCCCTCCGCTAACGTCGTACTGATGGTGCAGGTGTAAGCTACTGCTACTGTCCAGCTTCGTCTTCGGTGGGGTCGTTTCGCGGAACTTGGACCGTAAACCTTTGTACGCCGTCTTGACACCTTTGCCGCCTTCTTTCACCTTAAAAAAAAGAAACCATATTAGTGTGAAAGCCTTTGTTGGGTAAACGCTAATCTGTTAATCTTATTATTTACGATTAAAAATCAGGTAAACAAGCATTAATTACATGCTAGAACCGATCACTGAATCTTTTCTCTAGCAAATCCCACTCACCGATTTGACCGCCGATCGAACAGCCGGATTAGTCTAATGAAGCAGCAGCAATCAATCCGCAACAACAGCGTGTGGGTAATAAAACGGGAACAAACGCAACAAACAACAGTACCACAGCATTGGGCAGGCAACGGGAGACAGCAGCAGCGGAAACGCCACGTGCGCCGAATTTTTACCGGAAACCGGAAAGAAGCAGAAAGGGACACACAGTCACACCACACGTAATCACCAACCATTACCGCGACGAGGCACACCGAAGCGCGTTCCGTGGCGTTCACACATCACCCGAAACCAGATTGAATCACATTTTTTGCCAGGAGGAGGAGGCACGCCGGACAAACAAATGAGCAACATGCACGGGTCGTGGCCATCGTGATGAGGGTTCCCCCGGGCCGGGCGGATGGTTTCGGAGTATGATGATGCATGAGATGCAGTTGAAAGATGACCCACGACGGAAGCACGATGATGATGGTATGTATCGAAAAGTGTTTGAAAGGGAAGATGAAGAGAAAGAGAAGAAAAGAAATTTAGATAGAGAAATAATGAACAATGGTACGTACGAGTGAACGATATTGATGGATGGAAAAGGTAACGATCGTTTGATGAGTGGAAAGTGTCGCGAAGTTTATGTTAAAACATTTTAGTAATAGCATATTTAAAACCAATCCAAAGAAAATGCACCAAATGAAAACCAAGCATATTTTCGAATCTAACTCACAGTGTTCTTTATTCGGAGCCAAAATAAATTAAATATCATCTACGACGAAGTCAACTTAATAAGCAAAAGAACCTATAATTTAATGGCCTATGTTATTGTTTAAGTTGCTTTGGAGGGAATTGAGAGAATTTTTTGATAAAATTATCGTAATTTACTTGTCAATGTCCATGAATGAGGAATGTCCGATTCTATTATAAAGTGTAATGTTTACTATAAACTTTGCGATGCGATAACCCACTGGGTTGAAAGAACGGGGACGAAATCGAAATCACAATCGACAACGTTAGATGTTTCCGGGGTCAGCCTTTCTGTTGTTCATTCTACTCAATCTTAATGAACCGAACGCATTTACAGTGATGCAAGAAAAGTGTGCAATACTCTAAATCTCATCCAACGAGAAACCACCCGTTGTAGGTGAGGAAAGGTAAAAACAAAACAAAACAGATGACAAAGAAACGTGAAAGAACCGAGCAATGGAATGTGCATTCAAAAGACAAGGGTGAAGGGATAGGGGTAGGAACACAGCTCATTCAAGAAAGGAAGGAAAGTGGAGTGTTTGGAATGAATCCCTACGCTACTAACGACACTACCTTATCCTTGAAGTTCTTCAACAGATCCTTGTACTGTTTCGTCTTTCGGCCCGACTTTTCCGCGTACCGGAAGTATTCCACCTCGAACTCGTCCGAAAAGCCCTGCCCGGTGTTCAGCATGTCCAGGCGTTCTTCAATAAACTGCAAGAAATAAGGAGTGCGTTACTTGAGAAGGAACCTATTGCGGCGTGAAGCGGCGAAAGGGGATTTTTACGGACCTGCTGAAAGATTTGAAGGTCCAGTATTTTTTCCAGGAAGGGCCGCAAATGCGACGGCCGGGACTCGATGAACGTTTCGGGGTCGAAGGTTATTTTATCGTTAAACTTTACCGCATCGCGGTAACCGCCAATTAATTGCACTAGAATACCTAAAAGTAAGCGAAACGATGAGTTGTGGTACGAGATTCACCAAAAAGATCCGATCGTACCTAGAAATATCTTTGAAACCCGGTCGCCCCGATGGTCGGCCTGGTTGGACAGCTGCTTCTTGAGCGATCCGACCAGCTCCTGGGGCATACTCTTCACGTCGTCGAACGGCGTTTCGAGCGTTCGCTTATCACAGTTCAGGATGACGACCTCGCCGATCTCCTCCCGGCGCAGCGTCTCGTAGACCGCCTCCGGCACGCCGATCAGGAACGGCATCGGCGCCGCCAGGATGTCCTTCATCTGCATCGGCAGCACCGGTATGAAGATGTGCTGCCAGACCATCGGGTATAGGAAAGCGTTGGCCGCCTGGACGCACGAGGACAGTATTTCTAGCCGCCGGGACACGAAGATGATGCGCCGCTCTGCCAGCATCGCGGCGAATATTCCTATCATGAACTTCGGCTCCACAAAGTTGTAGTACTGGTTGAGATTGTGCTGAAAGGAAAGAGGCCAGAAAGAAGTGCATTACTACAGGCGCCACTCACTCCCGGCGTTGGATGCGGTCACTTACGTTCTCCGGAATACTGGGCAGCTGGAACTGCTGTGGCCGTTGGAACAGGAACGTTTGCGAGGCCCGATCGTAGTGCAGCTTCAGACAGGCACCCGGCTCCGGTACGCCCTTGTTGTACGACTCGGCAAGGAACGATTGGAACTCGTTCGAGCGGTTCTTCTTGATTTCGGCCAGCACGTTGAGGAAGCGCATGAACGTATCGTGCCAGGGCAGGTACGTGATGATCACCATTGCTGTGGGTGATTTCGGGTCGTGCCGACAGAAGCCGAATCGCCATTTTGAGTCGATGTTTGTCAGGACGAACGAGTGTACCTGAATGGTTCGGCTTTGAAAAGAAAATCAGGAAACAACAGTTTAATTAGAAAGCGATTATAAATAAAATATTGAATTTATATAAATCCAACGGATGATGTTTTCCACATCAACTAGCTACCTTTTTTATCCTCATATTTTGTTTAGAAAAGAGCAGTGGTATTATACACCTAAATTAGATTTTTTGTGCCAATTTCTTGGGCCCCATTAGTTGGGAATAATCTATTCCCGTGGGTTTTTAAATGAAAATATCAAGTGAAATATCAAAACTAGAGCGCACTAGAAGTAATATATAAAAGTGAATGTGAAAGAATTGACCAAACGTTTGAAAAACCAAAATCTAAGGATCTATGAAACAATGAAAAATATGAAATATGAAATATGAAAAAATTTAACTTGAATAGATATGATGGTTATTTCATTACAAAGGTATACATAAATAAGATTTTTAACATTCTATAATTACATCTTTGAATGCAAGGAAACCCATTTGTTCCAACACAAGAACTCTTCTTACAGAATCAAGAATATACGATAATATACACCAAATTAATTAAAATACGTAGTAAAGGTTTAGGTGGAAAATATTCGATTAGATTATAAAAAATTGTATCTACATTGGTAGGGTTTAGCGTAATAAAAATTAAACTATTTTAAGCGTCAATTATTAATTGTTGATCTGGCCAACACTGTAAAATAATAACATAAAAATATAGATTTTGTGGTTTTTATTAGCTTTAAAACATCCACATTCGTTCTTCCCGAGTCGTGCGTAAAAGTGTCACTAAACACTTTCCTTTTCCACACATACTAAAAATGTCCGATTATCATTTTCAATTGTTTGTTGCAACCACGTTATGATGCTTTTTGTTGCGGTTGAACCAACGAGTTCTGGGCTCGCGTATCGTTCAATCGCATGGCGTCGTCTAATGTTGATAAGAAGCCCAGCCCATAATGTCTCCCGCGAGAATACTATGCACGATAGCGTGTTGATGAGGTTTACAAACGCCCTTGAATTTGATGGACGCATACGTATTGTTAGTAGAAGAACAGAAACTACCGTGGCTGGATGACTCATAGATTGATTGCGATAATGAACCCTTGTCAAAAAGCGCTAGAAAATTGAATTGATCCATAAAACACCAGCGATTTCAATTAACAAAAACGGTTTATATGAAATGAAGTGTGTCTTGATGTTTGATTTTGTAAGAGTTTTGACCACTAATGACAAGATAATATCCAAGCTTTCATTTCTCTTCCCAACAGTCAAAGTTATTCGTTCAAACCGGTGTCATTTCCGGTAGATCGAAACCAATTCCACGAGGAAAGGTCAGTAAGATACGCGCCGATAGTTCGGGGCGGAGGGAAAACCCTCAATTTGCTACCCCAACAAGCAGCAGCCGGGATGGGACGGTCAGGAACTGGTTGTGCCTGCTGCGAGCACATTTCACAACTCATCGGTCCCACCATCGGAATGGAGCGGCCGCGGTCAGCTGAGGGTCAGGTATAAAGCGGATCGCGGGGGTAGGCTGTTTCGAGTTGGTTACGTAAAATGTACGAACCACTTGTTGCGGCGACCCGTGGCCACACGTCCGCCATTGAAAACCTACACCCTCCTGTTGCGGCTCCCTCCTTTCGACGGTTCGACGTGGAGTGTCGTTTCTGTCCAGAAACGGTGGAAGCAACGGGGCTTGGGGGGTTGACTGGCAAGCTGATGAGTAATTAATTGATTAAGTATAAGCACCACGAGCAGTGACCATAAGGAAGGGGAATCGATGTGCGGAAATGTTTGCTGCCAACCAAAATAAAAAAAAACTTAAGTTTGCAAAAAACATCCAATGATCGTAGTGAAAGGCAGGAAAGTTTAAAAATCAATTAAAACATTTCCATAAACAAACAAAAATATAATAAGATAAACAATATTTCACACCAAAAATAAAACATTGCATGTTAGAGCAGGGGTAGGCATACACTTTCTAAAAAGGGCCAGATGATTAACATTAGAACTAGTTAAAATGACTGGTCCAGAACTTTTTCAATTACATTTCTTTTTTAACGTAACACAATTCTACGAAATATTAATGCATGACTTTCACATATCCAATGGAATGTTTATTTTATGTATTCAAGATTGATTTTTTTTTTTCAATTGAACATAACATCGCGGTAATTCTAGTGTTGAAAGGAAACCGAATCAAACGATGATTTAATGTTTTCAAAGAAGTACCCTTTTAAATGAAGTATCTGCTTTCCAAATAGTAAAGCAATATAAAAGTGCCAAAAGATAAAATATTTGAAATTTATCTTTAAACTTGACAGGATGACAGGAACAATTTTAATCTTCATTTTTGGCAAGAAAATAAACTTGACGGGATTAATAAAAAATGAGATGGAATTTTTGTATGAAGCACCAACATTTTTCGATTTTACGGGCCATACTTTGCCGACCTCTGTGCTAGAGGATAAAATAGATAAAAACTATCGCCATTATTGGCGTTCCGTTCATAGTTTATGTAAACATCCAGCACTGTGACTAACTGGACAACACCGTCCACTAACAACAACTGTATCGCCACCGACAGAAGCAACAGCTTGATTTCGGCCACGAATAGCAAACACGCGCCTCTGCGGGGCGATGAGTCATGCCGTGGCCGACGCAGCCCACGGAGCGCGCTTGGTTCCCGGTATCGAGACCACGTCAGATTTACGACATCGCGTTCTCACTATCGCTGCACGATACCATACCTTCGCCTCGGTCGGGTGAAGGTGAACGGCCGACGGCACAAATCCATCCTCCCCGATATCGTGTGAAGCGGCTATAACGGGGGAGCTAGAGCTTCGGTGGTCGGGAGAACTGTTGAACCTCATTTCCGTTTACCGCCCTGTGGTGGCCGGTAGTTCTTTGTGTCTTGCGCGGAAGCTGACCAGAGAGATCTCGACGGGTTGGTGACGTTCTGACGAGGTGCCGCGAGGTGCAAGGTGACTCAAGGCCTTGTGGATAAATGCTTTCCTCCGTTATAAGTGCGCTCCGGTGATTGAAAGGAAGAACGCACATTCCTCTAGACGCACGCGGCGCACTTCCTGGGGGACGGCGCAATTGCACCTATAGCGACGGCTAGACACAGCGGTATTCGCACGAATATTCCCGCCGTCCAGCGGGAATCCCGCTGGACGACGGGAAACTCCATATGAAAAAAACGGATTTCGTTCCCGATATGTTTAAAAAACGCGAAACTACGACCCGGCGGGAACGGACGCATTTGCTTAACTGAAACGTTTCATGAAAAGTTTCATTCGCTTGCTACAACAACGTCGGTATGGGCAACGTATATGGATGCGGCCGATGTTGTTGGAGAGAAACCAAAATGCGAGTAGTCTTCGACGCAAAATTTTGGAGGAGGAACTCAACAACACCATTCATAAACTTTATATTTGATAATGACTCACAATTCCACTTTTACCTGCCGCCAATTTAGATCACGTAAACAAACTAAAACGTAAACAAAGCTTCACTTTGACAGATCGGACGAATAAGCTCGTTCCCGCTGGATATTTTGTCGAATCTGGGCTACTTTTTCCCGTTCCCGCCACCGGGAATTCCAGGCAAGTTTAAACAGCGGTTATCAGTCGCTTCGGCTAACAAAAGAAGAACCAACGAGGAGCCAATTCCAGTCGCTCAAGACGACATCACCGATGACGCTCAGGCAGCAGCGCGCGCGTCTTCTCGGTTGCTGTCGGAAGTGCACCGTAATTGATGCTGGTTTGGACACGTCGACCAATGACCAGACGCTCAGAGGGAAGTACGCACACAAACCACCGGAAGTGGCGCTCCACTTCACCGTACCACCGCAGCCTTTAATGACAAGGTTCACTGATATACATCATTCTCTGTCTTTTCGTGCCCCGTCCAACGAGGGAAAATGGAAAAAAAAACCCAGATTAGCCATTGCGTCACACTTCGGAGAGCGTATTGCATTCGCAAGAATCGATCAGCTCGTGTGCTCGGGGTCAACAGATTATGAGGGTATCATGTTGTGATACAAACTTCCCGCATGGTTTGTACACCGATCGACCGGAACCGGCCTGCTTGTTCTTTACCATTATTAAACCGATAATTCCTAGTGGCAACCGGGGACGGAACACACCCCGAAAGACACCCTCCCCAAAAAGTCGTAACAAAATTACCAACCGGGAGCCATTCCTCTGGAATTCCATGGTCCCTTTTTCAGCTTTCCGACAGGGCCATCATAGCCAGCACCGATCCATATCAATTTTCCCGTAATCAACACGACCACCAACGAACGATGAATGGCTAACTCCTAATCTTGTTACTGCAACCAATTCGGTATCGTTTGCGTGGTGGATGTAATTCGATAGCCAAACCCAGTTTTGCCCTAGCATGCAGGGGAAGGGTGTGCAGTTGGGCCGACAATGCGGAAGACCCGTGTATCCATGAGCTGGCCAACTGTTGCACGCGAAAAGCGAGGACCGAGTCCTTCCGATTCCAATTTGGCGAGTTTGGACGCGTGGCGTGCAACAACTGGGCCGTAATCGTGTGTCCGTGTGTGTGTGCATCTAACTCTCTCTCTGGCGCCTTGTTGGACACACGCTGGATGAAGTGAAATAGACTCCGGAGTGGATGAAAGTGTCTTGCTCGTTAGGCTTTCGAGTGTGACCTACGCCAACCAAACAACGAACCAAGTTATATGACAATTCCATTACGGTAGCCCAAGAGGATGGGGATGGCGTTGTCATGCCATTGCTTTGCATAATACGTGTCAAATCAAGAGGATAACCCTCCAAGGGGGAAGGGTGGGGGGCGTGTCACTTTCGAGTGATGGAAGGAACGAGACACACACTCCCGATAATAATAGTGCAAACACGTACACGTTACATACACCGCGCAATGTATGCGCCGGCGGTTTGAGGATTTTGATGGGAATTGAGGGTTACGGCACCACCCTTGTCCCCCGGGCCGAAGTAATGGACGGTGGTGACGGTTGGTGACTGATATATGCAAGTGCGCGAAGCCATCCCGCGGACACGCAAACCAAGCGCAACGAGTCGGATCGCGGATGGACGGTTCCAAGGCTAGCGGTTTCGCGTGATTCGCATAGTTTTGTACGACTTTTCTTTTCCCTTTTTTCTTTCATCCACCTTTTGGGACAGGGGATAGATCAATGGGGGGGAACGCTAAGGGGGAGGGAGTGGGAATTCCCTTTCCATGGGAGGAAATGTTTGGTCAGGTGTCCGTCCGGTGGCATTGATATTCGAGTATCATTATTTTGATTTGTTTGGTTGATGCCGCGTAATGCGGGTGTTTTCGACGGAATGTTGATGATGTATGATTATCAATTTTACCAAGCAAGAGAGCAACAATCGTATGTTGTTGGGGAATATCAATTATGACGCGGTAAAAATTTATCACTAAAAGACCCAAAGTAGCGAGAGCTATTTATGTTATATGAATGAATTATAAGTGGACCAATGCTTCCATTATTCTATTGCTTGAAAAAATATACCATTTCATTCATTGCTGTTGAAACAGAACATGGTTTTTCCAGCCATCGGTCAAACACTGCTAGTCGATGAAAAACCATCTCCCCCTCATCTCGAACAGTTTCCGTTGACCTTGACTCACAACGAAAAACGAGTCGTAGTTTCTGCTTGGGCAAGCTTGACTATACTTGAAATTCACTCATTAGTAAGCTTGTTTCTTGTTCGCCTTACCCATGACGAGAAGTTGAAGATTTTTTGGTGGTCACTTCACACTGATATACACTGGGCGAAATAAGAATAGAACCACCATGTTTTTTCTCAGTTCCCATGTTGTGATTGACGTGGTTAAAATTTATTTTTGAAGCGTATTCAGCTCGATCTATTGTCAACACTCATTAATATGAGGTTTTGGTATGTTATTGTTGTTAACTTGGTCATCGAATGCACAAATGCGACGTTCAGCAACAGAAAAAGCGTCTTCTAGAGAAAGCTCCTATGGGAGAGCTCGTCGTAATCAGTTCAGTCTATTTTTTTATGTTTTCGACTACATATTCATTAAAAGTCACATTAATGTTTGCTTTCTGCAAAATGGTAAAGGTCGCCAAGCCATCAGTGTTCAGCAAACTACAGTTCGTTTTATAATCAGATTTTGGAAGAGCGTGCCAAGAGCTGCAGTCGCTTGAAGCTCCAATTCTGTACGAATTGCTACTAAATTAATGAAAAAATCATTTAATAAAAGCTAACAAAAAATTTAACAATGAGTCTCTCAATTGATATATTAAAATATAAATAAATTTAAAAAAATATAAAAATATATAAATAAACGTTTGCATTGAACAAATTGATAAATTTCTAGCAACCTTCTTTTGCAAGCAACATCAAGTGTATGAACATTGGCAACTCTTAAAGGTAGGATCTATTCTAACAATTAAAAAATCACAACGACTAAAAAGCATGCCAACATAAATAATGTTGTCGGCTATGGCTTAAGTTTCCATCAAGTACTGTAACGCCGCCTTAAGGGCCGACTTTTTTTTAATTACTAAACTGATAGAACTTTACGATAACATTTGCTTCATTCATTTAGCTTCGATAATTATTTTGTTATCGATATGTTATTTGATATGTTATTTTTTTTTACAATAAAATGTTTTGTTTTTTGGTTGTGCTATTTTTATTTCGCTCTGTGTAGTTTCTACAAGAATCCCAGTAGAACGGTTCCGCCGTTACTGTGATTGGCAGGCGTAGAAATTCGTAGTCGAAAGAGTGAAGCGATAAAACACGCCACATCGGTGACGGAGGAGGAAGCTTTCGTGATAAGTAACTTCTACTTGCCCACCATGCCATGGGGCGTATAAGTTAGTTTCCAGTCGAAGGTCGAAACATTCGATGACGGAGGATTTTTGTATATGCCAAACAAACCCTGTTAATCATACAATAATTTTTGGAACCGTGGCGTAAGTGTTTTAGGGATTATTCAAGCTAACGAAATAGAATGCGTGACGAGCTACCAGAGAAAAAACCCATGGTGAATGAAAACTCACGCACTTTCCCAGATGCCCGGGCACTTACCTCTCGAAGGCGCACGGGAACGCAAACGCGGGAATGTCAGCTATAACCTTCGCATCCTTGAACGACTCTGGGAAGCTTTCCACGATGTAGCCCGGCGCGGGGTCGTCTGGCTTGCCGGGAGCAATCTCGCACCAAAACTCAAACAGTCGGCTGACATCCTCCCTGGGAAAGCGAAGAAACGAGAAGGTGTAAGAACAAGCGGCCCGTTCGCGTTAATGAGTGGCCAACACGCGAGCCACAACTGCCGAAACCACAAAGGTACGATTCAATGTCCCAAAACAAATTGACAGATTGTTGAGATTAGGCGGGTTTCGATTGGAAGTAATCAAGATAGTTCGTCTAGGATCGCTCTTCGTTTTTCCTTCGATTTTGTTTTTTACGTCTTTTAACGACTTCATAAGATTGTTTGTTGAGGCAGGCTCTCAGAGGGGCACACCTTGTTTTTCCTTAAGCCAGGTGGTTCCCAAGGCGCAGACTTCTTCCAGATGGATCGGAAAAACACCACCACAAACGCAAGGAAAGCGAAGACGGGAAGCTCTTTTAGTGAGTAAAAAGGTCTACAGGGGGGTTTTTCAAGATGATTTCCGGAGGAGCCTCGTAAGAAATTGCCTAGCAAAAAAGTGGTTCTCTCTTCTCCTGGGTTGGTCCTTTGGGGGGACCACAACAGCAGCTGATGTGAGACGTAGGATAACATTGACCACGAGCAAGGAGAGACGATGTTTATCTCTCATGGTCCTCGTTTTGCTCGCCATCTCTCATACTTTTTCCATGCTGGATGCTGGGGAGTAGAGAATCCTTGCTCGTCCTAGATTTTTGCGCTATACGCTCGCTCATTACACACCCTGCCATCCTTGTAACCATTTCGATGAATGAATGGACCTTACACAAGCAAGGACGGAGAACTTTAAAAATCATTTCGTACGCACACATACGATTTACTACGTCAAGATGGAGCTGGTGGATGGAAAAAGATGTTGCCTCGAGTGGGAATTGCAAGTCGTAAGGAAGAGGCTACTTACTTTATTCGGGAGTTCATGTCACTCCGAAGATCCGCGGGATGTCAAGGGTAGTCTGGCTACTACGAGCCTCGTTCACCGTTTGGTAGTAGCGTAGCCTACTAGCACAGCAAACGAGCGCGTACTACTCTCGAGTGCACTGCACACACGCACGTACACGCACAACAAGACACACCTTACCAGCAACAAGACCAGCTTCTAGCAGAATTGATAGCACACAAAACGACGATTCACATCTAATGCATCACGCATTCTTTGAGATGCACTTTGCCTTGGGATTTGCCTTCTTTTTGCAAGACACACCAGGCACAAACACACACACACACACGCACACACTATACACGGACACGAAGCGAATCTATTGCTTCATCAGATTGCACTTATTTTCTTTTCCATCCTCCGAGATGATATGTGAACGTGAAACTATTTTATTATGCTTTTTTTCACACCACTGACAACTCCCTTCCTTCACGGTCAGCAAAGCTGGGGAACCAACATACGAACAACGAGGAAAAACGGGCTAAATCCACATACGCTCCGATGCACAAAGAAACACTAGAAAACACACAAGCGGAATACGGGCCCTTCACAGCACACACATTCTCGGACAAATGCAGTGCAAATTGGTGAATTTGTCCACCATTGATGTTGCTGCTGCAAAGATTTCTGGAAACTGGTAGTCCGAGACATGACAGCTAGCATTGCCAAGGTTACTATATTTACTTTTTGACAGAGGTTACTTTAACAGAGCTTCACAGCCGCTTGTCTGCACTTTGAAATAATGGTTAAAATAGTTTATTTGCTAAAACCTTTATGTTGTTTAACAAAAATCCTTAGAATGAAGGGTTATTTTAAGCAAAACCACTTCATGTGATAACAGTTTTAAAAAATACTGTGCGGGACAGTGTAGCTCTTTCGATTGGCAAGCACAGAACTCACACCCTACATCCTTTTGATCTATTTCAAAAGCATTCAGGCAAGCACATTGAAATGAAATGCTAAATGCTAAATCAACAAATTACTTTTTTCGAAACCAGAGCAAATGATGAGAACCGTTCTTTTGGCAGCTCCTAGTCTTGATTCATTCTTGGAGTTTCCCTCCCATCACTAGTGTCGGGCTTGAAAAAATTACTTCAATCCAGTTTGGATTGAGCATACACTTTCAATGTCAAGTGGACTGTAACTCTTTGGTATAAACACAGTTGTTCCAAGCAACCTCTTCTGGAAATCCAAGAAACTTGATTTGAAATGTCCGTTAGAGTATTTAAATTTGAATTTATTTTGAGATGTTTGTAACAACAATTATAAAACCATACTTAAGAGTTTACGTTGTATCCATAAACTCACGTTTGTTTTTATCCCTATGTTTCCACTCAAAAGCTAGGATTTATGATAGCGAGAATTTATGGCGGATACTTCGTTGTTGAATATACACGCTAGAAACTGATATTTTTCCACTGGTAATTTCAGCCTCCATATTATCTGATGCTCACCTATGTACCAGAAAAGTGCAACGTTGCATGCAAATACCTCCCTATTATTTATCAAAACCGATATTTAATTTTGCATGCGCCTTATTTTGTAAGATTAAAACTACCATCAGGTTACAGCTATCAAGTAACTAATTCTAGACATATGCCAATAGTTCACAAAACTATTTTTAAAAGAATGTTGACTCCTTCGATTATACATCAGATAAACATTCTACTGTGGACTCTCACTCCTATCACGCAATACATAGTTGGAAAAGATCATGTATCGAACATTTCTATGATTTTGCTGAACCGCATTCCCATGAATGATTGCATTCACACACTATGACAACTGTGCCAGCCATTTGTGGCACAAAAAAGTTCAATACTGCCCCTGAGAATTCCCTGCTGTCCTTCAACCGGCTTGAATGCACTTAATTTTTTAATCTATTTGCATTCCCTTCCCTATTGTCCCGGCCACTTCCGTCCCCGGCACTCACCGGTACCGTTCATCGCTTGATTACCATTCGGAAGTGAAGTTTCCACAGTTCGTTCCACGGTAGCAACTGCAACTGCATCCGGAGAAACCTACACGAGGTTCAACTCCATCCCCCTTGCCATTGCAAAAGAGCACCGCCGTATGAATGGCCATGTGACCGTGTATGCGTTGACCTGCATTTCACACACCGTTATGTCATTATTTGATCGTCATCGATTCCGGTTCGCGGGTATCTTCGCGAACGTACCCACGGTTTCGACAAGCTCTATGCCCTTCCGTCCGTTAACCGTAGTTTATCGTCAGTACCGGTCGATGTGGATGTACGTCCGTATCGCGGTTCCGGATCGAGGTATACCGATGAAAAGTCCGCATTCAAATGCGACGGACGATCTAACTCCGGTTCCGCTGTTCCTGGGAAACAACAATGTTATTAATTTTTATTTAACACCTCACCCTCGGCGGTTTGCGGTGGTCAACCTGTACGTCAAAACCGAGAACATTCCACCGCGGGGACACCGTTGCCTCATTGTCCAGACGAACCTACCGTAAGCCCACCGTACTGCTGCGTCCCTAACGGCCAAGAGGTCAGTCTATTTATAATACATTAATAATTCCGGGCACAACGAAAACGGACACGCGAAAAGGCAGACAGAGCCCCGTCTGTATCCGGTGTTGCGTTCGATAATCGGTAGACGACGCACGCAGAGAGTGTTGGGCGGAGACGATGGCCCCGATGCTGGCCGGAACCATTTTCCGTTTGATAATTTCATATGCTTCATTAACAAGGTGGCACTTTGTTGGCGGGTATTATGTAGAATGAAAAGCGTCCGGTGGCACAGTGGTAGCCTCGAATGCAGGGCTTTCAGCACGATAATCTACCCTCGCGAACTGCGCGATAATTGAGACTGATTTGGATTGATTTTACCGACGGTAATGTTAGCTTTTACGTAGCAAATTCGTTAGCGTTTCATTTATGTATGCTCGGAAACATGAACTACTTGGAATGAGGCACGATATTAACAGATGAACCTTTTGAAATTTTACCCTAAACAATGCACTAACTTTTAAAATTTGTTTGAGAGAAAATCTAAAAAAGATATTGAAAATTAAATTAATTTGATATTTACACGCGTTGAGATTTTTCCAACATCAACGACATAGTATTCGTCGTACGATGAATCGCACGGACACAGGAGCTTGCAACAGTTGTTGATGCTGATAATCGGTGATCGGTTGGGTGTCGGATGGGCAGATGGAATACATACATCCTTCTGTTTTTCCAATTATCCTCCGGCTGATTGGACAGCATTAATTGGCATTAACGTGCCACGCATTCCGAGTAATTTGAACCGATTTCCGAACGGAAAGGATTGCTACAAATAAAACTCACCCCGCAGAGATTAAAGCGTAATTGAAGGCTTTTTGTTAGTATAAAAAAAGGCAACTACCATGTCAATTTAATGAAAATTTTTGACAGGAAAGAGTTGTTTAAATACCAAGAATTGAATTTCTCATACGCCATTGGCCAACCGATGGTTTAAAATTCCCATTTTCATCATGCTCATCAAACATTCACATTAAATTTCCCAGTTAGGTTGAGGAAAAAGGCGGTAATATCACTATAAGACAATTTACAAATGATGTTTTTCAATACCAAACTATATTTTAATCAACATGTCAGTATATAAAATTGTTGGCCTGAGTTTTTACACGAGCTTTGACATGAGAAACCTTTTGCTACCAATCATGTTTAATTTTTCGATAATTTTTATCAAAAACTTTAGCTACAGCTCTTCTTTATTACGTTTCGAAACAGAATATTCTCTACAAAAGTGAACAGTACATTCCGGAATTGTTCATGCTTGCGCGAAAGGTTTCCTAGGCTTTTTTCGTTGCGTCCGCAGAAGGTTAAACCTCTCGTACTCATCATCCGGAACCCGTGAGTAAAGAAACAAACGCAATTTAATTATCGTTTATTGAAAACATTGGTTAAAACCACAGAACGATTCCAAGTAATTGTCCGCTTCCGAGTGTATACATTATGCGTTGATTCGCGAAGTAAGTTTGATTAAAAAGTATTATATGGATGCAAAATTAATATTCTCCGTACCATCGCCCGTACCCTGTCCAGTGTGGGGTCGAGTTTCACGGCAGATACTTCAGTTTTCGCCCACTCATAAAATATACTCTGGGCTTCAATCCAATAAACGTCTCAAACACGCATCGCTTCCAGTCGATGAGAGAGTTTTTTCGGACACTGCATGTTCTGTTGGTTCACGCTGATTAAAAATAACCAGAATTTACCGGTTTGCAGACCCGAATAAAAAAAAACACCCACACCAACCCTTTAGCAGTCAATAATACATCGTCAGAAATTTATAATTTTGTACAATTAATATTTTATGCCACGTGAAGGAATCGCTTCCTACCGCTTCCCCCATCGGTTGCCGGTTGTGGGTGAATGGTTTATAATTACGTTTTTTCATCTTCGTCTTTCCGTTTGATTTTCACTTTACAATGGCCCTGTTTGCCGAAGTCCGTTAGCGTCAGAAGGGCTCGGTCAGTATGTCTTGAAGTGGTCCTAAAGGATCGCGATGGATAGTAGGGACAAGCATTATGCAATGCACGGAGCACGAAGGTGGTGGCAAAAATAATTAAAATACGGTGATTTCCCTCCAGGTCATGAGAGAAGAGTTTTAAACGAGCGTTGCCTTGGTTACGAGCTGCGTATAAGGTAAGGAAATGAATTCCTCACTGCATTTGCGTACATGAAAAGTTGGTGGGGGTTTAAATTCACGGCCATTATGAAAAAGTAAATTAATTACCTTCTAATTTCGATTGAAAAATGACACTGCATTATTCTTTAAAAAGTAAAATGCTCTACACCTTCCCTGGATTAACATAATACAACTATAATAGTAGCCCTTTCAAAGTAGCACATCTGTGGAAAACGTTGATAAATTCCTTATCCCATTAACCATTAAAGGGCTCGGTGCGGCAAAGTGCACTAATGAATCGAGGTACGGCGTCGGCGTTGTAAGTGCGCAAAATAGGCCAAACCCCACCTGGCAACGACCAGCAAAAAAGCGAATGTGTGCAATAATTAAGATAAGCCTCCTTGAAATCGAGCGGGAGAGAAAAATTGCCTCACGTGGAATCCTTTCGGTCGCAAATGAATCAAAAGCATTGAAACCAACGGCCACACACGGTACCAACTTTGCTCATTACGATTAGCGTTAACATTGGGCCTTTATGGGCCTTTTTCTACAACAGAACCCCACGATCCTTTTAAGCCATCAGAAGAAAGGCATGGAACCATTAGAAATCCGAAAGCAGCCATTAAAAGCACCAATAAAACATTAGCATGGTAGAGGCATGTTTCGCGGCCGGAACGGTGTCTGGTGTGGACTACAATGGTGCTGGATTAAGCGCGAGAGAAGTGTAGGATAAGTGGCCCGACCGGTACACCCAGGGAATGTGAAAATGTCCGGTGTGTTATGAGTGGAAATGGGATGCGCTGGATTTGTCATCACATGCACGGTTCCTGTGAGTTTTCCACTGTTCACAATTGGTTTTGTTTTAATTTGGAAAAGGGCTTGTTCGGAAAGGGTTTCGCCAACCATTTCAATGATATTGAGCTACTCTTCTTGAGGTTTATAACAAGGGACATGCATTCAAGCGCTTGCTCTTGTTCGAAACGGTGTGTGTGCGTGAGACGCTCAAGTGCAGCCATTTAAATGCATATCTTTTCAAAATTCTTTTACTTGGGTACAGAGCTGGCTTATGTTCAGTACATGAAAATACCCTCAAATAAATGAAAACAATTGCGTATGAGATCAAAAATGAAACATTTCTAAAATGATCTGCAAATCAAGAGTTTTCCAGAGGCTTGTGAGGCAAGGTAAAGCAATGCAAAAAATGAGCAAAAATTATAGTTTTTTACAATCCATTTAGAAATCGAGGGTATGTTTTACATTGCTCGATCGTCTATCATCTTTTCTATGATCAAGAAATGTCAGCGCCAATTAACAAAAGCAAGACATCTAGCACCACTTTTCTACGTCTCATTGGAAAATTGTGGACAGAGTGCACCCCGCTAATATCTATCCAATTGGTTCTTAGATTATTATCATTGAGATAGATAGATTTTTATCATTTTTTCAAATTACTTGATTCCAAAACATTTGTGGTTCAATGCAAAAAAAAAGTTGGTTTGGTTTTTGTTCTACTTTGACCATTTGTTATACTATACTTTGAAATATATTTACGAAATGTGATATAATTCCAGTAACTGACGTTTATTCTGATCATGAATATTGTCATAAATAACTTAAATAAAATGCATGTGTGATTGAAAACAAAAGTCTCCAAAAATGACAAGCAGTTCAGGGGCTTTCCATACAATAAACTTGTTACTTTCTTTGAATAGTAAAATATGCTGCAATTTACCTATTATTTTTATTTACTTCCACGGAGGCTACCGAGAAATGTTCTAAGCTTCTCTATAAGCTTGCTGTTTTGTGCTAGAATGAGCCTTACCAGCTTCAACCCCGTCCGGCTATAACATCAATCCGCTTGAGTGTTCAAATCTCTTCAAAACCACCCCAGGCCCAGTGTATACAGCACACACGCCCGCAAAATTATCCACCACCGATGGACAACTCTCGACTTGCCCATGCAGTCAGCCAAGGCATCCATGCGAAAGGGCGATATGCTTTTGTGGGCAAAATCCCGTTCCGGGTGAAAAAATTCGAAACACAACCACATACAACATGTGGTGGTTGGTGATTGTTCCACACCTGGGCCATCCCTGTATGCCCTTGATCTTCAATCCGGCGTTGTTTTTGAATCGAGTAGTAAAAAGCTAAACCTTTTTTTTTATTTTTGAACACCACATCTGGGCACAGGTTTTTTGGGTCCCCTTTTACGCAGCAGTTCGTTGTCTCACTCCCCGCAGCAAGGTTGATGCAATGTGCAGCGAACCGGAACCGGATGGAGTAAAATCGGAGCGTGGAAGAAGCGCACGCTACGATGACCTTTACTTCGATGCCGGCCCACTAAGCCGGTTCGGTTTCGGAGGGTTTGATGTTAACAGTGCGAAGGTGCTCTCTCGGTCTGCTGCCCAACATCTTGGCACGGGTCGGTGATGCCGGAGAGGCCGAGGAGGCCGGGATTCGGGTGTCGGTGGTTTACTAAAGGTGTGAATAAATTTGACCAACTGGGTGGTACCCGAAAACTAACTTCTGGGAAGGAAGTTTTCCCAACGGAGGAACGCTGCCAAGCGACAACTTTTCCGTCCCAAGCGGGAAAGGATTAGTTGTAAGGTTGTTGCGGTCATCTCATTACAAAGTTTGCTGAATTTGTATGCACATGTTGGAAAATATAAACTGAGCTGAACCATCCCAGCGGTGGAACGGGCAAGGGTGGATTGATATCAACATTTTAATGCAGAAAAGGGGACCTGTCCCCGGGGTTTGACTCGGGAGGTATTTCGTGGGCGCATTTACATTTCATCCTAGCACTTGGGTGATCTTTCGGGGTCCCTTTCGGGTGTCGAGGTACCGTCTGCCACTTTTCGAACGGTTTAATATTCCTCGCACGGCTGGCGTCTAGCGGAGTGCATATGTTATGTGGAATTGATTTTCTTCTCGATCAAAAACCTTCGCGGAGGGAGGAAGAAGGGAACTGCCACCAAAGTGTTTGGCATAATGTCAAAGATTTCTTCCCAACTGATAACAACCAACCCAGAAGGGTGTGAGCACGTGCCAAACGGGGGTAGCGGGTGGGTGGAGGATTTTGCATAATTAGTGCCCATTTGCATTCACGATTGACTCATGTTGGAAAAAGGTGTAAAACAAAGGGAATGCGATACGATCGCGCACACAAAACTGCGTGTGATTTATACACGTTTCAATTGCGTAAAAATATTGAATTTTCACTTTTGTATGTCACGGTTGTAATAATCGTATTACTGTTTAAGGACAGAATACTGTTAATTTACAAACTATGATATCAATTACTTCTTAAATCAAAAAGAAAGTTAATGACTAATTAAATAAAATAAAATAAAAACAAGTCTAATCATTAACACTTGAATTCATTGGAAGACTTTTTGTGCGTCACGCAATTGCCTAGAAAACGGCTAAATATTTTTTCAAAACAATTAAAGACTATTCTAAATGTTCAACATATTATCTATATAAACATCAACGTCCATTTGTGGCGTTCTTTTGTAATCGTAAACATATGAAATTATTGTTAAAGTATAATGTATTTGTTTTCAACCTCTTTTTTTTACTGTATTCAAATTTATCTTTAAAAAACAGATTCTATTGTTTACTTTGCTTTGCTGTTTAGCTTGAAATGATAGAGATAGACATAAAAAAATCAAAACGCTTACAAATGCAAAAGTTAAGCAGCAAATATACTAAAGTAGCCGTTTACGGAATAAATAACATCTTGATCCAAAATGACGAAGTTAAGTATTTTATAAAAGAGCGGTTAAAAAGACTACTACAAACTATTCTGGCAAGAATTTTGTTTAATCGTTAAGGAAAACATGTTTAAATTATAAAATGTCACACCCGTTGGAAGGCTAAACTGCATAGTGCACTTGAATTTGCACGTTTATCTGCATCGTGTAAAATGTTTGAAAAATAGTCATTCCTCTTTCTGTTGCTTGGAGAAACCTTTAAATTGTTTTATGTAACTTAATAAATGATTGATAATTTCATCTGTTTCAGGTCTCCATAATTAAAAATAATAGATCAAATATTTCCTTATATACAAAACCAAATACACGTTATCCTTGGTTTGAGTTATCCTAGCAGCAATAATTAAAACGTCGATGAGTAAAATTTTCGTATACAAAACTGCCAGATGATTTGATGATCATTTATTTAGATCGATCCAGTTCCAGCTCCAACGAAGCTATAAATTATTAAAAAAATTGGAATAAAACCAAATATTTTTGACAACAAATATGGTATGGAAAGCGCCAATTTTAATCAAGCCAGCTAGTAAAATTGTACCGAACTTTAATGAAACGTACTAGACATCGTTCCCTCTGCGCCGTCAAGTTCATGACCATGCCCCACCGAACCGTGTTGGGGATCATTTCTACGGCGATCTTTTCTCAGCTGAACGGATGCTCTCCCGGCTCCGTCATCGTAGGTCAAGGGGTAACATTTCGCGGCTCTCGCCGGAGTCGTCCGCACCTTCAGGCGATGTTTTCAGATGCCGGTCAGTTTTCGTCCTTTGTTTTGATTCCTTCGTTCGCGAACATCTCGCACCGATGCGCATGTGCGAAATTCGCGAATATTACTGACCTGTATGTGCACCTCCAGCATCGCGGGACCTCATTCATTTTAGCCGAAGTACCAACCCGAAGCTCCACCCGGTGAAAGTTCACCCGAACCTGCGATGCTGCGTGTCGTGCCATGAACTTTGACGAAAGGTTCGTTCCTTTTTGATTGCCTCGCTGAGTCGACTTTCACGGCTCGATGGGTTTTCCTTCGGCGAGCGGGTTTTTCCTCGCAGCAGCCTTCACTTGCGAAAGCGGGTGGAAAAGGCGATATCCACGCCGGCATTCCCATGCGTTCGCTTACGTCCCGCGATTGCCGGAATGTCGAGCCCCGCACGGAGCGCCAACGTCGCTCAGCATCTCGACTCAACGCTTTAGGTTCAGTGTTTTCCGTCGGTTCGGTCGAAACGGTCACGATCTTATCCGGTGTTAGGCGTCCGCTGCCCGGCGACGTGGTCTATTTTGGCGAAAGTTTCCGGTGACACTGTTTCTCAAACGCACGCACGTTCAAAGGCGGTCGATAAGAGAATGTCAAAAGGATATCAAATAAAAACATAAAGAAAAACCCTGGCAATGGTAATTCATCCGGCTCACTTACTGAACAACATCATGCTACTATTTCGATGGCAGTTAGTGATAAGTTGCGTGGAAAATGTGTGTTGTGTGGAGTAACAGTTTTAAAGCAAACAAAAATTATGCCTTATGTAATAGTGCTAACAAGGGTAAATTTCCCGAATGTTTTTGGTGCGTGATAAACAGAGATCCTAGTGGAACGAGGTGTCACTGCTGGAGTGCATTGAAATATGCCAATTATTTGCAACAAGTTTAATCATTAAAGCATTCCTCGAAGCGTTTTTCGCCTGAATTGAATAAATGTGAGGCAAAACCCGTGGTAACATTGAAACCCAAACCGTACACATCGCTCGAAAATTTTCCCCGCGAGGCGCAGAGGTGGGAGATGAAAAGCGAACTGGAAATCACCTCACCCCATCGCACTCCCCAGCTCGACCCATGTCTTCCGGTGCGTCCGATGGTACCCCACTCCTTCACCCGGCCCCTAGGCTAAGGACTCATTTCCGGAAGGGCTTTGGACGGCTCGGTTTGGGATCGAGTTTGGAATGGATTTGAATTCGGTGGCTCGTGATTCGTGTTGGGGTTTTTTTTCTCCCACTGTTCTCTCCCGTCACTTTTTCTTGTGCGAGTGCGAGTCCGATTTTAGTGATTTAAAAATTAAAGAACACACCGCATCGTTACGAGCGATAAAGGTTTAGGGGGTTATTTTTATCGTGATTTCCAGGGTGAGGGTGGAGGAACATTTCACACACAAATTCGGTATTTCTATTGTGCGGTTTTGTTTTCGTTTCGAAAATATGTTGAGGTAGGTTTTGTTTATGATGGGCAGGAGGCCTTAAAATGGCAATCCGTTTTGCTTGTCTTTGCTGTGGGGTTTTCCTTTTCATTTTTTTTTTATATTTTTATGCCACAGTTACCCTCGGTCTTGATTACATTTTGATGAGCTTTGGGTTTAATTGAATAATTTATCATCAGCAGAGGAAGAAATGTAGGGTTGGCTTAACTCGTTTTACAATCGAGGAGTTCCGGAATAAAATTAACAAATAAATAAAACAAACTTATGACCTTTTTTGTGAGTGCCATGAGCGTCACAGTGGATGATAAATTTTCATGACCATTTTGTAGCCCAATGATACTAATATAATTAATTTTTATTATTATTATTAACGATGATTAGAGACATATTGGAAGCAGAGTTCAAGTTTTACACTTATCACCACTTCAAAATAACAGTCATCGTGGGAAAAGAAAAACACTTCCGCCCGTCAAACTGTGAAAAAGTTACATACCAAGTGACACGTGGAGGTGATGATCGCATAACGTTATCGCCGTAGGGTTTCAGACCTAAATCATTTCATCGTACATGCGTGTGATTTGTGTGTCTGTTCCTTCAACAGCGCATGTTTTCAATCTATGTTTGCAACGGTGAAAAACGGATGCTTTAATCATTCAATGAAGTGAATAAAACCGAAACGAGAAGAAAACGAGAGAAAGAAAAATCGTACCCAACGAGATTATAAGTCACACCCGTAAAGCATCCTGACCATGGTTTATCTTGCGGGCTCCGGGGTCCGGTTTCCCGGCCGAATGATGCTGATGCCGTTAAAGGAAAAAAGATGTTATTCGATTAAATCGAGCGGAAAGTGATTTGATAAAGCCGAGCCAACGGCGAACCGGAAACGAGACAGGACGGCCGGGAAGTGCGGAAGAGCCCGTTGAAAAGTGTTCCGTGGTGGAGTGGGGTGGGGTGGGGAAAAGAAAATCGGTTTCTTTACTGGTGGAAGAAAAAAAAAAGAATCAAGTGGACCCAACAGTGAGGCAAAAAAAAACGGGAGCTACCGAAAGAAAAGCCTTGGATTACCCAAGGTGTATCGGTTCGTGCCCGTGCGTTCCCTCTCGGTCGTTTCCTTCAGACACACCCAAGAAAACCGGGCGTCTGTCGGAGGCGGCCACGGTCGAAGTGCTGCTCCTAATTGCCAAACCGGAAGGACTTCATTACTGTCCGGGATTCTTCTGGCGGGCAGTGAGTGCTGAGCGGTACCGTGGAGATTCTTCACCGGATGCAGCGGTAAGTAGGTCCATGGAGTCGGGCCGTCTCGTACCCGTTTTCAACTAAATTTCGCTTGTTCTGGTAATGGACCGATTTCCGCTCACTCGCTCAAATTTCCTTTGTCCACACCCTTTAAAGGGAGATGAATACGAGGGCATGAGCGGGCCGATAAGCACATATTTTTATGTGAAAGAAGCAAGATTTTCCCCGGAAAAACTGGTGTCATTCGCACGTAATGGGTTTTTAAATTTCCGTACCACTAATAGATTATCAAATAGTCATAAGCGAGATGGGAGTTTCCCAAAAAAAAAAAATCCCAACGTGGCGAGAAGGAAGGTTGCTTAGAAGCATTCTCCACCGAAATGGCACACTGCAAAGTGAGTGCTTTTCAGCCTTCGGTCCTCCACACAAACTTTCAACCGGAACGAATTATTAGGGAGCCCGTTTGCCACGGAAAAGTCTACTAATGGTAATAGGTTGGAAAATGAGGAAAATAACTGCCGGAGAAGCGCAAATGGCAATCCGAAAGGCGCCCAAGTGCGGCGTGCCGGCGTCGAAATGCGACTTAAGGGTGGACTTTTCAGGAAAGGCAAACTTACTCATTACTCGCTCGCTTGTGCCGACTTCAGTTTCGTCCGGCGGAGAAGCCGTCGAACTTGGAAGAGCTTTTCGGCCCGGCCGACCGTCGTAAGATGGAGTTGGGATGGGATGAAATTTAATTAACCTCCATTTAGGCCTCTGAATTAGGTTGCATTAGGAAAGCGACTCCTTTCTCTTTGATTACGCTTTTTTTTTTTAGTCGTAAAATCAGAAAACAAATGTTATGATGCCACCCATTTTCCGAACCATTTTTTGATATGTTGAACAGAATATATATTTTAAATGATCCATTCCCAGTCCCTTCCAGCTGCTCAATCAACTAAAACCATAGGGCTCGAATACACAAAGCAGCTTTGCGTAAAATAATTGTCAATCTGCTTAGCGCTTTTTGTTTTGCTTGAATAATTTATTCCGCCAAATCCTCCCTGGTTCGTCCCGTTCGGCCACAAATTACTGGTTCACTGTCAAAGATGGGAATCGTCCTTTCCGCCTTTCCGCGGCTAGGCCGAGCGGAAAGTCTCGGAAAAAGTTTTTCCCACTTCACCGGGCCCGGATGCTAAGCGTGTCCAATAAATTCTACTCACTCACCGGCGCCACCCAGCTTTAGTTTAATTTTCGCATCCGCTTTTCGGAAGCGCCCGGAAAATTACAATAGCCCGCACAGGCTCCCCGGGCGTCCCGTTGCCGACGTGCGAACAAACGCTGTGGAAGGAATTTAATGGAACATAATTAATCATTAGCTGGATCGGGCGGGGAGTGTGCCATTTTTTTTTTCGTCATCTTCGTGCACATTCCGGTTTCATTTTCGTCAAGAGATGGGCGATCCGAGAGATAGACGCCTTCTCTTCGGAAACGAATCGGTACGGGGCGGGCTACTCTAAACTCGATGGCCGAAAGATTGGCCTCACTTTAAAGCCTCCTGGTGGCAGAGCCTGGCAGGGGTGACCATTGTGAAACCATTGCTTCGTCCTTAATTAATTAACGAGCGTGGGCCGAGAGACGCCGGTGCCGTTTAGTGATTGGCTTTGTTTTCCGCGTGGTGCACCGCGGGAGAGAAGAGAGTTAAAGAGAAAAGGGGAGAACGGAATGGCTCGTTTGAAGAGTTATGCCGTCTAAAGGCTGGCGGGGGACGGTGGACTTAATTTGGTGACGACGAGGACGGGAGAATGCGGTTTCAATTATGAAACGATTATTTCGATGAAATTAGATAGAGTTAGTAAATGGAAAACGATACCATATTGAATTACAATCAATTAGGGTGGGAGCACAGGAGAATTGCGATGCCATAGAAGTGTGGAAGGCACGTGGATTTAGCTGTGGCGATTGATTGATGGTCTATATAAGCAAAAACGTGGGAGGGATTTTAAATTCAGTCGAAAAATAGTCTCATGCTTTTCGGTTGCTACCTTCTTGGTCGAAACTTTTTAATTAAGGAATTAATGTATCATCAATAATCCAAATTATAAAGCTAGAAGAAACATTGATAAAAGTTTGCTCTTTGCTTAACAAAAATGGCTTCGTACATGTTTGGTTCTACGCTTTTCATTAGGCTCCAACTTCCAGCCCTACGGCATACAGGTGTTGTTCGTTTTCCTTTGCTCAAATCATGCCTCCAAGCGACGCTTCATAACGAATACTTCATTTAATAAAATGGAAATCTTTTTCTCCACCACGCGAGACTTTCTGACAGACCATGTTTTGGAGATTCGTGAAGCTTTTCACGGAGCAACAGTGAATCTGTTGCCTCTGTCGCTGCTAGAACATCAACCAAAAACTGTTAAAAAATAAGCGTGACTCCCCAATTCCCCTCCACCACAGGCCTTTCACTGGAGTTTGGTTGAGAAGGGGCAACAACATTTTTATTCATAAGAAACCTGACAAAAGGGAAAACCAACTCCAAGCAAGTCCATCCACCTGAAGATGGTACGGAATTTTCCGCACTTCGAAATCCGCTTCGGATGTTTTCAACCTTCCTCTTATGACACTTGTCCCAAAACAGAGGAAAGGCAAAGAGGGGCGCACAGGAAGTGTGTTATCAGTGTGAGTTTTCACCCCATTGCGGGCGTAAAACTAGTGAACCCAAAATTTGCCCGAGTGTTAGTGGGGAGTTGGCGCAGCGTGGTCTGGAAAATGTTCCGCACCGAACCGTTAAGTGATAATAAAATGGGAGAAGTTCAGAAAAGAGCAACACAAGGGTTGCTGTGCAATCGAGTGGGAAAAGAAAGGAAAAGAAAACTAACCTTCACGAATGTGGTTGTAAAGGTAACGGTGAGTTTCCACCGAGTGAACTATAAACGGAGCCAGAAGATGACTAGTGGTTCGTTCTGTGCCCGAATTTATCTCTTCTTTTCCCTTCCTTTCCTGCAAGTTTGATCTCATCCGTTTTGTCTTACGGTCCTTCAATTGAGTTCCACTTTTACGTAACTCCTTTCTTTTTTTTACAATATTCGGCGACACGATGCTCATTATCCTTCCAGGCCGTACTGCAGGGCCGGCGTGAAAAGTCGTAAACCTTGGCCGCATGCTATAATAAACATGGTTCCAAACGGAGCGGAAAAAGGGAAGGAAAAACAAAACGCGAGCCTCACACGTGCTAGGCACGGATATGAACCCCAGCCAGCTTGAATGTTCCTTCCGGCGCCATACACAAACACGACAAAAAGAATAACTCTTTAAATCTGCTCCACTGAGCTTGGCAGAAAGCGTTTTTGTTTGGTTTTCCCACGAAACTCGCGCCCTCGTCGTAGGAAAGGCCCGTATTTTTTTGTGTGTGCACCGTATCGGCGACGTAAAGTTTCACATCAATTCACTCACCAAAAAGTTCAACCCCGAGCGGCGTGGGTATCCTTAACCCATTTTTATACCGGTTTCCACCATGCAACAGAGTGTCCCCGGCCCTCCCACCCCGACGGGTTTTTGATAAAGTGTACGTATACACCAGCTCGGCACATCTTTATGACCTGTGCCACAAACGACATCGAGTTCGAAGACGTTGTTGGAACGGGTTTCTGAAGCAAAGAGGAAGGGTAAAGAAACTACCACGAGAGGAACTTGAAACTTGGTACTCGGTGTAATTCGGAAAGAAGTCGCTTTTTCTTGTCCTCGACGTTGACTGCAACGATTTTCTGATTTACATCCACCCGGGTTACGATGACGCGGATATTTGTCACAAGCCACCGCGGGGAACTTTCGGTTTTCTCCAGTGTTTTTTTTTCCACAACCTTGTCCCATCTGTCATATTGCACAAGTTTTTCCGACGCGTTACTTGCAATGCGGGGGGGCGAAAGTTGTTCGGTGCGCGTTCTTAAAAAACTTTTTCTCCACCATTCTGACGTTGAGCTTCTGCAAGACGTTGCTTCAAGAGGTTGCATCAAATATTTCCACCACCAGCAAAAATGGACCCGGTGGCGTTACTGCCCCGCACCGGAAGCTGTCCCGTCTCATTAGCTTCGGTAGATTGTTCGGCCCCGAAAGGAGTACATTTGTCTTTCACCTTCCCCGTCCCCCGGTGGGCAAAATATTGCAACAACCCGGCGAGGAGAAACAAGCCCAAGATAAGGTTCTGTCCCGGGAAGCTTCTTGGAGGTTGAGAGAGAGAAAGAGAGAGAAACGGGGGTTAGGATCGACACTGTAAATCTTATCGGATTTTACGAGATGGATTTGGGGTTTTGTTCGGTATCGTCGCCGTTCACCGCCCCCGAGGCCCAAACGGGACGGAGCTTTTTCCACCAATGGAGCCGCCTGGTGGTTCACGGAACAATAGCACCAAACTAAGCCCAGGTACATATTTTGTTCTGCCATTTTGCCACCTTTTTCCTTCGCCTACCAGCTGTACCCTGGATGCTGGATGTAGATGTAGATTAAATCCTGATGTTTCTACAGCCACCGGCGGCGGGACAGGGGGCCTTAAGATGGCTTCATTTTGACGACCTAAGGATTGCTGGAATTGTTGGCCATTGTTGGGCGGACCGTCAAGGCCAAGGGCCTCTTGGGAAGACAATATAAGACAAACACACACACACACAAGGGTAACTCGGTTGTTTTTGTGAACCATTCCCCGGTTGACCTCTCGCCTCGTGACACAGGGCACAGTGCGGTCCACGTATCGTTCCGCTTTCTGGCGGGAGGATAGCCCGGTGACCATCACTTTAAGGCTGCCGGCAAAGATTAGCCAGCAAAAATATGACCTCAGGCTCGTGTACGCTACTGTAACGGTACGGTCGTAAATTTGTGGTACCGAGAAGATTTACGCTCCTCTTTTACGTCCCGACAAGCAAACAGAACCAACGTGACAATTCGCGGAAGAAAGAATCCGAGGGGATGTTGTAAACCAGCGTTCTGTTTGCATGGTGACAGTAGCAGGAGCGAGTCATATCGCGGAGGGCAAGAATAGTACAAAAGGGAGGAAAAGATCAAACATAAAATGCACAAACTAACCCCAGTTGGATGTCGCTGTGCAAAACATTAAAATCACAACCTTCTGCAGAGATAAACCACACTGAAGTTCACGTCCTTTCGAAGCAAACAACGAAAATTGTATTTAAAATAATATCATTTGTTTTCAAACTCCTCCAAACAAGTCAAAAAGTGTATCAACGTGTAAAGAACATGACCGCTTTCAACAACAACGCCAACAACCGACTCAGCCTTCAATCATTCATGGGCCAGTGAGCCGTCTCTCGTTGGCACCTACGTTGAACCTTCATTACAGCCGCTCGCAAATGCACTCCAGAGGCCCAAGACGCGGGACGTGCTCTCACACTCGATGGTGCTCGAGCACGGGACCCGGTTGTTACACGCTAGTTACAGCCCATAATAATGATTCGCGGGCTCGGCATGGCGGGCCGGGGGGCTCGGAAAGTTGCATACTAATTCCCCCTGGGAGCGGCGCATTCTCCGAGCTCCGAGCTTTTCCTTCCCGCCGGCCGGTAGGTGTAGATACAATGTTGTAGTGCTGCCACCGTCTGCCATCCTCAATCCCCTTTAACGGCTCGTTAGAGCCGTTCGCCTTCGTGCAGTCGCCGTGGAAGATGCTTTGCTGTTGGCAAAAGGAGCGCCACGTGGGATGCGGTACTTGGCTTTCTCATTGTGTGCGTTTTATCCTGCCCGGAAAGCCTGAGTGGAAAGCCCGGCGTGTTCCAAGGAACGGAAAGGAAAGCAAGTGTAGCAGTGGTGCCAGGAAGGAGTGCGGCCCATTTTCACGCTTTCATCACGCGCAAATTGCGTCGATAGGCATCCCCCCGAAGATTTTCCACCCTCAACGTCCCCCTCCCGAGGTGGCTTCGGAAACTGGCTGGCTTACATTCCAACCCACACCACCATCGCGTCCAAGAGACTTTGGAGACACGGCGGGCGAGCTATTCGAGCACTCGAGCACTCTTGCGGTACCAGCCGGAAGCTTTCATCTGCTCGGTGAAGTGGAAAGCGCGCCACTACTCGCCGCGAAGAGAGAGTGTTGTCATGTACTTCCATCGCATCACAAGCAGCTTAGTGTCATAAACTGCACGGTTCTATGTAATGCGAAAGGACAGTCCTGTCCTCGTACCGAAATTCCCTTTCCTTTCCTCCCGCTTCGGATCAACGGTTCGGATCGAATGAGGCAAAAGAAGAAACTCTCCACACGCTGGAGTGGGTAAAGAAGCAGAACAACCCCGCCTCCTGGTACAGGATTACGTAGAACTACTTTCATTAGTACTTCGAAGCAGCCTTTGTAAACATGTGTCGATGTCTCGATGTGTCTCTCTCTCTCTCTCTCTACCCCCACTCTGCCGGAAAAAACAACAACAATGAATCCACTTTTTCACACCCGTTAACCATGTGTACGTGCGAGTGCTCACCGTTGTTCTTTCCCGGTTAATGATGCTCATCCTGGCTTAGTGCGAGATCTAAGGGAAAAACTCGGCTCGGCAACCCCCACTTTACTCATCATCGACTCGTTTGGCACGTTTGTTTCCGCTTCCGGCGGTGGGTGTGGAGGGGCAAATAACGATGGAGTGGGAAAATTCCCCTTCCCCTCTCACCCCCGGCACCGTGCAGATATGTTAATAAAAAAGTCATACATTTTCGCAGCATATTGGCGCACTTTGGCGTTGGCATGAATTATGACATCGCTCCGCACTCGCGCTCGGTGAGGAAATGTTTGCCTCACTCTCACCGCCATGAAAGAGTGAAAATTCTGGATTCATCCTTAGGGCTGCAAGCAAAAAAAAAAAGCAGGAAAAACTCTCGGAAAGATCCGAGTCCCCACCACTTTCCGGCGGGTGACTTTCGTATCGCTTTCCGTTTTCGTTTTCCTTTCATTTTTACTGCTAATAAAATATTGAATAATAGATTTAGCCTCTTGATTGCATTATGTCACTCGCTGGCGCAACTGGATTGATGGTCCTTACGCCCACCTCATTCGGGCAGGGCAGCCTTACTCGTGCGGCGTTAATGTACCCCGCGTTTGAGTGTGCATTTTTCCTTTCCTTTTCCTTTTTCCCAAGTGTCGCTCCGTCGAAACGCTTTCGAGTGACGAGCGGCAAGGATTAGTATTGGCGGTGGCGAATGGCGACGACGACGACGGCGGTTCGGCTAACACAAAAACGGCCCATTCAAACAATTTGGAAAGTCTCAAGTGGTACTTGCCCGCTTTGCCCGGTACCCGCGCGTTTGGTTCCCGGAGCTCGATTATGCCGGGGTTTTTTGTTCCTTCCTTCGTGCTTCTCGATTTTATTTTATGATTGCGACACGCCATTTTGGTGCACGCTGGCTTGTGAATGGAACTTTTCCACCAGCCGGCACTCCGCTTTCGCGCCAGTGCGACACTTGACACTTGTCTTTTCACTCATTAACGGAGCTTTTCTTTGTGCACGGCTTTCCAGGAACCGAGATGGTGGTTCAGGCTGGTTACAAGGCTTCCTTCAAACTCCCGCCCACTCTGTTTCTCTGCCCCGATTGAGATCACAACCATGCGTCGCGAAGCGGAAAAAGGCTTTTCAATCAAACGGGAGAACGGGGCAGGCGTTGGGAAAAGTTGAAGCAGTACCACACTGCGTACTGCTTGAAGTTTCTTTTCTGCACTTTACAAGTACGGTTTTGTACGGTGTTGATTTTCGCTGTTACCTCGAAGTGAAGCTCATTTGGGAAGTGGTTTTTAAAAGTAAGAGACTTGCAAGTAACCCTCAGCGAGAAGCAGTAGAAAGCACTGCTGTCATTGAAGTGCTCATTTCGTTCTCCTTACTTTGGCTTTGGGGACGAGCAAGAGAAAAAAAAACGTTTAGCACAGATTTACATCTGCTATTCATTGCAACACTCTGACATCCTTTATTAAAATAGTTTCGCTCATCACGATTGCCTTGAATGGCGGCATCCCGAACGCATGGACCCCCGTTTATTGGAAAGGATGTTTCAATTTGTAGCCAACGAGTGTCCCCTTAAACTGTTCGCACCCTTTTCAGACGTTTTTATGTTGCTTGCTTGTTAGTTGAGGTCCAAAACATTACCCATTGGTGCGAGATTTTATTCGACTTCTGACAACGGTTCCCTCCCGTAGCTTGTTTTGACCTGTACTTTTGACATAACATCGCCCGGCGGGATGAGGGCGAGAAGGCAACCGGAACCGGAAAATGCCTTTCGGGTGAAGGATATTTATATCTTAATTGAAACAAAAATAGAACATTAATTATCACCGTCTGCGCTGGGTTATTTTTACTTATTGCCCCGATTTCATTTTGTGTGTCGCCTTTTTCCCGTTTGGGTCGCATTTTCCACGTCGTTCGAGACCCTTTCTAGGGGAGTTGCTGAACGCCGATCGCGTCACAAGTTTATTTGGGCCTCGTACGAACCGGGCTCGTTTGTAGCATGTTTTACTGTTCCTTTTTTTTTTTGGCCGCCGGTTCCGTTTTGCTTGTTGCTCTTTTCGATAACGAGCCGCATTGTGGCTTACGGACGGGGCCCGTGATATTACACGAGCCGGTGCGGTGCTTAATTTTTCCTCTCTTATTCTCCTTTCGGGGCATTGCTTCAAACGGGGGAGTTTTCGCTTTTCTGCCGTCGCAAGTTTTGCTTGGGAAAACATTCGTTCAACCTCGTGTCACGTGTGCACACTGTCGCTGTATCGGACGATTTGTTGTTATACTTCTCGCTCCTTTTACTTTCTTTTGCACCAAACAAGGTTCAAGGTTAGACTTCTCGGTATTTGGAGAGAAAAAGCTACACCGGCGGCCATGTTGCGTTCCGTTCAGCTTCTTTTTGCTGCTTCGTTGCTTAACCGAAGGCACACCGGCATCAGTGGAGCTTTATTTTATTCCATTCACAGAAAATTTTCCAACCTACGGTGCACCGAAGCGTTCGGGAAGCGGGCGTTCGGAAAACTTACCTGTTAACGTGTTTCATTTTATTTTCCTTTCATCACGAGGCGATAGTCTTGCACATACAAACGGATCGAGGAGGGGTTTTGGGAAAAGTTTTCCCCCGAAAACCTGCAGCTGTCAGTCGTCGGCGATTGGTGTGGGGCTTCTTCGGTACACACTACCGCAGGCCATCGATGTGAAGTGGTGGCGCTTACAAGAAAACACACCCCAAGGGGCGAAGTACCGAATAAATTTGTTGTAGAACCGAATAAACTAGCAAAACGAAAGCATAATCTTTACAAGAATGTACAACATCCGTCGTTCCGAACCCCGGGGAGGGGCGGGGAGCGGGTTGTGAGTGTAGTAAAGGAAACAGTTCGCGCAAAAGGATCCTACGCGATGTCCGAGTGAGTGATGGGACGAAGGGCGGAGTGAATCCCGGACGTATTCCACGCCGACGCCGAGTCCGCCAGAAGGCTTGTCCCAGTTTTTCCTTGCTCCGGACCGTGGTGCTGCACCGGGTCGTTTCTGGCCACGGCAGCGCGGCAGTAACTTCGGCCCACGGCCCGATCTAAGTGGAAAAGTTTTCTAATTTATTTATTTGCCGAAAGATATATTCCGGCCGACCGGTCCGTTTTGGGATGTTGCTTCGAATTCGTCTCTCCCGCTTTTGGTTTTGGCGGCGTAGACGGTGGCGTGGTTTAGTTAAAGCCCGAGGCCGGATGTATAGTTCAGTTCGAAGCCGAAATTTCGGTGGAAAAACCCGGTCGACAATCATTTTCACCGCTTCCCCGACCCGCCTCGGAACATCCATTGTGGTGCACAGGTGATTACACCGGTATAAATCATTTTCGTCTGCGAAACTTTCCACATTGGCCCAACGCAACTTACGGTTGCGGTTGTTGTGGCTTCCAACAAACAACAAGTTCCACTCCAACCAGTATCTCACCAACTCCCGCAGCCATGTGTGTGTGTGTGCGGTTTGAGCGTTGGTGTGAAAATGGGCTGCAATTAAACTATATTTGTGTAATCTACGCAGGAAACTTTCTCTTAACAGATCATGCTTGTTGCCGATTGGTAGCGAGTGTCTTTCTCGTTGGATCCTTCAGAACTTCCAACGTCTCAGAGGAGATACAGCATCGATCGAGACGTGCGACGAAAGCTCGAACTATCGGAGGTCAAAATAGAAACCGACCGGAAAGCAAAACGATGATAAACGGCTCCACCCGATCGGCTCGGGGATCGGCTGATGGCCCGTCGTTAGTTTTCCGGCAGCAGCCGGTGGGCGATAATCGGAATGTGTGTATAAATATATTGATTACAAGGATCATAGGCTATTGATTGATTGTATCGGTTATTATCCCTTCGGTGCCCGGCGGGGTCTCGGTGTGCTGCGTGGGTTTGATCGATGTGATGGTTCTTTGGCCTTTTTCAAGTTGGTCTCTTCGAAGACCCCCGCACGCGACTGTCACCATCGGTATCGATAATCCATCCATTCATTAGCCCTTGAGCCGGACGGGAGTGTTGTGGAATTTTCGATCCTCCGGGGCCAAAATGATGAGGCTCACCCCGCGCGTTAGTATCACATTTTATTGCCTCTGAAATAAATATGAAGCTTTCGCGACGTCAATGGATGGTAGTATTTTTCACACACACACACCCACACACACAAAGTCTCATCATTATCATACCAATCGGGATAATGGATAATGGGAGAGAATAAAAAAAACACCCCACTCGTATCAGGATCATCCAGAATGGAAATGCATACATTACAGCTGCCTGTTTTCCCTGCTACCCCATCATTTGCCAGCGGGCTTTTCGTCCGATTTCCGGCACGCCTGGTGCCGACGGGGAAGAATGGGGAGTTGGGGACACGTTAGGCAAGTCATAAATCCTCCGGTAAAAATAAAAATAAAAAAATGCTATCACCTTCCCCAAATCGCGCGCGGATCGTTAAAAAGGTTCTAACGAGGGAAAGCTAATTAAATTTTACATGCCAACATGTAATAAGGATTTTTCCATTTTTAACCGCCGAGCTTTTCGTTAATCCGCGCCAATGCGGGAAGTGTGTGTGTGTGTGTGTGCGAACGGGGGGAATAATGCAAAAGATTTTTTTTCCCCATTTTCACCATCCCCCGAGGATGCTGGATGCCATTCATCCTGTCGTCCTGGCCGGGATTTTCATTCAGGGCTGACCATTATGTCGCACTTTGTCCGTCTCCGTAAGGCAAATTGGGGTCCGTGTTAGCCTGCGGCGGTGCAGCGTTTATTTAATAAATAATCCATCATCGAGTCGAGCGACAAAATACCTTTTCCTTCCCGCCATTCCCCTACAAGTATTCCCCAACGTATCCCGGGTGGACCTTCATCAGCCGGGGAGTTCTCATCCGAACAATTCTGTGCCTAAAATGAAAATCTTCTCATTATCCACCCCGGGGAAAGAAAATCTTTTCCCGCCACCGAGTGCTTCGAAAGCCGATTAAAAACCCTTACGATGATCAACAGATTTTTCGTCGGAAAATGTCCCGGTGGTTGAAGTTTTTCCCCACGTTGGCAGTCGCCTCTCCAGCTTCTTTGGAAAGAAAAAGATACAGAAGAAGGGCTTGCCAAGCTTACGGGCGGGTCCAATTTTCACTCATCTGGTGTATAATGGAATTACTTTTATGTGTCGGAAATTGAAATCAGTTATTAGATGAGAGTGTGAAACGATGAAAGCGAAGGTCCTTTCCCTTGCTGTCGGGTGGAGCTTTTGTGTGTGAGCTTTCATGTTTGTATATGTATGTGTGTGTGTGAAACATGAATTCAGTTCTTGTCCCACGTTTTGCGCGCAGCTGTATGAGATTCTCGCCAAATATGTCTGCAGACATTTCGAGTGGAAAAATTTGTGATAAAAAATTCATACCAAAGATTATTTCCTTAAATCTAAATTAGGCATTTAGAAAAATCTTTTCTCGAGCACAAATTTAGCTTCAACAGCCCTTTTAGCTTATCTGCAGCAAATCCTTTTAGGGAAAGAAAAAAATAAATTGATATCAAAAAGTATTCCTCCGTTTGGGCCAGCGTGTATGGCTTTGTCTTGTTTCCAAAAAGTCAAGCGCCTACGAACTCAAGACGCTTGACAACAAGTGGACGACGGTTTGGCGAACCAACGAGTGGCGTTCCACGGAAAAGGAGTTAGATTCAATCGTTGGACTCCCCCGCCCGGGGGAGACACAAGGACCGGACAATGGCCCATTATCGGTTAATGGGAGTCGTTCGATTTTTCCTCGGCCGCCCGTAAAGTGTGTATCGAAAGCACCGCCATTCCGGGGACGCCGCTCCGCTGATCGGGCTTTGCGTAATGAATTCTCAATCGTGAAACCACTCGGCCCTCGTCCCATGTCCTTTTTATAGTGTCTGCTACTGTGTGGGCATTTTTTTTCCTTCCCCTCCTCCGAGACAATTCGCGTTTGCCTCTGCCTCCTTGCTGCAGGCTTAAACGATGCGGAGGTTCTTTTATGCTTCTAGCTTAGCCCCCGAAGGCCGACACTGGGGCGATGTCCCGCGTAGCAAAGCGCTATCACCGTTATCAACTGGTGGTACGCATCCATAACCATAACCATTCGTAAAAAAAAGGGCGCAAACCGGCGCGACCATGGACAAGCATGGCCGTCCGCAGGATATTATGGCGAGCAGGCGGAA